>NC_057853.1:46249576-46873037 GCF_015237465.2 Chelonia mydas
CAGCCCTGCACCTCCTGCCTGCAGCCAGCCTGTGCCGCACCCCCTGCCCTGTATCCAGCAACCCGTGCCGCGCGCACCCCCTGCCCTGCCTGCAGCCAGCCCGTCTCCAGCTACCCCCTCAACCCTGCCCTGCCCGCAGCCAGCCCCTGCCGCACCCCCTGCCCGCAGCCAGCCCCTGTCTCCAGCCAGCCCTGCACCCCCCTGCCCTGCCTGCAGCCAGCCCCTACCTCCAGTCAGCCCCTGCCCTGACTCCAGCCAGCTCCACACCCCCTTGCCTCCAGCCAACCCCGCACCCTCCTGTCTCCAGCCAGCTCCACACCTCCTGCCCTGCCCGCAGCCAGCCCCGCACTCCTTTGCCTCCAGCCAACCCCGCACCCTCCTGTCTCCAGCCAGCTCCACACCCCCTGCCCTGTCCGCAGCCAGCCCTGCACCCCCTGCCTCCAGCTAGCCCTGCCCCACGCCCCTGTCTGCAGCTGGCTCCACGTCCACTGGTGCCCTGCAGTTCCCAGGGCAGTGACCCTTCACACCTGCTTCAATGAGGGGGGCAGGGAGCAGGGAGCAGCTGGGACCCACACATGTGCACACCGTAGGGTGACCAGACAGAAAGTGTGAAAAATCTGGACGGGGGTAGGGGGTATTAGGAGCCTATATAAAAAAAGACCCCAAAATCAGGACTGTCCCTATAAATCGGGACCTCTGGTCACCCTAGCACACCCCCAGGGATTGGGGGGGACCCACACATGTGAAACGGAGCTCATTTCTAGTTCAGGCCCATCTTTTAAAAAAAGAACTTTAGGCAGGGTTAACATACATCCATATTTTCCCGGACAGATCAGGCTTTTTGGTTCTTAAATCGCTGTCCGGGAAAATAGGACGTATGGTAACCCTGTTGGTACAAAAAATACATACTGGGGCACATCCCTTAAATCAGAACTTTTTATAGGGAACCGGTTGTTAAGATTTTGGCAGCTCATCACTGGCCATCACTGGCTTAGTACACATTGCCACATGGGGATGCTCCCTCATATTTTCCCAGCCCCCCGCCACTACAATATGTCTCAACTTCATTCAGAAAGGGCTGAGGCCTCCATACTGCATATAGCCTTTCAGCCTTTTTGGTGAGATGGCTCAGTTACCCATGCAGTGATTGTTCATTATGTGGACCTCTGGCCATTGGGAACTGGACTTTCATCCCTCATCAAGCAGCAGCAGGGGTAGTGAGTGACTTTCAGTTACTACAGCCCTGAGGCTGAGCTAAACTGAATCTCATTTAGTGTCAAGAGAAACAGCTTTCTGAACTCAAGCCTTAGCAGGCAAACAGCTTTTCAACTCACCTTCAACCGCCCCAAGTGGTCCTTTTGTGACTGACAGAAGAACATTTAGGTGGCTTCTTATTGCTTAAATACTAGCAGTTTTACCCGCTATGGATTTTCTGCTGCATGCACTACAGCAGTTGTGATCCTCCACTGTCCGATACACAAATGAGGACAGAATTCAAATGCGGGGTGAAATCCTGGCCCCTTGATATCGATGGCAAAACTCCTATTGACTTTAATGGGTTCACGACTCCATTCATGGGACCAGCCTCTGTATAGGGATTTAGGGTCTGTCATGGTCATCAGGGCCTTGGTCCATTAAGCATCCTGACTCTTGTAGCAGTCCATACCTAATGCTTCAGAGGAAGGAAACCCCATAATGCATGTGTTTATGAGGGTGGAGGGGGAATCCTTCCTGACCCCAGCAAGGTGGTCAGCTTATACTGTATGCTGAAGCTTGAGATTTAGTTAGCTCAGAAATAATCCAGCTCTTTTAATACTCTGGTGATGATAGTTGGCTTGATGACCTCCTGGGGTAGTGATTGCCACATGAGGACTCTAGCAAAATAAAGCCATAACTGATCCATGCTCCTGGGGAAGACTAATTCCTCCCTTGCAGAGAGAAGATGAAGGGTGATTATTGATTCAAGAGAATCACGTAGGGCTCCTAATTCTTTGCATATGCTCTGAGGCACAAAAGAACCATGTCATGACACCGTCTTCAAGCCATCACATTGCACCAATCTGTTATGAAGCAACATCTCCTGCTGACACCTCACCCCGACAGAAAGATGCAATGTCACCAACATTGTGATGCTCTGTCATAAGGCAGAAAATAAATCCAGGCTTCTTTAAGTTGTCCTGGTAGCAAAACGGACCAACGGGAAAAAAAAATCAGGAGTGTCTTATAAACGTGGGAGCAGGTGACAACTCTCAAAGAACAGGCATTGGGCACCGAGGGGGGGAAAACCCAAACAAACATGCACCTTTTAAAGTGACCCTAACAATGAAAAATTAACCACCACAGCCCTATATAGATGCCCCATCCTTCCTGTGTTGCGCTTCAGTGTCACATTAGCTCAGCTCCCTGTCAAACCACGTTCTATTTTGCTGCTGTCAGCACAGTGGGCTTAACGTAGCTTAAGAAAACCATCTCACACTATTCTTTATACTTCATATATCATCTCCAACAAGCCAGATAGCAGAAAACAAGCTGCTACTATGCAGATGATTATTGGTGATCATGTTCGCAGGCAGGCCAGACAACGGAAGAATAATGCTTGATTTTTTTAAGATCCATTTTTAGCTGCGTGGAGAGGAGATTAATAATGACACTGGGGCAGGGGGGTTCGGGGCGTGAAATTTACAGAACTCATGTGAATTATGTAAACATGATACAGAATTTCAATGTCAAGGAGAGAATAATCGTGCTGGGAAAAGCACCATTCCAAGAAGCAACTTTTAAATGTTACTCACGTGTTATTAAAGACCTACAGAATCTTTGCAAGTTATTTTCTTATGTAAGTATTGAAAGAGGGTCACAGACATAAAAGAGAAGACAACAGAGGCGAGGTGGAATAGATTATTAAAGTTAGATCAATGGTTTCTCGATTTTATCAGTTCATCCCATCTGGGATCGTTCCTCAAAAGGCTCATCTGATAATCTAAAGGAGGGAATAAGTGACTCCCCATTTCTTTTCATTTTATTCTGGCCAACCCTATTTCTGTGGATTGTATTTTTTTCCTGCAACCATGGTAATTTAATACAGTCAGTGGCTGCACTCACAGAATTCTAACCGGGTATCTTTGGTTAACTGCAGCAAACCAACACATTCTCCAAACATTCATAGTAATAAGAACTTGGGGGTTACATCTCTGAAATAACGTGTGTCTATTTTCTAACAGCAGCCTTCAAATTTGGTACAATCCCAAAGAACATGAAGATTGGTAGGAAGAAACAAGGCATCCCTGCCAGCATTTTGCTGTGAACTGTGTGTCTAAGTTGTTTTTTCAAGGCTGTTGTGTGAAAATATCTAATCGTAACTTTCCACTGGTATTCGCTCTATGACAGGGAACTTGTATTGCTTATAGTGGCTAGCATTATATCCCTCCAGCCCTCTGGAGAGATTTGATGGTTCATTTCCTTTTCCCAAGCTAACCTCACATTGTCAATACTGCCTGGCAGTTCAATAGAAAAAAGTGCATGCAATCCACCTATTGGTATTTATCCCAGAGATCTGTTTGTCTTTTCATTTCCTTTCACAGCACTCTATTGCAGATAAAACTGGTTTAAACTAAATGTTGGTTTTAAGCACATTTCTCCCCCAGCTCCAAAGTTTCTCTGTTAAATCCCAGGGTCATATATAAAGGTGTCCCTTATGTGAGATGTTCCTCAGGTAACCATGATGCTGGCATCTGAAATTCTGTCTAGGGTCACTGCTTGGCACCAGGATTGACACACAAACAAAGAGCGGGTGCAGCTTTCTGTCCTTCCGAAAAAGGAGACAGCAGCAGAGGGATAGCAGAGTGAGCCTTCTGGTGCCCTGCTGCTCCCCCACCCACTGAATTATCCAGGGTTACCTCTGGAGAGAAGGGGATCAGCTGCCTCCTGACCACAAAGATCCCAGGGCTCCTTAAAATTCAATCCCAGCAGACGTCTTCCTGCTTAGAGTCTACTCAGCCCTAAAGCAAACCTCCTCCCACCCCCGAGGACCTTGCCTGGCTTGAAGATCTGAACAGACAATGCAGGGCTGCCCAAGGAAATGCAAGGCCAGAGGAGGCTGGGCTAGTGAATGGTACTTAGGTTGGAAGTCAGTGGGCAGCCAAGGTCACCATCACAGAAGCAGCCCAGCTGAACTGGAGGAAACTACAAGTCATAGATCATAGAGAAGGCCAAATCTCAGCAATCAGTAGCATGGGGCTGTGGAGAGGAACCCACTGGGGTCTGGAAAGAGGGAGAAGGCCTGTAAGTGAGGCCTCAGGGAGTCACCCAGTTGTAAAGGGCAGCAGCTTAAACTGCTGCTGCAAGAGTATCCCAGACTGGAGACCCAGCAGTCTCAGAGGAGGGTCATCATGGCAGGGCTGTCTCTGTGTGTAATGGGATAGCAGCCTGAAAAGGATTTTCTGTCCTTCAAGGGATTGTTAACTATACATCAGAGCATCTCTCCTGTGAATCTGTGGGACTGCCAGTGTGGCCAGCAGGGCAGGACAACTATGGAGAGGCCCCAATGAGAGGCAAGCATGGTATGCAGCAGGCTGCTTTGGAGAATGATTCCTGTCAGACTCCCTCACCACCCCTTCAGGTTTAGGAATTCTTGTTTTCCCAAACTCTACGCTTATGTTCCTTTGTCCTGTTCAACCTCTTGTTATTTCACATCCTTCCTCCTCCTTCCCCATCTGGGTAATCACTGCTGGACATTTGTTAGTGTCAGTACCATGCCATTGATCACAGGCCCTCGTCACCCGCGCCCCCGTCCACCTGTGATACCCCATGCATCACCTCCCTGTGAAAGGCTGGCATTGAAACTGTTAAACACCACTTTGCCCATTGTCAACCTGCAGAATCCCACTGGGAGGCTGCTGTGCACACTTATCTCTGTGCAACCAGGCTCTGCCCTTGCCCTGGCTCTAAAGAAATGCTAATTTCCCCAGCAGAATTGCCAAGGGGAGTTGGATTCAATTCCATCTCCCACGGAGTATGTACCCTCTCCTTCACCTTTCCTCTCTCTCACTCCATGCCTACATCTCCCCAAGCAAAGCATGCCAGCTCTGCCAATAAACCCAGCACTACGAGAACATTTCTCCCCACTTAGCCCTCTGAGCTACCTTTCCTCTTCCTTACCAGGCCTGGTTACCTTTCAGCTCAGCACAATGCTGACAATCCCTACAAGCCACTGACGTCAATAGCAGGACTCGCATTGACTTCAGCTGGAGCAGGACTACCTCCCACCCCCCACCCCACGCTTAAGAGTCTCTAACTGCTAGTAAAGGATTTTCTTCCTCCCAATAGCATAGATAATCCGACCCTCTCAAGTCGCTCCAGATCGAGCAGTGTGTCTAATCTAACCTTGACATTTACATGGTACTCAATCACTATAGAGTCTAGGCACAAGATGGAAAAGGCAACCAATTTGTAAAGAAGTATGGTGTACTTCCTTATGTGTGTGTAGTTCAAGGTGTACTTCATTATATGGACCAGCCCAGATATGAATTAGTAACCCAAACCCAAGGACCAGCCCTGAATGGTCTCCCAGACAAGGACGGATTGAATTTAGTTCCTGATAGCACCTTCCATACCCATGGCCTCCCACAGAGCTTTGATGTACATATACTCCCATGGCAGGGACTGCATGGCCAGCAGAGACAGAAGGAAGGAGAGTTCAGCATCTCAGCTCTCCATAATTCAGCCGTGTCAGCATTAGGGTTGACTGTCCATGTTGCAGAGCCTCTTTCTGAAAGGTCTCCAGGTGAGCAATGTATACCATGAAGGGATGGAGGGAGAGCCAGATGCTGCAGGAAGAGAAAAAAATGGCACTTTCCTACACCTACTGATTCCTATTTTTCATGGTCATTCTTGTCTCCACAGAGAGGGGAGGGGAGATTGAGTCAGCCTGCATACATCTGCAGAGACCGGTCACCACGGCTGCTGGTGCTACTTCCACAGAGCAGCCAGCAGAGGGTGTTCTAAGGTTATGTCTACACTGGTGACTCTCCATGTGTCCAGGCCAGGGGCGGGCAAACTTTTTGGCCTGAGGGCCACATTGGGTTTCTGAAATTGTATGGAGGGCCTGTTAGGAGAGGCTGTGTCTCCCCAGACAGCCAGGCATGGCCCGGCCCCTGCCCCGTATCCAACCCCCCCTGCTTCTCGCCCCCTGACGGCCCCCCCCCGGGGACTCCTGCCCCAACCAACCCACCCTGCCCCATCCACCCCCGCTCCCTGTCCCCTGACTGCCCCCGGACTCTCCGCCCCTGACTGCCCCCCCACCGCTCCATCCAATCCCTCCTCTCATTCCTGACTTGTCCCGCCGGGACCCCTGCCCCCATTCAACCCCCCTCTGATCACCCCGCCTCCTATCCACACCCCCGCCCCCTGACCACCACCCCAAACTCCCCTGCCCTCTATCCAACCCCGCCCCTGCTCCTTGCCTCCTTACCGCGCTGCCTGGAGCACCGGTGGCTGGCGGCGCTACAGCCATACCGCCCAGAGCACCAGGACAGGCAGCCGTGCCGCCCGGCTGGAGCCAGCCACGCCACCGCGCAGCACAGAGCAGCGGGTCAGGCCACAGCTCTGCAGCTGCGCTGCCCGGCAAGAGCTCACCGCCCCCCACCCAGAGCATTGCGCTGGCGGCACAGTGAGCTGAGGCTGTGGGGGAGGGGGCTAGCCTCCCGGGCCAGGAACTCAGAGGCCGGGCAGGAGGGTCCCGCGGGCTGGATGTGGCCCACGGGCCGTAGTTTGCCCACCCCTGGTCCAGGCCCTCGGTTGTGCTAAACAAAATCCTGTGGTCCACCCTGAAAGCCATATAGCACATGTCGCAGAGCAAGCAGATGCAGAGCCATCTAGCTTGCCTAAGGGGTGTCGGTAAGGGCTGAGGCTTGGCTCTGTACCCAGCCTGCTTTGCAGTGTGGATGTGGGTAAGCAGCAGGTACTACGTCTCAAGTTTCAATACCTTTCCGTTCCCCCAGCATGCAGTTGTTGTCGTGTGCTGCACATCTCGCTGGATTTCTGCTGCAGGCTGCAAAGTTTGCTACTACAGGGGACAATGGCAACAGCTCAGTGAGCAGCTAGTCAGCCCTAAGCGCATACCCGGATTTTAATAAATATCTGGGTGGAGTACAGCAGCCAGCACAACTTCATGAGGAGCAGCAGGAACACGCACCTGTACAGGCAAATATCCAGCAGGCTGGAGGAGTTGGACATTCAGGGTACTGACATTCAGTGAAGGGAGCAAATGCAGCACCCGAAGTATGTGTACAGGAAGGCCTGAGATTCCAACACCCAGTCCGAGAATGCACCTGCCACATGCCCGTTCTAGGAGGAATCTGACTGTACAAGGCCCCCAGTATGGAGCCTGCGATCGCTCATGATGTGCTGCCGAACACTGCTGGGCCCGAAGGGACAGCGACAAGGCTGCTGATGCAGCTGGGACCATCAAGGACACCCTTGAATACCAGGAGGAAGGGATTCTGCAATTGTGCTCAGAGGACTAGGTTGCAGAAACCCTTGAGGAGGACCCTGAAGACGGACTGGAACCAGAACCCCAGGCAGGTAAGTTAAAATGCCCCCCTCCCCAATACCTCCCTTTGTGTAGAGAAAAACATCCACTTTCCAAATCAACGGCATTTGAATCATAGAGTCATAGAATATCAAGGTTGGAAGGGACCTCAGGAGGTTATCTAGTCCTACCCCCTGGTCATCCCAGCCAGGGCTTTGTCAAGCCGGGCCTTAAAAACCTCTAAGGATGGAGATTCCACCACCTCCCTAGGTAACCCATTCCAGTGCTTCACCACCCTCCTAGTGAAAAAGCCCATCTCTGCAGAAAGTGGGGCATTTCTGTTGCTCCCATCGCATTTTTTCCACAAGAACGAAAAGCCGTATGACGGAAGTTGGGTGGTCTTATGACAAAGACAGGCCAGGAGGCAGGAGTCCTGCGATCTGTTCCTGACTCTGTTACTCGCCCTCTGTATGACCTCCGCCAACCACAGCACCTCTGTGACTCAGTTTCCCCATATATGCAAAAGACAGATACTACTTCCCTTCCTCTCAGGGCCATTGAGGCTTAATTTATTCATGTGTGTCAAGCACTTTGGGATCCTCCAGTGCTAGAGAAGGGCTTTTTTAAACACAGGAAGGAAAACCTTCCCCATAAAAAAGGTAAGCTTCCACCAGGGGGAAAATTGCTGAACATTCACGATATTGGAGGAGGTGATATATTGGAGAAGAATATAGCTATGTACAGAGAAGGGAGAGATATAGGTTTGTCCCACATGCATTTTCCTACATGGAGCAGAAAGACACAGCTTCAGCTCTGCACGGCTGTGGGCCCTGCTGGTATGTCAGCATCCAGAATTCTACTTCCTCATTGTCTCCCTGCACCAGCAACTTCCCCTCTCGCTGCATTTTCCACCCAGCAGCATCCCCTTCAGAGAAATGTTTGGTTGCCAACATTTTATTTTCTGCCTTGATCTTAGCCAAGCTTAGCCTGGATCCCAACCTGGTCAGCAGCAAAAAGCAACAGCACAAGCAGTTTGCAAAAGACAGACCCCCAAAATACCTGTGCTGCCAAACAAACAGACCTACTTAGTTTTCTTGCTAGCTACCGATGGTCAGGGTACGCTGGTTCCTTTAATTACTTCTTTAATACAGCAAGGGGGAGAGGGAGGTGGGTGAACGTGCGTTCAGCAAACAAACCACATTGCACTGAGCGTTTCCATTCCCTTTGCTGGAAAATCAATTTGAAATTTGGGGGTGTCGGGGGGTTGTTTGGTTGGGGGGGAATACTGGATGAGCTGCTGCCCTTTGCAAAGAGAATATTTTGTGCGCTTCTAGGTGGTGAGGTGAGCATGTTGCTGCAAGGCAGCGGGATGAGAAGAGAAATGGTATTTTTAAAAGCATTTATACACAGAAATTCATTACTGATAGCTCCATGCGCATCCAGCCCAGGGGAGCAGCCATGCTCCCGCTGCGTCTCAGGCACCTTGAAATATTCATGATGGTGGCAGAGCTTTTTCCTGTCCTTACTTCTTTTGTATATATAAATATGTTGTGTTTTTTTTTATTGCACAGGATTCCAAGCCAGTGCTCCTGCCCAATAGGCTGAAAACAGCTGTCTGCCTTCCCCCGCTGCTGACAGCGGGCTGAGGGGATGTCTTCTCCCGGCAAATGAAGAAGTCAGAGAGCTTTCAACGCAGAGAATTAAAGCAGCCCCCTGTGGCCCGAGGAAAAACAAAAAGCAAATGTAAGCCTGGCACGTTTCCTGGATATGTGTTTATTTGACAGTCCCGCATGGACTCCTTCACTAGGAAAGGGCTTTTTAGGGCTTTTTATACAAAGGAAAAGGAGAGGGAGGGGGAGCAAAAAGAACCCAGACTCTTACTTTTTATTACAGTATTAGGGTACAGCTGTCCAAAGTGGGGTGGCCACTTGCGTTTAGCCTCAGCTGACAGCTCCTTCCTCAACTACTAGGGCAGTGGTTCTCAGACCCATTTTAATGGGGTCGCCAGGGCTGGCTTTAGACTTGCTGGGACCCAGGACCGAAGCCTGAGCCCTACCGCGCAGGGCTGAAGCCAAAGCCTGAGCCCCGCCACCCAGGGCCGAAGCCAAAGCCTGAAGGCTTCAGCTCTGGGTGGCAGGGCTCAGGTTTCAGGACCCCCACCAGGGTGGCGGGACTCAGGCAGGCTTTAGCTCTAGTCCCCCATCGTCGGGTCGTGTAGTAATTTTTGTTGTCAGAAGGGGGGTGCAGTGCAATTAAGTTTGCTCCCTACACTAGGGTTCCTCTTTTGGTCCTGTCTACAATTCCAGTCAGGCTGGGGCATAGCATGGCTCCCCAACAACAGGGCTCAGCAGGAGGTAGCAGGTTCTAGTGGGAACAGCACTAGACCCAGACCCAGGACAACTAGGTTCTCTTCCCAATTCTGCCAATAACTTCCCCTGTGAAATGGGCACGTTGCTTCCCCTCTCTGTATTTTTGTTTCAATGAGTGTAAGTTCTTTGGAGCAAGAGCTGTCTCCTCCCGTGTTGTGTTTGTATAGCCCCTAGCACAATGGAGTCTCCATTGTGATTGGGGCCACAGTGCACTACCATGTCACTAACTGTAACTGGCTTTGCCTGTGTAGACTGTTGTAAAGTGGTTTGATGCTACGTTAAAGAAACCCTGGTGCAACTGGGAAAAGTCACCGCTGTACAGCTTTGTCCAGTCTCACAGCATCTTCCCGTCCCATCGATGGAGCACCGATGGTGCTATCTGCACTGACAAACCCAAATCATGTTCTAATGTAGCTGGGTAGCACAATACACAATAGAACCTTTGCCTCCCCTCCCTTCCTGCAATGATATGGAACCTCCAAAAATTTGGATGGCCAATTGCCCTGCAGATAGGCATTTGGCAAGAACAGAATGTCTTGTGAGATTTCCAGTGCTCCCACTACCAGCCTCAGCTGGGATATTGTGAGAACAGGATCCCGCAATATTTTACTATTCTTGCTTCTGGTGTGGAATGGAAATCAGAAGTGATAACAAGCATTGATCCAACCTTGTTTACAGTTCGGGCTGAGTTAGATTCTAGACATGGACAGAATTTCTGAATGGTTCATTCCACTCAGGACCCTGGGCAGCTGCATGAATCCTCAGGGGGCCTTCCCATCCCTGAGCATAAGGTGATCCATAGTATTTGTGCACCTTACCCTCCAGTGAGGTGAAAGCTGAAGTCATACCCTGGTTCTGAGGCCTGGTACAAGGCCTTTTGCACCACTTAATGTTGCACTGGCCGGTCAACCAGCTGAGCAACCGTGCAGCAGTGCCTATGCGTAGAGCTGGTCTCCACAGCAGACTGTCTGGGCCTGGTGTGGAAGGAAAATTTGGAGGCCAAAAAATCAAGCCTGAATGAAAAATCAAATTGCAGAAAAATCACACCTGTTCTATCACCTCCACAAAGTTCCTGTGTCCCCAGCCGGCAGAGTCCAGAACTAGAGTGAGAGACAGGGATCCTGAACTCTAATTCCAGCTCTGCTATGGAGGCCCACATTGTAAAGAGTGTATACATAAAAATGGCCATGCAGGGTGAGACCAAAGGTCCATCTAGCCCCAGTATCTTCTGACAGTGGCCAATGCCAGGTGCGTCAGAGGGAATGACAGTACAGGCAATCACTGAGTGATCCATTTCCAGTTGTCCACTTCCAGCTTCTGGCAATTAGAGACTAAGAACACCCAGAACGTAGGGTTGCATCCCTGCCCATCTTGGCTAACAGCCATTGATGGACATGTCCTCCATTAACTTATCTAATTCTTTCAAAACCCAGTTATAGTTTTGGCCTTAATGACATCCCTGGCAATGAGTGTGTTGTCTGAGGAAATACTTCCTTTTGTTTGTTTTAAACCTGCTGCCTATTCATTTCATTGGGTGACCTCTGATTCTTGTGTTATGCGAAGGGGTAAAAAACACTTTCTCCACACCAGTCACGACTTTATAGACCTCTATCATATCCCATCTGCGTCCTCTCTTTTCCAAGCTGAACCGTCCCCGTCCTTTTAATCTCTTCTCATACAGAAGCTGTTCCATACCCTTAATCATTTTTGTTGCCTGCTCTGTACTTATTACAATTCTAATATATCCTTTCTGAGATGGGGTGACCAGAATTGCACCCAGCACTCCAGGTGTGGGTGTACCATGGATTCATATAGTGGCAGTATGGTATTTTCTGTCTTATTATTGATATACAAGACACTTGATGCGTATATGTGCAAACTGGTGTGGTGGCTCTGCAAAGCAGGGCACTACAACTCCCATCAGCCCCTTCCCCATTCTACATCCAGTTCCTACTGGGTAAACAGGGATTACGTTTCCCTTCAGCCCCCTCCCAATTACACTTCCCAGTCCTTGTGGTCAGGTATGGGGAAAGATCCTGAACCAGGAAGTGCCCAGGGCTCTGTTTGGAAGTGGGGGCCACATGGCAGCAGGGAGCTGGAGAGACGCCCCAGAAGTGTGGCCAAAGCTGCAGGTGGAACAGACTGTGACTGCTGGACACCACAGCTGGGTGCAGCTCTGGGTGGGATTTATGGGGAGCAGCAGCGGTTGGGCTGGGAGCCAGTGCAAAGGGGCCCCAGTGAGAGACACTAACTGAGCCTGGCTTGGAAACTCATAAATGCTTATTTGCTTGAACAAAGACTGGACTAGAGAGAGCACCCCAGGCATTAGGCCTGCAGAGCCATGACTCTCCATGGGTCTGTCCTAAGAACCCACACAGGGATGGCTATTGCTCACCTTGAATTGCAACGGTTTAAGCCGCTGTACCTAGCATGTTTGCGACCTTTCCCTTTCCTGCCAGCCTTAATAAAACCTTGCCCTGAGCCATGTGTTTGAGTGGTTACTGGGACCCACCAGGGCTAGTGCCTACAAAGCCTAGCTGCTAAAGCACCTTTTACGCTTGCCTCCAAAATGTAGTACACTGGGCATGCTACTGGCACCCTTGGGTCTGGGGTACAGAGTAACCCCAATAATTACACTGGGATTTATGCACAGAAATCCTTTTGTGGGTGTGAAGCCCAAACATGCATGTACACGTCAGCTGCTTTGTGTGTGTAATTCCGATGCACCGAAATGTTGCCGGCACCCAGTGCCAGAGGCAAGCAACAGCAGGGGTTCGTTGCCCGGTATGCGTCACCCAATAATCAGAACGGGGTGGAGAAGCAGAAAGATTTATTTGGAGCTCCAAATAGGGCGCAGGGAGACTGAGCTGTCTCAAATTCTGCCCCAGTGTAGCAGATTCCAGTATACATTTTATACCTGTTCCTACTTCACTACACAAGCTTATGCAACCAATTACCTGTTGCCCCGTACAATACCGTAGCCAATCAGCTAAAGCAGCCAGTTGTGTTTTTCCTCAGTAGCATTGCCCGAGCCTTGCCTTATTTGGTCCTATTTGTTACTAGTTTTTGCTAAACATTTCTGCCTTATCTATCTATTTCCCAGGCCGAAGCTGGCCTTGGCTGGCGAGCCGTGTGCAAACCTGTCTGTTTGTGTGCTAGCTTCCTCAGTGTTATGCAGGATCACAGAGGGTTCAAGAAGCAAAGGGACCTTGGTTTATCCGGGCCTAGAGCAGGAGGGCTTCATCGACACTCGTGGTCTTCCACCCTCCCGAGTTACCTAGTGTAGTGCCCAGTGTCCCCAAAAACTCCCTCCTTTGAGAATACTCAACAAGCTTGCAACTGAGTCTGCTCATATTCCCTGGACAATAAGTGATTCGGCGCTGAGGCGTTAGAATCCTCAACAAGAGGATATAATGGGGTTTCTGTGGAGCGGGAGGCACATATCTTGTATATGAGTGCTTTACAACAGGCAAGCAAGAGGAGAATGATAATACACAACACGGCACCTGTGACCAGGAGACAAACAATGCCTCCCCCCGGTCGGGCAGACATCCCCAGAGTGAGGCAAAGATAGCGGGCTTTCTTTCCTGGGCTTTCCACTGGTTAAGGGCCTGTTCGGCTGACAGGATGTGCTTGTTAATATCCTATGAATTTTCTGGGACATACGTACAGCATTCATCCCCAATCAGGGCACACACCCCGCCCTGTGCAGCCAAAAGATAATCTAGGGCTTGGCGGTTTTGCAGGGACAACAACTGGAGTTGATACAGTTCCGTGTTGAGGCTCCTCTCTATGGCCAAGGTATCATTGGCGAACTTGGTGAGGAATACAGAGAGCTGGCGATAGAGCTTGGCTAATCTACCCACCCCATATGCTGGGAGGAGGATCATACCGAATCTATCTTCCTCACTAATGGGTTCGGGGGTGGCATACAGGGACTGTTAATGTCAGGGACGGCCTGATGGGAGGTGGGCCGCGTTTGCAACCGAGTGGCGTTTGCTTTTATCCACCCTTCACAGAGGTCTGACCAGTTGTGGGGGGTTGCCCTCCAAGGGAAGCTGGCTGCATGGTAGGGGATCTGGGAACATATCCAGCAGTGGGCCAGATTAAATTCCCAGGCAAAGGCAATTTTGAGGGCCTCATAGGTATTTACATTCAAATTAACCGTCCCCATCCATCCCTTCTTCAGAGAAAGAGAGACGGGGAATACCAGGCAAATGGCACCCACTATGAGGGACCTCATGGTGTATATGCCCTTGTAGCCCCGCCCCCCTGTGCTTATGTCTTTTTAAACAATAATTTGAGTCCAAAATCGTCGGAGGGTGATGTGGTGATGGGCTGGACGGTCCACTGTTCCACTGGTGGAGGAGTAGACACCACCTTCAGGCGAGAGTAATGGATCCAGTTTTTGTGTCCCTTGACCTTTGCCACCGTGTGGGAAACCAGCAGGACGGTGTGGGGTTCCTTCCACTTCTCTTGGAGAGGCTCGTCCTTCCAGGTACGAACAAGCACAGAGTCACCTGGCTGCAAGGAATGGACGGGGTATCCAAGGGATGAGGCTGGAAGTCTTTGGTATACCTGTGGAGAAAAGAGAGAACAGCAGACAGAGAGCACATGTACTGAGACAAAAAAACCACACCCCATTTCCCACTCCCCTGCCAGAACCGGTGTCCCATTCATAGGCCATGCCCTTCCAAACATAATTTCAAAGGGACTAAGCCCTAATCTACCCTTAGGGAGAGCGCGGATGTGGAGCAGGACGAGGGGCAAAGCATCAGGCCATCGCAGTGAGGCTTCTTGGCACACTTTTGAGAGATGCCGTTTAAGGGTCTGATTGGTCCGCTCCACTACCCCACTGGCTTGCGGTCTCCAGGGCGTATGGAGTTTCCAGGGGATCTGTAAGGCATGTGAGATGCTTTGAATGATTTCTGATGTGAAGTGCATCCCGTTGTCAGATTCCATCCACTGGGGGAGTCCAAAGCGGGGAATGATTTCCCTAACAAACTTGAGGGCTACTGTTCTGGCAGTACAATTACGGCAGGGGAAGGCTTCTGGCCATCCGCTGAATCGATCCACTATGACAAGGAGATATTTGAGCCCTTGGGTCCGGGGAAACTCGGTAAAGTCTATTTGCCACACCCGTCTGGGGCCCGGAGCGGGTTCCAGGGCAGCTGGTGGCACTGGATGTCCTGGTCAGGGGTTATTCTTTTGGCAGACTAAACAGTCAGCTTGTACCTGGGTAGCCAGGGGTGGCAGTCCAGAAGTTAGGAAGTATTTTCCCATCAGTTGGATAAGTGCTTCCCTGCCAGCGTAAGTGGTCTGGTGCAGTTTCTGCAATACTGGCCGGATCAGGCCCTTTGGTAGAAGGACCTTCCCTTCCGGGGAATGGAGCCATCCCTTCTGTTCCTGAAGACCGAGTTTGTCAGCTAATTTTTTTTCTTCATTAGAGTACTGAGGAGTCGGAAGCTCCCCCACTGATGGGTTAAGGGCATGCATATGGGCATTCTCAGTCTGGGGGGACGTCAGGGTGGCAGCACGCTTCGCCTCTCTATCTGCCCTAGCATTACCATTGGCCACATCTTCATCCTCCCTCTGATGGGCTTTACAGTGTATCACCGCCACTTCTGAGGGGAGTTGCACTGCTTCTAGAAGCCGGAGAACTTGGGGCCCGTACTTTACTGGAGAGCCTTAAGCTGTCAGCATTCCCCTCTGCTTCCACAGGCCAGCATGAGCATGCAGCACACCAAAAGCATATTTTGAATCAGTAAAAATATTGACTCGCTTCCCTTTTGACAGTTCAAGTGCACGGGTCAGGGCTACTAGTTCGGCAAGCTGGGCAGAGGTCCCAGCAGGCAACCTCTCGGCCTCCACGGTATCATGGAGGGTCACGACAGCATAACCCGCCCTTCTTTGCCCCTCCATGACAATGCTGCTACCATCAGTGTACCACTGATAATCTGCATTTGGGAGCAGCTGATCCTTTAAGTCCTGGCGGCTGGAGTATTGGCCATCTATGATCTCTAAACAGTTGTGTTCCTGTTCCTCTGTTTCTGGCAACAGGGTGGCTGGGTTAAGGGAGGGGCAAGGCTGCAGGGTGACCTCGGGGTTCTCTAACAGCTTAGCCTGATACCGAGCAATCCGAGCCTGGGTGAGCCAGAGCCCACCCTTCGTGTCTAGCAGGGCTCGGACCATT
Source organism: Chelonia mydas (assembly GCF_015237465.2). Lineage (NCBI taxonomy): Eukaryota > Metazoa > Chordata > Testudines > Cheloniidae > Chelonia > Chelonia mydas. The sequence goes on from NC_057853.1 coordinate 46,265,667, forward strand.
TGGGGAGTATAGATTTGCATATCCCCTCCCAGCGTTAGCTTCTCAGCTTCCTCAAGCACTAGGGCAGTAGCTGCAACCGCCTGTAAACATGCCGGCCAACCCTTTGCATCCTGATCCAGTTGCTTAGAAAAATAAGCCACGGGACGTTTCCAGGTCCCCAACAATTGGGTTAGCACTCCCAGGGCCACCCCTTTTCGTTAGAGATCCGGCAGACCCAGGGCTAGAGCTTCCATCAGCTTCCTTTTTAGGATTTTAAATGCCCTGTCGGCTTCTGGGGACCAGTGAAAGGGGTTGTGATCCGTTCCCTTGACACAGTCATATAATGGTTTAGCCCATAGTCCAAACTCTGGGATCCAGATCTTGCAAAAGCCTGCCATACCCAGAAAAGCTCTGAGCCGTTTATGAGTGCTTGGGGTAGGGACTTGACAGATAGCTTTCTTTCTTTTGCTTGAAAGCTGACGCTCCCCTTGCCTTAGCTGTAACCTGATTCCGCTCCACCTCAGACAACAGGGTTCTCAGGAGGATATTACAGTCATCCCAATCCGGCTTGTGACTACTGAGGCACCCCTCAAAGAGTGAAATAAACCGGCTTGGGTTCGTGGAGAATTTCCTAGCCTGTGTTTTAAAAGCTGCTAGGTCTATTGGATTGAATGGCACATGGGTGTAAACTTGCATGGTGGTAGCCTGACGTCCGTCTGCCCCTGGGCGAGCCACAACAGTCTCGGTAATCAAAGGATAGAGTCCCACCGAGGGGGCAATCTCTGTAACCCGAGGCATCCTACCCTTATAAGGTGGGGGTGTGGGGGCCGAAGGGGACACCGAATCTGCCATTACAACATTGGGGGGGGGGGTTCTGGGGGCTAACATTAGCTACTACCGGTCCTGTTGGAGTCAAATTACAGCTCTGCAGAATTACAGCTCTGTTCTATCTCTTAAAGCCATAAACGCTTGTGCATACAGATGTTCATTCCATCTACCCATTCACTGACAAAACAAAACTAATTGGAGGATCGTATTATAATTGATTGACCCTCCCGGTGGCCACCGTTCCTGGTCCTCTAGCCGATATTGAGGCCAGTCTATTGTACAAAACCTTTTCAATTTGCTTTTTGTCACTGGATCTGATCCAAACACTTTCCAGTTTGCTAGAATGCATTCTAGGGGCGTACACCGTGCCCTAACCCCTGAGCTCTGTCCCTGTCCCATACCTACAGGGTAACTCTGGGCGTCCCCAGGTTCCAACAGAGCATACAATCCGGATTTCAAAAGGTTCCTACCTTATCCAAGGGACCGGTTCCCCACCGTCGCCCGCAGCTGCTCCTCCCCTATGTCCAAGGGACCAGTTCCTCACCGTCGCCCACAGCTGCTTCTCCACTATATGAGTGCATTGCACCGTTCTGCCCTCTGGGGTTGATCAAATCGCGTCTCCTCCAAGGCCCCCGATGAACTCACCGGTGCGCGCTGGGCGTCGGTTCTCGCCGCAATCCTCGACCTCCAGGAGGGGTCCAGGCAAGGCTAAATAGCGGCCTCGTGCCCACCCAGGGACGCCAAAAGCTGTTGCCGGCATGCAGTGCCAGAGGCAAGCAACAGCAGGGGTTCGTTGCCCGGTGTGCGTCACCCAATAATCAGAACGGGGTGGAGAAGCAGAAAGATTTATTTGGAGCTCCAAATAGGGCGAAGGGAGACTGAGCTGTCTCAAATTCTGCCCCAGTGTAGCAGATTCCAGTATATTCCTACTTCAGTACACAAGCGTATGCAACCAATTACCTGTTGCCCCGTACAATACCGTAGCCAATCAGCTAAAGCAGCCAGTTGTGTTTTTCCTCAGTAGCATTGCCCGAGCCTTGCCTTATTTGGTCCTATTTGTTACTAGTTTTTGCTAAACATTTCTGCCTTATCTATCTATTTCCCAGGCCGAAGCTGGCCTTGGCTGGCGAGCCGTGTGCAAACCTGTCTGTTTGTGTGCTAGCTTCCTCAGTGTTATGCAGGATCACAGAGGGTTCAAGAAGCAAAGGGACCTTGGTTTATCCGGGCCTAGAGCAGGAGGGCTTCATCGACACTCGTGGTCTTCCACCCTCCCGAGTTACCTAGTGTAGTGCCCAGTGTCCCCAACACAAATGTGCATGCATGCTTGTCTACACATTTTTTAAAAAAACATTTCTCCAATTTTTTGCATGACTGTGACCAAATCACTTAACCTCATTGCTTTAAATTTCCCCATCTGTAAAAGAGGGGAACCATACCTCCCTCCTTGGGAGAGACTTCGATAATGTTTCTAAACTAATGAACAGTGTTGCCTAAATGCTGGATATAACTATTCCTGAATGTAGGTTTCCTGTGACTCAGCCCTCAAACACCTGGACTTGAATTTGTTTCACCACTTAGAACTGCCAGGGCTCATCAAGTCATTAGCACAATGGCTCCGCGTCTGTATCGAATCAGGAGGACAGTGAAGAGATGTTGACCAGAGGCTTGCTTAGTGGCAGGCACTGCTAGAGACACAGTCTGATGAAGTGAGCTGGTGTTTTCGAGTGCTAACGCAAATGCCACTGCCACAGAGTCTGACTATACCCCTGAGCTAGAGCTAGAGTAAATCCAGGCTCTGGTTTGCTCCAGCCAGTTAAAACACTAAGGTCACCTATGGGAACAGCCATGCGCATTTGAAAGTGAAGCTATGTAAGGCATGTCTTCACTGGCAACGTTACAGCGCTGCCGCGGCCCCGCTTTAACGTGGCTTGTGTAGTCGCGGCACAGCACTGGGAGAGAGCTCTCCCAGCGCTCTAAAAAAACCACCTCCATGAGGGGCGTAGCTCCCAGCGCTGGGGCACTGTCTATACCGGCACATTACAGCTCTGAAACTTGCAGCGCTTGGGGGGGTGTTTTTTCACACCCCTGAGCAAGAAAGTTGCAGCTCTGTAAAGTGCCAGTGGAGACAAGCCCTAACTGTGTCTCTCCCTAACTATGCGAGTTACAGCGCATTAAAGGAGCCCCGGGCACACTAGCTCACGACGCGTCCACACGGGCAAGGCACGTAGAGCACTCTGACTCCGCGGCTACAGCGCTGCTGGTACTCCACCTCGGCGAGTGGAACAACGTTTGACGCGCCCCCGCTGGAGCGCTGCGGCGCCAGTGTGGACGCCCTGGTCCTATAGTGCGCTCTGATCGGCCTCCAGAAGTGTCCCACAATGCCTGTTCTAGCCACTCTGGTCACCACTTTGAACTCTACTGCCCGGCCCTCAGGTGACCAACCATCAGACCTGCCCTTTAAATTCTCTGGGAATTTTGAAAATCCCCTTCCTGTTTGCTCAGCCAGGCGTGGAGTGCTCTCAGCGAATCTTTCCAGGTGACCATGCCTCCACACGCCAGGCGAGCCCCAGTATGGAGCAATGGCGAGGTGCTGGATCTCATCAGTGTTTGGTGGGAGGAAGCTGTCCAGTCCCAGCTGCGCTCCAGCCGTAGGAATTATGATACCTTCGGGCAGATATCAAGGGGCATGAGGGAAAGGGGCCATGACCAGGATGAAGGAGCTGCGGAATGCCTACTGCAAGGCCCGCAAGGCAAACAGCCACTCCGGTGCTGCCCCTGCAACCTGCCGTTTCTACAAAGAGCTGGGCGTGATACTTGTGGATGACCCCACCTCCACTCTGAGTACCACCATGGACACTTCGGAGCCCAGTGCAACAAGGCAGGAGGAGGAGGAGCAAAGCAGGACCGAGGGTACTGAGGCGGAGGAAGACACCCCAGCATCCCTAAATGCATGCAGCCAGGAGCTGTTCTCAAGCCAGGAGGAAGGTAGCCAGTCGCGGCGGCCGGTGCTTGGGGAAGGACAAACACCAGAGGAGGTTCTCGGTAAGCGGCTTTTATTTTGGGAAGGAAGTTATTCGGTGCAAGCTCTTGGGGCAAGGAGGGTTAGGGCTGCATGCATGCCTAGATGCAGAATAGGGCGTTGATGTGCTCTCTCACATCGCGGTAATAGGCCTCAGTGATCTCTTCAAAGGTCTCATCCAGAACTTGGGCAATGCGCTTGCGCAGGTTTCTCGGGAGAGCCCCTGTGGTCCTTGTCCCAGTCAGGCTAACTTGTCCGTGCCACTGTGCCGTGAGGGGCGGGTGGACCATTGCTGCACACAGGCAAGCTGCATATGGGCCAGGGTGGAAGCCACATTGCAGTGGAAGACCCTCCCTTGCTTCCCAGGTCACCCTCAGCAGCAAGATATCTTCCAGGACGAACTCCTGTGGAAAATGTGGGGACAGTGTTCAGTATAGGGGCCCCCTGCCGCTGTTGGCTCTCCCCAAGCCATAGAAACCCACAGGACAGGACAGCCGTGAAACAATCAGTCACACTTGACCCTGTGCTTACTCACCATTTCGGGGCTCCCGTGGGTTGTGTGTGCTCGCTTTGGGACGGGCAAATTATGCTATTGTGTAGACTGTGCTTGCCCTTAAATATGGGGGAATCATTGCTCTGTCTGGTGTGAACAATGCTGCCTCTGTTAAGTGTTGCATTTTACCTTTACAGATGCAACCTTGAGATCTCAGCCGTCCGTGTTACCACCGGCCGAAAGACTCCAAAGAATCAGAAAGAGGCCACATAGAAGCAAGGAAGACATGTTGCATGAAGTAATGCAGCATTCAAGTAATGAAAATCAAAAAGTGCAGGAGTGGCAGGAGAGTGAAAGGAGGATCCGCCAGCAGAATGAGGAGCGCCGGCACAAAAACGTGGTGCTCCAGCAGTAAAGCACGGATCGGCTGATAAGCATAATGGAGCGCCAAGCGGACTTTATCCAGGCGCTCGTAGCCATGCATGCAGAGCACTACCATGCCCGCCCGCCCCCGCAGCCCTTGTCCCAAAACCCTTTCCCTTGTGTCCCCATGTTACCTCCAACCCACTTTCCCCAACATCTGGGTTCTTACTGCCACCCGCTGCCTCCAACACCTGTAGCTTCACCACCCAGCCCTGAAAACTACAACCCTTACTCACTGCACTCAACCCACATCACCATTCAGTATAGCCATGCTGAAGTGCAGTGCTCATTGCAGAGCACTCCAGACAGGAAGGCTGAGTATGATAACAGGACATACGCAAACCTGTGATTGTACTGTTCTCCACCCCACCCCCTTGCCCTTTCTTTTTCCCAAGCAGTTGTGTTTCTTTTCAATAAATGGATTTTTTGGCTTTGAAAACATTCTTTATTATTGCATAAAATAAAAGATACCTTAGCCCAGGAAAGAAACAGTCACGGCAAGTCAGTGTAGCAAACACAGATTCCTACTAACATTGGAACCACTGCATTTCACGCCCGTGCAGGGCACCAGACATTACTGGTGGCTTTCAGCCTCAAATTGCTCCCTCAAGGCATCCCTAATCCTTGCAGCCCCCACTGGGCCCCTCTAATAGCCCTGCTCTCTGGCTGTTCAGATTCAGCCTCCAAGTGTTAAACCTCCGAGTTCCATGCCTGAGTGAATCGTTCACCCTTCCCTTCACAAATGTTATGGAGGGTACAGCACATGGATATAACCATGGGGATGCTGTCATTGGCCAGGTCCAGCTTCCCATACAGAAAGCACCAGCAGCCCTTTAAACGGCCAAAAGCACATTCCACAGTCATTCTGCACCAGCTCAGCCTGTTGTTGAACCGCTCCTTGCTGCTGTCAAGGCTCTCTGTGTAGGGTTTCATGAGCCACGGCATTAAAGGGTAAGCAGGGTCTCCAAGGATCACAATGAGCATTTCGACTTCCCCTACGGTGATCTTCTGGTCTGGGAAAAGTACAGAGAAGGGCAACAAAAATGATCATGAGTATAGAACAGCTTTCATATGAGGAGAGATGAAAAAGACTGGGAATGTTCAGCTTGGACAAGAGACGAATTGTGGGGGGGGGGGTGAATATGATAGCGGTCTACACAATCATGACTGGTGTGGAGAAAGTGAATAAGGAAATGTTATTTACCCCGTCACATAACACAAGAGCTAGGGGTCACCCAATGAAATTAATAGGCAGCAGCTTTAAAATAGACATAAGGAAGTACTTCTTACACAGTGCACAGTCAACCTGTGGAACTCATTGCCAGGGGAGGTTGTGAAGGGCAAAAATATAACTGGGTTCAGAAAAGAATTAGATAAGTTCATGGAGGACAGGTCCATCAATGGCTATTAGCCAAGATGTCAGGGATGCAACCCCTTGCTCTGGGTGTCCCTAAAACTCCAACTGCCAGAAGCTGGGACTGGACAACAATGGATGGATCACTCAATAACTGTCATGTTCTGTTCACTTTCTCTGAAGCATCTGGTACCAGCCACTATCAGAAGACAGGATACTGTTCTAGATGGACCATTGGCCCAGAATGGCCATTCTTATGTTCTTATGCCAGTTCACTGCACCCCACATCACAAAGCCTACCATAGTCAGAGGCACAATTCACCATGGCAGGCAGGCATGCACCACTCAGGACAGGCCTTATGCAGGGGGTTATGTGAGTCAGGGTGGAGCAGCACTGGCGGGGCTGAATGGCCAGAGCATTGCAGTTCAGTTACTAGAGCAAGCATTGCCTTCTATTCTTGACACTGTGTAGATGCTTGGGCTGGACCCTGTGAGAGTGGAGGGTCCCAGAGCCCAACCCTGAACATCCACACAGTGATTTTTAGCTCTGGAGCCCAAGCCCCACAAGCCCAAGTTAGCTGACTCGGACCAGCCACAGCCTGCCACAGGTCTTTTATCCTGTGTGGACGTCCCCTCAGTTCTTCAGGAAAGAGACCTTCTCTGACTGTGTGTGGGTACAGGGCCTAGCACGAGGGCCAAGATCTCACTTGGGGCCTTTAGGCAGCAAAGAAATGCTAATACTAACACCACATTATCCTTGACTCCAGCCTGTGGCCTTGATTTCCAAGATCAGCTCAAAATTAAATCCCTCTGATTTCTTTCCTCATCCCAATCCCACAGCAATCAGAACGAAGCAGTGACACACGGGCCCAGCGCTGGGAGGAGGAACACTGAGCTGCTTGCTCAGGAACGTCTCTAGCTCAGCCAGACAATGGAGGCAGTTCGAAAGCAAGAGCCTGCCTGTGATATCAGTCTCACTCTATAACCTAGCGCCGTCCCCGTAGGAACCAATTGCTGTAGCAGTGAGACTGGAGGCAGCAGATAAGCCTCAGGTGGCTGATAGACATCAGCTGCCCGGTTATCAAGGGAGTACAGAAATCAAATAGATTTTGATTTGCTAGTTGCAGCTTTTCATATATCCCAGGAAAAGAAAAGGGGAGGGGAAAGGGCATGGAAGAGCCTTTTCCAGGGCTTTATGACATTCAATCTTTTCGGTGACGATTTCTAGGTTAAACAGTTATTCTGGACATGCGGCTGCAGAGAACGACAGCTAGTGGAGGCTTTTGTGGGTGAAACTGAAGGCAGTAGCGGTAGAAAGAGAAGGCAGATCACAGTCCTGCGCTGCAAACGCTGCCTGGAGAAGGCAAGCGACAGCACAGCAGTGACTATAATTCCCGATACAGTGGGTAGGCACAGAAACAAATTCTCCGCCAAGCAAACATCAGTAATGTCACACCACTGCTGGCGCAATCGGGCACAGACCCCAGAGTTCAGAGCGAGAGGAGCACTCCTCCACAGGGCTAAACCAGCTCTTCTCAGTCTCAGCACACACCTCCAACCAGACTGCTGAGTAGGACATTAGCTGCCCACCAGCTGCCTGGCTGTATAACACTTTGGCATTTTCGCAGAAGGCGATCACTTATGGACTGGCTCTGCGAATGTTACTCTGTTCGTGAGCAGATTCCAGACCCAACCGTAGAAGGAATCTGCCCACCTGGAATGGATGGTGGAGTTATGCAGCTCTTCTGTCAGGTGCTGTGGACTGTACAAAGGACTCTTCAGGTGGCACAACACTCTCTCTTTGGGTAGATGGTAGCTGTGTCCAGCTGCTCCCCAGAGGCATGGGAAGAAATCAAGAGAGCTCCCTATACCCTTTGCTCCTCTGTATAGCCTCTGGCACACAGCAGCCCCCAAAAGGAAGGCCTGGCACACAGCAGTGCTGTCAAGAGACTGGCTTTTATTTCCTGGCAAGACTCATGTGGCAGGGTCAGGGTTAGGAAAGTTGGCACCCCCGTCACAAGGCAGGGGTCAGTATCCATTGAGTCCCCTGGCTATTGAAGAATTGCTCCCTTTTGGAGTGTCAGACACCCCAAAGTGGGCAGGGCAATGGCTCTATGCGCCTTCTGCACTGGCCGGTCACACAGGGATAGCGTGCTGCATCTTGAAGGAGCGTAACCATGGGGATACAAAAAGCTACAAGTGGGATTCTGTTTCCATGAGGCAGAACATTTCCAGAATTCTCCTTGGACAGTACAGCACCATCCTCAGATCAGGGCATAGAAGACACAGTGGAGCCCCATGGCAGGGTCAGCCTCTGCAGCACCCGCTTGTGGCCCACCATGGCATTATTCTGCCTGCCTCAGTTTCCCTCCAGGTCTTCCCACAATATCCCAGTTCCAAAACAAATAGTCAAAACTCTCTGCTCCTGGCAACCCTCCCTGAGATCTTCAATCACCCTTGGATCAGGGCTTGCTGCCAAAGCTTCTCTACACCTGGCAGCTACTCACCACTGCTGCTTTGGTTTGAGACCGGGTCAATTCTGGTCCCAGTGGAGGACCATCTGTGGTAACATATTTCCAGGTCTCCAGGGTACCCTTCCAACCCACTCATGTGTAGAGCGATGACCCTTTGCACTTTCTCCCTAGAGGTCCAGGTCCTACCTGGGCTGCTGACACTCAGGGTTTCTTGCCCAGAATCCTTCCCTCACTCTGGTTCTCCATAGGCTGGATCCTTATTCCCAGACCACCTGCCTCAGTACTGGCCTTTGCCCCGGCCTACCACCCTCTCACTTCAGGGCCCATCGCACGGAACAATCATCCCCCTGCCACTCTCCCAAGTGAGTTCAGACAGCCCTTTGCAGGCATCCCATGACCCTTCCCAGCTGGATCTAACAAACAGGGCCATCTGATCCCCAGCCCATCAGGACCAGCTGGGAGGGTAGCTGTTCATCACAGGTGAGGCTGGGCCCACCTTCCCTTAGAGCGCCAGCGAGGTATGACAAGCCCTAACTACACATTTGGCTCAAGCAAGCCCCCACCTAGACATCCTGGCTGAGAAGCATAGTGCTCCAGGGCAATAAAATCAGTTCCCGGCCTCTGTGCTCTACAGGAGGATGAAAGTCTCAGGGAAGGAGAACATCAAGATGGAGCAGAGAGAAACGATCCCATAGTTGCCATGTAGTTCCTTCCAGAGACCCCTCTTTCTTCATAAGAACGGCCATACTGGATCAGACCAATGGTCCATCTAACCCAGCATCCTGTCTTCTGACAGTGGCCACTACCAGACGTTTCAGAGAGAGTGAACAGAACAGGGCAATTTATCCAGTGATCCATACCCTGTTCTCCTGTCCCACCTTTTAGCAGTCAGAGATTTAGGGACACCCAGAGCGTGAGGTTGCATCCCTGACCATCTTGGCTAATAGCTATTGATGGACCTGTCCTCCAGGAACTTATCGCATTCTTTTTTGAACCCACTTATACTTTTGGCCTTCACAGCCTTCTCTGGCAATTAATTCCATGTGCTGACTGTGTGCTGTGTGAAGAAATACTTCCTTTTGTTTCTTTTTAACCTGCTGCCTATTAATTTCTTTGGGTGACTCCTAGTTCTTGTGTTATGAGAAGTGGTAAATGACGCGTCCTTATTCACTTTCTCCCCACCTGTCATGATTGTGTAGTCCTCTGTCACACTGTCACGTGTGCAGTGCTGGGGAGAAGCCGGTTGTGGTACACGTAGGTACCAATGACATAGGGAAAAATAGGAGAAAGGTCCAGGAGGCCAAATTTAGGCTGCTTGGTAAGAGATTTAAGTCCACGACATCCATGGTAACGTTCTGTGAAATGCTTCCAGTTCCAGGTGCAGGGCCAATTAGACAGGCAGGGTCTCAATGCATGGATAAGATGATGGTGTAGGGAGTAGGAGGTTAGGTTTATTAGGAACTGGGGAACCTTTGGGAAAGGAGGAGCCTGTACCAGAAGGATGGGCTCCACTAAATCCGAATGGAACCAGATTGCTGGCATGTAAAATTAAATGGGTCATAGAGGAGTTTTTTAACTAAGGGGTGAGGGAAAGCTGAGAGGTGTGGAGGAGCACACAGTGCAGACAGACACATCCCTGAGGGGAGGATTTATTGAAGGGGATACTCTATATCCTACTAAAGAGGAGAGGATAGAAATTGATAAAGTACAGGTTGGAACTGAAGAGAAACTGTCAAACAAAAAAGAGTCCCATTCAATTACATCATATGAAAGCAGACAACTAAATATTGACAAATTTTATAAATGCTTGTCTATAAATGCTAGAAGTCTAAATACTAAAAATGGGTCAACTTGAGTGCCTGGTATTAAATGAGGATATTGATATAATAGGCATCACAGAAACTTGGTGGAATAATTATAATCAATGGGACACAGTAATACCAGGGTACAAAATATATAGGAATGATAGTAGTTTGCGTGGATGGAGGAGTGGCATTATATGTGAAAGAAAACAGGGTCAAATATAGTAAAAATCAAAAATGAATCAAACAGTAACGTAGGTTCGCTATGGATAGAAATTCATGCTTAAATAATAGAGTATAGCAGTAGGAATATACTACCCTCCACAGGACCAGGATGGTGATGGTGACTGTGAAATGCTCAGGGAGATTAGAGAGGCTACAAAAACAGAAAACCCAGTAATAATGGGAGATTTCAACTATCCCCATATTGATTGGAAACATGTCACCTCAGGATGGCATGTTGAGCTAAAATCTCTAGACACTGTTAATGACTGCCTCTTGAAGCAGCTAGTTCTGGAACCCCCAAGGCGAGAGGCAATTCTTGATTTAGTACTAAGTAGCGCACAGGATCTGGTCCCAAGATGTGAATATAGTTGAACCACTCAGTAATAGCAACCATAATGTAATTAAATTTAAAATTGTTACAAAGGGAAAAATACCAAAGACACCCACCACAGTATTATTTAACTTTCAGAAGGGGAACTAAAAAAAAAATGAAGAAGCTACTTAAATGGAAATTAAAAGGAACATTCACAAGAGTGAAATGCCTGCAAGCTGCATGTAAACTTTTTTAAAAACACCATAATAGAGGCTCAAACTATATGTATACCCCAAAAAACCCTGGCTAAACAACAGCATAAAAGAGGTGGTTAGAACAAAAAGGCATCCTTTCAAAATTGGAAGTCAAATCCTACTGAGGAAAATAAAAAGGAGCATAAACTCTGGCAGGTCAAGTGTAAAAATATAATTAGGCAGGCCAAAAAACAATTTGAACAGCAAATAGCAAAAGACAGAAACTATAACAGCAAAAAAAATTTTAAGTACACCAGAAGCAGGAAGCCTGCCAAACAATCAGTGGGGCCACTTGATAATCAAGATACTAAGGGAGCACTCAAGGAAGACAAGGCCGTTACAGAGAAGCTAAATGAATTCTTTGCATTGGTCTTCAATGCAGAGGATATGAGGGAGATACACACACCTGAGCCACTGTTTTTAGGTGACAAATCTGAGAAACTGTCCCAGATTGAGGTATCAATAGAAGAGGTTTTGGAACAGATTGATAAATTATACAGTAATAAGGCACCAGGATCAGATGGGATTCATCCAAGAGTTCTGAAGGAATTCAAATATGAAATTACAGAACTACTAACTCTGGTATGTAACCTATCACTTAAATCAGCCCCAATACCAGATGACTTGAGGGTAGCTAAACTGACACCAATTTTTAAAAAAGGCTCCAGAGATGAATCTGTTAATTACAGTAAGCCTAATTTCAGTACGAGGCAAATTGGTTGAAACTATAGTAAAGAACAGAATTATTAGACACATAGTTGAACACTATTTGTTGGGGAAGAGTCAACATGGCTTTTGCAAAGGGAAATCATGCCTCACCAATCTAATAGAATTCTTTGAGGGGGTCAACAAGCATGTGGACAAGGGTAATCCAATTTATATATTGTAGTTGGACTTTCAGAAAGCCTTTGACAAGGTCCCTCACTAAAAGCTCAAGATGTTACTCAAAGCAGACTGCAAAGAGTTACAAAGGATCTCACAATGCTCCACGTGAGGAGAGATTAAAAATGCTGGGATTTTTCCGCTTGGAAAAGAGATGACTAAGGGGGGATGTGACAGAGGACTACACAATCATGACAGGTGGGGAGAAAGTGAATAAGGACGCGTCATTTACCACTTCTCATAACACAAGAACTAGGAGTCACCCAAAGAAATTAATAGGCAGCAGGTTAAAAAGAAACAAAAGGAAGTATTTCTTCACACAGCACACAGTCAGCACATGGAATTAATTGCCAGAGGAGGTTGTGAAGGCCAAAAGTATAAGTGGGTTCAAAAAAGAATGCGATAAGTTCCTGGAAGACAGGTCCATCAATAGCTATTAGCCAAGATGGTCAGGGATGCAACCTCACGCTCTGGGTGTCCCTAAATCTCTGACTGCTAAAAGGTGGAACAGGAGAACAGGGTATGGATCACTGGATAAATTGCCCTGTTCTGTTCACTCTCTCTGAAACATCTGGTAGCGGCCACTGTCAGAAGACAGGATGCTGGGTTAGATGGACCATTGGTCTGATCCAGTATGGCCGTTCTTATGAAGAAAGAGGGGTCTCTGGAAGGAACTACATGGCATAGAAGGGCAGGGATCTGAAGATGGTGTCAGGGTGCGAAGTGCCAGGTAAAGTTCAGTGAGAGGCAGAAGAGGCAAAAGAGGGATATTGGACAGCAGGGGAGGTTGTGCCTCTGGTTTTTGGGAGATTTAATTTAATAATAAGCTAAGGCTCAACATTAATATAAACCCCAGCAGGTTTATGGCATGCCTGTAGACAGAGGCTTGCAAAGCGCTAAGTAGTGATCTTGAGGTTATGTCCCAGCATCCTCTGAGTGTCAGGTAAAACCTAGGATGGATTCTTTGGGAATGGTCTGTACTTTGATTGTTCCAAAGCCCCAGTCAAGAGCAGGGAGGGCACTATCCAGGGCATTACAGGAGGGAATCATGGATTGACCCTGAATCATGTTTCATCTTGAATAAACCTGTACTGTATTTGTTTGTGATTCACTTCTTGGCTCCATATGCATCCCTGTTGATTATTGTCACTGCAGGAAAGTTTCTGGCATTTCAAAGAATAGAAACCTGCCCCTACTTATCAGGTAGGAAAATAAGAGGGAAGGGCCAGCACCAGTTACGTATACAATGACTGATGTAAAACTCTCCCTCTCCCAGTTTAGGGGCTATCCTTGGAATTACTTTGGCCAAGCCATCAGGGGAAAAAATGGAAACAGGAGATGCTGTAGAGAGTGACGCAGAAATACTAGATGTGGGAATCTCCCAGTGTGATGGGTTGGGTCACAGAAACCCCCTTGGGACTGCCACCTGATGTGTTGGGACTACCTCTTAGCCCGTTTTCCCTGTCAGCCTGGGACTTCAGTACCTTGCCTTGTTGAGCCAGCCACACTAGCCTGCTACAAACACAGGGCCAGGTCCGAACCACATCCCCCAAAAGCTGCAGGCTTAACTGAAAACAGCTTAAGAAGTGCTCCAACACCCAGATACCCAGTTCCCAATGGGATCCAAACCCCAAATAAATCTGTTTTACTCTGTATAAAGCTTTTACGGGGTAAACTCATAAATTGTTTGCCCTCTATAACACTGATAGAGAGATATGCACATCTGTTTGCTCCCCCAGGAATTAACTACTTGCTCTGGGTTAATTAATAAGTAAAAAGTGATTTATTAAATATAAAAAGTAGGATTTAAGTGGTTCCAGGTAATAACAGACAGAACAAAGTAAGTTACCAAGCAAAATAAAATAAAACACGCAAGTCTAAGCCTAATACGGTAAGAAACTAAATGCAGGGAAATCTCACCCTCAGAGATGTTCCAATAAGCTTCTTTTATAGACTAGACTTCCTCCTAGTCTGGGTCCAGCAATCACTCACACCCCTGTAGTTACAGTCCTTTGTTCCAGTTTCTTTCAGGCATCTCTTTGGGGTGGAGAGGTTATCTTTTGAGCCAGCTGAAGATAAAACAGAGGGGTTTCCAGGGTCTTATATAGTCTCTCTCTTGTGGGCGGAAACCCCTCTCTTCTCCTGTGTAAAATCCCCTCAACAAGATGGAGTTTTGCAGTCATGTGGGCAAGACACATGTCTATGAATGATTTAGCTTTTTGCAGGCCGACACCATTGTTTACATGTTAGTTTGAATGTTCCCAGGAAAGCTTAGATGTGGATTGGCATCTCCCAAGGTCCATGGTTAGCTAAGTACTCCCAATTACTTGAATAACCCCTTCACACTATGTTGACCAAATCTGCCTTATGTGTTTCCTACAGTAAACACTTTAAATAAAAGCATAGAGCCAACGCTCATAACTTCAGATATAAAAATGATACATGCATACAAATAGGATGAATACATTCAGTAGAACATAACCATTGCAAAGATATGTTACATGGCATATCTAGCAGAAAACATATTCCAGTTTTGTCATATTTACACTCATAAGCATATTTCTATAAAGCATTATGGGGTACAACTTCACACCTAGTTAATCCAGTCCCAACCTCTCCCAACAGGAGGCACTGTAAAGAATGGGGTAAGAGAACTAGCTGTGCAAGACATGTCCAGCTATTCCAGTCCCACCCTTTCTTAGCAGGGAACACTGTAGAGAGTGGGGCAGGAGTGCTGACTGTGGAGGAGCTCCCAGCTACTCTCAACATAAACTGACACAGGGTAGGTGAAACTGAAATTGCCAGGATATACATCACCACCAACATAAACCAGGTCTCACATACACTCACTATGAAAATCAATATTGAGTTTGTTCTGATGTTGGGTATATCTTGTACATATCTGGCCTTTGAAATAACTGATCTTTGTTGAGTCAGCTGATCAAGGCCTTGGCTAGCTTGTACAAATAAATCAGCTCTTTTCAGTTAGACCCTGCTGCCTGGCATCCTCTCTGCTGTCACATTTTAAGCACTTTCTATTGAGAAAGTGCCATTTAAGAAGGAAAATAAATACTATTAAGGCAGAGCGCTCTCTGCTGCTGATTGCCTTTGGAAACAGAGGACTGGAGGCTGCTGTCCCAGAAGACTGAGCTCTCCTTATCTGAAACACTCTGTTAAAAGACTTAGGATCACTTATTAATTTAGTGAAAGCGCCTTCATTTTGATCCTTTGTCTGAGTTAATTGATTTGCTATCAATAACTTGCATTGATTAGGCCTCCGGACCTGGCAGCTGCTGAAGATGAAGAGGAAGAGAGAGACACACACACTCTTTGGAGCAGGCGTTCAAAGTCTGAGATGATTAAAAAAAGAAGACAGCACTAAAAGGATTGATAAAGAGGAGGGGCTCGTTCTTTTCCCACAGGAGGGGATGAAACCATGCACAGTTAACTCTTTGGGTTCCTGAGAATGAGAATGGGCATGTCCTCCACTAAGGCACTTGGATGGCCTAGGGAACAGTATTAGATGTATCCCACTGCACCACCTTAACAAAAAATAGTTCTTCGTTCCATAGTAAGATGTGGGTGTGGGACTGAGTGCCAGCGAGGATAAGAGTCAGGGGTCACCCCAGCTACTTCAGAAACCAAGAGAGTTCAGCAGGCAATGGTCAGCATTGAAAACATGTTAAAGTAAGGTACTCAGGCTCCAGTCCCTCCCAGCAGATGATGTTCTCAGGCATGGTTTAGGGGGAATAGTGACACAGGGGGGCCCACTGTTCCACTCTTAGACTCTCCAGGAGGAGGCACTGTCCAGAATAATTTGTAAGATGTAAGGGAAGATGCCAGTTGCACCTGCCCAGATTCTCCTTCCAGAAGGCATGGTGAGGAGAGCTGTAGGAGAGCTCCCAGCTGCTCTGTGCCCGGTGTCTACCCAGAAGGAGTCATCTCAGAGAATTAAGGTGTATTTACAGTGAGGAAGCTCACCCAACTGCATTCCCAGCTTCTTCCAGTAGGAGACGCTGCAGTGAATGGGACAGATGCTCTGGCTCACAGGGCACACTTAGCTAGTCTCAACCAGGGGCATTATAGGAAGTGGGGCAGGCATGACGGCTGTGGAGGAGCACCCAGCTATGCCTGTCTCAGCCCTCCCAGGAAGAATCACAACAGGGACGTGCCAATCTGACTTTAGGTGAGGCAGGTTTTAAATCTGGAGTAATGCTTTTCAATAGCAGACAAGACCTGGAATTCACTATAACCTACAGCTTGAATAAATTCAGCTAGCCACTGTAGAGCAAAGACATTTAACTGACCTTTGAGACAGCAGGTTTGTGGAACAAGAACAAGCGAAGTGTGCGAGCTCTCTACCTGTGTGCCCTGTAAACAATCCTACACACGCCAGCCTCCAGACCTCCCTCAACACCCATTGTTGCAGCCCTTTCTCCAAGCCCTGCGAGTACTGCACACCCTCTCAGGCCCTGCTTAGCCTGAGAAGCATATTTCATTGTTATTATGTGAACTATGGCAACACCTAGGAACCCCAAGCGAGATGGGGCCCCACTAGGCACTGTGCAGACAGAGGCAGACAGCCGCTGAAGAGCAAAATGTAGGTACTGTGGCCCAGGAATAACAAGGGGCAACTCTGCAGATATCCGAGGCAGATGTGCCAAGAGATCCAGCTACCTCTGCTATACAGCAAAGACCTCCACCCACACTAGTAGTATAAGAGATCTACCATCAATCAAATGTAGTTCCCACCCTCTGACCCCCCTCCTGCACTGCCCACTTTTCACCCTAGGACCTGCCCCCTGGGGGTACTACTTCCGAGGTCAAGATGGACACATGACTGGAAGCAAAGGGTGTCATGTGACCTCTCTAAAAACCCCTCCCACCAGCCTCTACCAATCAGGATGGATTTCACCCCCTGTAAGACAGCCTGGAGAGTGGATTTGACCAATCGGGGTGGTGGAAATAAACATGGGGAAATAGTTTTACTTTGTGTAATGACACATCCACTCCCAGATCTTGGGAGACAGGCCAGTCCTTGCTTACAGACAGCCCCCTAACCTGAAGCAAATACTCACCAGCAACCACACACCACACAACAAAAACACTAACCCAGGAACCTATCCTTGCAACAAAGCCCATTGCCAACTATGTCCACATATCTATTCTAGAGACACCATCACAGAGCCTAATCACATCAGCCACACTATCAGAGGCTCTTTCACATGCACATCTACCAGTGTGATATATGCCATCATGTGACAGAAATGCCCCTCTGCCGTGTACATTGGCCAAACTGGACAGTCTCTACATAAAAGAATAAATGGACACAAATCAGACGTCAAGAATTATAACATTCAAAAACCAGTCGGAGAACACTTCAATCTCTTTGGTCACTCGATTACAGACCTAAAAGTGGGAATTCTTCAACAAAAAATCTTCAGAAACAGACTCCAATGAGAGACTGCTGAATCGGAATTAATTTGCAAACTGGACACCATTAACTTAGGCTTGAATAAAGACTGGGAGTGGATGTGTCATTACACAAAGTAAAACTGTTTCCCCATGTTTATTCCCCCCCCTCCACTGTTCCTCACACGTTCTTGTCAACTGCTGGAAATGGCCCACCTTGATTATCACTACAAAAGGTTTTTTTTCTCTCCTACTGGTAATAGCTCACCTTACCTGATCACGCTCATTACAGTGTGTATGGTAACACCCACTGTTTCATGTTCTCTGTGTATATAAAATCTCCCCACTGTATTTTCCACTGCATGCATCCGATGAAGTGAACTGTAGCTCACGAAAGCTTATGCTCAAATAAATGTGTTAGTTTCTAAGGTGCCACAAGTACTCCTTTTCTTTTTGCGGATACAGACTAACATGGCTGCTACTCTGAAACTTAACAGTGATAGACATTCTATCCAAATATGCCCGGGCTTTAGGCTTAAAAGACAAGACAGGTGGTGAGGTATCCAAGGCCTTTAAAGCTATTTTCAGCAAAGGTCACATGCCTCAAAAATTACAAACCAATCGGGGAAAGAATTTTTAAACAAACCTTTAAGCAGATTGTTAAAGCAGCATGGCATTAGCCATTTTGTTACTAATAACGAAGTCAAAGCAGGGGTTGTGGAGCAGTTTAACAGAACTTTAAAAACTAGGATGTGGAGATATTTTACAACCTGTGATAAATGAAGGGGAGGGGTGGTAGCTCCCTTTTATGGACACCCAGCCAACCAATTAGCTATAAAATCCCTGTTAGTAGCTGTTCTCAATTTGCTTTACCTGTAACGGGTTAAAAAAGCCCATAGGTAAAAGGAAGGGAGTGGGCACCTGAACAAAAGAGCCAATGGGAGGGCTAGAACTTTTTAAAATTGGAAGAAACCCTTTCCCTTTGTCTGTCTGTTGTTGTTCTCTGGAGAGAGGAGACGCAGAGCAGGAACAGGGCTGAACTATGCTATAGGAAGCTTTAAGCCCGGTAGGAAAAACCATCAGATCATCCTAGAGACTACTTATTTGAAACCCCAGATATGTAAGTACAGTGGTTCTTAACCTTTACTGCAGCCTGCATCCCTTTGGTTCTCAAAATATGTTCTCGCACCCCTTATCAAAAATAGTTGAAGTAGGTCAGTTCTTTAAACCTAGATATATTTTTTGTTTGTATATTACAGTAATCATTAAAAAATGAATAATGTTAATAAATACATAGGTTTGATTAAACAAAGTAGTTGTACTTACGTACCTGTGCTTAATTTGTGTTTTCAATGATTTACCTTTTAAAAAAATCTGGCATGTCTCGCACCCCCAGAAAGGGCATCTCGCACCCCCAGGGTAAGTGTAAGTAGATCAGGGAATATCTAGGAAGATGCGATTAGGTTTATCTCTTTTTTTTTTTTCCTTATTGGCTTGTGGTCTCCTCTGTGCTAGCCCCCAAATGGTTTTGTTTAACTTGTAACTATTAAGCTGGACCTCAAGAAAACCATTCTTGATGCTTAATTATTATATTTGCTCTTTTTAAATCTAGCAATAACCTAAGTTCCAGATGTATTTTCTTTCTTTTTGTTTTTAATAAAATTTACCTTTTTTAAAAACAGGATTGGGTTTTTTTTGTGTCGTAAGAGGTTTGTGCACATGTTGCTTAATTAGCTGGTGGCAACAGCTGATTTCCTTTGTTTTTCTTTCTCAGCTCTTTCCTGGAGTGGGGAGGGGGTGAAAGGGCTTGAGGGTACCCCACAGGGAGGAATTCCCAAGTGCACCTTCCTGGGCTGTCAATGGGGTTCTGCACTTGGGTGGTGGCAGCATCTACCCATCCAAGGTCAGAGAGAAGCTGGGACCTTGGGAGTTTAATACCAGCCTGGAGTGGCCAGTATTAATTTTTAGAGTCCTTGCAAGCCCCCACCTTCTCTACTCAAAGTGACAGAGTGGGGAATCAGCCCGTAACACCTTTCGCTACATCGATGTTTTACCTGACTTTATAAAGAGTTACAACCAGAGCTTTCACAGAACTATACATACCAGACCCACTGATGTTAACCCTTCATATTCTCTGAAGGTATGGAAAACGGTTTATGGACATGGTTTTAAAATAAAACTGGTTGTTGCCCCTTTTAGAAAAGGCGACCACATGACACTATCTAAAACTAAAGGAGCTTTTGAAAAAGGTTAAGAACAAGCGTTTACTGATGATATATTCATAGTGGATGAAGCCTTAACAAGGGGCCAGAGACCTGTATACCGTTTAAAAGATTACAAGGGTGAGACACTTACTGAAGAATTACAAAAAGTAAACCCCAAACGAGACAGGACTGAAAAAGTTCTAGCAGAGAAAGGAAAAGGGAGAAAAAAGCAGCTGCAGGTGAAATGGTTGAGGTAGCCCAATAAGTTTAACAGTTGGGTGGAAGCTTTGAAAGAAAACAATTCCTCCTGCAAAGAGAAAGAGAGAGAGAAATGAGCAATGGCAGGTTTTACATCACTTTGCCCAGCAATGCCAGCTCTGGGTTTTTTCCCCAAAACACCAGCTCAAACTTTACAATACAGCTAATTAAGCCCTTGGATCTCCCGGGTGCCTGGGAGGTGGGGTTACTGGAAATACAAAAACCGCACAGCTGGAACACTATTAACAAAAACACCCCTTTCGAAATCACCTTTGGAGGTATGGCGTGGAGTTTCATCCTACAGGACCTGTTTCATCCTACAGGTTATTACTCGTCCATATCCAAATTATTATGATCATATGGACAGTACCATGGCTCGTCAACCCGGACCACCTGAGGTGGTCATGAACTACGACCCCCTGGGTAGAAAAGTTAGACTTAAATCCGCTGATTTTTCTTATATGTTTTCTACTGGCGGGGAGCTAGCTAACATTCTGGATTTGGGCCCCAAGCACAGGGTCCAAAAAATCCCCTTCTCGGCAGACATCACAGGGGGTTTCAGCTCCTTGTAGCTATACGTGGATATCGTAGAACACCAGTTTGTGGGGTTCTTTTCCATTTCCCTGTTACGCTGCGTCCCCGTCTGAGGAAGGAACAATGAATTTGTCACCATCATCTATGATAAACCTCATTACATCCCTGTTAGTAAATACCACATCAACACCTTCACAACTGAAATAAAGACAGATCAGAATAGACACATCTCATTTTGCTTTGGCAAGGTGATCGTCAAGCTGCACCTGCGTTCTCAGAGACAGTGAGGTTTCTAAAAAGCAAAGCACAATGGTGATCCTAAAAAATGACGGCAACCCCACCATCTACAGCAGCTATTACAAAGCCCATGCTGGATACGCCCTTCCTGGATATCTTGGGGTCCCCGTGATGTATGGGGCCAGCGTGGGCAGAATATTCCATAGCATCTTTCAACAAGGCATACCGCTTTTGAGGAGGTGGCTAGAGATTCTTAAACCCCACGTAAAAACCGCCACTCAAAACATAGCTAGAGATGTGGTAGGCCACATCCCCCATGCAGTTCTGGAGAAGGTGGGGAATCCAGCAGCACAGGAGGGATCAGGGCTGATGTACATCAAAAGGAGGAAGAGAAAGAGAAATGCATCATACCCGCAACGCACGGATCCCCTGAAATCCTTTAAAAGAAGGGCTTTGACGCTCAGGGCTGGCCATAAATGAAAGTCCAAGAGGAAGCCTGGGCAAAAGAGGAGACACTCTCCACCTGGTAAAAGAGAGCTATTTTAATCAACATGGCTTTTGTTCACGGCGGGTCTGAAGAGTGCACCAAATCCCAACGAGACTTGTTCCAAATAGCCCATACGCAGACCAGCATTAAGAAAAGCATCTACATCAAGGTGCCGCCTCTCTCAGCCATTACGGAGGCTGCCCCCATCGACTTTTTTATAGCAGGGAATGGCATAGATTATATGGATTTAAACAACACACTGCTGGACCTATGTTGCAAGATTGTAAAAGGAGATGGAACTGAACTCGCCAGGGATGCTGAGGTGGGCCTGGTGAATTACCCTGTGGCCTCTATGTTCAGTCAGTTGGATGTCACACTGGGAGACTGCCTCATAAGCCAAAACAACAACTGTTACCCTTACAGGGCCTTTATAGAATCAGTGTTCAATTACAGTGATGACACCCTCGGCACACAATTTTCCACCGGCCTGTTTTACAAAGACACTCCTGGACAACACAAAGAAACGGAACTGGATGGCGGGAATCTAGGGTTTGTGAGGCAGCCAAAGCTGACGGCCCAGAGCAGGACGATAAAGCTGTTGGGTCATCTACACAGCTACCTGTTTTTTCAAGAAAAACTTTTGTTGAACGGAGTGGATGTGAAAATTAAACTGACATGCAGTAAAGATGCCTTCTGTTTAATGGGCAGTGCAACCGAAGGCTTTAAACTGCGCATTCTACCAGCGTCCCTTTTTGTGAAGAAAGTACGGCTGACCCCGGGCATCTGTCTGGGGCATGTGGAGGCCCTGCTTACCACTAATGCGAAATACCCTGTGGACCGTGTGGGAATGAAAGTGTTTAGCATTCCCACGGGCAGCACGGTCAGTAACCAGGAGAACCTGTTCTTTGGACAGTTACCCAAAATGCTTGTCCTAGGGTTTGTGGATAATGATGCCTTTACTGGAAGATATGCTAATAACCTCTTTCATTTTGAACATTATGATATTAATTTTGTGGCTTTGTATGGGGATGGTGAACAGATACCAACCAAGCTTCTGCAACCAGACTTCGAGGCCGGACGCTGCATGAGAGAATACATGAATCTGGTACAGACGGCTGGCAAACACATGAAAGATCGTTCTCTGTTAATCGACCGTGGTACAGGGTTACACCTTACATAAGAACATAAGAATGGCCCTACTGGGACAGACCAAAAGTCCATCTTGGCCAGTATCCTGTCTTCTGACAGTGGCCAGTGCCAGGTGCCCCAGAGGGAATGAACAGAACAGGCAATCATCAAGTGATCCACCCCCTGTCGCTCATTCCCAGCTTCTGGCAAACAGAGGCTAGGGACACCATTCCTGCCCATCCTGGCTAATAGCCATTGGTGGACCAATCCTCCATGAATTTATCTAGCTCTTTTTTTAACCCTATTATGGTCTTGGCCTTCACAACATCCTCTGGCAAGGAATTCCATAGGTTGACTGTGCGTTGTATGAAGAAATACTTCCTTTTATTTGTTTTAAACCTGCTGCCTATTAATTTCATTTGGTGACCCCTAGTTCTTGTGTTATGAGAAGTAAACAACACTTCCTTATCTACTTTCTCTGTCATGATTTTATAGACCTCAATCATATCTCCCCTTTGCCGTCTCTTTTCCAACCTGAAAAGTCCTAGTCTTATTAATTTCTCCTCATACGGAAGCCGTTCCATACCCCTAATAATTTTTGTTGCCCTTTTCGAAACCTTTTCCAATTCCAATATATCTTTTTTGAGATGGGGCAACCACAGCTGCATATAGTATTCGAGATGTGGGCATACCATAGATTTATATAGAGGCCTTGTTTGCCCTTGACCTGCCTTCCGACCAAGAATATGCCAATCACTTTTCCCTGATTAAAACTGGGAACCTGAGAGCAGAAATATGTTTTGGGAAGGCTTTGATGGTCACTGTCAATATGATCATGTATGGCGTTTTTGACAACGTCATAGAGATAAATCAGAGGAGAAACGTTCTGTTTGCCTACATGTGAATATGGACACCATGCAGCTCTCACGTGTCTTATCAACGGATGCTTACACAGAAAAGAATTTCTTAGATGTGTTCCCCTGGGATTGGCTCCTTCGCAGCAAGTTGTCTCAGAGACCCCTAGGTTTGGTGGTCAGCATGCATCTGGACAACCAACTGGGTGAACACTGGCTCACCTTGTATCTGGTGGAGCGTAACTGTGGAGAGTTTTTTGACTCATACAGGCATTCCCCTGAACAGCGTGTTTTTTTCTAGAAGCATTATGAAATTTTTAAACAAAAATGACACCAACATTGCATGTCACACTAGACAATTACAGGACCCCCGTTCCATCACCTGCAGCTATCACTGCGTGTTTTTCTTACATCACTATAGCAAGGGTTTATCTTTTGACCAGATTTTAAAATTGTATTCTAACAGAGGATGTGGAAAAAGCTAATGTACTCAATGCTTTTTTTGTCTCTGACTTCATGAACAAGGTCAGCTCCCAGACTACTGCACTGGACAGCACAGCATGGGGAGGAGGTGACCAGCCCTCTGTGGAGAAAGAAGTGGTTCAGGACTATTTAGAAAAGCTGGACGTACACAAGTCCAGCGTTGCATCCAAGAGTGCTAAAGGAGTTGGCGGATGTGATTGCAGAGCCATTGGCCATTATCTTTGAAAACTCATGGTGATCGGGGGAAGTCCCGGACGACTGGAAAAAGGCTAATGTAGTGCCCATCTTTAAAAAAGGGGAGAAGGAGGATCCTGGGAACGACAGGCCAGTCAGCCTCACCTCAGTCCCTGGAAAAATCATGGAGCAGGTCCTCAAGGAATCAATTCTGAAGCACTTAGAGGAGAGGAAAGTGACCAGGAACAGTCAGCAAGGATTCACCAAGGGCAAGTCATGCCTGACTAATCTAATTGCCTTCTATGATGAGATAACTGGTTCTGTGGATGAAGGGAAAGCAGTGGACGTGTTATTCCTTGACTTTAGCAAAGCTTTTGACACTGTCTCCCACAGTATTCTTGCCAGCAAGTTAAAGAAGTATGGGCTTCATGAATGGACTATAAGGTGGATAGAAAGCTGGCTAGATTGTCGGGCCCAACGGGTAGTGATCAATGGCTCCATGTCTAGCTGGCAGCCGGTATCAAGTGGAGTGCCCCAAGGGTCGGTCCTGGGTCCGGTTTTATTCAATATCTTCATAGATGATCTGGAGGATGGTGTGGATTGCACCCTCAGCAAGTTTGCAGATGACACTAAACTGGGAGGAGAGGTAGATACGCTGGAGGGTAGGGATAGGATATAGAGGGACCTAGACAAATTGGAGGATTGGGCCAAAAGAAATCTGATGAGGTTCAACAAGGACAAGTGCAGAGTCCTGCACTTAGGACGGAAGAATCCAATGCACCGCTACAGACTAGGGACCGAATGGCTCAGCAGCAGTTCTGCAGAAAAGGACCTAGGGGTTACAGTGGACGAGAAGCTGGATATGAGTTAACAGTGTGCCCTTGTTGCCAAGAAGGCCATTGGCATTTTGGGCTGTATAAGTAAGGGCATTGCCAGCAGATCGAGGGACGTGATCGTTCCCCTCTATTCGACACTGGTGAGGCCTCATCTGGAGTACTGTGTCTAGTTTTGGGCCCCACACTACAAGAAGGATGTGGAAAAATTGGAAAGAGTCCAGCAGAGGGCAACAAAAATGATTAGGGGACTGGAACACATGAGCTATGAGGAGAGGCTGAGGGAACTGGGGATGTTTAGTCTACGGAAGAGAAGAATGAGGGGAGATTTGATAGCTACTTTCAACTACCTGAAAGGGGGTTCCAAAGAGGATGGCTCTAGACTGTTCTCAGTGGTAGTAGATGACAGAACAAGGAGTAATGATCTCAAGTTGCAGTGGGGGAGATTTAGGTTGGATATTAGGAAAAACTTTTTCACTAGTAGGGTGGTGAAACACTGGAATGAGTTACCTAGGGAGGTGGTGGAATCTCCTTCCTTAAAAGTTTTTAAGGTCAGGCGTGACAAAGCCCTGGCTGGGATGATTTAATTGGGATCGGTCCTGCTTTGAGCAGGGGGTTGGACTAGATGACCTCCTGAGGTCCCTTCCAACCCTGATATTCTATGATTCTAACTTAGTGCAAAATGACCGGATGGTGATTAATTTTGTTAAAAAATATTAAATGTAAATTCTCGGGCATGCTTAGCCTCACTCAAAACATGTTTCAACATACCCAGATGTGTGCATCTTGCAACGATTTTCATAGCCATGTTACCCAATAAAGCACCCCAGGTGAGGGGTTTAAATTTCACATCCAATTGATGTTTGGTGGGGTTTTTTTCTTCTTCTTTTTTTTTTTTAAACAAATGACCAATTCAGAAAAAGTACACGTAGATACATTTTTTTAAAGCATAGAAATGTTTTATTTAAAGCAAAACATTACCAGTTTTAAATAATTTTTTTTTAGAACACGAAAAACATTACACATTAAACATTACACACTGAGCCATTCGGGTCTTTTAGACAATTTTCATTTTTTTAGACGGCAAAAAAGGGGTCAGTGTTTCTTGATCAACCCTGGTGTCAACGATCAAGGCCTTCAGGCGTTCCAAAAGATCTCTGTTGGCCACATTGCCCATGACGGAAAATGGTATGTTCAGTTCTGCCATGGCATTCAAAAACACATCCCATCCTTTAGGTACATGTCTGCTAGGAACAGAGCGCATCTGGGTGACGGCTCTGACTAAGTTGAGCATGTTAGAACTATTAACCACCAAGCCTTTGTACACAAAAGCTCCTTTATCGTTCCACAAAGAGATATTTTTATCCTGGCCCATCTTATTTAGCAATACTAATGCATTTTTCTTATTCTCTTTATCATTTTTCTTATTAACTTTATCCAACACCTCCTGAGCAACAGAGTCTGAGGTCTTTGGTGGTTTTGGGAGTTTGGCAGTCACATTATGTTCCTGTTCCGGTTGAAACAGACTTATTTTCCTTTTATTCACATCTCTCTGCTTCACGTATTTTACGTACCTGTGACGTTATTGACATAAACGGTGACCTTATAAATCATTGTTGCAACCACTGTTATATTTTTGCAGCAAATATTGTGCAAAGGTTGTTGTGTGAGGTGTCTATGAAGAGGTTATGACTTGCTGGTTATAATTATGCTATCTGTATGTGTGTACAATTTTTGTAGTTGAAGTTATGAGTATTGGCTATGTGCCAATGTGTATCTCAATGTGTTTGATTCTAAATAGCATTAGTAAAGCATTTGGTCAGCTTCTTGAGAAAGAAATTTGCAAATTGAGTGCCCAATCAAGAAACACTTAACTGACAATGGACCTTGGGAGACTCCAATCCACATAAGAAGTCTTCCTGGGAATGTTCAAGATAGCATGTGATCAATGGCTGCCACCTGCAAACTGAGTCATGCATGGACATGTGACTTGCCCATGTGACTCCAAACTCCATGTTGCTGCTGGGATTTTCCACAGTAAGAACAAAGGGGTGTCCTTCCACAGGGCAAAGAATATAAAAGGCCCTGGAAACCCCTCCATCTTGTCTTCAATCCTGTTTCTAACCTCTGGAGGAACCTTGCTACAAATTGAAACTCCAAACAAAGGACTGAATGACCCATCCAAGCTGTGGATGTACTCCAGAGACTTGATTTGAACCTGCAGTTTATTCCACCACTGCTACAAGCCTGAACCAAGAACTTTGCCATTACTGTATGTAATTGATTCCATTCAACCAATTCTAGCTCTCATCTATATCTTTTTCCTTTTATGAATAAACCTTTAGATTTAAGATTCTAAAGGACTGGCAACAGTGTGATTTGTGGGTAAGATTTGATTTGTATATTGACCTAGGTCTGGGGCTTGGTCCTTTGGGATCAGGAGAACCTTTTTTCTTTTACTGGGGTATTGGTTTTCATAGCCATTCATCCCCATAACAAGTGGCACTGGTAGTGATACTGGGAAACTGGAGTGTCTAAGGGAATTGCTTATATGACTTATGGTTAGCCAGTGGGGTAAAACCAAAGTCCCCTCTGTCTGTCTGGTTTGTTGTGCCTTAGAAGTGGAGAAACCCCAGCCTTGGGCTGTAACTGCCCTGCTCTAAACAATTTGTCCTGAACTGATACTCTCAGAAGTGTCCCACCAAAGGCAGCATTGTTACAGTACCTTTGAAGCACGGCACTGTAAAGTTTAGTCTTTTCGTATTCGTCTAAGTCAGTCCTTTGAAGAACAGACTTCATTTCAGCATCCAGTAAGCAAGTTGCAGTTGTTCTGATATTTTCCTCCACCGGCGAGGGAGCCCTTAATTGCACCAACTGATGGCTGGGCACCAGGTACTCCATACTTGGAATGTTTCAAGATAGAACATGAGAAATAAATTTAACTTCACTTGCCAGGGACTTTGCACCAGTTCTGAGGAGCATTTGCTTCTGACTTTCCCACCCTCGCAGAATAAAAGGGGCACCTGGCTAGCAAAGTTCCTGCAGATTCTCTGAATGAGAAATCAGGCATTACGTTCTTAGCTGTACTAGCCCAACAACGCATCTGAAATTTTCTGACTCAGTTCCATGGTGAGAAAACTTGGTCACTCTAATGCTGAAGGCCACTTTCACCCCAAAGCCACGGCTCAATTCTAGCCACCCTCATCTTTAATACAGAGGTATGGCCCAACATTCTATCTGATCGGAACACATGCACTGTAGAACTGCAAGGGATGCATTTGGGCCTGTTGGCTGCATTTATTGTACCACCCTAGCCTGATAAATGACTGAACACCCAAGAGCTTACATACCAAACTGCTCAATGTCAAAGGAGTTTGGAAGACAAATGGAATCCAGTGCCACTCTTCTTACATAAACACAAGCTTTATTTATATGCTTCTAGACTCTGAAATAGCTAGAACTCCATCCAACCCTGTAGCCCAAATAGTCTTCTGTGAGCTCTTGGAGTAGGGACTGTCTCTTCATTATGTGTGTGTACAGTGCCTTGAACAATGGGGGACCTGATCCTTGATCAGCAGATTCTAGGCACTACTGCCATCCAAATTCATATTAGTAGTAAAACAACACAAGGAGTGAGGTTTAGTGGTTAATGCAGTGTATTGGGAGACAGGAAATGTGTGTTCCATTCTTGGTTGTGGCACTGACCAGTACCTCAGTTTCCCCATCTGTAAAATGACACAGTCACACACAGGGAAGTTGTGAGGATTAATTAATATTTGTATAGAGATTTGGGATTTGAGGAGGGGAGCTGTAACAGGGTGATCTGCCCCTTTAGTGGCCCTGGGGCGCAGGAAGTGGGAGCAGGGATCAGCTGACCCTGCTGTAGAGCCTGGCCCAGTGGGCAGGTTCTGCGAATCAGCTGATACAGCTGAATAGTACCTCATGATTGGCCCATGCTCTCAGATGGACTGTAGAAAGGTGGGCCCAGCCCCGAGAAGGGGAGAAGAGTGAAATATGCTGTAAATGCTGCTGTAAGCAGAGCAAGAGTCTGCAGGCAAGTGGATCCCCCTCAAAGTTGGGGCAGGCCCTGCTTGGTAGCTGCCAGGGGGTCCCAGTCTGAACCCTTTGCCAGCTGGTTATTTGTGTTACTTTTGCACTTTTTCCTTTCTTTCTTTGTGGAGACAATAAACAGCCCTGAAGAGAAGGACAGAAAATCAGCTGGGTGTGGCTGATTGTCCCCAACTGGTGATTAGGATCACCAGCCTACAGGAGTGCTAGTTTATGCGTCATTATTATTGATAAAATAAAATAAGGTGTATAACTCTCCCACACACACATTCCAAGAAGCACTCACTGCCATATTGGGTTGATCATGCTAAAATGATTCTGTGCTTGTCCTGCCTCATGTTTTAACTTTCATCTCTCCATCCTCTCTAACAGAGCCTGCAATGGAGAAAGTGCTGAGTGCTTTGCGCAGCCACTGATGCCCTTCACTGAATGCAACAGGGTGTTGTAAAGTAGGAACCTAGCATCTGTGATCTGGAGGGCTGGACAGGGCAAGCAGCAAAGACAGTACTTTGGTGGGATCAGAGATCAGACTCTGTAGAGAAAAAGCTGTATGTCGCATGGTACCTCCCATTTCAATTACTGCTTTATCTCCTGATCCCTGTGCAATTAGCTCATGTCACCAAGTGCTGCAGGTATCAAACCTGCATTGAATGAGAACATGAAGCGTTCTCCTTGCATGGGTACCATAAAGCTCATGGTTCTCTTGTGGCATGTTCTTTAGATTTAAATAAACCTATGATGCAGCCACACTTTCTCCCATTGCTTTTAAACAGCATTAGGGTGACCAGATAGCAACTGTGAAAAATCAGGACTGGGTGGGGGGTAATAGGAGCCTATATAAGAAAAAGCCCCAAAAATCAGGACTGTCCCTATAAAATCGGGACATCTGGTCACCCTAAACAGCGTACCAATTTCAGTGTAGTTTTGTCCATTCCTTGGGGTGCGAGGGGAGGGCATTGCTTATGGTAACAGCCTCCAGACTTTGACCAAAAAGAAGCCCTTAAAGCTTCAAAGCAAGGTGGCCACAGGGGATTACCCAAGGCCAGTCACAGACAAGCTTTCGTGAGAGCTCATCCAGCGCCCCTGAAAGTACCTTTAACTAGGAGGGGAATGATTGGGCCGAGAGAGAGGGGACTAACTTGTGACCTGCGATCTGTCTCTTGTTTCTGCTTCTTGAGGTAGGAAAAGCAGGGGCAAGGTTCTCTTTCTTGGGGGGGAAGGGGGGGGGGGCTGGGTAGAACTTGGCAAATCTTTTCAAATAGTTTATTCACCAAAAAACACAGTTTTGACCAACCCCAAGCTTCTCTGCCTGTGTCAGAGGAGGGCTTTGAATCCACATCTCCTATCTCCCAGTTGACTGCCTCAGTCACTTTGGCTCAATGAATCTATAAAATAATACTCCAGGATTGTCACTCTGTGTGTCACTTGGAAGCCTATGATGTCTCGGGGGTCAGTGTGAAGTGACGAAAGCAGCTACGAGTATGGCTGAGAGCTCTTTTAGTTAGAGCATCCCCAGGTTCAATCACTGCTGGAATTCACAATCTGTTACTTTCCAGTTTTTATGTTCTCAGCCATTTTGACTTTATGAATTACACCCATTCAACAGCACGAGCATTCAGCTACTAGTATGTATACAAAGTAGAACAGCTTCAACAGGAGAGACTGAGAGTAACCCACCCCAAAATAACTATAGGATACTTGGGGGAAAAGCTGAGTTCACGTCCCTGCCCTAGAGTGGGGATTCAAACTGGAGCTTCTGACATCCCAGACAAATGCCCTAAACATTAAGCTAAAGGGAGACAGGTGGACACATGTGCTTTGCTACAGATTCCAAACATTTTCCTCTGATTTTTCAGAGTGCTGGCTGAACCAAAAAAACCCAAAACCCCAATAAACAAAAGCAAGAACAAAAAAACTCCAATGACTTGCCCAGCTTTACCCCTGAGAGACTGACACCAATTTAATAATTGATAATGTCCAGTTCCCAGTGTCTTAATTACAAGCAGGTTTATTAGGGAAAATGAGAGAAAACCATCCAAATAAAAGACTCCTTACACAGTATTGCCAACTCTCGCAATTTTAGTGCGAATCTCAGAATATCTGATGCTTTCATTAAAGCCCCAGCTCACAGAGTTTTGTAAAGGGGTGAGGATCTCAGCTTTCATTAAAAATCAAGAGTACATTTCTAGCCCTTGTGGTTGCTAAGAAAAGCCTGGAAATGTGACTCAAGTGTCACCCTTCAGCTCAGAAGCCAGAAGGAGAATAAAAAGATCCCAAATTTATTATTTTTGTAAAATGTCATGATTTTTAAGCAAATGTCATGATTTCAGGGAGCCTGACTCACTGGGTTTAGATGCTGGCAATACTGCCTACACATCAACAAACCTCAGCCTAATATCGCTAAAAGAAACCCCACCTCACGAAGCAGGTGAGATGCAGCTTTCCGTTACCGGTGCGGAATTCTACCTGAAGCATCGCTCAACCTCTGTGGAGGAAATATTCCCGTAACTGAGCACAGTAAAAATTAACCTTTTAATGCTTCTGAGACACTCACACACAGACACAGCAACCAGCTATTTACTCCAGTGAGGTGAAAACTGAAGATGGCATTCAAACGAACGGCTCAGCCATGCCTTTATAGAGTCTACATTACACAAGCTTGTTATTTACATCCAAGCTCTTTGGCATTTCTAATATTTCAAGAGTCAGATTTTGCAGCTATAATGCAACTGGGGGACTACCATATAGATTGCTGTTATGAGGTAGCAAAACAGCTGCAAAATGTAGCCTTCTCTCTACATCACATTCATAGCCGGGAAATACCTTTTTGTTGCTTGCTGGTACTGAGATTTTTCTTATAGCTAAAGAAACAACAATAATAATGATGCTTTGCACATCTTCAGAACCTTGTGTTTATGGAGCAAACAGCACTTTATATAAACATTAAATTAGTTTAGCCTTGTAACACTTCTGTGAGTCAGAGACACTGTTGTTTTCTCCAGACTGCAGATGGAGAAAATGAGGCACAGGAAGATCAAGTGGCCTTCCCAAAGTCACACAGCAGTTCTGTGGAAGAACTGGGAATTGAACCTCAAGCTTCTGGCCCCCACTACAGTGACTGAGGCCCCAAGCCTCAAATGTATTTAAGTTCCTAACTCCCATTGATTCCTAAATACTCTAAATGGCCTTGAAACTCTACACCAGGCTTCTTTTCTCAACATTTGCTGGGGATAGCAGTTGAATAGCTTTACTCTGCGAGTGGAAAAAGGGACTGACATATATGGCTGGCTGAGGTTCATTCCCACCCTTGGGAGGTCATTTTTTCCCCACATACAAAGGACATTACTTTTCCCTGCAAATGGAAAAGACCAAGCTTTCACAATGCCAGTGTAAAAAAGGACTTCTGCCCTAAATTGGGACAGCTGCAGCTACCCTGAGGCTGTATCAGTTTTAACTCAACCCCTCATCCAGCCGCATGCTCCAGATCATACCACCTTGGATGAATAAACCTTTCCTTCAGTTGAGAGAATTCGTGTCCCTCATATTCACATTAATGCAGGAGCCTGAGGGCTGTGCCGGCCCTAGGAAAGTTGCTTTGTGACCTATGTTGTGTCTAATACAAGCCCAAAAAGCGCCAGAAGAGACGAGAAGTGCCATCTCCCGAGGAATAAGGAGGAGAAAGCATAACAGGGGGCAGTGATGAGCTGCCAAAATCTTAACAACGGGTTCCCTCCTCACCCCACCCCACTCCCACAGGACTCCTGCCCCATCCACACCCCTCCCCTGTCCCGACTGCCCCCAGAACCGGGCAGGAGGGTCTTGTGGGCCACCATAGTGGGCACCCACCCCTAAGAGCCAGAGGCATCTGCCGGGGGGCGAGGTGGGGAGTCCCGGAGATGCTTACTTGGGGCAGCTCCCAGGAAGCATCTGGCAGGTCCCTCTAGCTCCTAGGGGTGGGGGAGCATAGCTAGGCGGGATCAGGGGGAGCGGCCATTCCCCCACTGATCATATCAAAAGTGGTGCCTTAGGCACCGACTCCCTGGGTGCTCTGGGGCTGGAGCACCCACGGGGAAAATTTGGTGGGTGCAGAACACCCACCGGCAGCTCCCCACCCCGCGCCTGGCCCCAGATCACCTCACTTCCGCTCCGCCTCCTCCGCTGAACGCACTGCCCCGCTCTGCTTCTCCGCCCCCGCCCCCGGCTTCCCATGAATCAGCTGTTTGGCAGGAAGCTAGGGAGGGCTGAGAAGCAGGCAGCGGGCGGCTTCCCGCTCAGGCCGAGGGTGGCAGAGGTGAGCTGGGGCAGGGAATGGTTCCCCTGCACCTCCCCCACCCCCCGGGTTACCTGCTGTGGTGCAGGCGGTCCTCCTCGCACCCCCCCAATCCCTCCCTTCCCCCTCCGGCCAGAGCGGGAAGCCGCGGCCTGCTTCTCAGCCCTCCCCGGCTTCCCGCCAAACAGCTGATTCATGGGAAGCCGGGGAGGGGGCGCGGAGAAGCAGAGCGGGGCGGTGCGTTCAGCAGAGGAGGCGGAGCAGAAGTGAGGTGATCTGGGGCCGGGCGCGGGGCGGGGAGCTGCCGGTGGGTGTTCTGCACCCACCAAATTTTCCCCGTGGCCTAAGGCGCCACTTTTGGCCTGTTAAAGTTCTAAAAGGGCTTCTAAATTTAACAACCGGTTCTAGCGAACCGGCTCCAGCTCACCACTGACTGGGGGTAAGGGCACTTACCAGCTTCAGGAAGCAGATGAAGCAAGCAGCAGCCATTTTAGGGCTGAAGCAGCTTCGCTCTGCTAAATTTAAAGGGCCAACCACAGAAGAGCATGCAGGGGAAAAAGGTCCTATAGAGAGCAAACTTGCAATGGTGCTGGTGGCAGAGGGGAGCAGTAACAAAGGAGGTGCTGTTTTGATGTGTTGCATACTGGCATTACCCCACAATGAGTGCTTCATTTGTGCCAGGGCTTGCCAGGGCTGAGCCCCAGCACCTCTGGGCCTGGCAGTTCAGATATTAAAGTAAAAAAATTGTTTGAGTCCTGGCACCTCTTGTGTTACAAACGAAGCACTGCTCATGAAGCTGCACTAAAGGCTCAGTCCAACAGCCATTTTCACACACAAATCTCACTAATATCAAGCATCCTATCTAGACAAACAGCTCGAATTCAGAGGGTTTTAGCCTGACGTGCTGCAGCACCAGCATGACCCCAACATGAGGATGTTCCATTTTATATCATTGGGTGATACTGTAAAGTCTTCTTGTCTGGAGGCCAGATACAGTGACTAGATAAGTCACACACACCTCTGGGGAAGAAAGACTCGGACACTGCTCTGCCACATCTAAAATGTAGGCCTTTGCCATTTGACTTAAAGGAGATCTCTTTCAGCTAGGGTTAGTAGAAGGTCCCTTTCCAGACACTAGAGGATGGTCTGCTGCCTGGCTCTCCTGTAGAAATCACAATCATTATGGTCATGGGATTTTGTCTGAAGCAAAGTCATCTGTCTGTTTAACAGCTTTCAGCACCAAAACCCACTAATGCACTAGGAGGGCAAGAGCATGAAACTACAGGATCTTAAAGTGACAAGGCCCAGGCCCAGGCCCAGCTTCCATTCAGCAACCCACAGATGTAATCATAGAATCATAGAATATAAGGGTTGGAAGGGACCTCAGGAGGTCATCTAGTCCAACCCCCTGCTCAAAGCAGGACCAATCCCCAACTAAATCATCCCAGTCAGGGCTTTGTCAAGCCTGACCTTAGAAACCTCAAAGGAAGAAGATTCCACCACCTCCCTAGGTAATGCTCTCCAGTGCTTCACCATCCTCCTAGTGAAAAAGTTTTTCATAATATCCAACCTAAACCTCCCCCACTGCAACTTGAGACCATTACTCCTCGTTCTGTCATCTGGTACCACTGAGAACAGTCTAGATCCATCCTCTTTGGAACCTCCTTTCAGGTAGTTGAAAGCAGCTATCAAATCCCCCCTCATTCTTCTCTTCTGCAGACTGAACAATCCCAGTTCCCTCAGCCTCTCCTCATAAGTCATGTGTTCCAGTCCCCTAATCATTTTTGTTGTCCTCCGCTGGACTCTTTCCAATTTTTCCACATCCTTCTTGTAGTGTGGGGCCCAAAACTGGACACAGTTCTCCAGATGAGGCCTCACCAGTGTCGAATAGAGGGGAACGATCACGTCCCTCGATCTGCTGGCAATGCCCTTACTTATACATCCCAAAATGCCACTGGCCTTTTTGGCAACAAGGGCACACTGTTGACTCATATCCAGCTTCTCGTCCACTGTAACCCCTAGCTCCTTTTCTGCAGAACTGCTGCCGAGCCATTCGGTCTCTAGTCTGTAGCGGTGCATGGGATTCTTCCGTCCTAAGTGCAGGACTCTGCACTTGTCCTTGTTGAACCTCATCGGATTTCTTTTGGCCCAATCCTCTGATTTGTCTAGGTCCCTCTGTATCCTATCCCTACCCTCCAGCGTATCTACCTCTCCTCCCAGTTTAGTGTCATCTGCAAACTTGCTGAGGGTGCAATCCACACCATCCTCCAGATCATTAATGAAAATATTGAACAAAACCACCCCAGGACCGACCCTTGGGGCACGCCACTTGATACCGGCTGCCAACTAGACATGGAGCCATTGATCACTACCCGTTAAGCCCGATGATCTAGCCAGCTTTCTATCCACCTTATAGTCCATTCATCCAGCCCATACTTCTTTAACTTGCTGGCAAGAATACTCTGGGAGACCGTATCAAAAGTTTTGCTAAAGTCAAGGAGTAACATGTCCACTGCTTTCCCCTCATCCACAGAGCCAGTTATCTCGTCATAGAAGGCAATTAGATTAGTCAGGCATGACTTGCCCTTGGTGAATCCATGCCGACTGTTCCTGATCACTTTCCTCTCTCTAAGTGCTTCTGAACTGATTCCTTGAGGACCTGCTCCATGATTTTTCCAGGGACTGAGGTGAGGCTGACTGGCCTGTAGTTCCCAGGATCCTCCTTCTTCCCTTTTTTAAAGATGGGCACTACATTAGCCTTTTTCCAGTCGTCCAGGACTTCCCCCGACCGCCATGAGTTTTCAAAGATAATTCATGGACTTGTGCTCGTCCAGCTTTTCTAAATAGTCCCAAACCACTTCTTTCTCCACAGAGGGCTGGTCACCTCCTCCCCGTGCTGTGCTGCCCAGTGCAGTAGTCTGAGAGCTGACCTTGTTCGTGAAGACAGAGGCAATAAAAGCATTGAGTACATTAGCTTTTTCCACATCCTCTGTCACTAGGTTGCCTCCCTCATTCAGTAAGGGGCCCATACCTTCCTTGACTTTCTTCTTGTTGCTAACATACCTGAAGAAATCCTTCTTGTTACTCTAGCTGCAACTCCAAGTGTGATTTGGCCTTCCTGATTTCACTCCTGCATGCCTGAGCAATATTTTTATACTCCTCCCTGGTCATTTGTCCAATCTTCCACTTCTTGTAAGATTCTTTTTTGTGTTTAAGATCAGCAAAGATTTCATTGTTAAGCCAAGCTGGTCGCCTGCCGTAATTGCTCTTCTTTCCACACACCAGGATGGTTTGTTTTTGTAGCCTCAATAAGGATTCTTTAAAATACAACCAGCTCTCCTGGACTCCTTTCCCCCTCATGTTATTCTCCCAGGGGATCCTGCCCATCAGTTCCCTGAGGGAGTCAAAGTCTGCTTTTCTGAAGTCCAGGGTTCGTATTCTGCTGCTCTCCTTTCTTCCTTGTGTCAGGATCCTGAACTCGACCACCTCATGGTCACTGCCTCCCAGGTTCCCATCCACTTTTGCTTCCCCTACTAATTCTTCCCGGTTTGTGAGCAGCAGGTGAAGAAGAGCTCTGCCCCTAGTTGGTTCCTCCAGCACTTGTACTAGGAAATTGTCCCCTACACTTTCCAAAAACTTCTTGGATTGTCTGTGCACCGCTGTATTGCTCTTCCAGCAGATATCAGGGTGATTTAAGTCTCCCATGAGAACCAGAGCCTGCGATCTAGTAACTTCCGTTAGTTGCCGGAAGAAAGCCTCGTCCACCTCATCCCCCTGGTCTGGTGGTCTATAGCAGACTCCCACCACGACATCACCCTTGTTGCTCACACTTCTAAACCTAATCCAGAGACTCTCAGGTTTTTCTGCAGTTTCATACCGGAGCTTTTAGAAAGGCATACTGCTCTCTTATGTACAATGCCACTCCCCCACCTTTTCTGCCCTGCCTGTCCTTCCTGAACAGTTTATATCCATCCATGACAGTACTCCAGTCATGTGAGTTATCCCACCAAGTCTCTGTTATTCCAATCACATCATAATTCCTTGACTGTGCCAGGACTTCCAGTTCTCCTTGCTTGTTTCCCAGGCTTCTTGCATTTGTGTGTAGGCACTTAAGATAATTTACTGATCATCGCACTTTCTCAGTGTGAAGCAGGAGCCTGCCCCTCTTGCGCTCTCCTGTTCGTGCTTCCTCCCGGTATCCCAATTCCCCACTTACCTCAGGGCTTTGATCTCCTTCCCCTGGTTAACCTAGTTTAAAGCCCTCCTCACTAGGTTAGCCAGCCTAGTGCACACAGCATGAGCGTGTTTTCACTTCTGGGTTATGCAACCCAAGCAAACCCAGCACTCTCCTTGAAAGGCCAATTGCCAGAGCAATGCAGTTCTCATTTTGCCATCATGTGGCAAACAACAGGGGATTACAACAACAACAGGATGCTGAGATTGTGTTATCAGTTGTCGAATACAGCATAGGACTCCAGCAGTGCTCTACCCCTCACCGAAAGATGCCTTCA
Source organism: Chelonia mydas (assembly GCF_015237465.2). Classification (NCBI taxonomy): domain Eukaryota; kingdom Metazoa; phylum Chordata; order Testudines; family Cheloniidae; genus Chelonia; species Chelonia mydas. Next base: position 46,303,166 of record NC_057853.1, read on the forward strand.
ACAAATGCACTGCTTTTGTTATTTCTCGTTCGAAGGCATGAAAACGGATGAGCAACCTGAAGCCAGCAGGCAGTTGGTAGGCATCACAGAGAAGGAAAAAGCAAGATGAATACCCATCTCCCCTGGTACGGAGAGTCACAAGGAAATCTAGCTCTGGATTCTCCTTGCAGCCCACAGGCAGCAGACTATAGCTATGTCCCATAAGCAGCACCTGCAAACGTATATTTTCCAGATGCCGCGCAGTCAGTTACTAGTTTTGCACCAACTGAGACTCAAAAATGGAATCGCATCCTCAATCTTGGTAAATCTCCCAGTGGTGTGTGTAGGGGGGACTCAGTGCCAGCATCCTGACTGATACGGCCGTCTGCAGCCAGTGACCTCTGCTCAGTTTCAGAAATCACAAGTCAGATACCATTAGCAGGGAAACTGATCAACAGTCGGCCAAATGTTTAAAGAGAGAGCCTAGCATGGCAACTCTCTCCTGGCTGGGGAGAGGAAAGGCTTCAGAGGAAACACAGCTGAATCTATTGCATTAGAAAACCAGATCCAGTTGCTTGTCTCTTTTAATCCTATCTACCTATGATACATTATAAGGCCCCTATTATCATTGTGTCTGAGTACCTCACACCCTTTAATGCAGTTATCCTCACAACACTCCTGTGAGCATAGAAAGTGCTATAATTCCAATTTTACAGACCAGGAATTGAGGCACAGAGAGACTAGGGGCAGGTCTATACTTACAATGCCTCACGGTGCAGCTACACTGCTGTAGCGCTTCAGTAAAGACACTACTCTGCTGACGGGAGAGCTTCTCTCTTCATGTAGTTAATCCACCTCCACGGGCAGTGGCAGCTTTGTCAATGGGAGAAGCCCTCTCATCAACACGGAGCTGTCTACACCGGGGATTAGATCATTATAGCTGTGTTGCTTGGGGGGATGGGGGGCTTTTTCAAACCCCTGAGCGATGTTGTTATTCCAATGTAAATTGATAGTGTAGACCTGGCCTAAGAGACTAGCGGATTTTCAGAAGGGCCTAGGCACCTATCTGCTGCTATAGGCAGCTAAATACTGTTAAAAATCTGGCTTTAAGGAACCTCCTTCCCTCGAGATCAGCTGACATTTTCCAGGCAAGCATCAGGAGGAGAAAGGATAGAAACTTCTTCTAGTTGCCCAAAGTTAGGGGCCCAAACAGCCTTTGAAACAAACAGAGCACACTGTCTCTGTAGCTTCCCTCCTCCTGACTGCTTTTCTTAGCCTCCCTTTCATATGTTAACGTTCACCTTAACTACGGTAGGGACATGCGTGAACCTCAAAACTTCTAGTCTTTATGTACAGTTTCTCCCCCAACGGGTTCTGATTCTATATTTTATGTGTAACCGTGACTTTGGGTGAGGAGAGGGGCTAGGGCCTTTCTCCATAGCTTCCAGAGGTGGTTGCTTTCAGAAACAAAATGCTAGCCCAGATGGAACACTGGGGCATTGTGACACAGCTGTAGAGCTGGGCAAACAACAGATTTTTTAGGTGCAATCGCTGAACCAAAAATATTTGTTTCAGGACAAACAAAACATTTTGTTTGACTCTCAGTGAAATGGTTCATTTTGAGCTGTTTTAGTTTTTGTGAACTTTTAAAAATGAAATTGAACAAAATTTTAAAACAAAAAGTCATTTTGAGTTAAAATATCAAAACATTTTATTTAAAAAATGTCAAAACAATACATTTTTGTCTGATTTTCCCCACCAAAAAAAAAAATTGATGAATTTGACACAAGTTCATGATATGTTTTGGTTGACCCAAATTTTTCAGTGGAAGAATGTTTTGGCTGAAAAGTTTGGCCCAGCTCTACTTAGCAATGCTTCTATTCCAAATATTTCCAGCTGAAGGTACTATGGCATTGAGGAAGCAATTAATACTGGATTTAAATAATTCAGGGAGCTAAATTACTTTCCCCTTCCTGCACTGTGGAATCTGTATAGCTATTCCAGGAGCAGACAATTCTCCCTAAAAAACACTGATGATTTCTGTGCCCATGAAAATAAAGGACTAATAGTGTGAGTCAGAGGCATGCACACTCCGGGATGTCACACTGAGAACTTCCCACTCACAGCTGCTGAAGTACAAACTCCTGTCCCTGTTCCAGTTCTGGACCCACCTTTGTTCTCCCAATTCTACCAGTGTACCGTCTGGGTGACTTACTAAACCTTTTGTTCCAACTTGGAACCCACAGACCGCTGCTAACAACCTAGTGAATGATGAGATAGCTCCCAAAGGTTTGGAGGGATGGTTTGGAAAACCTCCCTATAATGCCCTGGAAAGATTTCCTCCAAATTCTGGACCAGGACTCTGAAATAACAGAGACAGCTCCCAAAGAAATCCATCAGTAATTTTATGCAAGACCCAGCTTATTCTGGACCAACATGTTTAATCAGTTCTACCAAGTGGAGAGCAATCAGCCAGTCATCCTGATTCCAGATTTCTAGTAATCTACGACACAACCTACATTGAAACCTGTATCTCAAGGTTCCCTTTACCTGTGCTCTGCTGTGCTCATGGCCAGTGAAATTCAGCCACCTTGGTTCTTTGCTCTATATTAACTGATACTGCATTTTAAAAGAAGTCGCCCCATATTTCTGGTCTCACTGCGCTGAAGCTGCCATGCTGAAGTACTCAGAATCAGTTTTCTTCTTGAATGTGAAAGCTGAGGCCCAGAACTAAAGCGCTTATGTCCTTATGAGCCAGCTAGCTCTGCAGTAAGTGTGCTCCTGTTACAACAGCCACAGGATGTTAGGATATAGATATTCAGGCCTGTCTGTAAAGGCCTGTACTCTAAGAATTTAGGTGTATTCTTATCACTTGGCTAGTTATTGAGGTATAAAAGAAAGAATCAAAATCACTGTCTGCCAGTGTAGGTCCTTCTCTTACTGTGACAGTCTGAGGCCCTGTTCTTAGGCTGAGGCCTTTGGCTAAGCAGCAGAGGCAGCCATAAGCTGAGAAGCGAATGGTCACATCCTCACATTCCAAACTAGTCACACTGAAATAAGGTGCTATTGGGCTGTTAGGAATACACTCCTGTCCTGATAGTGCCTATCTCTTCCAGAGAAAGGGAAGTGCCTAGAAGATGTAAAAGGAAACTTAGTTTGATAGCATCCTGTCTGGCAAGAACTCACTTATCAATAGCTGGGATGTGAAATCCTCACTTCTGTATTGTTTTGTCATTATAGTTCCCACTTTGCTATTGTTTGTCTGTATAATCTCTGTCTGGTTCTATAATTGTTCTTGTCTGCTGTATAATTAATTTTGCTGGGTGTAAACTAATTAAGGTGGTGGGATATAATTGGTTACATAATTATGTTACAATATGTTAGGATTGGTTAGTTAAATTTCAGGAAAATGATTGGTTAAGGTATAGCTAAGCAGAACTCAAGTTTTACTATATAGTCTGCAGTCAATCAGGAAGTGGGGGGGGGGGGGGAGAATGGGAACAGGGAATGGGGGTGGGGAAATTGGAATCATGTTTTGCTAAAGGGGGAAATGGGAACAGGGAATGGGGGTGGGGAAATTGGAATCATGTTTGGCTAAGGGCAGGAATGGGAACAGGGACACAGGTGTAAGGCTCTGTGGTGTCAGAGCTGGGAAGGGGGACACTGAGGAAGGAAACTGGAATCATTGCTTGCTGGAAGTTCACCCCAATAAACATCGAATTGTTTGCACCTTTGGACTTCGGGTATTGTTGCTCTCTGTTCATGCGAGAAGGACCAGGGAAGTAAGTGGGTGAAGGAATAAGCCCCCTAACAAAGGACCTCAATGCGATCAGGCTTTGATGGAATGTTGAAGTCACCTGCTTGGTGACCTCTGCATCAGCATTAATGAGCCCCAAATCATCCCTGATCTAACTCCACTGAGATCCATGAAGACACACCAAAGCTGAATGAGGCCCCTGCTTCCAGCATCATCATTTTCCTCTACCTCATCATAATGGGAATGTTTCCACTGCTTCAGCTAGAGGGAACCGGAGCAGGAATTCCATCACCATGCAGGGCAAGCAGCACTGAGTTTTACTCTCTATACGTTCCTCTCAAAGGCATCACTTAGCTTAGACCATGTCCTATGTTTATCCACAAAACCAGTGCTGGGCTCACAGCTCCACGGAGGAAATATGATGAAGCTCTCGAGGCAAAGGCTGGTGCTGCCTTCTCACCTGATGACTGCTAGAGGTGATAGCAACAAGCAACTGGTAGGAACAGACAGTGATAGTGGTGGTGAGATTAAACAGAGAGGTGGGGAAGGGTGAATTCATAGTGTTAAAGATGAAAGGTGGGCTACAACTGCCAGAGGAACTGTAAGTATGTGATGGGGCTTAAGTGGTTAATAGCATTGCCAAAAGCAATCACACCTTGTGTGGGTGAAAGGTGCCAGCTGGACAGGCCTGGAATGTGAAGTCCTCCGGTTATCCACACAACAGTACAACATCCTCCATCACTGCCTCTCTGCTTTCATAGAAGGAACTGACCCAACGGTGTATTATCATTTATACTCAATGTTTGTTTCCAGTTTTTACTGAAAAATGCCCAGATTTTACAAAAAGCTATTCTTTGGGGGGTTTTTTGTTTTTTTTTGTTTTTTTACTGATTTTCACTTAAATTTTGGACCACTCAAGTATGTGCAAATACTGATTAGGTTAAGAAAATCCAATCCATTACGTTAGGTGGATGTGCTTATGTTACTAATAAATTAGGCTAAGTGTAAATGGCGAAGCGATCTGTTAAAGCACAGCAATGCAGTGGAAGATACACACATGTATTAATATGGGCATGCATATGTGTACGAACTGTTAATGTACAATTAATGAAATAAACTGCAGCATTAAACTGCCTTTACTTTCCCTACTCTGACTTTTCTCTATGTATTGCTTTTTTTCTGTCCTCCCATCCCCCAATATTGACCCCAATATTTACCCAGAAAACTGTGAAGTTAATTTTTTGCACTGAGTTTCACCCATTTTTTAAATTTTTGTAATAAACACTGATACATTCCCAGGAAATTTTAAACAAAATTAAAACTGAAAACAAATGGCTTTATAGATACTGTAATAGAGGTCCCAGCCAGGGTTGTGACTCCATCACACTAGATATCGTACACACATGGCAAGATGCGACCCCTGCCCCAAATACCTTGCATTCTAAACAGAGTGGCAGGATTATTCTTCCAATTTACAGATGGGGTACTGAGGCACAGAGAGATTAAGTGACTTGCCCAGAGTCACTCAACAAGTCTGTGGCAGAGTTGGGCATTACATCTAGTTCTTCTTAGTCTCAGCCCAGTCCCTTAAGCCACAGCAACCCTTGCTCCATGGCACATTCACAAGCCTCGACCTTTGAACTGAGCATGCCAACAAGGGAGCTAATTGTGGCAGTGGTGTATTTTGTGACATGTAGTCGGGACTGAGAGCTCCAAACAGCCAGCAGTCGGTAACAGCTGTTGGTAACTTAAGGCTTTACCCACTGAACTCAGGGTGAAGGGCTTTCTACTTCATTACCAAGCCCTTTAGCTATCCAATCTTCCAACCACTATCTCCCTGCAAAGTCTCACAGAAACTCCAGTTCCAGCACTGATAGATATGCTATACGGCACCCTCATGGACTCGGCAGGAAGGGTCAGGTAGAGGGTTCCCTTTGAACACCAAGATCTTCTTTAATGTCAGTTTCCTTACAAATTTCTGTAAGAGGGTCACTGACAGATGCCCAAGGACAGAGGGACCCCAGGGCAAAGCCATAAAGGAAAAAGAATACAAGAAGCTGTCTGTAAAACAAGTAGGTTCATTTTCCTTTACAGCAGGAACTTCTCTAAACTGAAAGCTCTTCTCTCCCATCCTGATAGCTCATGCAGTCCTCATTATTATGCCAGCCAGGATCACCTCCTGTCTGCCTGAGTAAAGAGGTTTAACCCCTTCCCTGCCCCACTATGGATAGTTTCCTTGCTGGGCGGATGGATGATGGTGACAGATTGGCCAATCACACATCCTCTTTTCACGCTAAGCACTGTCTATTAAGTGAAAGTATAAATCCATCAACATGTCATAGATAGCCCAGCAGCTTCTGCCATAATTTCTTCATCTGCCCCTCCAGCAGGATCTAGAGCAATCCAGCTGCCATGTGTACTGGGAGCTTGCTGCTGATCCTGCTCTTTGCCCTGCTTCCATCCCCCTTTAAAAATTATTAGACTTTCTTAACGTAATCAGTATTTGCACCACTGACTGGAGCTGGTTCCCTCCCCTGGTACTGGATTCCATCCCCATAGCCCCACACCGATGCATGTGTTCTTGCTTTTCTTCCCCCCCCCCCCCCCCCCCCCCCCATTGTGCTTTTCATGTCCTTCCTCCAGAACTGTTTGCTGTTACTGTGGCTGCCAGGAGCCTTGCTGCATACACTCCCACTCCCCCAGTGGCAGCATAATATTGCTTTGAATGGGTATTTCTCCTTCCAGCACTAATCTTCTAACAGATGCTGCTGTCATGCTAGATGCTGTGTGGGGATCTCTTTTCTCTGTCTCTTTAAGCAGGCAGTTGGGCATGGAATGGATGCTCAGTCACTCAGTGTGCCTGGATTTGTCCGAGTCCCAGTCAGCTCCCTGTTCCCATCACCGAGATCTTGCCTTCTGAATCCGGCTTTCCATTGCTTTAACTTTCTGTGGAGGGTTTATCTGAGTCCCTGTCAGATCAATGGGTTTGGTCACAGAGATCTATGGGACTTTGTACCCTGTGGAGAGCTGGTGAGTCAGTGTCTGGAAGATGATTTGGAAGTACTGAACCGTGGTCCCTGTTTGCCCATGGGGTGGGGGCAGGGATGACAATAATAGTGGAAGAGAGACCCAAAGACCATGAAGACTTAACTGCAAAAAGCAGAAACAGAGAGCCCCTTTAATAGTTGCTAGGTCTGTTTACAGGCTACAGCCACACCACCTTGGACTGTGATGTTACCAGACAGCATTAAGGAAGCAGGCTTTGGCCTGGTCAGTACTGGGATGGGAGACCTCGAACTGAGTGGGGAGAAAGAACTGCAGGCATGGGAATTCTGTAGGTGGCGCTCTTCCCTCACAGTTGAGCCAATGCCCCAGCATAGTGTTAGGGGGCCTGGTTCTGGCAGAGGTGACGTCTTTCTGAATGGACATAAATCCTAGTCTCTTACTACTTGCGGCCAGTAAAGATTGCAGGGTTCTTTTGATAGGGGTGTTTGTTGTGGTGTCTTCCAGATCAACCCCCAGTTAAGGTAATTGCTTCCTATCCCCTGTTGATTTCTACTGGAGAAACAAAGCTTCACCTTGTATCCTGAGGGTTGTGCTGGGTTTCTGGCATGCCAAGGCTGGCGTGCTCCCCCTATTTCTCACTCTGGAGCAAGTGAGCAACAGCACGAGAAAAGTCCCTCAGGCAAGTTCAGCAGTTCAATCCCTCACGGTGTCTGGAAGCATAATCCAGGAGAGGCCCACAAAAGGCTAAACACATCAGTGAGTTGAGTGCAGGGTGGAAGGTGCTGGAGTCACAGCTCCTCTGTTTGCCCCCAGGACGGGTACAGCATGGGCACTGACAGAGCAATGCCATTCTGCCATTCAGTCCCCAGCCCCTCTGTTCAGGCTCCTAGCAAGGGGACTAACAGGTGCTAACAGAACTGCAGTAACAGCCTCTCTGCGAAGAGCTGGACTGAGCCATCGAGACAGTTAACGGTCATGTCTCAGACTCTGTTTTGATTTCTTTTTGCAAGGGAAATCCACCTGCCCTTTGCTTCAGCAGCAAAGGCTCAGGAACATCTGAGCAGGAGAAAGAGCCATGTACTGTGGGGTTCTGGGGCAGAATCCCTGCAGCGGGGGATGCAGAGGGCAGAGCCTCCCAGCAGGGAGCACAGAGGCATGGCTGCCAGAATTGAACCAAACTGCCTTTCTTTTGCATTTTTTTTTTGCAGCTCCCCCTGCCCTCCCCACCCTTCACTGGGCCTTTAGCTGAATAAATTAAGGAGGGGCTGTTGATAACAGTATGAAAATAGGATGTTTTGATGTCTCCTCCCCCAGAAAGTTTGGACACTACACATTTCTGCAGTTTTGTGCATTTAGGAGGCTCTAAAACCTGTTGAGAGGAAGGACGGCCTTGTGGTGTAAGTGACACAGGAGACAGTCAGGGGGGTCCAGGTCTTCCACACACTTCCTGTGTGATGGTGCGCAAGTCCTTTAGAATACACCTACCCTGTCAGTGGAAGCGTGATTGTGTTAGCAAGAATAACTACGCTGACACTGTAGACGCACTGTCTCTTTCCCTATGTCTCATTTACCCAGCTGTAAAAGGAGTTGAAGATGCTAGTCGATTTGGACCATAAGATTTCTGAAGCAGGGATTCTTTCCCTCTCTGTATATATAGTGCCCCACACACCAGGTCCTGATCCTGAGTGAGGCCTCCAGGAGCTACTGTTACTACTACTACTAGAAACACAAACAGTTGATGCAAGGCAGGAGCCTGCATTGAATGCAGAAGACACAGCTGTGGTCGGAGCAGCTAGTAAACTTACAAGCCTCACACACCTAAACGACTGTAGCTCCCTTGAGTGAAACTGCCCCAGAACCCTGAGCACTTAAGTGTTGCATACCACATCAAAACATATAACATTACTATTTAGAACTGTATAGAGTTCCAGGTAGCCTGTAATCCCTGGTAAACAAAAGACACTCAGCTGGAACTAAAGCTATGTGCAAGGTTGTTTGCTCATGGCTGTAGCTTGCTTTAATAAATGCCTTCTGTTTAAACCAGATTGTGATTCCACATATCCCGAGAAAGTGATGAGAACTCAACAAATACCTAAAATAGACAAACAGATGGACTGATAGATAAGAGAGCAAATAATCCTTCTGTACAGTTTGTAAAGCACTTTGGACTATTTCTAGATTGATAAAGTAAAACATGTAAATATAAAATTAAATTATTATATTATTCCCTAACACTTTATGCCAGAACTAATGTGCCCAACTGTTTGGTGTGTATCTATCTGGATGTTATTCCTGTCTTTGAATGTGTCTGTATATCAGCCATATGATAGGTCCTGGATCCTGACTGGGATACTGTGCCCAATCATAATATAAATATTAAAGTATTGGGTGCAGTTGTCAGAAAGCCTGTGGTACCATCACGTTGGATGAGCTATTTTGTACTGTACAACACTGCTTAAGTTGCCCCTTCAACATGGCTGCTACAAACCCTCATTTTCACAGTCCCTTTCTGCATTTTATCTGGTTACAGTCAGATATCAGAGAAGAGTGACAAGGCTGAGCCACACAAGCGCAGCTAGGAAACAATAAATGATCCATAGCTAGGGTCTGTCTTTTCTGGAACATTTTAATATAATTGCATCCAAGTAATGGTCACCCCATCGTGAAACCTTCAAATATGTTTCCACTACTGGTTTTCACCTGGCTAACAAAGTGAATTACAGCCGAACTGAAGATGGCATTAGTAAGAATGTCCCTTTTGAGTTCCCATTCTGCAGCCCTGGGTTCAAATCCTGTCTTTGGTCACAACTGACAACAACTCTGATTTACTCAATCTACTGTAGTGCAGACTGAGTGTTGGTTCACATCACAGAACCATTACACAATTGTCAGTCTCCTAAGATAAATCCAAGACTAGAAGAGCAAGGGTTGCTCTAGGTCAAAATGAAGGTGCATTGGCAGAGCTTTATGGGGTCCATGCTGGGCCAGGGTGCTGGAGCCAAAGACTGGAGTGTGCTGGCAAAAGCACAAAAACTGGGATAGGAAGGGGTGTCCCAAGCCAGAACCAAGGCAGAGCTGGATGAAGACTCAGGCCTGGAACAGCAGAGAATATAGCTGATTGTGTTAATGCCCCTCAAGCCCAATGGTGTGGAAGTCCAGGTTTGGCAAAGCAGAATGTGCTGCAGGTGAGACTGAATTGCATTGGCACAAAGGAGCGAGGGAAGCTTGCACAATGCCTACTTGACCTTAGCAACTGTTGCTCATTCCTCCTGTTTGTGAGCACTAATTCCACATGAAATATGAAAAGCAGAGGGAAAGAAAGAGAGCGCTGCATCCCCTGAACAATCCTCCCTCAGAAAAAGGGCAAGAGGTCAGCTGTGACTTCTTCAGTATTTTGCAAGCCCAAAAGCACACAACAACAAATTACCATCTCAAAAGCCGAGCAGGACACACTGATCTATTGGCTAAAGCCCGCCTAATCCTGCTGATTACAGCATCCAGCCATGTTTTGCAAGAGTTGGCTAATTAATAGATGTAAGGATTTCCACGAGAGCAAGAGACAACCAGAGAATGCTGTAAAAGCCTCAGCAGTGGCTGCATGGCTTAGAGGATTGGAATACCAAATCTTTTAGCCATAAAGGTCCTGGAGTTTAATTCAGCTCAGATCAGCATTATGATAAAGTTGCTGATAGATGCTCATTATGTGAAACTGGCTGATGGTCTCGGTCCTGGTCCTACTGGAAAGGTGCCCCAAGACAAGGTGGGCCCTCCTGGGGCACCCTCCAACACCAGGTGTGGCCTAACAAGTGTGCCTGCCTCAGTTTTGTTTCAGTCTAGCCATAAAAAGAGCATAGTCTCTCACTGCTCAATACAAAAGCCCACCTCTGGCCATGGTTTATTCATTTATAGATGCAATAGTCCATAGGGCCCCCACAGTAATACCATTCCCCCCACTTCCCACTGTAAAACATATACAAGTCCTACAATTTTCCATCTCCCTCTCCAGGGACATCACTTCTGGGTCACCCCATGAGTTCAGAGCACTGAGTTCCCCGCTCCTTTCTGCCCATGTTCCAGGGCCCCATTCTCCAGGCCACCCGCCTGCGAACAACCAGTCTCATGACTCTTCTACCCAAACACAATCCAATGATTCAGTTCTTTTCAGCCTCCTGCCACTGGCTTTCTAGCGAAGGGAGGTCGGCAGGCTAGCCCTTCCACTGGTCTCCTAGCCAATTCCTCCCTATTCCCAGATCAAACCTGAAGAGTTTCCCTCTCTCTGCAGTTTCCCTGCCTCTTTCCTCGATTCTCCAGGCTGTGCTCTCAGGCAGGTTTCCAGCCCACCCAGACTCTTCCCCACTATGGGCCATGTGCCCTATTTTAAGCCCAGTTTGAGTCAGCTGACCAGTCATAGGTGCATTGGCCTCTTTCATTTTAAAGGGCCAGTGTCACCCCAGGATATCCCCACATCACAGAATAGGCAGTAAGCACAAATTTCCACACTTGCTGGCAATGAGGCCAGTAACGCCAATGGACAGTGAATGAACTCTCCTCTTCCCTTTAAAAGTGGCCTGTCCAATTCAGGACTGAGGCACAGTGATATGTGTGTAGGTGAAAGAGGAGCTTATGCTGCTTTGGCTTGTGCTGTACCTGTTCAGTGAATACAGAGAGGGCTTAAATCTCTACAGCTGACAGTCTGGCATCTTTCCCCGGCACAACAATTCTGTAAAAATTAGAATTCTGGAACATTTTCTTTAAATAGCTAGTGACACTGTTGCAAAAGGTCAGGAAGGAGGCTATCATAGGTGGCAGTCTAGATAACAGCTCATCCAACAACGGGAAGCCACATGGATTTGCTAGGCATGCTAGCACATAACTAGCTCTGTAACTTGGAACCAAATTGTGCAACTGTGACTGCTCCCTGAGCAGCTGTGTGGGTCTGCACTTTGCTTTGGAAGTAGTGATAAAATAGGCAAAGGTCACCTGATAGTTTCATCTGGATTTGCCTTAAGGAGAACTGAGATGGGAACACCTAAGGAAATTGGCAAGTCAGGAAACTTCAAGATATAGCAAGAAGGTCCAATCCATTCCAACTTGGCACAAAGCAACCAGTTCTAATTAGCCATGTGAGAGCCTCAGACAGCTTAGAAGTTTGGCTTGGATAAAGTGGCTTGGCTGCTTCTCTCAATCTGTTTGATCTGGAAGCTGGGCTAGAAATCTTGCGATATCAGACTCTCTCATGAGATCAGCATGTTTCCTGGTTTGGGCCATGCGAGAAATAAAGTGTTTTCAGGGGTTGCGTACAAGCATTTTAAAAAGCATCACTATGAGCGAGCAATCTGATTGAAGTCAGCCCTCCCCACCCCAAACCTCCAAAAATCCCAACCTCACAGCAAGCCTTGGTCTGCCCAAACTCTCCTCTCGGGCAAAAGCTTGCGCAGAGGCATGAGCCTTTGACTGCACCCTGAATATCAGTAACCTTGGAGTTTCATGGACCAATGATGGGAAGGATGCTCCACCCCAGAATGCCTTGCCAGCAGACCCACTAGGACAAGTGCCCTGGCTGATCTCAACTATCAGGGAGGCAAACTGGGTGAAAGACGGCCCTTTACGGCTTTACACACTAAATCCAATTCCTTGAATTGCCCTCAAAAGCTAATGCCATCTACAGAGCACTGCACTACCAGAATCTCCTGAGCGGTCTTCGAAGATATCATGTATGCTTCACATGGGGCTGACAATCCCAACTTCAGGTCATAAAGGCCTGGGTAATTGTGGTGAGAGCTGCATTGGAGAGGAAAGGGGCAGTCTCCTTGCCAGGTACAGGTGGAAGAGGACATTCCTGCCCACCTGGTGAAAGTCAAGTATCAAAAAGAACTAATAAATTAATATCCTTGCTAATAAAGCCCCTTATAGGCTATATAGGGGGAACAATACCAACCCCTCCAATGCTTTCCACAAGGATTAGATGCCCTAGGCTCTGTCTTGTCTGGAACGAGCTTCAGTCGGCTTCGAAGAAGCTCCTATTATGGCCACACATTGGGAAAACAACAGACAGCACTGTCCAGGACCAAGTCAGTGGGATTTAGGTACCTGTACCTTTTAGGTGCTTTTGTAAATTTTACCCCTATCAATTAAGTAGCAACTCCACAGTTCATGCTGTGTAACCGTCTCCTCCAACAGCCCTGCATACAGGTTAAACAGCAGAGGTGAGCCAGCCCTGGGCAACCTGCAAGAGAACTGTGGGGGCAGATGAGCCATTGCCAAATACTACTTGACGGGAAGGAAGAGGAGAGCCACTGCAATGTGATTCCTTTCATCCCCACTGGTTCTGCAGGCAAGTCAACACCTTGTGGTCAATAGTATCAAAGCTTGCAGAGACCTCTCAGAGCTCTATTTTGAGATTTTTAGTTTCCCTATGAAATAGAACCCCTTGAGGACATGCAAGTGCATGCAACTGACCAAAGAGTTACCATCATTCCTTTTTAGTCTGAGTGTGTGCTTTTTGCAACACCAAAATCAATTCGTTTTCATGCCCGGCTAGAACAGCACACTTGCAGGGAAATCTCACACTAGCGCTTCTGTCTTTGGTAACTACTTGGAGCTTGGCAAGTTGTCTTCTACTGACACTGCACACACAAGGGGTAAGCCATGGACACCAGCACTGCGTGTGCTGGAATGAGATTTACACTGAATTGACCAGGACAAACTAGATATGTGTTCACCTTCCCTTTGGAGTTTATCAGCATACATTTTGGGTAGTTTGGAAGCTGAGTAGCTCTAGTCTCTGGCAAAATGTCTGGTCCCAGTGATAAAGGCAAATCCAGCACAGAAGGATTCCTTCAAGGTTAAATATAATCAGCCAGGGCCAGGTGCTTTTAGAGGCTTAGCCACCCTTTTACTCTCCCTTAAAGTCCACGAGATCATCTGTAAGTCATCAGAAACATTTCGTGAAAGCAGCAATGCTGGAGGTGGCTCAGTTTGAAAGTCAGACTAAGTGCATGCCACTGCAGTCAGAGACTCAGGTGGCAAGTCTGATAAAAATGACAGGGTAGAATGACAATTTAAGAGGAATATGTGGGCGGCCAGGAATTAAACTCATCCCAGACACAGACTCAGAGCTATGAGAAGAGGTTGGTGAAACAGCACGAAAATTATCTAATTGTATTAGGAAGGAGAACAACTTATCTAATTCCTGTGTTGTGCTGCCAAAGATCCAAATCAGAGCCCACAGTATCTGAATTCTGGATATGTCAGAGGCAGAACAAAGTGGGAGACAAACTCTTTCTTCTTATTAGTGTATCCAGTATTATGGGAGATTTTTGTGGCTATCACCACGAATAAATGCCGTGGAAGAAAAAGAAGAGAAGTTTGATGCTACCTGCTCCCCACGAATTCCTGTACAGTCAGAAATACAGCAACACTCAGTGCTCTGTTATCCCCAGTATCCAACAAGCACAAGGGATTGTCTTCCTCACAAGCATCAGTAGGTCCACAGAAGCACGGAGAGCTTACCATGGTGCTGCCAGACTTCTCTGTCCAGGACCTACTATAGAAGTAGTCAAAGAAGCACTGATGGCAGCCAAGGTCTCCACTTGTGATTCTGGCCCCTGCCCTTCCTGTGTTGAGAAAAAGAGAACGTCTATGGACCAGAGATCATCAATTCCTCCTTAGACAAGGGAACACTAAACCCAGCCCTATAACATGCACCAGCCCAGCCAGTGCTAAAGAAACCATCACTTAGTGCTAGAGATCTCACAAACATCCGCTCTATCGCAAACTAACGATTTGTGAGTGAATCAATCAATCAAAAAGCAGTCATCCACAGCACCTGTCAGGATCCTTGATCCCTCTCTCAGGCAGGGCGCAGTACAGAGACAGCACTTACTGCTCTGGTATAGGATCACCTTCTGTTCAGAGACAGAGGAAAGTATATCCAGACTCATCCTACTGGAGCTCTTTGCCCTCGATCACAGGATACGCCTGTCCCACACCCAAGAGGCTGCAGGTTTGAATGGAAATGCTCTGAAATGGCTCAGGTCCTTCTCTCACACCACACCCACAGGGACATTATGGGCAACTGTTCCCTCCACTCCAAACCTCTCCCTTGAGCCACGGTGGCCAAAAATAGCTACTTCCACCTGTGAATAGCTAGAAGATTCTGCCACATCCTGTGAGGCACTGATCTGGCCAGTGGTCGGTGCATTTGTGCCTTCCAAGCTTGATTGCTGCAGCTCATCGCTAGGAAGGACGACACCTGCCCTGAACCAGTTCCAACTTGGTACGAAATGCGGCAAATGTGTTTCATTTGTGCTACAATCGTGTGGCCCCATTCAAATGCCCCTTGCTGAAATCATCATCACTAATCAACCACTTGTTACCATGACCTCTGATCTAAGTTTCTCAGTGTGTTCTGGGTGACTGAGTTCAAATCACTGTGTGCCAATGCCCTGCACCAAGCAACTGGGGTTTTCCAACCACACCTGGAACAGCTGTGACCGAAAATAAATTCTTTCCAATATCTAAGCAATGGTACCCCATTGTAACTTAAGCCAAGGACTCTTTGCCTTTGCTCTCCCATGTCCAATGTGAAGAATAATGCAGATATACATTTTAGTAATCAAACATCACTGCACATTCAGTTTCCACATTGCTTTTTTCAGTGCACAATGGGTAAACTGACCAGAAAGGAGTAAAGCATTTCTGGAGATCAGGGATGCTCTGGTAATGGGAGATGAGCTACATACAGCAGCACAGAGGTATCACTGGTCTCCAGGGAGCCAGCATGGAAAGCAGCTGTCAAAGGAAACATTCTTCATTTGTTGGCAGTGGGGTGAAAGGGAGTGACACTATGATAGGCACTGTGACAAACATGTAGAGACAAGTCCCGCAGGCCCAGCAACATTCACTGATCTGTCAAAAGTTAAAAGGAAACCCATTACGCCCCACCAATGGGAAGAAGGGCAAGCGGTCATCCCCAAGCTATATTTATTGCTCTCACCATCACCATATCTGAACACTTCACAAAGACTAATGGGATCATTCGCACAACACCTCTGTGATGTGGGCCAGTACGGTCAGTCCCAAATGCAAGCAAACAGTTTCATATGGCTAAATGTATACATCTAGGAACAATGAACAATGGGGGCCTCCAGCCTCGGAGGTGGAGACACTGGAAAAGATTGAGGTTGTGGTGGATAATCAGCTGAACATGAGCTCCTGGTGATGTGCTGTGGCCTAAAGGGCTAATGCAGTCCTGAGATGCATAAACAGGGGAATCTTGAGTAGGAGCAGAAAGATTATTTAGCACTGGTGTGACCACTGCTGGAGTTCTGTGTTCAGTTTTGGTGTATACAATTCAAGAAGGACATTGATAAATTGGAGAGGGCTCAGAGAAGAGCCATAAGAATGATCAAAGGATGAGAAAACCTGCCTAATATTGATAGACTCCAGGAGCTCAATCTATTTAGCTTAATAAAGAGAAGGTTAAGGGGTGACTTGATCACAGCATCTATGTACTTACGTGGAGAACCAATATTTAATAATGGGCTCTTCGGTCTAGCAGAGAAAGGTAAAGCATGATCCAGTGGCTGGAAGCTGAAGCTAGACACATTCAGACTGGAAATAAGGCATACATGTTTAACCGTGTAATTAACCATCAGAACAACCTACCACAGGTTGTGGAACAGTCTCCATCACTGACAATTTTTAAATCAAGAAAAAAAAAGGATCTGTCCTAGGAGTTATTTGGGGCAGGTCTCTGGTCTGGGTTACACAGGAGGGCAGATTAGGTGATCATAGTGGTCCCTTCTGGCCTTGGAATCGATTAATCTATTTTCAAGATGGAGAAATGAGGCACAGAGAAACTTCATGATTCACCCAGGGTAAGTTTGGGGTAGAGCTGATACTAGAAGCTAGAAGTCTTGCATGTCAAACTAGTGTCTTAACTAAAAGACCACCCTTCATCTCCAACGACAGCAGTATTGCTCCTCCACAAATCAGTTGGAATGCGGCACTTTTGATGTGACAATACCCCTTGCATCCATACATTCCTATGAAGAGACTTCTAGCGTGTTTGCTCCAGCTACTCCCAGTGCACAGGCAAATGCAGCCAGGGCACACACCACATAGGTCTTTGTAAGGTAATGTCAACACCTAGAATTGTATCCAGAAACTAGTGAATAGTCCTGGCCCTGGTGAAGTTGTGCTGTGGGCTCCATCCCATTAAGACCAGCTGGCAGGCAGGCAACCACACCCTGCTCCTGATGCACCAGCAACACGTGAGGGATCTTCTAGGACAGTCCATCACAGAAGACATTGCAGTAATACAATTGTGTGGGGTCACAATGGCATAGGTAACACCATCAGTGGAATTCTTTCAGGAAATGTAGCACCTGTCTGCACCCAGAGCAATGAACCCCACCCCCCGCCCTTGGACCTGTACGAGGAACATCTCCTCAGGGACACAAAGTCCAGGTGATGTTTTGTTTAGATTTATCAGGACTTAGGGTAGTTTTCCCCACATGGAGAACAAGGGAGTGGGTGAAACAAGGCTTTGTGATAGGGACTAGGTTCACCGGCAGCAGCACCTAGATGTTAAGTTAAGGGGTCTCCACTTGCCCTGCCTCCAGTGTCTCACTGCTAGTTACTACCCTTGTGATGGTCCACATTTTGGTGGGTGACTCTCAAGGCTCTGCAGGCAGTCTCTTCCTCCCAGTGAGAGGCTTCTGCAGCGCTTTTCTTCAGGAGCTGAGAGCATAGGTCTCTCCTCCTCCCTAGTCTGTCCCCTTCTGAGCAGTCTGGTTCCCCCTTTCAAGTTCCCCTTCCAGCCAAAGCAGGCTCTGCAGGTGTGGAGGGAGGGAGTCAGCTGGGCCTACAGCTGCTCCTTAACCCCTTCTGTTCTAGGGTGGGGTTTATGTAGCCCATGAGAGGCTCTAACCACTAGTGCCATCAAAGCTGGGGAATGGCTTGTGTAAAATGGAGCCAACACAAAAAACAGCTGGTGAATTGAGCTATAGCCGGTGATTGCACCATTGCACTGTGATTGGTCAGGTATGTAGAAAAGGCATGTGATGGGGGACCGATGTCAGGTACCCCTTTAAAAAGTTGTGCTTCAAATTCCATGTTGCTACAAAAAACAATTGGACTCCTCTCTGGATCTTACTCATCACTGAGTGCCTAGAAGAAGCTCTTCTTGGTTGGGGATCTCTCTCTCATTCCCTAAAATGCCCATCACTGCAGTAAGCAGGGGCCAGCGCAGAGGTGCACACTACCTAGTGCTGTAAGTGCTCCGCAGAGTAAACAAAATAGGAAGTTAAAGCTTCTCTGCACTGCTGTATTGTAACCAGGCGTTGGAAGCAATCAAATAAATAGATCATACAAGGTGGAGCTGTTAAAAAAAAAACTCCTAAAAATGCAGAACAAGGCAAAATGGTTTAATCCGGAGTATTAATGGGAAACAGATTGTTCCGTCAATGGCACGTGAAGTGTAATGTACAAGATAGCAATGTTGATATGACGACTTCCCGGAGACTGGCACTAAGAACCTGTCCCGATTAAGTTTAAACATTTGTTTAAAACTCATTGACTTCAACTGGACTTGAGCACATGCTTTGATGCTTTCCTGAATTGGGATCCAAGGGCCTGGCGCGGGGCAGAGCCTTAGAAGTACCAAGGAGGAGGGGGAGCAGGGAGAATCCAACCCTGCATTAATGAGAGCATTGCTGCACGGCTGCTGAATTACTGCTGTCTAGTCGCAAGAGTGAGGCCAGAGCGGGGAGTCACAGCTCAGTACTGCATTTCCATGATGAACACCACATCTCCTCCGATATGCCCACTCTTCGGCCATACGCCTCCTCTTCTTTGTCATGCACTCTTCAGCATAAGGACGTGTGAAAGCAAAGGGGCTCCAGACTTTCAATCGCCAGACCCCTAGCATTCCTCCTTTCTTCCATCTCCGAGTAGATTCAGCTCATGCTTGTGCTGGTGCTGAGCAACGTTGCACTCCCTGCTGTGCATCACATGCAGAACGGCAGAATTATTATTTGTATTGCAATAGCACTTAGAGACTCCAGTCGGGCATCACAGCCCTGCTGTGCTAGGTGCTGTACACATACACAGCAAAAAGATGATCCTCTCTCCAAAAGCTGGCGCTCTAAGTGTATGATGAGGGAGAGAGCAGATGAACACAACAGTTAAGGATCAAGGCCTTTAAGGAGAGAAATGGTCGAGAGGCAGACAGAGGAGAGAGACAGGCGGAGTCAGAGAGACAGTGAAAGACAGCATTCCTTCAGTCTGAAACATACCCTTAAAACACAGTGGAAACAATAAATCCAGAGATGTGAGTTTGCGTGCACACACACACACACCAGACTCAGCAGGGCCCAAATCCATATTCATTTAATATGGCTGCAAATCCCATTAGCTGGACACTGTGGTGGAAATAATAAAATCATTGCACACAGGACACAACTGACCAGCTCCTCCTGTGTCCGATGCAAATTTGAAATGCTCTCCTGCGCTTTCCAGCATCTGGGTTTTTTACCACCTTGTGGTCCCCTCCTCGTTCTATGTCTGATTAGGTCAAAGCAGTGATAATACCTTTCCCCTCCACACACACTGTACACCTGCCCCCCCTTGTCTCTGCCCCTTCTCCCACAAGCACCAATTTGTGTTGTGTTCTTCCCAGCAAACCTGGGCATGGACCGTGGCACAGTAAAGTGACAGATGTCAGCAAGATTGGTATTAGTGAATGGCCAGCTCATTCCATACATGCTTCGCTGCCTAAAGCTTAAGAAGCCACACAGGGCAACTAAAGAGAGCAGTGGATTTCTGCTAATTGGCTGAGTCTCTGGAGCCTGGACCTTGTATCCAGCTATTGCACGGAGGTGGAGGGAAGGCTTGGAGTATGTGTGGGAGGGGAGCGGGACAGGTACTCCATTTTGCCTTCTTAAAGTAAACTAATTCCTTTAAAGTATAGAAGAGGACGGGAGCATCCACCACTGCCATCCCATAGGTCATGGTCATTTCTCCTGGTTACCCCTCCTGGGATGACCTTGGACAATTTCTCTGCCTTCTTGGTGTTTACTCCTTTCAGATTCTTGTGTCTAGTCGATGATGCTAGATCAAAACCAGCTCAGAGGGGGAAAAAAATTCTTCAGCACAGTAGTTACTCTGGTCCATTGCCCCTCACAACACACTCCTCCTTTGTATCCCTTTCTTTCTTGGGGTGGGGGGTGGGGGAGGGGAAATGCAGATGTGAGCTCTATTCCTGTTGCTTCTATATGCTACTGCTGTGACCATAGGCGAGTCACTTCCCCTCTGTATCTTGGTTTCTCCTCCAGCTGCCAGATGAGAAGAATGATACTCCCCCATCTCATAGCAGAAGTCATGAGGCTTAAAATAATTCATTCTGGCCGAGTGCTTTGAAACCCTTGGGTGAAAGGTTCTCGAGCAGGGTGAAGTCTGATTGCCTGGCCTCTTCCACATCTAAATGCCTAAATGCCCACCCACAGGGCTGGTGTCAGGACACCATCTATTCAGGCAGATTCAGTGGAGATGAGATGAACACTCATAATGTGCCCACATCCCTGTTTAAGGGGTGCATGCCTCTTGGCTTGTGTTTACCCACCTGAGTACACGGTGGTAGACAACAGTGCTAGTTAGAGGCATTCAAATATCGCAGGGTTGGTGCCATGGAATAGACACTTTCATTCTCCGGGCACTGGGGCCTGACCAAGGAAGGCGGCAAACATTTACAAGAACAGGTGTTATGTGCAGGTGTTTTTTTGTTTTAGAGGAAGCTACATTTCTGGCTGCTGCTGCCAGCCCATCTATATGCCACCTCTCCCCTCACCCCCTTCCACATCCTCCCCCTCCAGAGAGGCTCACAGGCAGGCCTGTTTACAAACAGCAAACACAGGAAATGAACACATCAGGTTCCGCAAGCCCTTGGGAGATGGAAGAATGAGGCGGTGGGAGACAAACCCCCGGCTCTTGGAGTTATGTGATTACCTGAGAATATGTCTGCAACTGCATGGTAAACCTGAATCTGTTGAACTTGGTGTTTCCAAGCCTGTGTTGAATGTCCACACTGCACTGTAAATCTGGGTTTACAGTTGCTGGACTGGGGTCTCACAGCCATGCTAACATGTCCATACTGCACTACCCTGACCTTTTGACTTGGGTCTGTGGCTTCAGCTGAATCCATACTGCAAATGACAGGGTATGGACCCAAGTCACACCTAAAACCTGGGTCCTGAATGTTTGCTGACCCAAGTCAGGCTGATTAGTGTGTGTGGAGGGAAGGGGGGTTTGGGTTCAAACCTGAGCCAGAGCCCTGGCTTTGTGTGCAGTGTAGACATACCCTGAGTCAATGCTCCAGCCTCCATTTATGCAGATGAGTCTGAGGTGGCCAGCCCGGAGCCAGGGGCGCCACCCCCAGCCCAACCTGCCCATAGGTGGCCAGTCTGGAACTTTTTTTATGATGATGCCACTTTTATTGAAGTTTTATTATTTTGGAGGAAACTTCCTGGATTTACTCAGCCAGTGGTATCCTTTTACAATGTTCCAGCCCCCCAAAAAATCTGCCACAGACTGATAATTTGAGAGTTGCTTGGAATAGAGGTTTGGATGCACAACCCTCTTTGACCCAGTGGACCACAATTGGATCTAATGTTAAAAAAAGCAACTATAGACCCACCTTATTCACCAAAGACTTTTTCAAATATACTGGTCCCTACATAAGCTAATGGGAATGGTCCTCAGTAGTTTCAGGGGTAATGGGTCTTTTTGTGGGTAGACAGAGTGTTGATGTTGTGAGCTCATGCTCTCCCCTCCCTCAGCACATGTGCTTCCCCCCCTCCCCCACACATACTCCCCTCTCTCTCTCTGCACCTTTGCAGTCTCTTTTTTCTTTTCCCGGTCACTTTTCCTCTTCTCTCCCCTTTCTGCCCAGGTACCTCTTCTCCTTCCTCATGATCTTTCACCAGGCCTGTCTCTGCCCCACTTCTCCCTAAAACACTAGTGCCCCTTTTGCTCCCTGCATCCCCAGCTGCAAGACCCATCTCCTCTTTCCATGCAGGCAGGGACTCTCCTCTCCCCAGGGGGCTGGATGTTCTCATGGAGACAAAAGAGAGCTGTGCAGCTGGGGCAGGAGGAACAGGAGGAGCAGTAGGGCAACGATGCTTGGCTGGCTCAATGTCTCTGAGGCAGACACAGGCAGCCCCCCTTGAACTCAACCCAGGAGCTATTCAGAAAAGAGGGCAAGTGGAGGGGTCTGATGTCACCTGCCTAAGAGCTAGAGCGTGGGATAGGCCAGGGACATTGCACAGGGTATAACCTAGCTCCTGTCTTGGCAAATATACCTCACATGCAACTAGAGATTCCACCTGAGTTAGCACTAGCTGCTTCCCTGTGTTACACCTCACAGCCAAGGTCTGAGGAAGGAGAGGGTCAAGGACCTGACTAATGGAGTACATATAGTTTACCAAGCTTGTATTGGCTGGCTTGAGAAATCCCCCCTCTGCGAATGATTGCCCTTCATCCCCAAATGCCCCCTTGCAGCTAGGCACCCTAAAATCTTGGTTACCATCCTATTTTCCCTCTTAAGCCCTGTAACAAATGAAAAGGGGGGCGGGGGTAAGTCTCTTTTAAGAACACCCAGACAGCTGTAAAATCCCTCTTGGTAGCTGTTCTCTGCTTGCTTTACCTGTAAAGCGTTAACAAAGTTCCTCAGGTAAAGGAAAAGGAGTGGGCACCTGACCAAAGGAGCCAATGGGAGGGCTAGAACTTTTTAAAATGGGGAAAAAACTTCCCTTTGTGTGTGAGCTGTGTTCTCTGGGCTGCAGGGATACAGAGCAGCAATGCTGTGTAAGGTTTGAACCAGGTATGAAAAAGTATCTTCCATACCTAGAAGAAATAATTTGGATAGGGAACATTTAGTTAGATTCTATCAGCTTTATTTCTTAAATTGGCTTGTGGATCTCCTCTGTGCTAATCCCTGATGCTTTTGTTTACTTGTAACATTTAAGCTGAACCCCCAAGAAAGCGGTTTTGGATGCTTAATTTTTGTAATTGTTTCTTTTAAGTTCTAGCAAAAAGCCTAAGTTCCAAATGGATTTTTCCCCCTTTTTGTTTTTAAATAAAGTGTACCCTTTTTAAGAACAGGACTGGATTTTTGTTGTCCTAAGAGGTTTGTGCATGTTGTTTGATTAGCTGGTAGCCACAGCTAATTTCCTTTGTTTTCTTTCTCAGCTCTTCCGCGGAGGGCGGGGGGTAAAAAGGCTTGAGGGTACCCAACAGGGAGAAATTCCCAAGTGCTCCTTCCTCGGTTCAAAGGGGTTTTTTTGCATTTAGGTGGTGGCAGCCGTAACCAAGTCAAGGTCAGAGAAGAGCTGTAACCTTGGGAGTTTAATACAAGCCTGGAGTGGCCAGTGTTAAATTTTAGACTCCTTGCAGGCCCCCACCTTCTGTACTCAAAGTGACAGAGTGGGGATTCAGCTTTGACAGGCCCTTACAGACACCATGACAGGCTCTCTTGCATCAAGAATACCCTTCCTTGGTGCCCATTAGTTACAAAACATAGCACGGATAATACATAACTGAAGTCCAAAACATTGTCCATTTATCTCACCCAATGTACATAGTCCTGAAAATCCCACAACCGCTAGTGCACTGACATAGCACATACCACACATGGGTGTGCTCCACCACATGCGAGCTCTTCGTCAGACCTCTTCCATCTTTCTGCCAGGATGGCCTCCCAGCTGGAGGGCAACCCCACTGTTCCCAGCAGGAACAAGCCCCAGCTCCTCTGCAGGGAGCTCACCCTCTGCATCAGACCATCCATCACTCCCTATTCTGTTAAGCTTTTCCTGCTCTCCAACATGGAGATGCCAGCTGGTAGAACCCTAAGCTGCTCCCCTGACGTCAGCCCTCTCCAGCTCAGGCTCTCTGTCTTGGGAGGGAGGGAGGGAGGGAGGGAGGAAAGGCAGGCAGGCAGGCAGGCAGTCCGGCCGGCCAACCAGCTAGCCATCTTCTCTTGCTGTTTTTCATTCTTTGCCAGGAACTTCCTACACCAATCCCCTTGTTCTCCTTGCTCCTTTATAGCCACAGGTCCTTCCCTGTTCTCTTAATTGGACAAACTAGGAGCACCTGTACTGGCACAGGGGTACTGGACTTGCTTCATTTAAAGGGGCCAGCCAACCTGACACATACCATCTCTCTTTTTAACTTAACAGCTGCTGGTGCCCTGCACTGTTGCAGCTAGGACTGGTCAAAAATTTTCCATATTTTTTTCCATAATATTGGGTTTTTAACTAAAAAAAATATATTTTTTGCAAAAAGTGGCTATTTTCCACAAAAAATTCCATTTTTTTCCCAAAAACCCCAAACACCCTAAAACTGAAATATTTTGAGTCACATATCCACTGCCATGTCTCATGGGTGATATAGGTTTGTTGCCTCATGTCCCATTCACCTCTATGGGCTGGGCTCCTGAACTGAACTACATCTCCCATGATGCATCACCACCCCTCACCAAGAGGGGAGGCCATGTTGCATCATGGGAGATGTAGTCTGTTCAGGGAGCCTGGCCTAGAGGAGAATGAGTGCATGAGGCAACTGAACTACAACTCCCACAAGGCACAGTGGCAACATTTCCAAATCCAAATACTTTGGCTGTTAGGTGATATATTTCAGTTTTTTATTATTTTGCTGAAAAGTCAAATTTTCCACAGAACCACCTTACCCCCACCACCTTTTTGTGGCCAGCACCACATGCAACTCTCCCTCCCACAAAAGGGTCCTTCTGAAACCTGCCTTGGGCTGTGACTTTGTTAAGTTTCCTTAGTTAAGCCTGGTCAGCATATGGATGGGAGACCAACTAGAAGGAACACCCCCAAGTCCAGGCTGAGGGGATTGTAGCTGTGACTCATCCTTCCGAGCACTGACCCAATAGGTCAGTGAGGTGTTTGGGGCACTAGCCTGCTGTTCTGATGAGCTATGAAGCCAAGGTTCTGGCCACTTGGAGTCTTTAAAGATCTTTTCATAAGAAGGGGATATTTACCCTGGTTGCTTGGCTAAATTCCCTAATGGGTGATTGCCTTCTGCCTCCTCCTGCTGTTTAAGTGGATACAACATGCCTCTTCCCTTTGTGACTCTGCACTGCCACATGGTATTGTGAGGACTAATTGACTCCTGGAAGGTATTGAGTACTCTCAACTCCTGGTCACATTGACTGGAATTGCAACTGTGCAGCACATCTCAAAACCAGACTGGTAAGGCCTGCTGCATTCGACTCCAGTGGCACCTGTGGTTCAGCAGAGTTGTGCTCCAAAAATGTGCTTTATAGCTGATGTATTGTATTGGCATAAGCCATTGTCATTCTCCACACAACCCCTTGCAGCTGGCATCCTGAACTCATGAAATATCTTCTTTAAGGAGATGCATGCACAGTGCAGCTAAAGATAAAAATAACAATAATTTTGCTAGATGAAACTTCATGTTAAACACTTAAAAAGCAATAAAAAGTCAATTTTCTTTCTTTCAATTATTTTGCTTATTCCATTTAAAAAAAAGTTTCCCTGTTATGAAGACATATATTTTTCCCATCAGTAGCAACTGGCTTCATCATTATTTACCTGCCCCAACCCCCCCGATTGCCTTGATCCCACTTCTTGCTAGCACACGAATGACCATTACTGCGTGGGGGCTGAGGTTCACGGCACGTACAAAAGAGAGAAACAGTGACAACTTGTGAACACTCGCTGTCTCGCTCAGCACAGAAGCACCTTTTCAGAGAGAGAGAAAGATAAAGGCAGAAATTACTGCTGTAGCACAAAATATGCCAAGTTCATAAGAGCTGCATTTAACACTTAATCAAAATGGTTTGACAATGTAAAAATTAGGTTTTTGAATGTCATTAGTGTTTTATAATAGGTTCAATTTATATCGCTCCCATCCCTGCTTCTTCATCTCGGCTAATTGTTTTTATTCATTCCTTTCATTTTTTACACTGTTGTCTTGTTGGTTTTTAATTTTTAATTATCATGGGATTTTTTTTAACCTTGCTAATTGGTCTTGGTTTCGAAAGGCTGGTTTTGTCATTCTTTTTTCTGCTAATGCCTATGCAGGCATTTGCAGGCAGGCTCTCTACAGTACTAGCATGGGAACGGAGGTGCTCTCCAACGCTAGCATCGGCATGGAAGCTCTCTCCAGTGCTAACACGGGCATGGAGGTTCTCTTCAGTGACAGCGTGGAAACCCTTTTTATATTACTATTCACATGAAAGTCTTTTTATACGGGCATGCAGATTTCCTTCTGTATGGGCACTGCAGGTTCTCTTTAGTGTTGGCATGGAAATTGGAGCTCTTTTCTACTATTGGCACACAGACTGTCTTCTCTGTTTGGAAGAACATGAAAGCTGTGTTCTACACTGGCATGAAGACTCTCTTCTATCTGAGTGCTCTTTTCTGTTACCCAATATGTATGCACACATACCATTTTTTTCCCTTTCCCTATAAAAGAAATTCCCTTTGCACTTATCACAGAACTACAAGTTGTCATTTGCATGAAGACAGGCATTGGCTTGTTGGCTATATGCCCTCTGCACTTACCGATAGAACTGGTTGAATTTTTTCCATTGAAATGTTGTTGGGTTTGGGGTTTTTTGGCAGAAAACTGTTGGGGGGGGCGTGGTTTTACAACACGGGAATTTGAATAAAATTGCAACTTTTCTCAATTTCAGGGAAGTATAATTGAAAAACCTGAAATTCATTTAATTGTTTTTAGCCAAAAACATATTTTTAGTTTTCAGAATTTCTTGATGAAAACCTGGAAAATGTAGAAGAAAAATTTAGTCAAAAATATTTTCATCAAAACTTTTCTTGAATAAAAAAATAGTTTCCTAACTAGTTCTTGTTCTTAGCCCCTTTGATTGAGGAAACACCCTGGGCACTCACTCATATTGCATTTTGTTTGTAGCAAGAAGCCCAGACTTTTGAACATGCACTTACCTGCACCCTATCTGGAACTCATTGCCAGGAGATGTTGTGAAGGCCAAATGTATATGTGGGCTCAAAGAAGAATTAGAGATGTTCCTGGAGGATAGGTCCATCAATGGCTATTCGCCAAGATGGTCATGGACGCAACCCCATGCTCTGGGCTCCCTAACTTCTGACTGCCAGATGCTGGGAATGGAGGACAGAGGATGGATCACTTGATGATTGCCCTGTTCTGTTCATTCCCCTTGAAGCATTGGCCCCTGTTGGAAGACAGGATACTGGGCTAGATGGCCCTTTGGTCTGACCCAGTCTGGCTGTTCTTATGTTTATGTTCTTATCCTATTGCCAGCCGGAATTAGTATCATAGAGGCCGAGGGGAATAAAAGTATTTATTGCTGTGAGTGTGGGTTCATGGATTTGTACTACACAGTGTTGGGTTTTCGTGCTCTGAATATCTTGTGGACACTCTCTGGCCAGTTTCTGTAGGATGCTTTTTGATGGTGATGCTGCACGTGAAACTCCTCCCTCAGATGTTTTCAAGCTAATGTCTTGATGTCTACACCCATCAACCATGCCACCACCAACCTTTAAGCCATACAGCAGGCTTGGCAAACACAGAACAATCAGGACTGGTCTCCAAGATTCTGCTACCCCATGAGAGACTAGATGATCTCATCACGTGTAGGTTTCCGAGAGGAGAGAGTTTGCACCCATGGGTGCCTCAGCCTCACTAGTGCCTTATTAGGCCACTTACTGTAAGTGTGAGTTTATGGTGGCTCCTTGAAGATGACCACCACTTTCTTCCACTCCTGTCAGCCTCTGGTGATGGAGCTTCCACTCCCATCTTCACGGGGACCAATCCTCCACCCCCACCCCCTTGTACTGTTGTACATTTTTGGATGCATATGCTGAAGAATATCCTGCAGAAGCAGGGAGGTTAAAGTGCTTCTGTATTTTGCACTGATAAAACCACTACTGGAATACTGTGTCCAGTTCAGGTGCTCAGACTTCAAGAAGGGCTCGTTGATTTGGCAGATAAAGATATAAGAAGATCCAACAGCTGGGAGCTGAAGTTAGACAGATTCAAGGCTCAAATATTTAAATCAGTGTAATTGACCATTGGAAGAAATTACCAAGGGATGGCAAGGGGTGGATTCTTCATCATTTGAAATCTTTAACTCAGGAATGGATGCCTTTCTAGGAGACACACTACAAGGTACTGGGATTGATTGGGGAATCGCGAAGTGAAGTGCTCTGATCTGTGTTATCCAGGAGGTAAGACTGAAGTCCCTTCTGGCCTTAAAAATCTATGAATCTTCAGCTCCTCAGTGGCCGCAGTGGAACCAGACAGGGCTGCTAGAGAGGTGTGTGAACAGAATCCCTCCTTTCTTTCCTCCACTGGAGACAGAGAGCATCATTTTCATCATTATTCACAACTTCTGGCTGCCCAAGGAGTCCTTGAATCAGCATGTCTCACATGACAATCCACAGGACTTCCAAGTAAGCTGTTGGGCCTGCTATGCATGCCAGCTTAAATGGCATGGCCTCTAGTGGCATTTTTAATTCTTCCTCCCACTTTTGTTTCCCACCCTGGAGCCTCCACAGTCTCTCCTCCTTCCTCCCCCTCCAACCCACCCATACTCGCCTGTGTTTTTTCATTCTCTCTCTCTTTCTGCTTGTGGGCACTGCGTCCAAGTGATTTTCTCATCCTGCTTAGCCCTGAGATCACCCTGTAAATAACACACAACAGCTCCCAAATTAAACCTTCAGTGGCTTGCAGCATGTTCATCCACAGAGTTCTACCTTGACAAACTGCCAGCTTGCTGACTGGCCCTGGGAGACCTCTCATTCAGTTTAATCTATTGCTGGCTCCAGGCAGCTTTCTGCTCTATGAAGGACAGGCATGGCTTCGTCAAAGGTTCTCCAGAGCCTTAAATCAGGAACAATACAACCTGTATCTATGGGATGCCAAGAATCTATACTGATGCCTGATAACAGGAAGGCCTTTTACTCACCCCTCTCTATATTTAGCAGTATTCCCAGGCAGTGTTTCTAAAATTACCAAACACAGTAATACAGGAAGTGTAGTAACATGCAGTACAGAATCATGCACACTACTGCCCAAGTCCAAGCAGTAAGGGTGCTTTTTAAGTGCTTTTGAGTGGAGCTAATGCCATGTATTCTGGGAGAAGCAGATGTCACATCCCAGCCCCGGCCTCTTCCTCCCTGACCCAGCAATCCTCCCTGACCCAGCAATGGGTCGGAATGACCCAGGATCAGTAAGCTGATCACCTGCATGGGAGCAGATGGAGAAGTCCTGCCTTGAGTGCAGGGGACTGGACTAGATGACTTCTCAAGGTCCCTTCCAGTTCTATGATTCTAAGTACATCTCTCTCACCTTGCTCTAGAAGCACACTTGTTGGCCAGTCCGGGGGATAGTCAATGGTGACGCAAGATGCTGGTACAGATTGCTCTAATCAGGATGCCTTGCTGAATGTCATGATTAGATGAGGAGCCCTGCCCCTGAGGTGGCTACACAGTGAGATATGAGTTTGTTTTGGGTGGGGAAGGGCATTCATGACAGTTGTCTGTAAGAAAAGAAGAAGAAGGAGGGTCAAGGTATAGAAAACGGAGAGACACTCATCTGTACTGACGGCTTTGCCCTGTGGATTGATTCAATGGCTTGTGCCATTTTGGAAGGAGCCATGACTGAGGAATGGGTCAAGAGATTGAAGCTGTTACAGGCAATCGGCATCAGTGTCCATGTCTTTTAAGAGAGCCAGTATGCATATCTGGAGCCATTATGGGACATCAGGCTAAATATCCATTTGAAAAAATATCCCATGAACAACTACAATATACCAGAGGAACTGCTGGGCCAGATAAATACTAATTGAAAGCTAAAGTGGAAACCAGAAGCCATATCGCTCTGTGTTGTGAACTTGTCAGATCTCATAAACTAATTAGTATCAGGCCAGGCCAGTTCATGGAGGAGAGACCTGAGGAAAAGGCAACATGCTGCAGGAAGTGGTGTCTGGTATTCTGCCCTCAGAGTCAGCACTGCATCAGTGCCTCGACATAGGAACAGGGCAGTTGTGGTTCTGGCAGTGCTGTCTTTCAAAAGAGATGACATGCTGACGTCCTTGATTACTGTCACCACTAAGACCCCCTCCCCCATATTTTCCTCATGACTTGGGGAGTTTATGTTCCTTACCCTGGCTAAATTCCAATTTGATAATCAGATTCCCCTTCCCTGAAATACAAACACCCTTCCCCTGCAGTTTCAATGGAACACAATATTGTCCTTTACCTGCCTCAAATGGTTATGCAGTCTTGGTGGGTGTTTTTAAACAGCATCCACCTCTACCCCAGAAATTGATGCATTTTTTGTGGTCATAAATGGTTTGCAAAGCACCCGTGGATGCTTTGGGATGAAAGGCTCTATGCCTAATAAGAGAAATCATCACTATTGCTACCTATCCTTATTGGGCCGGGGGATTACATCCTGCATGGGAGGCAAGGTACTCAGCTGCTACTGTTACAAGAGCAGTAAAAAAGACCCAGCTAGATACAGCAGATAGACTGGACAGAGACGTAAAACGATGTAATGCACTTGAGACAACATGTCAGTTGAATCCCTGCTTTGGCAGATGGTTTTGGCTACCAAGGGATTTCCATATATGTCCACTCCCCACATGGGCAACATACAGTCTGGAAAATGAAGAAAAGATTCAACTTAAAGTCTATACATCCCGAGTTCAGTGATCCCTAGTTCAGACCAAAATCTGCATGGGGCAAAAACTACACAAGTCCCAGTGTTTGGCTGTGGAGATGGGCAACAGTTTTCAAGTCTTCACAAATTTTTACATTTAGAAATTGGAAAAAGAATATTGGGGAAAAATGTCACCTGGTTTTGGAAAACGTCCCAATTTTTTTAAGCAACCATGGAACCGGTTGAAATTTTTTAGATAATCAACATTTCTAATTTACAAAAATGGGGGGATTTGTTAAAGAAAAATGAATGAAATTTCCTCCCTTTTTGACTAACTCTGTGTGGTGAGGTCAAACTCATGCGCCAGCCCCCTGAACCAGTATTGGTTCTGTACAACCAGTAGTGGTGGTGCTCTTTTCTTCTGTCTTGGCTTCTGTGTCTGGTGAAGTCTCTCTGCTGCAGAGGAGCAATATTTTCTCATTTGGGGAGAAGCAAGTGGGTCTTTCTAGCCAACAGCACAGCGCTGTGTTTCCTGTGTGGGCCCCACAGGACGATGTTAACACAAACTAGGCACCTTTTAGTTCATGCCAGCAGCATCCAAACGGAACAGATTGCAAAACATTGATGCACTGTGCAATTCACAGCCTGTAGTCTACACTGGGGCGCAGTGTAGAAATAGCCAAAGAGACTTCATGGACACAAGTATTCATTATATAGATAGGCATGCTTGTGGGCAGGTTGTATGTTCCTCTAGGGAGGATCCCTGGTTTCCTCTCCAGTTCAACCCTCTCTCCTTCAGAACCATGAGCACAATATCCAGCAGGGGGGCTGAAGCATCATGATAGAATCCTTCTTCATTCTTTCCCAGGGCTAAACATTGGCTGCATTTCCAGCCCCTGCAAACCCCAGAACCAAGAAATCACCCATAAGCCTCAAAGCTCTAATCTCTGAGCCAGCCCATGTTTAGTCATAGTGCTTGAGTCCTGCTATCTGGACACCTGTATTGTCTTTCCCCACTGCAGTACCAGGGGCATTCTGTGGGGAGCAGATGTGGGGCAAGTGGAGAATTTCCACTGCAGGAAACTTGGGGGATCCAGAGAGAGTTATACTTCAATTATGTGGAAGCATATAGTAGACCTCCAGCTTTGTGCTTTACCCCTCAGACTATCTGCGGCTACCCATACAGGAGCTGCCACTCTGTTATAATCAGGTTACACATACATGGAGAACAGGATCTCAGTTCTTGTCAGTATGGGGGAGAGGAAATAGACTTACAAGGGGATCTGTTGCTTTTAAATGTGAGTTGACCCATGCCGCAGAATGGAAACCAATAATACGCACACGCACTCCAAGATTTAGGATGTGTGCACAGCTTCATATGTGACACTTTCTGTTCAGTCCATATTCAGTGCTTCTGAATCAAGGCCACCCAGTGTCCTGAAAGATCCTTCCCAAAATTAATTACCCCGCCCCTTCTTTCTCCCCTATCAACCAGGCAGGCAAGGGTCTATTCACACCAATGCTGGGGTAGTTTAGCATCAAAAGAGTTAACAAGTCATTCCCTGGGGTAGGGGGGCATAATTTTAAAACCAAAGTGAAATCCAGCTACGAGGTAATTTTATTCTCTATTAACCCAATCAATGAAAGGTTCCCATAAGCCATTAGCCGGGAGTTCAGATGCAGGAGATGTCGTGAGGGGTTAGATGAAGATGGTTCTGTGTTCATTAGTACTGACAGCTCGGGGAAGAAGAGGGAGGGAGGAAAGGGAGTTGGGGAGTGGGACATGAGGAGAAAGGAAAATTACCTAGCAGTGTGAAAATTACCTGTGCTGAAGTGGAGAGATGTATCGAAGCAGCGGATTGTGTCCCACTGCCTGGCTAGGGTTCTGTGTGTGCATAAGGATAGATACTGCTGCCTGCACCAGCTCCGGGAAGTCCAGAACACCATGATCCAGCGGTTGGTGTGGACAAGAGCCATTCCAAACTGCCCTAACGATTATTATTATTTAAGTACTAATTCTGTTATAGTCGCTCCGGGAGGTCCAACTGAGATGGTGGCTACATTGTACACAGTGCTGTACAAACACACAGAGAGAAGCAGTGCTTCTTCTGAAGAGTTTATAGCCTAAATGAAGGGTGGGAGGCGGTAGTAGGAAGAGGGCCTGAAACATAAACCCATGTATTAAAGGCCTGGTCTGAGGCCTGGGCTAAAGTAGTCAAAACTTTGCTGATATAAAGCAAAGTTAAGTTGGCAGCAAGAGGCAGAACTTGCTCACCGAATTGGCAAGCATAGGGCTGTGTGGTGAGACTGCTGCCCCACACAGATAGATGAAGGGTTAAAGCAGCCCTCCGAGAGGGTGGGCTGTGCAAAACCCAACCAATGGGAGAAGGGCTTGTAGAGAGTCAATCAGGAGAAGGTTTGTTAGAGCAGCCAATCAGGGGCAGGGACGGCCATATAAAGAGGGCTGCTCAACAGAGCAGAGGCAGTCTCTCACTGGATTGTAAGGGAGAAAGACTGGCTGCCTTAGAGGAGTGCCTTAGATAGAGCAGGGTTGGGGAACAATAGGAAGCTCCAGACTGAGGCCCCTGATACAAAGGGCCAGGAAGGTGTCAGGGCTATGGGGAAGTGGCCCAGGGAGATAGGCGGTGTGAGTTGGAAGAGCAGTAGCACGTTGCTGCTGGCTATAGGGTCCTTGGGTCAGGGAACAGAGTAGCAGCTGGGCCCACCTCCCTCCACTTACCACAGGGGGGGTGACCAGTATTCTGATTCCTTGAGGTGAGGGGCTAGATCAAAGTCTGCAGTAGGCCACAGTGTCAAGGGGATGGACTAGAGATGGAGGGGAGAAAGTGGAGTGGGGCACAGCCAGAGGGCCATGCCCAGAAAAGGACACTGGGGACCAACGCAGGTCTTAGAGGTGGAGCAGAAGTGATGGTGGTGAGACACCACTAAAGGAAGGTGCACTGGCAACCAAGAGCTAATTCCCAGCACGGCCAGCAGGAGGCACCAAGGTGGTGAGTCCTGCCCCGTCGCAGGCTGATATTGCAAAAACATACATTCCTAAGAGGTGCTAGGTACAAGGCAATGGATGGTGCCCTAATACATCAGGGGTGATATGTAACTTGTTTGTATTGGTGTATAAAGATGTATCTCAGAGGGAGTGTCTTTGTCCAGCAGAGGGGGCAGTGGAAAGTCCCACCACTGACTGAGCTGTGCCCACTGTCTCGGGCATACATGTGCTAGTGTAACTGTAGACATTGATCCAGGGAGCTAGGAACTTACTTTGCTGACAATAAACCTGACCAAGTGCCTTTGCACCTTAACGGATTTTGTTATCAGTGGGCGGTTTGTTTGGGATCTGCTGTGCCAGCTATCTGTGCAGAACTGAGACAGCACACAGGGAGAAAACACATGCAGCCAAACATGTGGACTTGTGTAGGGGGGGAAAGTGACTATCCAAAGGTCACACAGCAAGTCAGTGGCAGAGTGGGCAATGAAATCCTGGTCTCCTGAGCAACAGGCCAGTGTCCTGCCCAGTAACCCAGGCTGCCTCAGTGAAGATAGACACTTGAACTGTAAGAGACACTCTCAGGTGCAGCTGTTAATACAGTTATTTGAGGGCAGAGTTTGGTCCCAGATACGTGTATTGTAGATTGCAGCAGCTCGGGGGCCTCTGCAGCACAGTGAGCCGTAAAGGAGACGCTGTTAGATTGTGTAGTATGAATAGCGTCCTCTGCGACCTCAGGATTTAGCCACTGAGTCACAGAACTTGCAGGTGAAGAAGTGGGGTGGTTGCTAGCTGGGGGGAGGGAGGAGGAGGCAAATTAAGGTTTAAAATGAGGGGCATCCTTCAGACTGAGATGCACTTACTACAATAGCTCAGCAATGAACCACATCATTGGGGGTGCATCTCTGCTGCTGATCAACGTGGGACTTAACTCTCGGGGGCTGTCAAGCTGCCAGCAGTCAGGGTACCAGCCAAGGCCATCCCTAGTTATTCTGGGGCTTTACGCAGCCCCACTTCGGGGAGGGCAGGCCTCTGTGGGGGGGCTGGCTTGAGGGACCAGCGCGCTGGGGGGAACCACCCCCCAGCACTCACCGGTGGCACAGCTGGGGCCATGTCGCTGCACTTCCCACTGCCGGTGAGTGCAGGCCCAGCCCTGCTGCACTCCTCAGGGGAGTGGAGGTGGGGCTGGGGCGGAGCAGGGGCGGGAAGGGGTGGGGTGGGGCGGGGCGGGGCAGGGGCCATGGGGAAGAGGCAGAGCAGGGACTGGAGCAGCACGCAGCTGCACAGGGACCAGGAAATGTGGTGCCCCAAATTTCCTGGCGCCCTACACAGCTGCGTACTTTGCGTATGGGTAAGGACGGCCCTGGTACCAGTGCGAGCTGACAGTGCTTTGTACTTTGCAGGACCAGCCCCTGAGTCCATTTTAAATAATAAAAATAACTATCACTGACACCCGATCTCAGGTTCCAATGGACAAGTGTCTAGGAATCTCTAGCGAGCAAATGTCTATCAACATGGCAAGTTGGCCAACAGCATAACATTTCTTGACAGACCACGTCCGTCTCAGAAAGGAGCATTGCCAGACAGTCAGTGTGAGGAAATCCTGCACAGCCCACACCTTCCTGTAGGTTGGCCTACCCAGACCTCCCATTTGCAAGTCTGAAAATTCACACCCAAGTGCCGAAACGGCGAACAAAACACAACTCACTTATAAAAAGAAATTCAGTTGCATCATCCATCTTCAGTAAAAATGCAGTCTTTGCCAGTGCAGGCTGTTTTGGTGTGATGAACGGGAAACCATCCTTTCCACACTGCCTAGCGTCTCTTATTTGTTGGAGTGGATTCCGAGCCACTGGAAGGCAGGCAAGAAACGTTAACATAACTGGTGGAAAACCCCAGCTAACATGCCCTGAAGACCAGTAGCACTTGGGCGGGGAGGGAGCAAGGGTTACTAGCTAGTGTATTCCTCTCTATTCTTCCTGCTACTGAGTGGGGGGCCGGAACTATCCTACATAGTTCCCCACTCATATTATGAGGCAAGAACCTGTCTTTTCAGCTAGTGGAGTCTTTGCTCTTCCTGCTTCTGTAGGGGGACCCCAATTCTCAAACAGAAAATGGGGGTACCTTCCACATTGTCACCAAAAAGGGAGGGGGTTGAGCAGCTGGCGAGGGGACTAGAATTGGGAGTCTTGTCACGGGGAGGGGTGTGAGTGTTTGCTAGCTGAGGGGATGGGCAGGATTTTGCTAGCTGAGGGGATGGGCAGGCTTGTTATGGGGAGGAATGGGAGGATTTTGGCGGCAGGGCACGAGTCTGGTTAGGAAGCCTTGTTTGGCAGCTCTGGGGTGGGGTAGGGGAGGTTGTCCTGGGAAAGGATGAGGTGATGTTGGTAGCTGGGTGCTCTGGAGGGTGAGGGGGCTTCAAAAGAGTTTGCGGGCTCCAGTCACCTTACATTGAAGAAATCTAATTCCATGTACACTAGGTGGGGAACAGGGAATGTGGTTGGGTGTAAGTACAGCGGTTCACTGCCAGCTCTGCAGTGTTATCTGGGAGGACTGTGTATGGAGATCTCTGTCCTGTTGGCCCCTTGGGACACTGCAAAGAGGTACCTACACAGAGCCCTGAATTGGAAAGAGCCTTGCTAGGTGCTGTGGGGATGTTCGTCTCTCTCAGAAATGTTCCTGCTCCCTCTTGATTCCCTTATCCTCACTCTAATGCAGCCTCAAGCAGTGCAGAGGTGCCAGCAGCTTTTAAACCGGGGTGGGTAAACTTTTTGGCCCGAGGGCCACATTGGCATTGCGAAACTTTAGGGAGGGCTGGGTAGGGAAGGCTGTGCCTCCCCAAACAGCCTGGACTCTACCCCCTATCCGCCCCCTCCCACTTCCCGCCCCCTGACTGCCCCCCTCAGAACCCCCAACCCATCCAACCCCCCCTCCACTCCTTGCCCCCTGAACGCCCCATCCCAGGACCCCTGCCCCAGCCACCCCCCGGGATCCCACCCCCTACCAACCCCCCTGCTCCCAGTCCCATGACTGCCCTGACCCTATCCACACCCCTGCCCCTGGGATCCCACCCCCTATCCAAACCCCCTTCCTGTCCCCTGACTGCCCCGACCCCTATCCACACTCCCGCCCCAACCGCCCCCTATCCAACCCCCTGCTCCCCGTCCCCTGACGGCTCCCCCAACCTCCACCCCATCCAACCGCCCCCTGCTCCCTGTCCCCTGACTACCCCCCAGAACCTCCTGCCCCTTGTCCAAACCCTCCCCGCCCCCTTACCACACCGCTCAGAGCAGCAGGAGCTCGCAGCCACGCCACCACCCTGCCTGGCAGAAGCGGCGGGCCAGAGCACCGGTGGCACAGCGCGCTGAGGCTGCAGGGAAGGGGGGACAGCAGGGGAGAAGCCAGGGGCTAACCTCCCCGGCCGAGAGCTCAGGGGCCAGGCAAGATGGTCCCACGGGCCGTAGTTTGCCCACCTCTGTTTTAAACCTATGCTGCTCCTTCTTGCTCACTCAGGACATTAATAAAATGCCTGCCCACCTGCGCAACCAGGAGCAGAGTGGCTGCTAATGGCATCCTCCCTTTGAAGTGAAATCCCAAAGTTTTCATTTGGTTCATGTTTGTCCCTGATAAAACCTCTCCTGTCTCTGACTCAATATGGGGCGCTCGTATCTAGTTTCATTTGTGGGCAGCAGACGCACTTAGGTTGATCTGGCAAGCGCTCTTCCCACCCCTCAGTGAGGAAGAAAAGTCACAACAGAGGGGAAGCAGATTCCTCAAAGGGGGACACACAGCAGTCATTTTTCAGGAAGCAACAGAGAATGCATAGAAAATACCAGTAAAGTAGGCAAACCACCCACTTTGAAATGCAGGGGATGGTCCCAACATCCCCTGGGATCACCCAGAAAGCCCTGCATTTAGGACAGTGAACTCATCGGAGGCATCACAATGTTGTTCTGGGACATGATGATACTATGCACAATGTTTTGTGGATCTAAATTACCTTGTTCGTTGCTTAGAGGCTGTCATAAATATAAAGGGAAGGGTAACCACCTTTCTGTATACAGTGCTATAAAATCCCTGTTGGCCAGAGGCAAAGTCCTTTTACCTGTCCCAATAAGGGGACAAGATACTTTCAAATCTTGCGGGGTGAGGAGGGGGGGAAGGCTTTTGTTTGTGCTCTTTGTTTAGGTGGTTGATCTCTCTTGGGACTGAGAGAGGCCAGACAGAAATCCATCTTCTCCAACCCATC
Organism: Chelonia mydas; assembly: GCF_015237465.2. Classification (NCBI taxonomy): domain Eukaryota; kingdom Metazoa; phylum Chordata; order Testudines; family Cheloniidae; genus Chelonia; species Chelonia mydas. The sequence goes on from NC_057853.1 coordinate 46,340,873, forward strand.
CTAATCCAAGTCTCCAATATTGCAACCAGTATAGGTAAGCCAGGCAAGGCGGATTAGTTTATCTTTTGTTTTATGTGAATTTTCTCTGTGTTAAGAGGGACGTTTATTCCTGTTTTCTGTAACTTTAAGGTTTTGCCCAGAGGGGGATCCTCTGTGTTTTGAATCTGAATACCCTGTAAAGTATTTTCCATCCTGATTTTACAGAGATGATTTTTTACCTTTTTTTTTTTTAATAAAATCCTTCTTTTAAGAACCTGACTGATTTTTCCATTGTTCCAAGATCCAGGGGTTTGGGTCTTTGATGATTTTGTAACAAATTGGTTAGGATATTATTCTCAAGTCTCCCCAGGAAAGCAGGTGTGTAGGGCTTGGGGGAATATTTTGCGGGAAGACGTCTCCAAGTGGTCTCTTTCCCTGTTCTTTGTTTAAAACGCTTGGTGGTGGCAGGATACTGTTCAAGGACAAGGCAAAGTTTGTACCTTGGGGAAGTTTTTAACCTAAGCTGGTAAGAATAAACTTAGGGGGTCTTCATGCGGGTCCCCACATCTGTACCCTAGAGTTCAGAGTGGGGGAAGGAACGCTGACAGAGGCTATGGCGAATGGTGGATGGATACTGAACTTTAAAGCAATGTCTGGAGATGGGCCCAACTCAAAAGTCAGACCTACATGCTGGTGTGGCACTATCCGCTCTGTGACTGTTATGCCTTTGTTTTCCCTGTACTGCATCTTTAAATCCCTAAGCTCTCTACCGTCTGCAGGGACTGTTTTGTGAGGCAGGGCAGGGGCAGCCGGTTACAGAGGTGACACGCATGCTGTGCTTCCTCTCCTGGAGCCCTTGATTCTTGCTCTCTCTTGTTTTGTGGTTTCCTTTAATCTGAGAATAAATGGTTCAGTCTAAAAGCCTCTGGATGTCCTTTGTGCAGAGGGAAACATCAGAATGGCACTTGGGATTGGAGCTGGCATTGCTCACCAATAGATGGTGTCATTTTGTCACCTGATGGTAGCACATCACTCTGTGTTAATGCAGTGGCACGATATATGGATACAAACTTGGAGCAGTTGCACTGTCCTGGCCTCACTAAGTGATCCATTGGCTTTGCAGGATCAATTCCAGCAGGTGGGAACCCAGAGCACACACCATATTCCTGTGGCGTTCCAGTCCTGGGACCTGACTAAGCACAAAGGGAGCTGAAGCCTTGCTGGGAAGGGTCTCTCCACTGCTGGGTAAGGCCAAGAAAGGGGCATTCCTGAAAATGTCCATGATGGAGGAAAATGGCTGAGAAACCTGCAGCCAACAGTAACAGAGTCTGACTGTTTGAGAAGAGTCTTACCCTTATCAGTTATTTACACAGCTGTAGAGATGTGCCTGGCCCTTTACAGACAGGGGACGGCTGGCCAAAGTCCGCAGGCTCCTGACCCTCCCCACTCTGTAGTGTGGAAGATGAAGCCCGTCTGGAGCATAGGGGCCTGTTGGGGTGCAGACCCTGCAAAGATTACTGTATCCCACCCATGCCCCTGAGCAGAGGCACCACTCCAGAGCTAGGGCATTTGACCCATAATGAATGGAATGGGATGCTGAGGATGAAGTCCCACTTTCCTATTGGTCACCCTACTGGGATCTGATCCCGCTCTCATTGACATCAAAGAACGTGCTTCCGTCAGTGAGAGCACAGGATCGGGCTCCTGTCTTAAAGAAACAAACTGCAAACCGAACACTGTAGCCATGGCAACAGGCAGTTCAACTTTAAACTCTCCAACACATAAAAAGGCAATTTCCTTTATTTTTTCCTTTATATTTCCAGAGTTTATAATGGCACAAATGGCCTCAGGCCCTTGCCTCCATCAGCCAGTCATTAACAGAGTGGAACTGCCTTCCCCATCAGCTTCTGTTGTCAACAGCAAGTGGCCTGGCAAGGAAACTATAGGGTGGTGCTGCATTAACACCCCCAGAAACCTCAGCAATGCCACAGCCCTGCACATTACTATGACAGAGCTAACTCCTGCTCCCTGCAAACAGCTCGGGTCCCACTGCAAGCATTGCTGTTACCCTCCACTGTGTGCAGAACCTCTCGACCCTAGAGATAACATTGGTCTCACCAGCTGACTTTTCTTATCACCCCCCTGCCCCCACTCACCCCCTGGCTAAACAGTTATTTTTATCCCCCGTGTTTTGAACGGAGCAAATGCATCTATGTCTCCATTTTGTTTGGTTCCTTTCTCATGTGCCGGCATCATCGCCAATGCCATGGGGAAGGGATACAGGTCTGGAAAGAGGCCAGACCAGCGTACAGCTGGCAGGTGGCACCTTCACCTCACTTAAGTGAGCCCCAAAGGGCGGCGCTTCTCTTGGGGAACAAACTGCTGAATTAAAATAACAAATGCACTGTTTAGAATTCTGCAGCCATTCCAGGGAAGAAGGCTGTTGCCGCGATTAAGGTACAGCATTGAGAGCCAGAAGACAGTCGTCCTACTCCCAGTGCTGCGACTGACTCTGTGTGACCTTGGGCAAGTGGCTTAATCACGCTGTGCCTCAGTTTCCCTCTTCTATAAACAGGGAAAATAATACTTCTCTCTGTGTCAGGTGGCTGTAAGATTTAACTCATTATTCATGTTTGTAAAATGTGTTGGGAAGTTGGGATGCAAGGTGATAGGTGAAAGTATTATTATATAACCCCTTCGACCTACAACAGTTTCTATGGTAGGTCACATTCTCGGCCACAAATACTTGACCCAATCCCTTTAAGATCACAAACTATTATGACACTGAATATTCAAATCCTTTCTAGAAGATCATAAATAAATGAACTGGTTATCGCTGCCCAGCCAGGTGGGAGATAGGAATGATACTGTATGTCTGCTACCAAGAGCCATCAGCTCTCCCCTTGCTCATCTCTCAGCTGTCGCAATATGAAAGGTGCTTCTCCCCAACTTTGAACCGAGTGGGGCTAAACAGCAAAAACACTTGGTGACTAAATTTGCCAGAGAAGGTCTGTCACGAATGACTAAAAACAAAATTATAGAGCAATCTCAGCTGACGGAGAATAGAATGAAATGTGATTCATTTTCATCCGCCCAGCGGGGACTGCTGCAAAAAGTGACTGGATTAACCCCTTTCCTGCCAGCAATGGTTCTGCTCCCTGGGCCAGCGAAACTGTGTGCTTACCCTCCGATTGCCTGAGGTAACTCACGGCTCTTGTTACTGAGGACAGACAGACAGATCCAAACACACCTGTTTCAAAGACCTGTGCAATTTAACAGGACACACAGCGTATGTGCCATGAAGATTCTCAAGGAACTAATGAGGACTCCTATAAAGAGGGTAGAGAGCTGGGCTTTGACCCCGTGGACCCTGGTTTCCCCAGCTCAGGCATATCTATTATGAAACAACAGCTGAATGAGACTGTTTTCCACAGTTTATAATGCACTGGATGAAATTTATTGCCCGTGCTATGCAGCTGATCAGACTGGATGATCTTAATTGTCCCTTCTGGCCTTAAAAATCTATGAACCTATGACTAATACTAAGTACAGTGCAGGGATGGACAAAGCAGCTTGGATAAAACTGTACCAGATTTTATGGAGGTTGGAAATTGTTCATTTGTTTTTATCAACATACTCCAGCAGATCTAGCACAAGACTGCATGCCAGGAACCCATGAATTCTAATCCTGGCACAGCCGCTGATGCATTGTGTGGGCCATGGCCAAATCACATAACCTCTATGAGGTTGTCCAATCCGCAAAGTGGAGATACTAATGCTTCCCTCCCTCACAGACAGACAATCAGGGGTGACGAAAGAACAATCTCAGTCATCAAACGACACATGCAGTCTCATCTGGCCCAGCCAATAAAACACAATGTTAGAAAAGAGAGTAAAATATTGAAAATCAATAATCTCACCGTTAAAATGATGCATACTGTAGGGATGAAAACGGTATGATGACACTGAGTTAACAAAAAGAAGCAGAAGGATCCATTATTAAATGATGTTATGTGGTATGGTGAACAATTGTTCTATACGTTGTTATGCTTACTATATAAAACAGTTTGCATAGGCTGGGCTTCTTGTTCTTGTAATACAATATCAAATTTCAGAGAGAGTTAAGCTTGTTGGAGTATCACATAATTTTTAACCTCTCTAGTACATCGCAAAGTGAGTTCAAAGTTTCTCCCGAGCCCTGAAACACAATCACCACCCCCGTCCCACACAGGAGAAACATACCTAGAACTGAACAGCCCTATCACTCCAGAAGCCCTCCTAGCCCTCAAATACAACAGATTATCTACCCTCCTCCACCGCCTGCTTCCCCTGAGTGATTTCCCACTGAACCTCCCCAGAGGAGAGACTGGAGAATAAGATTATTCTTGGAGCCTGCCTGGAAGGTCACCAACTCTGTACTCTGGAGAGCCAGAGGAACCCCGCAGTGAGAACCTGCTGCTGACAGCACCATCCCAATCTGGGGTGGAGGGAGCTCCAGTGCCCGAATGACTGCAGCCCCCATGGGGAAAGGGAGGATCTCAAGCTCTAGATCAAGAGATGGAGGGAGGGAGGAATGCTCCTTTCTGCTGCTGCGGCCCATGTCGGTCCCTCTGACATTGTCCAGGGGCCGTCAAAGTCTCTTTACCAGCTGGGAGAAATTCTCCTGGGACAGACACTGCCTATGGATGCCCCAAGCTGACTTTTGTTGCCCCATGCCTAAAAGCTTCGGTGCAGGGGACGTGTCATGGGTGGGGCTGGGGGAAGCAGGGGAGTCCCTCGGGCTCAGTTCTGGGTAGTGGTGAATGGCATCACCCCTGGCAGAGCAGAGGTTGAATTCCCTGTGGGCAGCAGGATTCTGCACTAGGTGCAGTGTCCAGTGGGTACAGGATGTCACCCCATGCAGAGCATAGTATCTGGTGCTGGCTCCTGGGGGGAAGAGTCTAGGGGGCCTGTGCTCCCCCCTGCAGGCCCCTCCCCAGCCAGTCTCATGGGCCTACTCAGGCCTTCCCCATCTCTCTCCCCTCACCCCAAAGTTCTCTCACTGGCCCTCTCAGCTTCCTCCTCTCTCCCCTGCCCCCTTCTCCTGCCCCTTTAATCTCTCCCTCTCCAGTTTCAGTCTCTGTCTCTGCTTTTGTACCCCTTTAGTGGGGCAACACAGCAACAATGAGCACTGCCACTGTTACTCAACCAGATTGCCGATGGGTCAGTTCAGGAAATCAGTCTTCCTGTCATGCTAGCTTCAAAGGGGCACATACCCGGTCACCAGCAACCCCCACATCTCTGGTCACTCAGCAGATGTATTTCTCATGCAGTCCTTTATATTCCTCGGAGTGGTTATAGTCTGGCGAATGTTTCAGCGCCAGCTGCCTTCCTCAACGCTTGGCCAAACCTTATCTTTGGCCAAACCTTATATGAAGCAGGATTCAGCTTCAAGTCAGTGCATTTGGTACACCGCACATCCCATGGCAGTAATACAGCAATGCTTTTCAGTGACGTATCCTGGCTCCAGCATCACACAGAAACAGTCACACTGTTCAGGAGAGTCACAGAAAATGACCCATGTTGACTTCTCTGCCTGGAAAAGCAGCATATCCTCCGCCTAAAGTAGTTTGCTATTGTGATTGGCTCCAAGTTGCTTAGGGCAGAGATGATTGTCTTCCTGCCTGGCTTGCTGAGCATCCAGGGTGCTGGTGAGGGGTGAAATAATGGAGTCCTTTGAGAGCCAAAACTCCTAGTGAGCTCAAAAGTTCTGTTACACCTGTACACACCCTCTATTTCAATGGAGACACACTGGTGTAACGGAGAAAAGGGAATGTGGCCTACAGGACGTTTTGCATGAGAAGTGACTGAGTGCAGGGCTGTGTGGTTTTGCTGATTAGTAGTTATTTTAAGAACTGGGTGCATAAGATCCTGGTGACTCATCATGCTGTCAATGAGCGGCAGCTGCGATCTAGTGGATTGAGGACAAGTCTAGGGTTCTAGCTCTGACTCAACTCTCCCACTGACTCACTGGGTGACCTTAAGAAAGTCGCTTCATTTTGTGGTTCAGCCACTTTCTCCGTGTAAGGGGGTCACTCAGCGATCTTCATCTGAGGAGCTTAAAGCACTTTCTCATGGTGGGAGATGTGCAAAACCCTGTGTCTGGGATTCTCTACCTGGCCTGAGAAGGTGAGGACCAAACAAGCATCTAAAACAAAGGGCTATTGGAGGTGGTTGGTAGAGAGTGGCAGCTGCTTCACATCAGACACAGAATCCTGAACGTGGCATAAGTCAGGCAAATGAAGGGAGAACTGATTTCCCAGGGTTTGGTTTAACATGGAAAGGCATGTGTCATCTCTAAATGTATTGCACACATTCACTTGGGTTGCAATTGGCTTCATCTGCTTAAAGTAAAGCCAAGGCATGTACATGGGTTTTATGCTGGTGAAGGACCTATGGGTGTTGAGAGGCAAAATCCACGCCCCCACCCTGGCGCTATGGTGCAGGCACTTCCTCATCTGGATCCCCATAATTATATATCCAATAGTCCTACCACCACAGGTATTTTCCGGGACAGCATGTAGGGAGAGGGTATGGAGTCCAAGCTCAGCTGCTCTGCACCCAGCCCTAGCACCATGCAGGGCAAATGTGGAACACAAGCCATTGCTTGAACCTTAATTTTAATTTGCAGCTCACCTTTAAAGTGAACATTTCTGGTGGCACTCCTGCTTGGAGACCCAGAGAAACTCCATGCCTCTGGAAGTCCCTTCAAGTAGTTCACCATAGTCTCCTGGTGATCATGCCATCCTCAGTAGAGACCGACACAGAGAACACAAGCGCTCAGTGACGGTTAGTGACATGGATTGAAACTTGCAATCCAAATCCAAGGAAGATGATCAACACATAATCCATCTTTGCGTTTAATTTGCAAACCCAGAGGGAGCCCTGCCAATTAGTCACAAGAAAATATTGCAGCAAGAGCCTAGGAGGAGTAGCCACAGAGGGGCTCTCTCAGGGCAACAGGCCGGTGCTCCGATTCCTGCAACAAATGTGAGCACATCTCTTAGGGTGGGGAGGACAGGGCATCAAAGGAAAGAGTCAGGACAAAACTGCATCCATTCCATTTGATGTTCTCTTAATGCTAGGCCAAGCTTGGTTTTTCTGCAATGCAGACTGATGCTCTTGTTAGAAGCAAGCAATGCACGCGGGGGGAGATCAGGCTCCCAGTGTAGGCAGCGCTGCCTGAATGTCCCACACACATGTGTATCTGGGATAATGCACTTCCAACCCAGATCGTCTCTTGGTGTTCCAGACCTGGGACCTCCTCCCAACTCTGCCAATGTCCCTCAATTCTGAGGTGTGTTGGATCAAGGGCTGATCAAACAGGAGTGCTGAAGGTCAGGAATGAGGTAAAATGGCAGAGGCGGGGAGGAAGAAGGACTGGAATAGCAAGGGATGTTCTAGAGCAGGATTGAGGGGCACTGGCAGAGCTATGGGGGTGGATGACTGAAATAACATGGGTCAGAAATAAGGAGCACTAGCAGAGCTGCATTGATTGCATAATGCTCCTCCCACTGGATCTGGCTCTCCACGGGGCTAACAGCCTTCCTCCTTCCTGTGCATGGCCTTCACTCACTGTTGTATATGTGATTAAGAGCCATGTGCAGTACTCGGCCCCCTGAGAAGGCTGGGGCTGACGCACCCATCCTGCGGCGGGGCGTCAGGTATACCCTGGGAAGGAGCGTGTCTGTCGACTTTTCTGCTACCTGCAGTACTTCAATTTCAGACCGTCCAATTTAAAGTGCTTCCAAACCCATGCTCACTGAAGCCCAGGCCCCATTCAGTTCATGGACAATGGAAAACAATTTAGCTCTTTCAACTATGGGAGAATGATGCAGTCGATAAGAGAACGTCAAGGTTAAATCAACCATTCTGTGAGCCGAGGATAGGGAAGGATCTCCAGTGAGCCTAGATGCGAGGTGGGGAAGAGGAGGCTGTATGGATGAGAGCCAAGATACACACATGGATGTATACCTCAGGGACCCCACAGAGATTCGCCTGGGCCAACACAAGCATCAAAGAGCTTATGCACAATAACCTTATTATTGTAGCTGTTGCTTTTTGTGTATGAGAAAAAAAAACCATGAGATCATTGGCTGGGAAGTGCTATATGAGTGCAAAGTAAATAAAATAATAATAATACTTTGCACTTCTAAAGCACCTTTTAGCCATAGAACTTTTGTTGTCTTTTTCTAGTCTTTCAGCCTCAATGACTTATTTGTAAATTAAGAGATATGACAAAACAAGAAAGAATAAAAGATCAAGTTTCCATGAGTGAGAGCACATAACTTGTTGGTAACATACTGTATCAGCTCTGCCACACAAAATGACAGTTACCCCTGCAGACAGGGGTAGACTCCTTAGAAATGAAAAGATGCAATAACAGTGACATTACATACTATAGTTACATGCACTACAGATCCCTTAAGGCTTTATAATCACTGATTAGCATTACACCCCACTAATGCTCTGTGAAAAAGGCAGCAATTTTTCCCCATTCCACCAATGGGGAAACTGAGGCACTGAGGGAGTAAGTGACTCGCTTAAGGTCATGCTGCAAAGCAATGGGAATTGCACCTAAGGGTCTGTCTACACTACAATAAAAATCCCTCGGGATTTAAGATACTCTTAAACAGCTATAAGAGTGTCCACATACAAAGTTGCACTGATTTATCTGAACTGGTTTAAAAAAGAAATCACACCTTTAGTTAAATTGCTTTAACTTGGCATGTAGACCTGCTCCTGTACTGTGCCTGTTCGGGGGATCATTTCAGGACTTCAGTTTCCAGGGCCGTCTGGTACATTTCACTAGCATTAAATCAGCTAATAGAATTATTACTCCATTGCATTATTAATTAATAAATAATAATAGCAGCAGCAATAAATGTGTCCAGAGGGTATTTGTGGTAAGAACAGCAGTTATATTATCCTCAAAAGATTGTGGGAGAATCTAGAGATTGTGGCCTGTCCATAGAAGGGTCTTTCAGCTAATAAGTCTGTACTCAATAAATATACGTGTCTATCATTCAAGGACCATCTGACACTTAGAGCCTCCTTCTATATTTAACAAGAAGTGCAGAGGGATGAGGAAACGAGTAAGAGAGAGAGACACGGACAGACTGAGTTTGGGGACTCTCAGCGAGAAAATATATTCAGTTTCCTCTCTTATATCCTGGATGTAACAGCACAACAACGATGGAGCCTGAGACTCCCAGCTTCCTTGAACTACAGCATGCGGATCTCAAAGCATTCAATAAGATGCATCAGTATCATCTGGTGGGGAGAACGATGCACCGAGAGGTGAAGCAACTTGCCCGAGGTCACCCACAAAGTCAGTGGCAGAGCCTGGAATAAAACTCAGGTTTCCTAATGGTCAGCTCCAAACTCTGTCTGCAAGACCAGACTATGGGCAGGCAACACCTCACCTGTGCAGCGTTAGTGAGCTTTATCATCCAGACTTTCTTGCCACTGTGAAGAAGACAATAAACTAGTCTAGTTGCCTGCCTGCCTTTCTCTTCTTTTCTTTCTTAGGCCAGCTTTGCCGTGTAGCAATCCAGGAGAGCCATAATGCTGTCACTCCTCGGTGGCCTCAGCATGAGTGATTGTGTTCCCTGGTTGTCTAGTATTCTTCCACTGAGGCAGGAACATGTAAACTCCAACAAGACAGAAAGAACTAAATCCATCTCTGTTCTCCCCCTCCCGGAGGAGAGAATGGCCACATAATTTTTCAGCATTGCAGCTCGTCCTCAGCTGCGAGAGGGGATGCAGGGGATGCTGGATGGCAGGCTTCCTTTCAGTTTCTCCGTTTACTCTGAAAAATCATGGCCAGTCTCCGCTTTCAACTTCAAATTGCTTCCTCTCCGGGGATAATTACGATTAATGTGCGTACTTCAGAAAACAAGGGTCTGATAACTCTGCGGAGAGCAGTGCAGGCAGGCAGCGTGCCAGTCCTCCTCACTCCTGACCTGCAGCCCCCCTGCTATTTCAGGCTTGGCTCCCCCACAGCTCCCCCGATGTCCCTCACTCCTCACTTGTAGCCTCTCCTGCTATTCCAGCCCTGGGGTTCCCTCACAGCTCTGACAGGGCTCTTCCCTCCTGACCTGCAACAGCATCTCCTGCTATGCTAGTCTACACAGCTCTGCCAATGTCCCTGACGTGCAGCATGGAATATTTTGTAATGTTTCTTTGGAAAAACAGTGCTACAATCAACCTTTCCTAGCTCAAACCAGAACGAGGCAACATTCATAGAAAATCCTACTTTCCCATTTAGAATATGGAATATACATAGGTCTATGTTCATCCCTAGTATAAGGCCACTGAAGTCTAGGGTGTTATAGTCAGACAAATTCAGCGCTGGTGTGTTTGATTAGTTCAGCTGAAACTCAAGGACAGAATAAGGCCAAACTTGTACTGAACAGGCTGAAAACTCAGGGCCACCATCCTGGGAAGACTGAGGCCAGAACTAGGTGCCTATAGCATGTTCTTTGGATCAGCCCATCTGTCCAGTCTGCTCTTAATCCATCATTGCATCCATCACAGAGTAGAGAGCAGCGGATGGTGGGAGCATCCACAGTCTCCAGCAGTGAAGGCAGACACACACTTTGGTCACTGGTACCTTGAGAGAAGTGGAGATGCAGAATAGGCTAGACGTGGTTTGCACCTCTAGATCACCTGTCTGAATCCAGGCAAGGTCAGATCATGGTGGTGGTTACTTGGCCTGTACGAGGTGACCAAGACCAGGGGGCAGACTCAGCATTATTCTATGCTCCCTTTGTAGCACTGATGCAGGAGGCCTCCACACCACCCCTGCAGTGGGGGTTGAGGACAGGCTGGAGGATTGAAGGTGGGAGGAGGAGATGTGGCTGGGGTGGTGATTTTCTGCCTTCTGCCACAAGCCCCATGCTGGCTATGGTAGTTGGGATGATACAAGGCAGCCCTGAGGACTTCTCTAGCTGTGCTGGTGGGCCAAACTGGCCCCCAGTAGCCCCTGAATGGGGAAGGTACAAGGCACTTCCCCTTACTCTTTACTCCTTACTCCAGCCACAGTGATGGCACAAGGAGGAACTCAGCTGCAGTTCTGCCCAAGCAGAGAAACTGCATGAATCCACCTCCCTAGAATTCCCTAGAAGAGGGAAAAAATAGTATAATTTGGACACCTGCAGTGTCTCAAGGTACAAGTGGGATTAGATACTTAACTGCAATGATTCTTGCTGACATGCACGGGCTTAGCCTGAACTCCCCGGTGAAATTCTGGCTCCATGTAAGTCAATGGAAATTTTGTCAGTGGGGCCAGGATTTCACCCCAAATCTGATTTCAGGAGGAATTTTCTCCTGGTTGTTGCTTTTTCTCACTGTCAAGGAGTGGAGGTGGGGATGGGCATGTATGCCCATACACGTACGGTGTGGGGCCCCTCACTGAATGAGGTCGGGAGATGGGTCAATCCTGTGAGAGCAATTCCCTATGACTGCAAGAGGTCCTGGGATACCAGCGGAATCCCAGCAATCTCATTCCTTCCAGTCTGCTGATTCTTCTTGTGCAAGGTGCCCCATGCCAGCCTTGCAACCTAGTGGCCAGGCAAGGGTGTGGTAGGTTGTCCCCTTCCTTGACATCTTCCCTTTCCTCTACAACTCCAGCCCATGGGATCTGTCCCTTCTTTGTGGGTCAGCCCTCCGGCTGGGTTATGCATTCCAGGCCACCCCTTCCAAGGTATATACAAAAAAAAAAGGGTTCAGGGCTTTCTCTTTATCTCCGGGACTTGGGGTCTGGACCCTTGCATATTCAAGGCCTTTCCCAGCTGGATTCCCCACTGAGGGGTAGACTCCTTTTGTTGTCCCATCTTTAGGGGTTGGCAGGGGAGCCTGGGCCCACCCCCTCTATCAGGCTCCAAACCAGGGTCCAAGGCGGGGCTGTTATGTTCTGCACCTTAGGGTGCTAAATAGCTGCCTCCCTGGATCACTTCCTACCCATGATCCCTTTTTTCCCACACGGTAAATTAAAGAACTGGCCCAAAAATAAAGTTTCTGACCCCCTCAAACAGTCCCCAGTCTCTCCTTTGTAGGCTTGGTCAGGTCTTGGAACTCCTGAGCTGTTCCTTCCCCAGAGCTCAAAGCAAAGGTCTGCTCCCTTCCACAGCTTACCCCCTTCTGAGCCACCCTGCTTCCCCTTTTAAGCTCCACCTCCTGGTGTACAGCTTTGCAGGTGCAGCCAGGTGAGGCCACCTGGGCCCAGGTTGCCCCTTAGCCCCTTGTTCTTCAGCATGGGGTTTGCATACCCCATCACACTTCTATAGTGCCTTGAATTCATCAGACCTGAAACCCAGATCACAGTTTGCCAGCAGCAGAGGATCAAATGGACTAAAACTTCCTGGAATTTGTTCTTCTATTTGCTTTCTTTCTAAAGCTGTTTCCGGATGTAAACCTTCCTACCAGGCAAGAGCACCTGCAGTGAGTCAGTGAGACCCCTATGCCCACATCAGAAGGAAGGGAACAACCCAAAATGATCACTTGGAAGAGTGTCTCTGGCGCTTGTGGTGGTTTTGTTAATTTCTTTTATTCCACTAAGTGTTAATTCATTGACTCTGGAAAAACAGATTGTTCAATTGAATGTCATGAAATTTTACGGGTTGTCACTTCACAAAGCCACTGTCTAGGAGGATGAGATTGCTCAAGGGACTGGATATAGGCTAGAAGGCCATTCCCTTTTCGGTCCGTGGCTCAAATCTGTCCCCAGCTCAGCAGTGACCACAACTAATTACTCTCTGATGGCTATTCAGTAGAGCTGGGGAAAAATTTTCGAGCACATAGTTTATTCACAGAAAAAACGCAGTTCTGAATCAATTGAAACTTCATGAAATTGACACAGAATTTGCCAAATAGTTGTAGCCTAGCTAGAGTCACAAGAACACACCATTCACAAAGCCACTGGAAGAAGAGGTGCCATTCTCCTTATACTCAGTAGCCTGGTGGTTCAGGCACTCACCTGGTCTGTGGGAGACCCATGTTTAAACCTCTGTCTCTCTGCTCCCATGTGAACATCCTAACTACCAGGCCATTATGGGGTGGGTTGCTCCTGTTGAAACTATTCCATTTTATATCAATAATTAGTCAGCAGAGCAGGGATTGGAACCTCATATGAGAGTGTTATACATCAGGCTACAGAGTCACTCTCATTCTTGCCCAATGAATGCTCGAGTATTTTATTCATAGATTCTGAGGCCAGAAGACACCATTGTGGCCTAGACACAGTATTCCAGCAGCAGGCACACCAGTGTCAAATATAAAGGCACAATAACCTCTCTACTCCTATTAGAGATTCCCCTGTTTACACATCCCAGGATTGCATTAGCTCTTATGGCCACAGCATCCCACTGGGAGCTCATGTTCAGTCCATCATCCACCATGACCCCCAAATCTTTTTCAGAGACCGCTTCCCAGGACAGAGTCCCCTCTCCTGTAAGTAGGGCCTACATTCTTTGTTCCTAGATGTATTCATTTACACTGAGCCATATTAAAATGCATGTTGTTTGCTTGCGCCCAGTTTACCAAGCAATCCAGATTGTTCTGAATCGGTGACCTCTCCTCTTCATTATTTACTGCTCCCCCAATTTTTGGGTCATCTGAAAACTTTATCAGTGATGATTTTATGTTTTTTTCCACGTCATTGATAAAAATGTTAAATAGCATAGTGCCAAGAACTGATCCCTGCAGGACCCCACTGGAAATATGCTCAAGGACTATTCCTGGTTTAAAATTAAATTTTGAGGCCTATCTGTTAGTCACTTTTTAACCCACTTAATGTGTGCTATGTTAATTTAAGAGCATTCTAGCTTTTTAATGAAATGTTGTGTGGTATCAAGTCAAACACCTTAAAGAAGCCTAAGTATATTACATCAGCACTATCACTTTTATCAACCAAACTTGCAATCTCATCAAAAAAAGATATCAAGTTAGTTTGACGGGATCTATTTTCCATAAACCCATGTTGATTTGTATTAATTACATTACCCTCCTTTAATTCTTTATTAATCAGGTCCTGTACCAGCCGTTCCATTATCTTGCCTGGGATTGATGTCAAAGTGGAGTAGTTTCAACAAGAGAGCCTGAGAATAGCTCCCTCCCCACCACAAATCCTCCCCTTCCACCACACACACACACTATAGCTTGGTGGTTAGGGCACTCACCTCTGGGGGAAGACCTAGGTTCAAGTCATTGCTCCAAAATGGTTCTCTAAAACCCCACGTGAAAGCCCTAGGCTATTATGTATAAGGGGTGGCACCACCTCCTCTTCCTGTGGTTTTATGAATCTAGCCCTTAAGTTCCCTTTTTTTTTAAATAAAAATAAAAGCAAAGGTTAAATACATCCCAAAATCAAAATGAAATATTTCATTTGGGGTCAAATGAAACATTTCATTTGGCCCGGAACAACGTTTTCCTGACTTTTTCAATTAATCATAAATTCTGTAAAATTTCAGTTGTACCCAAACCAAAATTTATTGTTTAATTTTTCAGACCTGCCAGTGAACCAAAAAAAGTCAGTTATTCTTTTGCTGCTGAGGGGCCTGTATGAAATGAGCAAGTGGTCCCAATCCAGCTCCAAATGGAGGAAAGCCAAGAGCGTGATTAGCCACCACCACAGCTGTCACTAGTTGGCAGTCTCAGTAGAGAGGACAAGGACTGACTGGACCTGGAGATTGAACTCTCCACTCACACCTACAGGAGGTAACTCCAGACCAGGAGTGATTCACATTGGCAGGGCAGTGTGTGGTGGGGAAGCTTGTCCAAACTGCACCAGTTCTGTCACTAAATAAAGAGAATCATTCCCTGGGGCCCTCTGGGCAGCACTTTTCACCAGCACTAAATTCACTTTTAAAGAAGAGAACCCAACTGGAGATGGAATGTAGCTTTTAAAACACTGCCTTGTCCTTTCAAATCCTGCTGAAGTGGCCAACACCTCAGGGGAAACATAAAGTCCCAGGCCCAGCAAAGATAAATCACATATGGAAACACCTAGGGCCAACGACTAATAACCTATTGCAAATAAATCTAGGAGCAACCTTCATGCACTTTGGAGGTTTTATTTTTAACAGAAGAGGAAGGGCGAGGGGGAAAAAGCCTCTTTGCCTCATCATGATCAGATTCAACAGCAAATATCATGGTCTTCACCACTGTTTCCTCTAAGCTGTGCGCATGTGTGTGCGTGCATAGATCTTAAACCCTGCACACACGGCAAAACACCGCGCACACTCCGGCTTCGGCTTTTTTTTTTTTTTCTTTTTGCTTCGGCAGTGGCACAGAAGAAATTTTTTGTGCACACAGCCTGTTAAAAATTAGAGGGAACATTGGTCTTTACTGTATTATTTATACAGCAGAGCCTCCCCCAGGCCAATGCTCCAGAAGATGCACAATTATTATTACCTTATAAACCGCATATAAGAATCTCAGACTTCCTATGTCAAGTTGTACAGTTATTATGGCTATTTCAGCTGCAGCCTACGCTCACTCACTCACTCTTTTACCCACATTGCCTCAGGCTGTGATGGTAGCAGATCTCAC
Organism: Chelonia mydas; assembly: GCF_015237465.2. Taxonomy (NCBI): domain Eukaryota; kingdom Metazoa; phylum Chordata; order Testudines; family Cheloniidae; genus Chelonia; species Chelonia mydas. Next base: position 46,356,443 of record NC_057853.1, read on the forward strand.
AAGTTGGAAAGGAACAAGTTGGTCAGTATTTGGAAGGTTGACCTCCCAGGAAAGATGGTGTGTCCTAGGAAGTGGTGTTGGAGATTCAGTAGGGGGCAATGAACCAGTTTGGCCAACATGATGTGGGGACAAAAGGGGATTGTTGTGGCAGAGGGGATGTTGTCTCATGAACACAATGGAAAACTGAGGCTCTGTCCACTTGTAGTCATTAAAGATCCTGGGGCGCTTTTCATTTTCGGCATTAGTGAGGTTCAGATAAGAGTGGTTATGCTATAGCTGGGACATGGTAGAGCCTATGGGTTTCAAACCAAAACTGCTTAGGTTACACTGCAGCAGTAAGTGGCTGATCCTTCGTAACACCGCCTAACATTGGTATTGGCTGATACTTCCCATTATAAGACTCTGTTTTTAGTTGCTTATAACTTTTCCAAACTTTAATGATTTGAGCTGTAATTTTCCATGCTAGGTGTATACCTCAGGCTGATTATTAAGCCAGTCAAAATGATTCACCCATTTTTAGGAATGAAGCTAGGGGAACTTTTTGCCCATGTTAAAAAATTCTGGCAACAGTTCTAGTTCCCCTCTGGTGCCCTTTTGCTGTCCTGGTGAAAACTGGCCCAAATTTGGCCAAGTGATAAGCCTTTGAAAAATGGCAGTTCATACATGCTCAGTAGAGACTTCTTTGATTTTAGCAGCAAAAGTCTCCGAAGATTCCATCCTCATGGAGCGTGCTCGGTCCCCTCACAGCTCCTAGCGCTGACAGATTATGCAAGTGCCATCCCCACAGAGTGACAGCACATGTTCCAGCCGACTGTTATGGGGGAGAAGCCAGACTTTCCCTGTAATGGCTGCTTCCAGCTGGTGCTTCAGGGCAGCTGGGGGTGAATTCTGGAACTGCGAGCAGGGAGCTGTTCCTTCTGTGCTATCCCTGACCCCTCTGCCTTGTTGCACCTAGGTAGTTTGGAGGAGGAAGCTACCTGATTTGAAAGCAGAGGAGACAAAAGCCAGACCAGAGGGAGGGAAAGGAGTAGATATAGTGTTTATTTACATGGGTACATAAATAGTATGTGATCACATAAATAAAAGTGGCATCACAATGCATAGAACACAAGGGAGCCAAATTAAAGTTGCATTTGCTAACTTTGCATCTGGCATTTCCTGATTTTTGAGTGTTTGACTTTGCAACCTCAATGATGTTCTTTTAACATCATTGTGCGTGTGTAATATAATACACAACATCTGTACATTGCTTTCGAAGGAGAAATGCTGTATAATTCCTGTCTAGGATTTGCAGAGGAGGTAGGCTCCAAATCCTGTTGAAACTGAAAGGGAGTTGGGTGCCTACTTCCCTTAGAGAGACAAAGTGGGTGAAGTAATATCTGTCATTGGACCAACTTCTGTTGGGAAGAGAGACAGAAGTTGGTCTATACAAGATCTTACCTTCCCCACCGTGTCTCGCTAATATCTTAGGACTGACACAGCTACACCACCCAGCATATTTCCCTCCGATTCCTTTGACTGTCCCAGCCCATAAGCTATTATTACAATGGGAACGTGCATACAATGGGTGGCTTCACATTTAAACCACAAGAAGCTGCTACAGTCAGGGGAAAACCACTTGCTTCCCTCCTTGCACCCAGCAACACATGCTGCTAAGGCAGATACAAAGTACTGATGGGTCATTTGCTTCAGATGACCCTGAATGGGTTAAAATAGCCCTGAAGAGGGCTGTAGCCGGGGGAAGCAGCAAATAGGCTGATTGGGGAAGCAGCCACAGCTAGGCCACGTCCCAATCAGGCCTCAGCTGGCCCTATAAAACGGCTGCTAGGAAGGAGCTGGTTCACTCTCTCTCTAGTTTTTGAGAGGGAAGGACTTGGCTGCCTAGGAGCTGAGCAGGGACCTGTGGTATAGCAGCACTGGAAGAGAGGCAAGAGGGGCTGGGGAGTTCCAGCCTGACACCCCCCCAGGCTGCAGGCCTTGTGCGGGGCCTAAACCAGGTACTGGGGCTGCAAAGGGGCTAGGCAGAGGCAGCAGGTCCTACCCCTAGCTTGCCAATGATGAGTGGCCATTACAGGCTGCAGTTGGCCCCAGTGATCAGGGGCTAAATGATAACTGGCAGTAGGCACTGCGGCAAGGTGGGATTAGGGGTTTGGGGGTTCCCTAGGGAGGGGAGACCCAGAGACTGAGGGGATACTGCTGGGGCAGAACCCCCAGACAAAGCGGCACTGGGGTCTGGAAGGGACACAGGGGCAGCGGTGGCGATGACAGTGGCCTGCAGAGGGCGCTCCAGAGCTGGAAAACGAGCTAATTCCCAGACCACCAGTAGGAGGTGCCGCAGGGGTGAGTCATGCATTGTTATAGTGCCATAAAGGCACACGCAACAGCAACCATAAGGAAAAGAGGTGGGGTCTCAGGTGAATGCTAAACAAACCTGAGCATCCCTGGGGGAAGGAATAGCAGAAACTGCCTTCCATTTCAGGATGCCTGCCTTTAACAGGTTTTGCCAGCTTCTGTGCTTCCACTCTTCTGCCTCTTGGACGTAGAGGAAGGAGGGAGTTTAAAGAAATATACCTGCTGACTTCATCAGAGAAGCAAGCGAACAAAAACGTACAACCTAGCAGCTGGGAGGGGGACAGGTAATTGGATATCAGCTTCTGATTAATATATTCTCCTCTATTTATTTCTAGCTCACCTGATCCTGATCAATAACCCATTGGGGAACCTTCCAGTGGGACCAACTTTTTAATTTATCTCCCAATTTCCTCTCTGGAGACCAGGCATCAGATCTAATTACTGTGCCTGTTTGCTGCATTTTCACCTCCTGCATTTTCTCCCTCTCCTGAGCATTGGGAGGATATTATACTTCCTGACGGGGAAGCAAAGTTTTAACAATGCAAAGGAAAGGCTTAATACAGGCCCTGTAGATGCAAGGTGCAAAATAACACTCTGTCCTTCCAGAGCAAGGGGAGAGAGTGTGTGCGTGCATGAGAGAACTATTCATTGGAGAGGCAACAGCATGCTCAGACCAACAAATGTGACAGGGACACAAGGACGGACTAGACAGGTGGCTGGAAGGATGAGCTGACAAATTGGATGCAGAGTCTAATGCATGGGACAACTGGACAAAGAGGAAAGAAAGCAAGAATGAATCGCATTAAGTGTGATTCCATAAACTCTGAGAGATCATGAGTCCTCCCTCTGTTTAATAGCCATAGGCTTGGATTTCCAAAAGAGCCTCAGCCACTGAAATTCAAGGGGAATTGGGAACCTAGGCTTCTTTGAATATCCTTTGCTCCCCAGTTTCTGAAATCCAGTGTTTGTGACATTCTCCCCTGTAAATACCAGCCCAAGGACTAACCCACTGAAATGAAATCAACAAACTGAACAGCTGACCAGGTTCTGCTGACTTTTAATGATATAATAGTGCCCAGATATGGCAGTGATTGGTACTTTAGAAATGCAGATATTGGTTACAGTACCTGTTAAATGGCTAAATCAGGGTGTGCCAATTGACAGCAGAGCTAAACAATTACACCTTTTTCTGTGTGGTTAAAGTGAATTCCTTATCAGACGGCTGAAGCTGCCCAGACATCAGATTTACTGGAATGCTGCACCTTGCCCTCACCTTTGTTGTCTGGGGAGGTCTCAGCCAGTGGACTTATAAAGGATGTTTTGTAAAGTATTGCTAACAGGAAAGGCAGCAAAGCAGAGGTGTCCACAGCTCTGACTGAGTCAGCTGCCACGGAGCTGAGCCACCAACATACCAGGGAGCAGCTACCACTATCTGCAAAGTCAATACCCTGTCGGATGGATTAAAGGAAGGAAAATCAGAGACATCCACAGAATCTTCTTCGACTCAGTGCAAGGTGCTACTCGGCTGAAAACACAATAGCCAGATGCGCTCTTCAAACCACTGGAGGCTGAGAGGGCTGAGACCAGTCTACACTAGAAACTTTTGCTGGTCTAGCAATGTCAGTTAGGGGGTGGGGTGATTTATAACTATATCAGTAAACCCTTTCTTGTGTAGACTAAGCCTGAGCTGGTGCAGTCTCGGTGAAGGTTCAAAGAAGGACATGCTGCTCATGTCTTGCAGCTGACGGAAGTGTAGTGGTACAGCTTTGGAAAGGGGTCTTTGCCCTCTTGGTTGGAGGTAGAGTGCAGGGGAAGGCAGCTGAAGAAGACCAGACAGGGCAATATGCAGAGCAGCTGACACAGCCAATGACCCACCCACCTCCAATCCCACTCCATACATCACACCCTTCATACAAATGCATCTCCAAAGGCTTATTAAGGGCCTTAATTGGCACACAGCAGCTGCAGAGGAGACAAAGAGCAGGGGGGAAGGAAGAGAGATTGATCTTCAGCTTAGATTTGAAATGAGCCAGAGTTGATGAGATAGAGATACCATCTGGGAAGGCTAGATGGCAGCAGGGGAAAAGGAGGAGGCTCTCGCACCAAGAGTGACAAGACTGGTGTGACGAGACAGAGGGGGTCAGTGTTAGACAAGCAGAGGGAGCAGAAAGAGGAGAGGGAGAATAGAAAAGGCCATGAAAACGAAGGACCTTCTCTGAAGCCCACTGAGTCTTTCTACTGACTTCAGTGGGCTTTGCAGGGCAATTCTGAACTGTATCCGGAAATCAAGAGGGAGTCAAGTTGCTGGCTGCAGAGTGGGGTGACGTTCATGTTTTTATCTGAGGGAGAATGTGGGTCACAGGCATTCTGGACATGTTGGAGTCAGGAGGGCTGGCTTGGTCTCAGTGCTAATTATTGGCATAAGGAATCTTGAATAGGTTATAGAACGCTACAGGACAAAGCAATAAAGAATCCTGGCCCATCTCCTCTTCCTTCTACTTTGGCTGTTTCTGCCATTGTCCCTCACTGCTCCTCTGTCCTATATGCTAAGTCCCCATTAATATATTCCCTCCCCATCCCCACTGTGGATGATGGATGAACCAAGACAGAGCTCCTGGTTAAATTCCCAAGATCTCTCTACCTCCTTCAACCTCTTACCCTCCTCATTGTGAAACTCTTTTTTGATCCACTACTCTTTGAATGAATGGGAAGAGATGCCAGCGGTGCCACACAGAGAAAATACAGAGTGGGGCCAGAAGCATGGGGCAGTGGCTGTGAAAGAGGAGCTATATCAGTGTGGGAGCCCCGAGTGGAATACCACATCACCAAGAGCAGAAGCAGCCATCCTCCCATTAAATGTTGTTCCCATGAACGCTACCCAAAGGCTATGCGGCTGATTGCAAAGTGCTGCCTGATATTTATGTGATAATGCAGAATGGAAAAAATCTGGTGTTCTTCCCCTGGAAGGGGAGGGTCTAGAGGTCCTGGTCAGCCCAAACAATTAATGGTTTCTATGAAAATGTATTAAGAGCGGAAGTAGGGTTTGCTCAACATTTGCACTCAGGTTGTTTGCATCACTCATTTCTGTAAGTAACACTCTTGATTTCTAGAGCACTTTGCAACTAAGAATTTTACAAGCACCGATTAATTAAGCCTCACAACCATCCCATGTGAGAGACTCAAGTACTATCATTCCTGTTTCATAGAGGTGGAGTTAGGATTTTCAAAGCACTGCAGGGAATTTAGGGCACACATCTTCCCGTGATCATAATTAAAATTTCACCTAGAGAAACCAAGGCATGGAGAAGTGAAGGAACTTGCCCAAGCATACCTAGAGTAGAGGGAGGTATAGAACCCAGATCACCTGACTCTCAGGCCTTGTACTTTATCCACAGGATCATCTAACTTCACAATAAGATACTTAAAGCTGGTTAGGAAATGATTTTCCTCCCATAGAAGTTTTAAAATTGCTTTTCATTCCAAATTGGAATGGAGAGTCAAAATTCTGAAATGATTTCAAGTTGAAAATGTCAGAATGAAAAATGTTGACATTTTTGACCAAAATAATTTGGTTCAATATGTCAATGAGACATTTTTTGTTTGAAACAAAAAAAGTGTCACTTTGTTTTGAAGTCTTCACTCAAACCAAAAAAAATTTGTTTAGTTTCTCTGGATCAGAAAATTGAAATTGGTTAAGTTGTCATTTTCCCCATGGAAAATTTTGATTTTAATGAAACCACATTTTCTAATGGAAAAAAAATTGATGCAAAAAATTTTGACCAGCTCTGAAGACACTGATACAGGCTAACTCTTCAAAACTGCTCTATTTTCTGCCAATACAAAGAAGACCAGAAGATGCAGAATTTAAAACACACACAGAAATTTGTGTGTTCTGAATGAGATGGAATTAGAAGCTCCCTGAGCTCAGCTGGAATTTTGACTGGTGCAGAATCCAGAAGTTATCTGAACCATGACTTTCTGAATGGAGCAGAATACTGAAGCTCTGAAGTGGGCAGATCCAAAAATCTGAATGGAGCTGAATTTAGAAGAGCCCTGAACTTAGGACAACTTTACTGATGCCCTGGACGCCCAGGAGGACTGTGTGTCCACAGAACATAAAAGCAGGGACATAGGAATTGCCTAATGGATCAGACCAGTTGCCCATCTTGCCCAGTATCCTGTCTCTGATAGTACCGGCTGCTTCAGAGGACGTTGCAAGAACCCCACAGTGGACAATTATGGGATACCCTGCACAAAAGAGGAATATCTTCCTGGTCTCATACAGTTAATGTCTGCCTCATGCCCTGAAGCATGGGGGTTTATATCCCTGGTTGGTTGGTTGTTTTTTAATCCTAGCTAATATAACAATAGATGTTCTCATTATCCATGATAATAGTTCATTTGGGACCCAACAATATGTAAGAACAGTTCAAATCACTCTCTCCAACACTCTCTAACTTGGATTGGATCTGCCTTGGTGAATTTAATCTCCAGTTGGATTGCCCATTCACCTAGCTTGACTAGGTCCCTCTAACATCCCTCTCATCTTCTCTGCTCTTGACTCCCCTAAATCAGTGTGTCATTTGGAGATTTTGCCACCTCACTGCTCAGCCCCTTTCCCAGATCATTAATGAATGCACAAAATCCTGGTCCTCATGAAGAGCCTCATCACCCCCATGCTGCTTGACACTGCTGACATATTAAAAATGGATCCTTTATTCCAACTCTTTGTTTCCTGGCCCTAGTTGGTTTCTGATCCATAACAGACACTTTACCTCTCACTCCACAATGAGCTAGTTTCCTTAATGAGCTACTTGTGAGGAAGTTCATCAAATGCAATTTGAAGTAAATAATGTCAGCTTTTTTGCCTCTCTCTCCTATTCTGCTGATAGGGCAACAGAAGTCCAGTTGACTAGAGAGGCATGATTTTCCTTTGTGGATCCATGCTGGTTTGCCCCTGTCCAAACAAGCTCACCTAGGAATCTTATAACAGTTTTTCATTCTCATGTCAGCCAGTTTACTCAGTGCTGCAGTAGGCATGCCACATTAGTATAAAAGGAATGAAAAAGGTAAAACAATCAACCTGCTCTTGTAGTACACTGCAGTGATTCTAACTGCATCCAGTCTGACCCTTCCCCTTTAGTTCTACATTGCTACTTTTAGCAATAAAGCACCTAGACCTCCTGTGACAGGTCTGCCACTTACTGAGTGGTCCTTTGTGGGCAGGGGTCCCTTTGCAGCAGCCTCCCTTCTTCAGGGCCCCTTAGACTCCCCTCTCTAGTAAATCCTATCACCCTCCAGCTGGGGCTGTTAAATGCACACAAACAGTCCCAGAAAGTCCCACCGTTATAGTCCATCCCTGCAATCCAATGGTTCACATGTATCTCTGGCTCTTTGGCTGTCCACACAGCGCTCTTCCCTGGCCACAGCCTGCTCTTCACTGGGTTGTTTCTCATAGCTGTCTCTTCCTGGCATTTAGCCTCCTGTCTTCCTTCTCTTGACCATGTGCATCTCCCGTGTTCTGAGGGAGAAGGCAGTCTATATACTGAAATCTTCCAGAGAGCTTCTCCTGATTGGCTGGAAGAGAGGGGAGCCCACCCCCTACATTATATGGCTCCTGATCCTGTGCTGTTAAAGGAACAGTGTCCTGGGGTTTTCCCCCATCCAACTCCTAATTCCGTGGGACTTCTTCTGCTACAAGGTGATTTCCTGGGCCTTTGTTCATTCCAGCTCCCTAGAACAGGGTCTTCTGGCCCCCCTCTACTCTTAAAGGGCCAGTATAACCTGTTACAGCCCCCCGATCTAGATCAGGACCCCATTGTGTTGGGTGCAGTGCCTGTCCTGAAGAGACAGACAAAGGGTGGGAGGGGAAACAGAGGCACAGAGAGATGAAGTGTCTTGTCCAAGATCACCCAGCAGATCAGTGGCAAGAGCCAGGAATAGTAGCCTGGTCTCCTAAGGCCAGTGCCCTATCTAGTGGAGCACACTGCTCCCAGTTGCAGCGAGATCACAGTTCTAGTCCATATTCTGCCCACCTATCCTGCACAAACACATACACTCACACATGCTGCCCCGCAGGTTTGAAGGACCACTTGTGTTTTTTTACAGAATCCAGGCAGGCTCCACACTGAATTGCCAAATAGATGGGTACTCAGTGTCACAAGTGAGACCGATGAGCTGATAAAGGCTGGGTGGCTACCCACGCAGCTCAGCCACCAAAAGGACATGTCCCCCATTCAGGGAGGAGCCTTCCCCAAGTCTCTAAGAGCACCACCAACTTTCTGTGCCACGCTGCTGAAATGAATCACAGGCTTTAGCACCCTGGTTAGGAAAAAAAAAGCATTCAAGCCCAATAAAACGAGGGGGGAAAGTAAGCCAACCACTGGGGATAGATCATCTGTGGCATCTAAATGAAGACTAGGTGACTCTAGGTGGGCCAGAAATCTGGGCATTTCAGGGCCTGCGCTTTTCTCCAGCAGAGACATAGAAGTGTAAAAACCCTCAAGTGGAAATGCATTCAGTCAGCTAGACACGAGCAATTTCCGTTTGTTACACAACATTCAGACATGGATTGAGACTCTGAAATCCTAACATGCAGAGTTCAGGCTGCCACTGGTTGTGTCTCTCCCACATTCAGAGGGATTGGGCCAGGAGTGAATTCTTCATGGCCTTCATCTGCCCCTCTCTCCCTTCCATGTCCCTGAAGTTCCCATACATCCTCTTTAGAAAGCATTTCAGTATGTCCAAGCCATTCCATCAGGAGAGGCAGAGCCCAGCTGACTGGGCCTCTGTTCATTTAAACAGCAAGTGCACACACACACGTACAATGTAACTGTCTTACACCCAACCTCTTCCTGGGCCCTTTGCCTTTACTGTTAGCTTAAATAACAAGAAAACAAACCCCAGCCTCCTGAACATGGTTTCCCCCCACAGGACATCTCAGTTCCAACCCCTACTTCTCTCACCTGTTCCCACAAGTTGGCAAAAAAAAAATCCTCTAGATTTTTAAGCAGGGTTCTAGCTACTGGCAAAAGAGTTACTCACCCAAAGAGCCCTGAACCTCACTGCAGGCACACAGATCCTACCTTGCTCATACAATAGTTTAGGCCACACAAGAGTTTCCCTTCTAAGCCCCTGTTTTCAGGTGCAAACCAATCCCCTCCACCCCCCAAGAAAACTTCCAACCTCTTATTTAACAGCTGCTGTGCTGAAATGAAAAGACAAACTTTTTGTCTGACAGAAATAGCCACCACCAAGCAGTCCTGAGTTCCCCTTTGCGTGTTCTGGTGACAATTGGTTTTGATTTGACCAAGTTAAAGTTCTTTAAAAATAAAATCACCTTTTGTCCTAATTTTTATCAATGGTCAGAGACAGGGTAGATGCCACTGATTCAGCCTCAAGCTCTCTGATTCACCAAAGCATGTTAGCACATGCTTAAATACTTTGCGGAATCAGGGCCTTCCCAGCGGTGAATGTGGCTGCTGAGTGAAAAATGTAGTAAGCCTGGGCACAGGCTGAGAAAGGTGCCTTTGCTACATTCACTGTGCATCTGTAAGATAAAATCTGCAAAGCTCCAGAGAAGTGCCAGAGGGCTCCCTCCCTCCTGAATGGCTGATGAAGTGTACAGGAGAAGGTATTCCAGTCGCATCTCACCAAATAGTTCCCTATTGCTACATTTTAAAAAAATTTTCCTTGCAAAAACAAAACACAAACAAACCCAACAACAACTAGGAAATTCCATCAAAAAAATTCTGTTAAGATATAGTTAAGGATGCCTGGCAGAGTACTTAAAAGTCCTCATTTAAGATTTCATGCTCTGTGTTAACTCCAACCCTTGTGTGTATTGTGACAGGGTCAGGCCAGATGGCTACAGGAGAGTGAGAGAAGACAGATATATTAGCCCCAGGTTAAGCAGGTCCCTTTTCCCTGGGTAAGGTAACAGGGGCAGATCCAGAACAATCGGGAACTTGCTGGAACCAATTAAGGCAGACAGGCTAATTAGGATACCTGGAGCCAATTAAGACAGGCAGGCTAATCAGGGCACCTGGTTTAAAAAGGACCTCACTTCAGTCAGTGAGGGGCGCGTAAGGAGCTGAGAGTGAGAGGGTGTGCTGCTGGAGGACTGAGAAGTACAAATGCTATCTGGCATCAGGAGGAAGGTCCTGTGGTGAGGATACAGAAGGTGTTGGGAGGAGGCCATGGGAAAGTAGCCCAGGGAGTTGTAGCTGTCACACAGGTGTTACACGAAACACTGTAGACAGCTGTGATCCACAGGGCCCTGGGCTGGAACCTTGAGTAGAATCATAGAATCATAGAATCATAGAATATCAGGGTTGGAAGGGACCCCAGAAGGTCATCTAGTCCAACCCCCTGCTCGAAGCAGGACCAATTCCCAGTTAAATCATCCCAGCCAGGGCTTTGTCAAGCCTGACCTTAAAAACCTCTAAGGAAGGAGATTCTACCACCTCCCTAGGTAACGCATTCCAGTGTTTCACCACCCTCTTAGTGAAAAAGTTTTTCCTAATATCCAATCTAAACCTCCCCCATTGCAACTTGAGACCATTACTCCTCGTTCTGTCATCTGCTACCATTGAGAACAGTCTAGAGCCATCCTCTTTGGAACCCCCTTTCAGGTAGTTGAAAGCAGCTATCAAATCCCCCCTCATTCTTCTCTTCTGCAGACTAAACAATCCCAGCTCCCTCAGCCTCTCCTCATAAGTCATGTGCTCTAGACCCCTAATCATTTTTGTTGCCCTTCGCTGGACTCTCTCCAATTTATCCACATCCTTCTTGTAGTGTGGGGCCCAAAACTAGAGGGCAGGCCCAGGTTCCCCCCATCCCCCCAACTCCCTATTGGATACAGGAGGTGTTGAGCTGGACTGTGCGTCCCACCAGAGGGGAAGGTCCCTGGTCTGTCCCCCGACCCACTAGGTGGACCAGCAGAGACTGCGGGGATTGTTCTCCTTCCTTTTCCCCATGCTGGCCAGTGATGAGGTTAGCTGAGTGAATGGCAAGTTTGAGCCACTAGCAAAAGTGGCCAAACTGAGGGCCACTGTGAATCTCTGAGATGAGCAAATCCGCCACAGCGCAGGACCCACCAAGGCAGAGGTGGAACTTTGCCACAGTATATCACAGTACAGTCTTTAATTATATGATCACATATTATTTCGAATAGAATAGAATGCCATGTAATTTTCCCTTACAAACACTATTTTGTACAGGCCAGTCAATTAAAGTCATTTATTTGACAAGTACATAGTAAGGCCAGATTTTGCCACCATTACTCACACTGAGTAGAACCTTATTCTGCATGCAGCCTCACTGAAATCAATGGGATTATTGCATGGGTAAGGTATTACTCAGAGCTACGTATTAGGGGCCTGATTTTCCTTGCACTTCTCCTGGTGTAAATCAGGAGTAACTCTGCTAAAGCAGTGGTGTAAAATTGGTGTGAGAGGAGAATCAGAACCTAAGTATGTAGGAAGAGCAATAATGAAAATTGACTAGCATATATAAAATCTCCTTGATGCTTTGCTGCTAGGTTAGTTTTGCCGTTAACCGCCTCATGCCCAGAACAGCACCCAAGAAAAGAAAATATCCAGTGAGTAAACGGCTGCTAAGAAATGGCTCAATTCTGCAAGATGCCAGATGTTCCTATGAGGTGCTGAGCACCCTCCACTCCCATGGAAATCATGGGGAGTTCAGGCCACTCAGCACCTCACAGAAAGTGAGTAGCAAATCTGGGAATAGAAGTCAGGCCTTCTGGCTAGCTGGGAGGTGCTTTAAGCACTAGGCAACACTGTGTCCCGGCTGGACAGCATACATCCCCTGTAGTATACTGTAGCATTTATAAGAGAGTGGCAGTTTGAGCCTCATCCCCGTTCCCCCATCTACCCACCCACAGCCTTTTCATAGCCATTGCTGGTTGCATCTGGAGTGTTCCTAAATAGCAGAAACACCCAGCACACAGAACATGCTCCCAGAGCCCCTCCTGTCCCACTAGGACAGTGCTGCTACTTCATCTCCTTGCTTTGCCTCATCAAGGCTTTGGGGCAGCAACTGTAATTTACTCTGGATTTGTACAGCACTTACCACAATGGGGCCTGGACCTGCCTAAGGCCTCTAGGTGCTACTGCAGTATTATGATTAAATTCCCAGAGTCCACTTGTCCCTCTCAGCATGATGGATTTCTATAGTGCCCATCGTTGTAGTGCCTGGGCACTGTTTAATTCCTACCCATGTTCCTCCAGTCACACATGTGGAGGATGCTCCAAACTGCCCTTCTGCCTGCCCTCACCAACCAGAATCATCTCCTTTTCTCTCTTACATACCTATCTTTCCTCCCCCTGTCCAACTTTCTTCCACTCCTCAGAAGGTGGGTGGAGGGGAGTGTGTCTTCACCTCTGGAATGTGCAGATTAAAAGGCAAAAAATTGACAGTAAATGGCCAATGGCTCATTTACTATTGACGGTGAGTCAATCAAAACCCTGCTTTCCCACTGCTTCCTGCCTTTCCCATCTGTGTGAATTCATGACCCGATTTCTGATGTGTTCCACACTGTTACTTTTTTCCCTCAGAGTTTAATTGCTTCTGTTTCACATTTGGGTGCTGAAAAATTGACAGAAGCTGCACAATTCCCTCTAGCTACAGCTCCTATTTATATTGCTGGAAACGACATTTGCAGTGATACGATTAATAATAAAGGGGAGAAAATTAAATGGGAATTAGCAGCTTTTTCTGTAAAACCTGGTCGTCTCCCAAGTTTCTCTTCCAGGGTCACAGGAGCCATTAATGTTGGGAAAGCCCCATTGTATTGTCAGCTCTGTCCCCTAGCAGGGGCAGGATCCAGCCATCTGATAGTAGGCTGCTTAGATATCAGACTGATAGCCTACTTGATAGTAGCCCCAAAAAGTGATTAACCATTATCCGTGCCAAATCCGTGTCCCACGGAGTATTCTCTGCTGTAGCAAATAGGAGACTGGAGGAGAGGAAGTCCACCCCAGATGTTCTCAAGGGACACATTTTGGCTCCTCTTTCACAGACGCGAAGGGCCCCAGAAACATAAGTGGTTAATTCTGCCATACATAATGGGTGAGGGCACGCGCAGGGGTTGTACACTCATGGTACCATGTGGAGTTCTGCTCTGTGACAGTTCCCTGAGTACAACTGCAAAGGCAGGACAGAGCTGGGTTTCCAGCTCTAGCAGGTACCCAGGAGTCATGCTACTGAATCAATAACTGTCAATCAGGGAGGGCGCTCCAAGCTACAGGTGGGAGAAAAAGCAGAAAAAGTGATTTCGTGTGAAAGTTCAATTATGTTTCCGTTTCCCAGGGATTTAAATGTAAGTTTTTTGCCTTTCATGCAAGTTTCCATGAGGTTGTAATCAATATTTTTTCATCGGTCTTTTACTGAAATTGTATTTGAACATTTTCATTTACCAAAAACCAATAAACGCAAATTGCATCTGAAACCATCGAACATTTTTTGCTGGCCAAAGGTAAAAGTGTACATTAAAATCGCACTTGGAATTGTTGATGGGAACTTGTTGTCAGCCAATGAAGATGTTTGATAACGAATTAAAATAAAATTTCGATAAATATTTTAATTACAAAATTGACTAAAATGTCACCAAAGCTTCTGCAAACATTTGTAACTTAAAGATGTCAACCATTTTTGGTAAAAAGCTCTTTTTTTTTTTTTTTTTTAAACAAAACCATTTTTCACAGGGAAAACTTTGCATATGGAAAATGTCAACCCATCTACTCACACCAAATGGCTTCCTCACTGGTTGCCAGACCTTGGAACCACATCTTGCTGTTGGCCCCTGGAGCTGTGGGCCCTTCCCAAAGCCATGCTCCGGACTGGATGTTTTTAATTTTTATCAGGCTGCTGTAAAATGCTCCTGAGTGGCTATAAAAGCCACCCAAAATTTAGCTACTTGTAGCTCTACAAAGGAAAACCTGTGCTTGGCTGCCCTGCAGGGTTGGAGAGCAGAGCAGAGCCTACAGTGGACATCTTACCTCACCATAACCTGTCTGACCCTCAACCTTCAAGATGCCGCTAGAGTTTGCTGATACCTCCAGGGGCTAATGTCTGCCTGCTGAGTAATGTAAATGGCTGAGTTTTTAACAGCCAGGGAATATATTTTTTGAGTTGTGGAGCAATTATTTTTATTTGCATTGCAGCAGTGCCTGAGGGCCCCACTGTGTGAGGTGCTGTGCACACCTACAGACTAATAGAAGGTCCCTGCCCTGAAGGGAGAGTTAGAGAACTCAGAAACCATACAATGTGTCACAAAGGCTGAAAGAGTTGGGGAACTACTAAGAGACGTAAATACCAAAGCAGGGGTAACCCAGAAAGCCCTTTTGCTAGCCCCTGGAACTGAGAGCCTTTCCCCGCCTGGCAGATCCTAATTGACATGATAGGATGTAGGAAGGGAGGTGCTTCCTCAGATAACCAGGTGTCACTTGTCAGGGCTCGGAAGATCATTACCAACACCTGGCCCTGCGACTGGACTGGAACAAGAAGCCAACACTATCCTGAACATCCCAGGGCTATCCAGAAGGCCAGGGCTTTATAAAGCAGTGTGCAAGCGACCAGGGAGCTTTGCGAACAGGGGCAGCTAACAGAGAGTTTCAAGAGGGAGTTTGGACGGTGAGTGGGAAGGAGGCAAGGTACACTTGCCATTCTTTAAAACCTTTACACTAAACTATAATCAAAACTTCTTGATTTAAACAAACCCCTATCATTAACCTAGGTAACTGTAGGAGAAAATGCAGGCAGAAGCCCAGCAGCAGAGAGGGGGCTATCCTGTTTCTTGCACTCAGTGTAGCATGTATGATTACCTGCCCTGTGCGCGGGTGGTGTATGTGTGCATTTGGTGCAAGGAGCTCCTGGCCTTCAGAGACCATGCACTGGCTTTGGAGGCCAGGGTGACAGAACTGGAAAAGCTAAGGGAGGCAGAGAGGCATGTTGATGAGGCTTTCCAGGACACTGTAGATTTGTCCCACCTCCAGTCAGACAGCCCCTGCACTGTTAAGGAGGATGAAAGGCTCAGGGAAGGAGAGCAGTCAACGGGAACAGACGGAAACCTTCCCATAGTTGGGACCCTCCTTCCAGATGATGTTGGGGTGTCCTCTCGCACTGAGGTTACCTCTCCGGGGGAGGGAACTCCAGTCATTAGGAAAAGGCAGGTGTTAGTAATGGGAGACTCAATCATTAGAAATATAGATAGCTGGGTTTGTGATGACCAGGAGAACTGTATGGTGACTTCCCTGCCTGGTGCAAAGTTTGCGGATCTCTCAAGGCATCTAGATAGACTTATGTATAGTGCTGGGGAGGAGCCTGTGGTCGTGGTACATGTAGGTACCAATTACGTAGGGAAGAGTAGGAAAACGTCCTGGAGGCCAAATTTAGGCTGCTAGGAAAGAGACTGAAAACCAGGACCTCTATGGTGGCATTCTCAGAAATGCTTCCAGTTCCAAGTGCAGGGCCAGGTAGGCAGACAGAACTTCAGAGTCTCAATGCATGGATGAGACGATGATGTAGAGAGGAGAGGTTTAGATTTATTAGGAACTGGGGAAACTTTTGGGATAGGGGGAGCCTATATAGGAAGGATGGGCTCCACCTAAACCAAGGCGGATCCAGACGGCTGGCACTTAACATTAAAAAGGTTGCAGAGCAGTTTTTAAACTAAGAGATGGGGGAAAGCCGATTGCTGCAGAGGAGCACGTGGATCAGACAGAGACTTCTCTTAGAGGAGAGTCTATTGAAAGAGATTCTCTAGGTTTTAGTCAGGAGGATAGGATGGAAGAGAACAAAGTATGGGCCAGATCAGACGAGAAACATTCACATAAAGAATCTGACACATCAGAAAAGGGCACACAAATAAACAGTGACAAGTTTTTAAAGTGCTTGTACACAAATGCTAGAAGTCTAAATAATAAGATGGGTGAACTAGAGTGCCTCATGTTAAAGGAGGATATTGATACAATAGGCATCACAGAAACCTGGTGGAGTGAGGACAATCAATGGGACACAGTCATTCCGGGGTACAAAATATATCGGAAGGACAGAACAGGTCATGCGGCAGGGGGAGTGGCACTATATGTGAAAGAAAATGTAGAATCAAATGAAATAAAAATCTTAAATGAATCCACATGTCCCATAGAATCTCTATGGATAGTAATTCCATGCTCTGATAAGAATATAACAGTAGGGATCTATTATCGACCACCTGACCAGGACAGTGATAGTGATGATGAAATGCTAAGGGAGATTAGAGAGGCTATCAAAATAAAGAACTCAATAATAGTGGGGGATTTCAATTATCCCCATATTGACTGGGTACATGTCACGTCAGCATGAAATGCAGAGACAAAATTTCTCGATACTTTAAATGACTGCTTCTTGGAGCAGCTGGTACAAGAACCCACAAGGGGAGAGGCAACTCTCGATCTAGTCCTGAGTGAAGCGCAGGATCTGGTCCAAGAGATAACTATATCAGGACTGCTTGGAAATAGTGACCATAATATAATAACATTTAACATTCCTGTGGTGGGAAGAACACCTCAACAGCCCAACACTGTGGCATTTAATTTCAGAAAGGGGAACTATGCAAAAATGAGGAGGTTCGTTAAACAGAAATTAAAAGGTACAGTGACTAGAGTGAAATCCCTGCCAGCTGCATGGACACTTTTCAAAGACACCATAATAGAGGCTCAACTTAAATGTATACCCCAAATTAAAAAACATAGTAAAAGAACTAAAAAAGAGCCACCGTGGCTTAACAACCATGTAAAAGAAGCAGTGAGAGATAAAAAGGCATCTTTTAAAACGTGGAAGTCAAATCCTAGTGAGGTAAATAGAAAGGAGCATAAACACTGCCAAATTAAGTGTAAAAATGTAATAAGAAAAGCCAAAAAGGAGTTTGAAGAACAGCTAGCGAAAAACTCAGAAGGTAATAACAAAATGTTTTTTAAGTACATCAGAAGCAGGAAGCCTGCTAAACAACCAGTGGGGCCCCTGGACGATCGAGATACAAAAGGAGCACTTAAAGACGATAAAGTCATCGCAGAGAAACTAAATGAATTCTTTGCTTCAGTCTTCAAGGCTGAGGATGTTAGGGAGATTTCCAAACCTGAGCTGTCTTTTGTAGGTGACAAATCTGAGGAATTGTCACAGATTAAAGTGACATGAGAGAAGGTTTTGGAATTAACTGAGAAACTTAACAGTAACAAGTCACCGGAACCAGATGGCATTCACCCAAGAGTTCTGAAAGAACTCAAATGTGAAATTGTGGAACTATTAACTATGGTTTGTAACCTGTCCTTCAAATCAGCTACTGTACCCAATGACTGGAAGAAAGCTAATGTAACGCCAATATTTAAGAAGGGCTCTAGAGGTGATCCTGGCAATTACAGACCGGTAAGTCTAACATCAGTACCAGGAAAATTAGTTGAAACAATAGTAAAGAATAAAATTGTCAGACACGTAGAAGAACATAAATTGTTGCACAAAAGTCAACATGGTTTCTGTAAAGGGAAATCGTGTCTTACTAATCTATTAGAGTTCTTTGAGGGGGTCAGCAAACATGTGGACAAGGGGGATCCAGTGGATATCGTGTACTTAGATTTCCAGAAAGCCTTTGACAAGGTCCCTCACCAAAGGCTCTTATGTGAATTAAGTTGTCATGGGATAAGAGGGAAGATCCTTTCATGGACTGAGAACTGGTTAAAAGACAGAGAACAAAGGATAGGAATAAATGGTAAATTTTCAGAATGGAGAGGGGTAACTAGTGGTGTTCCCCAAAGGTCAGTCCTATGACCAATCCTATTCAACCTATTCATAAATGATTTGGAGAAAGGGATAAACAGCAAGGTGGCAAAGTTTGCAGATGATACTAAACTGCTCAAGACAGTTAAGACCAAAGCAGACTGTGAAGAACTTAAAAAAGATCTCACAAAACTAAGTGATTGGGCAACAAAATGGCAAATGAAATTTAATGTGGATAAATGTAAAGTAATGCACATTGGAAAAAATAACCCCAATTATACATACAATATGATGGGGGCTAATTTAGCTACAACTAATCAAGAGAAAGATCTTGGAGTCATCATGGATAGTTCTCTGAAGATGTTCACACAGTGTGCAGCGGCAGTCAAAAAAGCAAACGGGATGTTAGGAATCATTAAAAAAGGGATTGAGAATAAGACAGAGAATATCTTACTGCCCTTATATAAATCCATGGTACGCCCACTTCTTGAATACTGCATACAGATGTGGTCCCCTCATCTCAAAAAAGATACACTGGCATTAGAAAAGGTTCAGAGAAGGGCAACTAAAATGATTAGGGGTTTGGAATGGGTCCCATATGAGGAGAGATTAAAGAGGCTAAGACTTTTCAGCTTGGAAAAGAGGAGACTAAGGGGGGATATGATAGAGGTATATAAAATCATGAGTGGTGTGGAGAAAGTGAATAAGGAAAAGTTATTTACTTGTTCCCATAATATAAGAACTAGGGGCCACCAAATGCAATGAATGAGTAGCAGGTTTAAAACAAATAAAAGGAAATTCTTCATTCAGTGCACAGTCAACCTGTGGAACTCCTTGCCTGAGGAGGTTGTGAAGGCTAGGACAATAACAGGGTTTAAAAGAGAACTGGATAAATTCATGGAGGTTAAGTCCATTAATGGCTATTAGCCAGGATGGGTAAGGAATGGTGTCCCTAACCTCTGTTTGTCAGAGGGTGGAGATGGATGGCAGGAGAGAGATCACTACATCATTACCTGTTAGGTTCACTCCCTCTGGGGCACCTGGCATTGGCCACTGTCGGTAGACAGGATACTGGGCTGGATGGACCTTTGGTCTGACCCAGTATGGCCATTCTTATGTTCTTATGTTAACACAGGTGCCATGTACTGGGGGCAGCGTATACCTCTCAGAAGGCGGACAGCTGCTTTCTGAACTAGCTGGAGCTTCCAGGTGACTCCAAAGGGAACCCATATATATAGGGCCCTACCAATTTCACAGCAGTGAAAAACATGTCATGGACTGTAAAATAAGCCCTTCCCCATGAAATCTGATCTCCCCAAAATCAGCCAGGCTGAGGAAGGATAGGACTTGTCCTTCCCCTGCAGGACTGTTATTGGAGGGAGATCAGACTCACCTCCACAGACAGTGCAGAAATAAGGGTGTACCAGTTCAAGGCTCCCCCACGTCCCCTGTGGCTCCTGCCTGGGCTCTGGGTGCCCGAGCTCGGGGCTGCTGCCCCCCCTCAGTGGCTCTTGCCAGGGCTGGGGGCGCCTGGGCTCCAGCCTGGACTCAGGGCTGCCACCTCCCGCATATCCAGCCCCCTCAGCTCCTGCCAGGCTCAGCGCTTCCCCCCATAGCTCCTGCCTGAGCTCCAGGCTTCCAACCCCTCCCCCCACACCCACCATGGCTCCTGCCCAGGCTTGGGCCGCCCACGGCTGCCAGGGCTCAGGGCACCCAAGCTTGGGGCTTCAGCCCCTGTAGCACCTGCTGGGGCTTGGGGCTTCCACATTGTGGCTCCTGCAAGAGCTGGGGCACCCATTTTTCAAATTGTCCAGGGCCCCTGGGCATAGGCCCCATGGGCCCATGCGTTAATCTAACACTGGCCCTGAGTAGTAGCTAGGAACCCCTAGATGAGGCGCTCCCAGCAGCACTGGGGAGATTGGACCTACCTCCACCTCCACCTCTGGGAGCCTCCTCCAGCTGCAGGAAACTCCACAGCCCAGAAGTGAGTATGGCAATCCTGATGACAACAGCTTTGGGACCCTCTCTCTCCCCTGGCAACAATCCCACTTTGGATCAGGACCCCCAGGGTTACAACATCCTGACATTTCAGATGTAAACATCTGAAATCGTGAAACTGACCAATTTTAAGACCCTGTGGCCGTGAAATTGATCAAAGTGAACCATGACTTTGGTAGGGCCCTACCTATATAGTCCCTTGCAGTCAAGCCTGGAGGTAACAAAGGCATGAAGGTGAGGTCCATATTAGAGGAACGGCTGTGGTTCCTGAGTATAAATGCAAAGGATTAAAATCAGTATGACTCTGCTGTCTGACAGGCCAGGAGCACTGATGGCTCCAACAGGGCCCTGAAGCTGCAAACAAAAGGCTAGTTGGTTGGTGGTGCTGACATATCTTCTGTCCTTTCCTCTAAATCAGTGGTTCACAACCAGGGGTACGCATACCCCTGAGGGTATGCAGAGATCTTTCAGGGGGTACATCAACTTATCTAGAGATTTGCCTAGTTTTACACTAGGCTACATAAAAAGCACTAGCAAAGTCAGTACAAACTAAAATTTCATACAGACAATGATTTGTGTATACTGCTCTATGTACTATACGCTGACATGTAAGTACAATATTTATATTCCAACTGATTTATTTTATAATTATATGGTAAAAATGAGAAAGTCAGCAATTTTTCAGTAATATTGTGCTGTGACACTTTTGTATTTTTATGTCTGATTTTGTAAGCAAGTAGTTTTTAAGTGAGGTGAAACTAGGGGGCACGCGAGACAAGTCAGACTCCTGAAAGGGATACAGTAGTCTGGAAAGGTTGAGAGCCACTGCAAACTACTTCCCCTTGTCAGCCAGTATCTCTTACAGGGAGGTCACCTTTATCCAGATCTCTCTCACTCAAGACACTGGGAAAGTGTCACAGGTCACCCTGTTGACTCCCACAAGATTCTGCAGCTGACAAGATCTCGTGGTCAATGGTATCAAAAGTTTCTGACAGATCAGTGTGGTGAGACTGGGGGAAGGGGGAGGATCTCAGTGTGGCAGAGGCAATGCAATAATACAAGCGTTGAACTTTCATTTGCCGTGCACCAACCACTAGGCTTGGTACCCATCTGGGATACGGGGCTCTTCTGGGAAGTCAGGCTGGGCATGCAGTCTATGTGACTGGCAGTCTTTGTCCGAGTTTGCCATTGGGTTGCTACAAACTTGCAAGTCAGAAGCAGCACAGATTCTGAGCCATCTCAGCAAATGAACAGTGGGGAGGTCAAGCGCTCTCCCCCACTCCAAAGTCATGATGTATCCAAGTAAAACCATAATGATCCTCCCTTCAGACAAATATCCCTTCTCCTCCAGCAGCAATTAATGTTCATCCTCAGTCAATTTGCATGCGACTCCCTCTCGTTCCTCATCCCCCAGCTGAAGAGTTTCTCTGAGTCGCTTCCTCCTCTGGAAAGGCCTCATGAATTGGAAGCTGTTCAGCAGCCCCTCTGCTTGCAGCATGGGACAGCAGATTATCACTCGAATCAGTTTATTAAGAAATATCATCGGCCAGAATCCCTCTGCTAATAAAGTGCACTGAAATGCTAATAAGCTGCTTGATTCTCTCCAGCAGGCAATTGTTCCCAAAGGGGAAGAATAAAGAAATTTACTCCTCCCACCCGCGGCAAATCCCAGCAGGAAGTCAGGATATTGTTATCTCTCTATCATCAGCCTTTGTTAGCTGGTCTCCTTTGTGGGCAAAATTTTGCCATGTCCTGGTGTGTGCACTCGTGTCTGTGCATGTCTTCTGTGTGCATGTGTATGCATGTGCATGTGTATGCATGAACACTTGCACATGTGTCAGCCGTTTTAAATCTTGGCTCCAGATTTGTATGGCTTGTTCCCAAGACTTCTCTAGTGATGTCTATGAGCTTGAATAATCCTCCTCCAAGAGGAAGTGGTGACAGTTTTAAGGCACAGTCCTATCCTTGCTTACCTGCTCTAGTGAGCAGTGAAATCGTTAAGGCAATGATGACATTTTAAGTATAATTGGTGGCATCTGAGACAGCTCGCATGGAAATGAACGGGTCAGGTCACATCTCAAAGCTGCTGTTTCAGATTCTGCACAGACTCAGGCACTGGTTACATGTGCTTCATGCTTTTAAGGTGTTCTTTGCAACCAAAGTGCTGGAACCTTATCCTTTTAAACTGAAAGCTGAGACTCTGGAGAACAACTGAGTGTTGTGTTCTCAACCTCAGGCTCATTCTTTGCACACCTCCCTCTCCCAGCAGGTACGTCCAACATTTTGGGAAACAGAGATTTAATGCACAGAATCCTAGTCTGGGACACAGGGGAGCTAGGTGCAATTCCCAGATCAGTCACAGACTCCCTGCAAGGCCACCACTCAATCTATCCTGTGCTTCTAGTCCCTGATCTGTAAAATAGGGATAATACCTCCCTACCTCACAGGGGAGCATTGAGAGTAGATAATCGATTAATGATGGTGAGGTGCTCAGTTACTACAGATTAGGGCTACATTAAACACAAAGATATCAATGATCATAGAATCATAGAATATCAGGGTTGGAAGGGACCTCAGGAGGTCATCTAGTCCAACCCCCTGCTCAAAGCAGGACTAATTCCCAACTAAATCATCCCAGCCAGGGCTTTGTCAAGCCTGACCTTAAAAATCTCTAAGGAACGAGATTCCACCACCTCTCTATGTGACCCATTCTAGTGCTTCACCACCTTCCTAGTGAAAACGTTTTTCCTAATATCCAACCTAAACCTCCCCCACTGCAACTTGAGACCGTTACTCCTTGTTCTATCATCTGGTACAACTGAGAACAGTCGAGATCCATCCTCTTTGGAACCCCCTTTCAGGTAGTTGAAAGCAGCTATCAAATCCCCCCTCATTCTTCTCTTCCACAGACTAAACAATCCCAGTTCCCTCAGCCTCTCCTCATAAGTCATGTGCTCCAGCCCCCTAATCATTTTTGTTGCCCTCCGCTGGACTCTTTCCAATTTTTCCACATCCTTCTTGTAGTGTGGGGCCCAAAACTGGGCACTGTACTCCAGATGAGGCCTCACCAATGACGAATAGAGGGGAATGATCATGTCCCTCGATCTGCTGGCAATGCCCCTACTTATACAGCCCAAAATGCCGTTAGCCTTCTTGGCAACAAGGGCACACTGTTGACTCATATCCAGCTTCTCGTCCACTGTAACCTCTAGGTCCTTTTCTGCAGACCTGCTGCCTCGCCGCTTGGTCCCTAGTCTGTAGCAGTGCATGGGATTCTTCTGTCCTAAGTGCAGGACTCTGCACTTGTCCTTGTTGAACCTCATCAGATTTATTTTGACCCAATCCTCTAATTTGTCTAGGTCCCTTTGTATCCTATCCCTACCCTCCAGCGTTGAACCCTCTCCTTTTTGAACCTCATCAGATTTCTTTTGGTCCAATCCTCTAATTTGTCTAGGGCCCTCTGTATCCTATCCCTACCCTCCGGTGCATCTACCACTCCTCTCAGTTTAGTGTCATTTCCAAACTTGCTGAGGGTGCAATCCAAGCCATCCTCCAGATCATTAATGAAGATACTGAACTAAACTGGCCCCAGGACCAACCTTTGGGGCACACTGCTTGATACCAGCTGCCAACTAGACATGGAGCCATTGATCACTACCCGTTGAGCCCGATGATCTAGCCAGATTTCTATCCACCTTATAGTCCATTCATCCAGCCCATACTTCTTTAACTTGCTGGCAAGAATACTCTGGGAGACCGTTTCAAAAGCTTTGCTCAAGTCAAGGAATAACACGTCCACTGCTCTTCCCTCATCCACAGAGCCAGTTATCTCGTCATAGAAGGCAATTAGGTTAGTCAGGCATGACTTGCCCTTGGTGAATCCATGCTAACTGTTCCTGATCACTTTCCTCTCCTCAAAATGCTTCAAAATTGATTCCTTGAGGCCTGCTCCGTGATTTTTCCAGGGACTGAGGTGAGGCTGACTGGCCTGTAGTTTCGCAGATCCTCCTTCTTCCCTTTTTTAAAGATAGGCACTACATTAGCCTTTTTCCAGTCACCTGGGACCTCCCCCGATCGCCATGAGTTTTCAAAGATAATGGCCAATGGCTCTGCAATCACATCCGCCAACTCCTTTAGCACCCTCAGATGCAGCACATCCGGCCCCATGGACTTGTGCTCATCCAGTTTTTCTAAATAGTCCTGAACCACTTCTTTCTCCACAGAGGGCTGGTCACCTCCTCCCCATGCTGTGCTGCCCAGTGCAGTAGTCTGGGAGCTGACCTTGTTCGTGAAGACAGAGGCAATAAGAGCATTGAGTACATTAGCTTTTTCCACATCCTCTGTCACTAGGTTGCCTCCCTCATTCAGTAAGGGGCCCACACTTTCCTTGGCCTTCTTCTTGTTGCTAACATATCTGTAGAAACCCTTCTTGTTACTCTTAACATCCCTTGCTAGCTGTAACTCCAAGTGTGATTCGGCCTTCCTGATTTCACTCCTGCATGCCTGAGCAATATTTTTATACTCCTCCCTGGTCATTTGTCCAATCTTCCACTTCTTGTAAGCTTCTTTTTTGTGTTTAAGATCCACAAGGATTTCACTGTTAAGCCAAGCTGGTCACCTGCCATATTTACTATTCTTTCAGGATGGTTTGTTCCTGCAACCTCAATAAGGATTCTTTAAAATACAGCTAGTTCTCCTGGATCTCACTAATGCATCTTATTCAGCCCCCCTGCCAATGCACAATTGTTCCCCTACAGTATATGCTGAAGTACTCAATCAGTCCAGTGTAAAACGACCAACAATGACTTTTTAAACATTTAATTATCTAAGGTGGGAGGAAATGTTGATTGCTTGGTAGGGGAGAGTAAAAATCAGGTTTCTGGAATCTCTTTCTGGCTCTGCCACTTACTCACTGACCTTACCAAGTCGCGTACCCTCCCCGTGCTTCATAGATTCCAAGGCCAGAAGGAACCATTTTGATCAGCTAGCTGGACCTCCTGCATGACACAGGCCACAGAACTTCCCCACAATAATTCCTAGAGCAAGATCTTTTAGAAAGGCATCCAACCTTGATTTTAAAATTGTCAGTGATTGAGAATCCACCATGCCCCTTCGTAAATTGTTCCAATGGTTAATTACTCTCACTATTAAAAATGTACACTTTATTTCCAGTCTGAGTTCGTCTAGCTTCAATTTACAATTCTTGAACCATACGGTTAGAAGGGACCACAAGAGTCATGTAGTCTAACCCCCCGCCAAGATGCAGGATTTGTTGTGGCTAAACCATCCAAAACAGATGGCTAGCCAGCATCCTTTTGAAAACCTCCAGTGAAGGAGCTTCTACAACCTCCCGAGACAGTCTGTTCTATTGTCCTACTCTTCTTACAGTTAGGAAGTTTTTCCTGAGATTTAATCTAAATCTGCTATGCTGTAGTTTGAACCCATTGCCTCTTGTCCTGCCCTCTGTGACAAGAGAGAACAACTTTTCTCCTTTTTTATGGCAGCCTTTCAAGTATTTGAAAACCTCTATCATGTCCTCCTTTAATCTCCTCTTTTCCAAACTAAACATACCCAGTTTGCTCATATGGCTTGCATTCCATCCTTTTGATCAACTTTGTTGTTCACCTTTGCATCCTTTCCAGTTTCTCCACATTCTTTCTGTACATTGGTGACCAAAACTGGACACAGTACTCCAACTGAGGCCCTCACCAGCACCAAGTAGAACAGTACTATCACCTCCTGTGACTTGCATGCTATGCCTCAGTTAATGCAACCCAAAATTGAATTTGCTTTCTCTGCAACAGCATCACATTGCTGATTCATGTTGAGTTTGTGATCCACCACAACTCCCGGATCCTTCTCAGCAGTGCTGCTGCCAAGCCAGTCATTGAATCATGTTACACCTTTCTCTGCTAGATTGAAGAGCCGATTAACAAATATTTGCTCCTCGTGTAGTTACTTCCAGTGGTTCTCAACCTATTTACCATTGTGGGATGCATCCAATACTACCTGTATGGCCCTGAGGATGTCACATGGGCCACAGCTCTGTGCTGATTGGGCCGCAAGTGGCCCGCGGACTGCAGT
Source organism: Chelonia mydas (assembly GCF_015237465.2). Lineage (NCBI taxonomy): Eukaryota > Metazoa > Chordata > Testudines > Cheloniidae > Chelonia > Chelonia mydas. The sequence goes on from NC_057853.1 coordinate 46,382,651, forward strand.
TTGAGAACGACTGTTAGACTGTGATCAACTCACCCCTTAAAAAGAACAGGAGTACTTGAGGCACCTTAGAGACTAACAAATTTATTAGAGCATAAGCTTTCGCGGGCTACAGCCCACTTCATCGGGTGCATAGACTGGAACATATAATAAGATAGATAGATAGATTAGATAAGTTGGAAGTTACCATACAAATTGTGAGAGGCTAATTAGTTAAGATGAGCTATTATCAGCAGGAGAAAAAAACTTTTGTAGTGATAATCAAGATGGCCCATTTAGACAGTTGACAAGAAGGTGTGAGGATACTTAACTTAAGGAAATAGATTCAATATGTGTAATGACCCAGTCACTCCCAGTCTCTATTCAAACCCAAGTTAATGGTGTCTAGTTTGCATATTAATTCAAGCTCAGCAGTTTCTCGTTGGAGTCTCGTTAGCCACGCCATCAGGGGCTCGTTCACCTGCACATCTACCAATGTGATATATGCCATCATGTGCCAGCAATGCCCCTCTACCATGTACATTGGCCAAACCGGACAGCCTCTAAGCAAAAGAATAAATGGACACAAATCTGACATCAGGAATCATAACATTCAAAAACCAGTAGGAGAACACTTCAGCCTCTCTGGCCACTCAGTAATAAGACAGAAGGGTGGCAATTTTGCAACAGAAAAGCTTCAAAAACAGACTCCAACGAGAAACTGCTGAGCTTGAATTAACTAGACACCATTAACTTGGGTTTGAATAGAGACTGGGAGTGGCTGGGTCATTACACATATTGAATCTATTTCCTTAAGGTAAGCATCCTCACACCTTCTTGTCAACTGTCTAAATGGGCCATCTTGATTATCACTACAAAAGTTTATTTCTCCTGCTGATAATAGCTCATCTTAACTAATTAGCCTCTCACAGTTTGTATGGTAACTTCCAACTTATCTGTATGTATATGTATATACTATACTTACTACATGTTGCATTCTATGCATCCGATGAAGTGGGCTGTAGCCCACGAAAGTTTATGCTCTAATAAATGTGTTAGTCTCTAAGGTGCCACAAGTACTCCTGTTCTTTTTGCGGATACAGACTAACACGGCTGCTACTCTGAAACCTGTCACCCCTTAAACGTCTATTTGTTAAGCTAAATAGATTGAGCTTCTTAAGTCTAATCCTTTAATCATTCTCATGGCTCTTCTCTGAACCCTTTCCAAGTTATCAACAGTCCAGTTTACCATATAGGGATGTCGCAAGACAATTTTTTTATTACCTCATGTTCCTTGCATGGAAAGCCCTTCAGAACAGTAACAAATTATGATGTAAAAAATAGTAGTTCCTCAGTTTGCTGCCAAGAAAACAAAACTCTGAAGCCTAGACCAAGCACAGGCTGTGGCACTGAGCCGTATTTCTACTTTTATGTGACAAACACCTGAGCACATCAGCTGTGGAAGTAAACATAATCAAAGGTTATTAGCTAATAAGCACTAATCTCCCACAAACACTCTCAGACTAAAGCAGACTCTCTCCAAACCCCTGCTGCATCCTAAGAAGAGTTTATTATAGCGAAGTTTGTGTTGCTATTTTCTCCTTATTCCCCAATAACTTTAGGTTGGTCTTTGCTAGGAAACCGATCCCAGGGCTTTCTATTAAATAAATATTGCCTGTGTTTGCCAGCGCTTCATATATATTCAACAGCAATATTGGGTTTTGAACTGCCCAGGTTATGTCATTGGTCCATCTAGTGTGGTATCCAGTGAGGTATGCTGCTTCAGAAGGCATCAAAGCCCTCTCAAAACAGACAGGGTAGGCAGTGCCGTGCATTGTGGGGAAGACGGGTTCTATTCCCTGGGCCAAGTCATTTAACTGTTCAGACCTCATTCCACCACCTGTATAATGGGGATAAAAAAATGCTGGCCCTCCTGTGTAACACACCTCGAGTCTATAGATGGAAGTACTGAGTGTTATTTATTATCAAGTTCAAACAGCTGCTCCTCATCTTCAGGCCCCTCATAAACTCAGCCTCACTGGGAAGAGCAATTTCCTCTTTATTGTGGCCTTCAAAACGTCCACATAAAAAACAGGCTTTGAAGAAGATATTTCCTAGGAAAGTGACGCCAGCCATTTGTGTGCACATCAGATTGTTGAGTGAGCCCCTCCCTGGGGAAGGCTGGGGTTACTCAAGCAGACTAATTACTTTCTGCTCTGGGAAGTTGTCAAGGTTCCTTCCCCACTCTGAACTCTAGGGTACAGATGTGGTTACCTGTATGAAAGACCCCCTAAGCTTATTCTTACCAGCTTAGGTTAAAAACTTCCCCAAGGTACAAACTTTGCCTTGTCCTTGAATAGTATGCTGCCATCACCAAGCGTTTTAAACAAAGAACAGGGAAAGAGCCCACTTGGAGACGTCTTCCCCCAAAATATCCCCCCAAGCCCTACACCCCCTTTCCTGGGGAAGGCTTGACAATAATCCTCACCAATTTGTACAGGTGAACACAGACCCAAACCCTTGGATCGTAAGAACAATGAAAAGGCAATCAGGTTCTTAAAAGAAGAATTTTAATTAAAGAAAAGGTAAAAGAATCACCTCTGTAAAATCAGGATGGTAAATACCTTACAGGGTAATCAGATTCAAAACATAGAGAATCCCTCTAGGCAAAACTTTAAGTTACAGAAAGACACAAAAACAGGAATATACATTCCCTCCAGAACAGCTTATTTTACCAGCCATTAAACAAAAGAAAATTAATGCATTTTCTAGCTAGATTACTTACTAACTTAACAGGAGTTGGAAGGCTTGCATTTCTGATCTGTTCCCAGCAAAAGCATCACACAGACAGACAAACCCTTTGTAACCCCCCCCCCTCCAGATTTGAAAGTATCTTGTCTCCTCATTGGTCATTTTGGTTAGGTGCCAGCGAGGTTCTCTTAGCTTCTTAACCCTTTACAGATGAAAGGGTTTTGCCTCTGGCCAGGAGGGATTTTATAGCACTGAATACAGAAAGGTGGTTACCCTTCCCTTTATATTTATGACAGAAGTTAACTGGGGATGTGGATCTGGGGCTGCTCCCTTTATTCTGTGTGGCTTTGACCTGAGTTATTGAAATATTTGCACAGTAAATGCATGTTCACTTAAACACTATTTGACTGCCTGGTACATAAAGGCCTATGCCACAGGTAGCCAATAGGTGGACCGTGGGCCAAATCTGGACTGCCAGTTGCTTTTGAACAGACCCCAAAATATTTTTATTTAGTTATAATAATTATTGTAATCTTTTTATTATTTTCTCTGGAGTCTGGACCTTGACTATACCTTGACCAAGAAATTTGGACCTTGACCTATGCTCTTCAGATTTTCTGCTGGAGGCATGTTACCAAGTGGTGCTGTATATTAAGTGGAGGTCAGAATTTCTCCCAAGTGCAACAGATGGGGGAAGCATTTGCCCTACCTTATGGTCAGGGAATTCTATTCCTGAATTTGAGACAAGCCTGGACACTGCACATGAGGATCTAAGCTGATCCTCATGTGTATATGATCCTCAAGTGTATGTGATCCTCACGGTATAAGGCACCAGGCTGCAAATATGGTGGCTCAAGGAGCAAATCTGAGAAAAGCTGGACTGGAGGCACTAGCTGTGTCTGACATTGAAAAGCAGTGGGAAAGTGGAATTGGAAACCCTCCACACAAGAGGTTTCCACTCAGAAGATCATGTCCCTGGCACCTCCATCTGCTCTTTCTATGGTGCCTCAGCAATAGTGACTCAGCAAGCCACCCCTTTATAGTGTCACCACTCCATGCAATGTCTTGCTGATACACCAGATCTGCTTGGTTTGCCTTGGTGCTGGAGAGCCTCCAAGAGTAAGTGCATATTATATAAGACCAGTTGGCATTATTGCCATGCTGAGGTCGAAACTTTGTAGTTACTAAAGATCTCAGGTCATTTTCTGCAACAGGTGTACATTAGATCAAATGTCCAACCAAATTCCAGTTCCACTCTGCCTTCCTAAAATCCTCACACACACTACTGGACCCAGCTTTCTCCATCATTGTGGAGTCGTGTGGCTCTGTGCTGTTATACAGCTACTGGATTCCACCCATTAGCCATTCAGCTTGAAAAGCTGTGTGTGATCCTTTAGGATGTAAGGCACCATACAAAAAAAAACCCCCACACCACAATGCACCATCATTACCCAGCCCACCACTAGATCAACCCCTTCGTTCCTTTCCACAAGATCAAAAACACCAAGACAGCTACAGTCATACCCACATGCAGGAGAGGCAGCTAACGGACTGAGCTTGGCTCTGGATGACCTTCAAGAAATCTGAGCTGAGATGTTCAAAGCCACCTAAGAGATTTTGACACACAATGGAATCTCACTCCACAGTTTCTAATACCAGCTCTTCCACTGAGTCCATGTGATCTTGGGGTTGGTCCTGCTTTGAGTAGGGGCTTAGACTAGACGACCTCCTGAGATCTCTTCCAATCCTAATCTTCTATGATTCTATGATCTTTGGCAACTCTTTTAAAGTCTGGGGGTAATATTTACACATCTTGGTTACGCACTCTTAAGATCTACATTAAAAATAAGAATCTATGCTTTATGTGGTGGCAGTTCAGGAAGGTATTCAAGCGCATGCCTAAATTTAAGCATGTCTGTAATCCCACTGTAGTCAACTGGTCTCTTGCTTAAAATTAAGTACCTTGCTGAACTGGGGCCTATCATAGGAAATCCTACCATAGCTGAGAAATGTGATAGATAGTGAATCAGCCTTTTATCCCTGGACATCAGATCCAAATGGCGACTTAGGTCACTAGTGAAAGTGTTTTGCAAACTGACTCATCATCTCTGTCCTTCCAGTATAGCAGGGTTTCCGTCTCTTTCCAAAAAACACGCTGATGTCACTGAGGAGTGACTCCAGTGCCATTTGCCAGCATTAGCTTGTACCCAAGTGAAAAAACCCCTTCCCACAGATTACAGTAAAGCAGAGATTTGTAATGACTGCAGAGAAGCCGGGCACCCCTGCTTTTGATTTCCGATCACAGGTCTCCATTTCTCCACCAAAAACAAAGAAAATGATTAGCCATGTAGCACATATTGATTTGGTAGGCTTCATTTTAAAAATTATGTTTCCCAGTATTGTTCTTTTTTTATTAATTATTATTATTATTACTGAAGCAAATTGTAACATACTGAATTGGAAATGGGTTAACTCCTTCCTAGCTCTGCTTTTATTGCTCATTTTCTCACTGACAGAGCAGAAGTCATAAACTGAGAACTGTTTTCTCTAAACACAAGAAAATAAAAGAAAGACTTCATAAAAAGGTGCCTAGTTATAATACTCTGGCCATTGGGCACTTTCCTCCTCCCCTCACCCTACCCCCACCATAATTCCTTCCATCCCCAAATGTACACCAATCAGAAGCTTTTTATTTGGAGCATTTATTGACAGGGAATTTACAGTCACTGTGGGGGAAGGGGAGAGGTGAGGTGAGCTAGGCCAGTTGGCATGTGAGACATGCTCTCCAGTCACATGACAGAGATAACATGGCCCAGGTACCCCATCAACTGGTAGTGGTAGCATCCCCAACCACACCATTTGTGGGCATGGTAGGACACCTCCTGTTGCTCTGAAGGGAGCCTCTGGCGGATCTAAAGGTAGTGGGGTAGGCTGCAAAAGGAGGTCCCAGGTGATCCAAAATTGGGGGAGAGGTAAATAATGAAGAGTCTGAGTCTGAGCACTCCGGATCACTTGGTAGACTGGAAGCAAGCAAACAATATATATTTAATAAGGCTAAATGTAAATGTATACATCAAGGGACAAAGAACGTAGGCCACACTTACAGGATAGGGGACTGTATCCGGGAAGCAGTGACTCTGAAAAAGATTTGGGGGTCATGGTGAATATTCAGCTGAACATGAGCTCCCAGTATGACCCTGTGGCCTAAAGAGCTAATGCAATCCTGGGATGCATCAACAGGAGAATCTTGAATACGAGCAGAGAGGTTATGTTACCTCTGTGTTTGGCACTGGTGTGACCACTGTCGGAATACTGTGTCCAGTTCTGGTGCCCACAATTCAAGAAGGATGTTGATAATTTGGAGAGGGTTCAGAGAAGAGCCTCGAGAATAATTAAGGGATTAGACATCATACCTTATAGTGATAGACTTAAAGAGCTCAATCTATTTAGCTTAACAAAGAGACAGTTATGGGGTGACTTGATCACAGGCTGTAAGTATCTACCTGGGAAACAAATATTTAATAATGGGCTCTTCAGACTAGCAGAGAAAGGTATAACACAATCCAATGGCTGGAGGCTGAAGCTGGTCAAATTCAGACTGGAAAATAAGGTGTTCATTTTTAACAGTGTGGGTCTGGAAGAAGGATGGGGTGCTAACCAGGGGATGATGCAGAGACTCCCCTCAGAGGCCCCCAATCCCCTCAAAAATTAAGAGGCGAGAGGAGTGTTTTATGGCGAAGATCGCTGTGGTGCCAGTTTGCTCAAAAACCTTAAACAAGCACCTGGGCAAGACAACGTGGAGCAGCTGCAGTTTGGATAATGGGCTAAGGAATCTGGACAGTGTAATGGGGCGGTGGGGCTGGGAAGGGCTACATGGCGGTGGGACATATGGAGACATATTCAGGGTTCCTCAAGTCAAGGTCTTCCAAACCCTCCATACCAAAATGGAGGCGAAGTCTGAAACAGGCCTGGATTTCTGGGTGGCAGACTCAGAGACCCTAGGTAGGAATGAGGACTCTTCTGTTGAGTCACTCTAGTCTCAGGTGCTAAAACCCTGCATTAAGATGCTGAGTCATGCTGGCAAGTTGGCCTAGCTGGCAGTTTATCTCCAATCAGGCTCTAAAGGTTGGAGACAGTGACTCTCTAGGCCAGAAAGAACTAGGATTGGAGACATCCTGGAGGGAAGCCTGTAGGAACAGCCAAGCCTGGGAGACGACCTGTAAGAGGAACTTTTTGTTCCATTATTGTACTGAGTGACCAGTACAGCCAAACGCCATGAAGGGAATGAGCAGCACACTAACTCAGGCTCTGTGCACTCTGAGGCAGAGGGGGCAGAGACTCAGCCCAGTCATCGGAGTAAACGGCTACAGCCATTTGTCCTAGAGCTTCGTTCAAAGGTTTGCTAAGCCCTTTCTCTTCTGTTCTTCCTTTGGCCTGTGCCCAGTGGCCTTTACTTAGCCCCTTCACGGGAAAGGGTGGGATTTCTAGGCACATTTCTCACTGCTGATCAAGGTAAATACAATGATAGAACTGCTAGGCCTGAATGACATCCACAGTGGGTGTGCTCTAAAGCTATGCGCACTAGCTCAGCCAGAAGTTATGGGCTAGAGGCAGCAGTGAGTGGCCTATGTTATGCAGGAGATCTGACTTAACGATCTAATGGTCCCTTCGGTCCTTAAAAAAAATCTATGAAAAAGGTTAAGTGCACTATCCTCTGCTTCTTCTGTATTTCCACTCTCTCTAGGCCATCTATGGTAGTCGTTCACCAAGCTGGGGCTCAAGCTCTACTGATTCTGATGCCTCTGCCATTTTTGGAAGTTTCCTTCCAAAGATTTTTGTGGAAGACCTAGATGGCTCCAAGGTTTGGAGTGAGACAGAGAGTCTAGTTTCAGTTCTAGATATGCAGGTCACCTCAAGAGGTCTCTTATCCCGCGACTCCAAGTCTTTCATCAGTGCAAGGCAGTGCACAAAAACAGCTCCTGAGGTCAACCTGAGACCAGGAAACTTCATTAGTAAGAGGAGCTGGATTCTGGTCAATCAGAGCTCACAGCATTACTCTCAGGCTGCAGCTTCTTTCTTTCTTCTTTTAAATATATATTGTGCTTTAGTTTGCTAATTAACTATGCTTCTGATTCATCAGCACCTTGGCCACACTCCTGCTATCCACACCCTCCGTCTCCTCCTCTAAGCTCATTTCTATTCCTTGGGCCTGATTCTCCTCTCACTTATACCAGTGTCATTCCAGGGACTTCAGTGAGGTTTTACACCATCATAAAGGAGAGGAGAATCAGACCCCTTTTCTTTTAATCCCTGTTTCACCCTGACAAAGGTTTGTTTGGTTTGGTTTTAAGGTTCTAATTTAACCAAGCTATAGTTTCCGCTTCCTCAAGAATCAATATTTTTCTCTGTCTTTTGACATTTATTTTATTTTATTTTTACATGCGGCCTCCAAAAGGGTATAATTTACAGTTAATACCATGCAATCAAAGACGACGGCAGGATTGCTATGAGCAGAGCAATCCTGGCTCCTAATCGTGGCTCGCAGGCGCTGCAGAAAAATTACAATCCCGTATGTGGAATGGTGAAGACCTGCTCCCACAAATGCACGTGGTTTTTTATTTTAAAGGCGTATTGAATGAGCGAAAACTCTCAGCCTCTCAGGGCTCAGAAGGACACTAATGAAGTGAGCCTAGTACGTGAGAAAAATATGGTGATATTGACTCTGGAGGATGAAATCCTCGATTAGCTACAGAACAGGACACAGATGTTGTGACATCGATGTGCCTCACTTCTGTTCTGAGAGGATCCCCATAGTGGAGTGAGAGAAGAGGTAATTTTCAGAGCCATTCTGTGTTTAGTGATGTGGGAACCTGTCGCACTAGGAATTGATCTGAGACCACCAAACTCATCTCACATCCACCACTGAGTAGCCCAGACCCTCAAAATTATTTAAGTGCCTAACTCCCACTGAAACCAATGGGAAATCAGTGGGGGTTAGACATCTAAATGCCTTTGAGGACCTGGGCCTCAGGAGTTTCAGTTTCTATCTGCCAGTCTAGCGGTGGCACAAAACATTCCTTCCACACTTTCCTCCACTGCTCCCAGGCTCAGGAATGAGAGCCAAGTGAGGCGTTGGATTTAAAGGATCCAAATGTGGGGTTGTGAGGCGCAGGGCTACTTTGCACTGTGATAACTCTGGAAGAATCACAGAAATGGCTAATTTCAGAGTAGCAGCCATGTTAGTCTGTATTCGCAAAAAGAAAAGGAGTACTTGTGGCACCTTAGAGACTAACAAATTTATTTGAGCATAAGCTTTCATGAGCTACAGCAACCTTCAGGAAAAGGAATGAGAATCTAGAAAGCAGATCTGCTTTAAGTCCTAGATCAGAAAAGCACATAAGCTCATGCCTAACTTCAAGCTCATGTTTTAATCATCTCTATTCAGCAAAGTTAAAGAGGGTGCTTAAGTGTCTAGCTCAGTGGTTTTCAATCTGTGGTCCATGGACCCCTGGGGGTCTGCAGACTATATCTAAGGGGTCCACAAAAGAATGTTGTTATGCTGAAGACTATATCTAAGATTTCCAAAGGGGTCTGGACCTCCACTGGGGTCCACAGATGAAAAAAGGTTGAAAGCCATTGGTCTAGCTGAATTGGTGCCTTAGTGGTGTTGCAGTGAGCCTACAGTCCTCTGCTCGGCGGTGTTTAGGTGCATCATGGCCTCAATGCATTTTGTTGTGCAGAGCTCTCTCCCCATCCCCGCCAACTGGTGATGGTTTTGGCTAAGGAAACTCACCTGTGTCAAATAAAAAGCATCAGCAAAGGCTGGCAGAAATGGAGAGGACTAAGAAAGGGCTGAGAGCAAACAACTTCCCCACATTCCACATGGACAAAGCATGTGCTTGACTCCCAATAATCTGTTAGAGCCCCATTATTTATTCAATTAGCTTTGGAGTCGGAAGAACCAACTACCTCATTCTCTCAAAGGATCAAATCAAATAGAACCATGTCGGGGCCCACTCATGTTGACCCTTGCTCCATGTACGAGTAACACACATAGATCAGGGACAGCTCCCACTGTGGTAGGTTTTTTCTGGATTAAATCAATACTTTTGAATCTGCTTTTCAAACTTTCCAGATCAGGAGGGAGACTCCGGATTTTCTTGCCAGGCTCCCATCTTTTGCCCATTCAGGAGGATGCCATACTTATCTGGTTTTCTACTCTCAGCCAAATGTAATAAATCTGAAAAGCAAGCTGTTCCCAGAGAGGTTTCTGTTTTCTTCTCTCTCACAGGTAGTTCCAAAGGCAGATGGTGCAGCCATGCAGAACGTCACATGGTCACATCAGAATACTGAGCTCTCTGGCAACATCACACCAGATGATCTGAGGAAACATGGCTCTGTCATGCCTTGAAAACAGTAGGTAAGTAATGCAGAGGTGCTATCTCTTCTCCATGTGCTTTTGTACCATATGCTGCCCTTACTACAAAATCAGACACATGGGGAAGTAAGGCAGCTAAATGGATTGGGAATGGGATATGCAGCCCTTCCAGTCCAGCTCAGCCTGTGTGCCATGAACTGCTGGGTCTCAGTCCAGTTCCTAATGGACAGGTATCTGCATCACAAAACCACTATTGCTGGCCTCACGGCTGCCTCAGCAAGAACTCTGAGAGAGGCCACTCCATGGGCCACAAAGAACGTCACAGAGAGGGGGTCCTTCCAGGTCAGGCTGGAAACACACTGACAAAGCAGCCTGAGGGGAGCTTCACCCGGTGTTGCCTGTACTGGGCTCATGCCAGGTTTGCTCTCCAGGGACATACAGTACAGCACCAGCACTGAATTCACCTATGAGGACAAGACACAATTAAATAAAATAAAGGAGAAACAAAGAGGCTGGGAAGATTCAGGGCCATTGACTCTGGGGTGAGTGTAATGGATCACAGTAGTGTACCTTTGAGAAACCCAGCAGGAGAGGGTACCGGTTCGTACACAGCATGTTTGAGAAGAACTGGAGGGGTACCAATGGCTTACGCCTGCACTGCAGACAGATGATTAGTGTATATACCACCGACACAGCGCCTTGCGGGGCCAGCTGAAGAAGATCTCCACTGGCTGGCGCTAGTCACAAGTCCTTTCTGTGGGCTGGTGACATGATCATACAAAAAGCCAGTGCATCAGGAGGGCACTAAAGGGTGCACAGTTCTGACACACATGAAGAGGGCACCGACACTAGACCCTGGGGCCACACTTAGCCCCCAAGGGAGTGGCAGTAACTATACTGACTGGACCCAGCTTGAGGGGGACCATTCTAAAAAGGATGTAGATTAGACAATGGGGAGCCTCTGCCAAAGAAGAGCCTGGGATGGGCTGTTCACAAGAGGTGCCAGCTACATCGCTTAGCAGTACCATGGTTTCAATGCTGGGGATAGTCCTGCACTATTAGTGCAGAGAGACTTTCCAGCCCTAAATCTAGCATGGTCATCGTATACAATAAGTATCTGTTTAACCCTGATGGTCTATAGCCTATCCCTGGGATTCTGTTTAAGGGTTTGATTGCTCATCTTTATTTTGGAATTGCTGACAGACCCTTAGCTATTATGGCTCTTACCAGTGGTTGCCCATTTAGATAGAAAGAAAGAAGGGAACCTAAAGGGCTTGTGCTGTTTGTATTTAATTTACTCGGACAATATGTACTGCCCTGCCATGCTGCCCAGACCCCTGAGTCTGTCTTTCCATTTCTTGTACATCAATAAACAACAAGGCTGGAAATGCATTATTCTGTCCTGTCTGTGGTGTGTGGGGGCGGGGGGCGTTGCTGGTTATTTTTGAACTGCAATATTTGGCATTGTTATTGTGTCAGTGATTTAAATGTGCTGACCGAGTCAGTGACAGCTTAAATGGCTCCAGCCCCCAGCCTTCCCCTCCCCCTTCTCCCAGTCTGCAGTTAGTCTCTGTTACGGATAGAAGGCTGACAACTTCTCCTCAGGAACAATAGGAAGTGGGAGAATAGGTGGAGAGCCCTGTAATTGTTTAGGTTGGGGTTTCTTTTGGGGGTCACTGGTGGTTGTTGTTTTAAAAGATGAGGAAAATTGAGACACTCCTTCTTTGCTGGTGCCTAGAAGAAGGCCGGTGCCACCTCTGAATCCATGACTATGCATCCAACTGCACCTGACCTCAAGGTGAGAGATACAGAGGGGAAAAGAGAGATAGGCCTTAAAGGCTGCTTTGCATCTCCCCCTACCTGCTCTGCAGTGACAACCTTCTGATAGCAGACAGCCAACGCTCTAAATCACTCACCATCTGCTCTCTCACTCCTTGCACACTTCCGCCTCCTGCTACCTTACAAAACAGATCTCCCCACACCGGCTTTACTTAAAGTTAGCCAGGTGTGCAGCTTAGCCTGGCTGTCCAGATGCCATTAAGGGGAAAAAGGTGAGGGGGTCGTTCTCTGGACCAGATATAAGAGGCTGAAAGGCTACATGGGGCAACTCCAGACGCAGCTGATGCAAAAGTGATCGTCTCCTCTGCTAAGACATGCACAGTGAAGGCTGTCAAACACACACCACTGGGGCAAGAATAAGACAAGACAAGGCTGGACAAATACAGACACATGCGACACATACATTTGCACAGTATGTAGCATAGTACCCCACTGGGAAATGAGCGTCAAAGCATCTTATTATTGTTGCCACCCTACTAATAACTAGGTTTGGCAGAATTCAATTTTTTATTTTTTTATAATTTCAACAGACAATACCAATGTTTATTTGTAAGCATTTTTTTTATTTTTGTAACAATTTAAATTTTCATAGTTGTGGGAAATTATGGGAGGGTCTGAAAATGGCAGCGGGTCAGGCACTAAATATTTAATGACAGTAGATGTTGAGATTCAAAAAGTTAAATTTTATAACTGTTAAAACACAAACTGTCAACATCACGTGTCAAAATATACAAAGTAAATGTCCTTAACTCAAACATTCTTAAGTTTTCAAGCAGCATTTTTCTTACTTTGCCTTTCTGTATATTTCTATGATCACTTATCAATGGAAATATTTTTTTGCCAGTTTGGGTGTGTATGGTGAAATTGACGTTTACTGATAAAAATCTTACCCGTCCAAGCCTATTAATAACACAAGCAAATCTAGGTACAACCACAGCTGCTCTGGAATGGTCCAAATAAAATGAGTGATGGGTAGCACTGTAATACACTCCTAATTTACATTTGGTAGAACTGAATGTACAAAACTCACAGAGTAAATATGTGATACTGTCATTCCTTACTGGTGGGAATAAAACTGTGCTCGATCAGCTGCCTTGGCTTTTTCACTCTCTCTCAAGCACTCTGATAGCTACTATGTAACTGAAAAGGGTATGGATTCTGAAAGTGATAGTCGGAGAAAAAGGGAATGTAGTGACACAGGTTAACCATATGTCTCCAGGAGGAGTCAGCTACGGGAGGTGTTTCCTTTGGAAATTAAGGCCTTCCCTCTGTGGTGACTTATGACGGTGCACCTCTAACAGCACATGGATTCAACTAACTCATGTCAGACCCAGATACTGCAGGAAGCTGGAAAGCAAAGGGCCCCCTGCTGGGCAGGTGCTAGGAATTCATGAGTTTGCCCCTGAAGTCACCAGCAAATGAGTTTCCTGGACATCACCCTGGTGAAATCACCCATGTATCAGCACATGGAGAAAGTGAGCTCTCTGTGAACTCAGATCCATGGTGTAGTGGGAGAGCCGGCCATGGAAATATGCTATCTGAAGTGAAAGCCCAGAGCAAGGATGGGGATGGGCGGGTCTGCTGCATGGGTCACAACGGAATGCAGCGAGAAAGCCTGGGCAAGGGAGCTTTGATCTGGTGGCATCACTACAGAATGCAGACTGGAGGGAATGGGAGGAGAATAGAAGCCAAAGGAGGAGGCTAGCAATGAGGAGCCCTGTAGTGCCAAGAGAGCAGGGTGCCCACTGGAAGAAGAGGTGACGTGAGAGTAGATTACGGTTATTGATACTGATTTCTATTACAGAAGCACCTGGAAGCCTCAGCAAATATCAGGGCCCCCCTTGTACTAGCAGCTGTACAAAAGTGCTCCACAGTGGCCTAACTCCATCAGTGGCAATCTTAGCATTACCTTCAGTGGAGCCCAGTTACGCCAGTGCTGAGCGCCTTTGAAAAGGCCACCCACCCTCCCGGCCCCAAAGGACTTGCAGTCTGAGCAGACAAGAGCGATGGAGCACAGTAGGGGATGCGGAGAGGTGAACTGACCTGCCCAGGTCACACCCCAGTCTAGCAAAACAGCTGGGATTAGAATCCAGGGCCTGCAGGGCCACAGCCACAGAGGAGAGAGGAATAAATGGGCTCTACCCCTCTTGCAGACCAGGGGGACCCAGGAGGGAGGCTACCCTACAAAGATCAGGAGTGGGAAAGCAACCTAAATGGTAAACACCATGGGTGCTGGATGAAGGTTGGGAGAGCTGTGGACAGCCCCATGAAGTCCGTGGCTCATCGCCGCACTAGCTACAGCTGGAATTCCTGAGAGGATGGTGGTGCCGAGCACAGATCCATGTGGCAGGAAGGTGCCCAGTCCAGGGGGGGCACCTCTCCAAACCCAGCCACTTCAGCTACGCAGTCTGCTCACTTACAGCCCAAAATTTTAAGGTTGCAGGGGGAAGAGGGTAGCAGTTGCATTGGACATAGTTATCACTGGAAATGTGTTGAGGCTCCATGTCTCAGTAGTTTTGAGGGTTATGAGGGGGGTTGCATTGGGATTCTGTATCCCTGGAGGGGGAAGAGGGTTATAAGAGAGGATGGATTGAGGTTGCATGTCGCTGGAAGAGAAAGGGATGAGGGTTATGGGAAGGGACATGTCTGGGTTGCATATCCCTGGAAGGGAAGGGAAGGGAAGGGAAGGGGGGAGAGAGGGTTAAAGGCAGGGATGGGTCACAGTTGCATTTCCTGAGAGGAGAGGTCAAGGTACAGGAGGGGATGAGTGAGGGATGCAGGTCTCTAGAGGAGGGGGAGAGGATTATGGGAGGGCACGGGCAGGTCAGGGATGCCCATCCTTGGAGGAGTGAGGAGGGTTATGGGAAGGGATGTGTGGGGGTTGCATGTCTGCAGAGGAAGGGTTTGGAAGCTGGGAAGAATTGCCAATCAAGTGGGGGAACATTTGCCACAAGAGGGGCATGTGGGTGATGGGCAGCTGACATTATATGGGTCAGGGTGGCAAGTTACCGAAAGGAGTGAGGATATGGCAGCTGGGAGGTAGGGCAGAGATGGACCCTGGCTTTTCCTTGCCCTGGTCCAGTATTGGGATGCGAAGAACTCCACATAGGAGCTCTGCCAAACCACCTTAATCAAAAGGCTGAAATTAGCGACGCTCCCAGCTGCTTATGTGTGAAATGACAATGTGTTTATTAGTGCTGAAATAGAAAGGGAAGGAGAAGGAGTGTTGTGTAAACTGTGCCTGGCCTTTGTGCCTGCTGCTGGGGGTGTGATCAACACCACCAGCTGGCAGCTCTCCGGTTAAGAAAAAAATAATACAGTCCTGGAGACTGAAAGTGAACAAGAGCAAGCGGAGCACTCAATGCAGGAAAAACAGCTGGCAAGGGACCCTCGCTCTCAAGGCACAAATTACAGTCAAAGCCAATAAGAAATTCTTCCTAATTCACAGGAAGTTTTCTCTATGACTCTTTATCCAAAATCCAACTCTTTCCCCCCACCACCCCATTCTTCATTCCTTGGTATAAAAACTCCCATCCTTGGCACCCTGGGTCCAAGGTATTTTGTTGCCAGACACTCCTCACCTAGGGTGGGCAGTACAGATGTTCAATGTGGACACAGCTGCGGGGAACAGAAGGGGAGTCCCGGCAGGCACTGCAAGGTTGCAGGGGCTGGGAGTACATGCAAAATTTTGGGGCATCCTGACAAAGCATTCTTATTGACAGCAGAGTGGGTTAGGCACAGACTGGCTCAGCTAGTGGTCATTCTTTCTTGTGCATCTTCTCTGAATAAAATGCGGGGATGTTATTATTCCTGAATAGGAGAGAGCTATCCTCATGACTCTTGTGAATGCCCCATGTGGCATGGGCAGGGGCAAAGCAAGTTTCCACAACACAGCTCTGCCGATGCACCCCAATCCTGATCTGCAGCCCCCATATCCCAGCCCTGGGTACCCCCAGCACTTTGCCATTGCACCTCAGTCTTGGGCAGCCCCCTGCTATTCCAGTCCCACCCTTCTCCACTTTCTGAATTCACACCCGCAGGACCTCAGCTATTCCAGACCAGTGTCTCTCTTAATTTGAGCAATGTCTGTCAATCGTGCCAGAACTGATGGTTTGGGAACATATATCAAAGCATTCATACAACATTTATCACTGTAGCATAGATCCTGAAAGGTCTTGAAATCAATGGGAGTCAGGTGCCTAAATACCTTGCAGGAGCTGGGTTGAGTGCTTTTCCCTGCCCTCCCCTGCCCCCCCTTCAAACTGAGGTAGGATTCAAACTCATTTTTCTAGGGATGAAAGACATTAGGGGCCTGATGCAAAGACCATCTTCCAAGCCAGCTCAGTGAGCTAGCACTGCAAACCAGCAAACATGGCGCTGGCGTGGGAGCAGCTAATGTAATCCCTACCCTGCCACTGACTATGCATCCTTGGGCACCACACCTCACCACACCACACATGACCCATGCTAGTCAAGTTGCTTAATGCACTACTGGAAGGCCCTCATCTCTACTACAATGACAAGCCTCTATATGGAGTAGACAGGGAGGTTTGGATTTGGATTCAGAGTGCAACTAAACAGCCAGCAGGATCTCTTTACCTAGGGCAATAACTTAGCCTTTAAAAGAAAACAGTGGCTTCTTTGAAGAAAAAGAAAACCAAGTAATAATTGCACAGGCTTTAACTCCAGATAATGTCAGCGTGAGCACAGGGCTAATTAAATGATTGATATGATTTCAGAGAGAAAACACATATGCACGCTCTGGCCATGCACAAGGTTATCTGTGTCATTTAATTAACCTGAGCACCAGAGAGAGATTCTCTGCCGTTATCTGTGATCCCAGTTTTGTGATAGCTGTTGGGCTTTCGGTTTTGTGTGGAGAGTGGTTTTCCCCCAAGAGATCAGCCAGAGCTGAAGGGACTTTAACAAGTTTGATAACATTTTTAAAAAGTGATGCATCGTTTAAAAAAAAGTCTCCTCGCAGAGGGCACTAACTGGGGGGTTGTTCTGGACCCAGGTGTAGGGATATGTAGTGTCTTGGTGTGGCGACTGCCTCAGTTTCCCTCCCCGGCCTGCTGTAACTGGGCAACAAATGACTGCAAGTTCCAAGAGTTCTGGGGTCCATAAGACAGAGTGGCAAGGCCTGCACCATCCCCCTCCGCTCCCTGGCTTGGGTAAGTAGCATTCTCCCACATCTCTCCTCTCCTTGGCCGGTGCAGTGAGAACTCCCCCTCCTGTTTCACTCTGCTTTGACCATTACTGTCTGCTACACCCCTAGTGCATCTCTCACCCTTCCCAATGCTTCCCTTCACGCTTCTGCCTTCCATGACTTCAGCCTTCTTCCTCTCCTGATGGTTCCTCTTGCCCATTGGCCTCTTCTCCCACAAGGCTTTGGTTCAGATCCTCAAAGATATTAAGGCTCCTAACTTCCAGTGATGTCCACAGAAAAGTTAGGCACCTAAAAACTCTGGAGAATCTGAGCCTTTGTCCCCCTCTCTCTGTCCACTCTCTGCCCTCCATGTGTAGCTGTTCCTCTCCCTTCCACCTGCTGCTCTTTGAGCTCCCAGCTCCAGCCGCCCCCCTCCTACCCACCCATAGAGCTGTGCCAGCTCAGCAGGGAGGCTGCCTGCAGGGAGCAGGGGATTCACAGGTCTGGGACACTAACCAAAGCAACCGCAAAATGTGTAAAAATTCAGCATCGCCCTTGCCAAACTGGGACTCGGACTCAACTCCCCTTGGTCCCTCCAAGGCAGGACAGGGGCACATTGAAGTGTGGCTTGCCCTAGTGCTGCCCACACTGCCCTGACCTGTGGCTAGACAGAGACTTCAGCACTGTCACACCAGCCCCTTTCACCAGCGCTGCAGTCGCATTATACAAAAGACACATCAGGGAGAGCAGCAGGTGCTAAGGACCACATCCGGGCGTCCCTTTCTTTATCAGCAGCCGAGCAGTCTAAAAACTACTCTGAGCCATGCAGGTTATGCATCTGCATTTCTATGGAAGGTGTCAAGCAACAATATAAATCATGAGAGTGATGAGTCTGTATAAAGCAGACAGGTATGTATGAGGATGGAGGAAAAGAAGGGGAGGAGATAGGCAGATAGATGCAGAGCTGGGGAAATGTTTTTCAGAAGCTTTTGACAGTGCTCCTCTGTCTTTGTCAGGGGAAACAGGAACATGTCTGAACACTCTGCCATAAAAGTCTCCCTCTCCAGCTAAATTTTATCTACATATCCTCCCTCGAGCACTCTGAACATAAACTATATGATCCAGGCTATTTCTGTACCACATACACCCACCTGGCACATACACAGAAGTGATCCCCCTCCTCACAACACCTTGGGAATCAAAGCAAAGTGTAACTCAGAGAATAGGGATTGGGGGAGAGCCTGGTACAGTGAGGGGTTTGTTTAAAGGTGATCCTGATAATCCAATTTGAATAATGAGGGAATTGTGGGGTTATAGGCTAAAAAGCAGTGAGGCAGAGGGCCATTCAACTCAAAGAACAGACCAGGAATGTTATTTTGAGATCCACCCAAAGTCTAGACTTGCTGATGCCTGATTCCATCCCAGCAGGCATCATACAGGGATTTCACAACAAGCCTGAAATCTGACCGAAGCCCATCACGAGGGACTCAGAGAAATGGCACTGACAAAAAAGCTTTTTGTTTTTTAAATACAGTGCAATACACAATCCTTTAGGGCAGGGGTGGGCAATCATTTTGGCCCGAGGGCCACATCTGGATATGGAAATTGTATGGAGGGCCATGAATGCTCATGAAATTGGGGGTTGGAGTGCAGGAGGGGGTGAGGGCTCCGGCTGCGGGCTCTGTGGTGGGTCCAGAAATGAGGAGTTCAGCGTGTGGGAAGGGGCTCCAGGCTGGGGCACAGGGTTGGGGTGTGGGAGGGGGGGTGAGAGCTCTGGCTGGGGGTGCAGGCTCTGGGAATGAGGGTTTGGGTGCAGGAGGGTGCTCCAGGCTGGGACCAAGGGGATCGGAGGGCAGGAGGGGGATCAGGGCTGGAGCAGGGGGTTGGGGCATGGGAAGGGATCAGGGGTGCAGGCTCCGGGCAGCGCTTACCTCAAGCAGCTCCCAGAAGCAGTGGCATGTCCCCCCTCCGGTTCCTACGCGGAGGTGTGGCCGTGGTTCCCAGCCAATGGGAGCTGCGGGGGCTGCGCCTGGGGTGGGGGCAGCGCGCAGAACCCCTTGGCTGTCCCTAAGTGCAGGAGCCAGAAGGGGAACATGTCGCTGCTTCCAGGAGCCGCGCAGAGCCATGGTACGCACGGAGCAGGGCAAGCCCCCGACCCCACTCCCCAACTGGAGCGCCAGAGTGGGGCAAGCCCTGGACCTTGCTCCCCGGCTGGTGCTCAAGGGCCAGATTAAAATGTCTGAAGGGCCAGATGTGGCCCCTGGGCCGTAGTTTACCCACCCCTGACTTAGGGAGTGGTCCATTCCTGCCTCCAGCCAGCTTCTTCCTTCCTGAGCACCTGCCGGCTGGCTCCAGACTCCCACAGGCCAAGAGCAAGTTGCAATAGCACAATGGAGAAGGAGTCGAAGCGTCGACAGTGGGGTGAGTTAAAATGAAAGGAGAAAGTTTACAAGTGAGTGAGTAACCCTGGGCCCAGACCACAGGAGCAATCCCCACCCCTGCATTTTGGGACAGTTCAGATCAAGGTCCAGCAGCAGAGGCACACCTCTCTTTACAATCAGGCACACGGGTGATGAATGAATGCCCCAGTGCCATGGAGAGACTCAGCCCACGATCCTACAGCTGCTCCGTTACTCAGACAATAGTCACACTTGTTTGCAGTGTTGTTGGTCCTAGGATATAATAGAGATGAGGTGAGTGAGTTAATATCTTTTATTGGGCCAGCTTCTGTTAGTGGAAGGGACAAGTTTTCGAGCTACACAGAGGTCTTCTTCAGGTATGGGGAAGAAATCAGAGCAACTGAGCTAAATACAAGCTGGGACAGATCGTTAAGCAGAGGGGTAAGATGTGTAGGAGGCCACTTGAAATAAGGGTTAGATTGTTATTCAAAAGCAGGTGGAAGTGGACCCTTAAGGGTTAGCAGGTAGGTATGTGTTATAAATTGTAATGAGCCATGACACCAGTAGCCCTTTTGAATCCAGGTGTCATGGGATCCACTCACTGCTAGTGGCACCTCCTCCTGGTCACTCTGGGGATTATCTCTGGCCAGGCATTGCACCCTCCTCTGGTGGTATCTCTCCCATCATTCTCTTGCACCCTCTGCAGCTCCAGCTGCTGCTTTTTTGTGACTTGGCCCTCTGGCCAGGTCACTAGGAGTGTATTGCCTTCCAGGGGGAGGATAATTTCCAGGACAAATTGTCCCAGGCAGTCCACTGTCCTCTGCCTGGTCTGTGCCACATCCCCATTGGCTGGTAGGGGAGCCCAGGCCTGCACTCTTCTCAGGGTCCCTCCAGTCAGTAGCCAAGGCCTGCACTGTTCTACCTTGCTGCTTTCCCTCTGAGCCTTTCCTACCTTCCCGGCTTCCCCCCTCTCTGGGTTCACCAACCTCCCAATTCCCTCCTCCCAGGGAGTAACTGTGAATGACCCTCTATAGTAACACACATCCCTTCTACCAGGGAGTGACTGCAGGCTGCCTCCCCTGCAGCCCCTTGCTGCTCTCAGCTCTTGGGCTTTCTACAGGCCCCACCTGTTGCTGTCCAGATGAGCCTTGTCTAATTAATCCGTGCTCTCTGGCCTCTCTTCCAGGTGAAGTCTGGGAAGCTAATTGGCCCACCTGGTCACCTTAATCCCTTCAGGCCTTGTGTGGGGTTTTAGTGTCTAGCAGCATTATGAATTAAAATTCCCAGGCTCACCTTTTGAACGAGTTGTACAGGTTTCCTTTGAGGATGAGTATTGAAAGATCAGATACAGAGTGATCGCTTTGTGAAATGTGTTGGCTGACAGGTGATTATGGTGTTTTTGGAAAGGGTCATCCAATTACCTTGGGAGAACCTGCTTTGATACAAGGGAAAAAAATCTCCCTAAGGGTATTATCAAACATCTACAACCCATATTTGATGGGGACCACATCCTGAAAGTAATCTTTCCAGAACATCCTCTTCTGGCCTTCAAACAACCAAGAAGTTCATCATCAGAGGCAAGTTTCCAAGTATCCATGGGCCAGAACATACCAATGCAAAGGCAGCAGACTCTGTCATAACAACAGATGCAAAACCTGCAGACATATCTCCCCCAATGATCAATGGCCCCCACAACACACCTTTCAAGATCCATGGGTCCTACACATGCCTATCACAACATGTGGTGTTCCTCATCTAGTGCACCAAATGCCCCAATAACAACTGTGTGGGTGAAACCAGACAATCACTATGCTTTCATGTATGCCACAGAAAAATGATAAAAGACAAAAACACCCTATCACCTGTGAGTGAACACTGTTCACCAAGTGATCACTCCATATCTGATCTTTCAATACTCATCCTCAAAGGAAACCTGTACAACACCTTCAAAAGGTGAACGTTGTTGTCAGAAGCTACCTGAGTACATAATACCCAGCTCAGTCAGTGGCGGGACTTTCCACTGCCCCCTAGGCCAGATAAAGACACCACCCCAGGGATGCATTCTTATACACAGGTACAAACAAGTTACATAACGCTCCTGACGTATTGAGGTACAACCCCTTTATGTAACTATGCACCACCCTTCTACGTAGTGAGGTGCCGCCTCTCACCTTGTACATGTTGGTTTGAACAAAACAACCCTATCCATTATACTAGCCTTTTGCCGCTGTCCTTGTTATCTATGTGGACAGTATAAGAATGTTCTTGTACCATCTGTATACAGTTCTGGTATCCAATACACTTTAGATATATGTTTATGCAACATCAGCCTTTTCCTTGCCAGCTTCTGTGAGCAGGGCCGGCCTCTGGCTCACAGCTTAACTTTGCTTTATGTTAGCAAAGTCTTGACCATTACTTTAGCTCAGGCCTTAGGTCTCATACCGGGCTTCTGATACCAAGGGTTTATGTTTCAGGGCCTCATCTTACTACAAACGTGGGAACTTAAATTCATAACGTTGCTAGACACTAAAACCATGGACTCAACAGGGCCACTGGTTTCATGGTGCATTACAATAATCTGTGACACACACCTGCCTGCTAACCCTTAAGTAGTTTCGTAGCTCACGAAAGTTTATGCTCAAATAAATTGGTTAGTCTCTAAGGTGCCACAAGTACTCCTTTTCTTCCTACAACTTGTGTTATCCCTTATGCTCTAACAATCTGTCCCAACTTGCATTTAGCTCAGACACTCTGATTACCTTCCCCAGACCAGGAGAAGAACTCTGTGTAAGCTCGAAATCTTGTCCCTTCCACCAGCAGAAGTTGGTTCAATAAAATAGATTACTTCACCTGCTTTGTCTCTCTAATATGCACAGGTGAGATTTTTGAAGATTTTCATTTGTAATGCAGTACTACCCAGGTGTCCCAAGTGAGATCAGTGCTCCACTGTGCTGGGTGCTGCATGCACACCCTTCCCTGAAAAAGCTTATGATCTAAATACACAAGTAGTACTTACTTTCCCAAGGTCACACAGTGGGTCGGGGCAGAGCTGTCATTAGAACCCAGGTCTTCTGTCTACCAGCCCAGGAGGCCTGTTGATTAGAACACACTGCCTCTCATTCACACAGCATGAAAGTGCCACTAACAGCCTTTTACCACAGGGACATGGAGAAGGAAAGCACAATCTCAGTGTTGCCAACTCTCATGATTTTGTTCTGCATCTCATGATAATTATTGTTTTCGGTAAAGCCCCAGCTCCTGGAGTCAGGTGGACATGATTTCAGCCTTCATTATTAAAGAAAAAGTAAGTTTCTAGCCCTTATGCTGTGGAGAAAATTTCAAAATGTGATCTTCAGTCCTAAAGGCTCAAAAAGCAAAAGACAAATAAAAAGAACACCAAATCTATTTTTTTAATACTCTCTTGATTTTAAAGCCAATCTTATGATTTTTGGTGAGCTTGACTCATGATGTTTGAATATGTGGGGTTGGCAATACAATCTACTGACATGCTGCTTTGCAGCCAGGAGAAAATTCTGTTGCAGTTTGAAACAAACAAATCAGAAACAGCAGGCTGCCTCCCATGGAAAGAGAAAATGGAAAATGAGAGCCAATTGCCATTGTGCCAGCACCATCCATGCAGGAGACAGTTTGCCCTGACTGCCCTTCTGCTGGGTCTCAGAGCCACAGCGCTTGCATGGGAGGCCCAGCACAGTGTCATTTTAGGCACAGAACCGCTGCCAGCACTGCGTACGAATAGGCAAGGAAGAGGCCTCAGGGAGCCTTCCTCCCATCTAATGACCCTGCAGATGGCCAGCTACAGTTCCTGGCTTTCTGGTCCCCAGTTACAGCGAGGAGTTACCAAAGAAGGGTGGGGACCAGGATGTTAGATGGGGTGGGATCTGAGTTACTACAGAGAATTCTTTCCTGGGTGTCTGGCTGGTGAGTCTTGCCCACATGCTCAGGGTTTAGCTGATCACCATATTTGGGGTTGGGAAGGAATTTTCTTCCAGGGCAGATTGGCAGAGGCCCTAGGGTTTTTTTGCCTTCCTCTGCAGCGTGGGGCACGGGTCACTTGCTGGAGGATTCTCTGCACCTTGAAGTCTTTAAACCATGATCTGAGGACTTCAATAGCTCAGACATAGGTTAGACATTTATTACAGGCGTGGGTAGATAAGATTCTGTGGCCTGCGTTGTGCAGGAGGTCAAACTAGACCATCATAATGGTCCCTTCTGACCTTCAAGTCTATGAGTCAAGGCCTTTGCATGAAAAGGTTTACACTTTGTCCCTGAAAAATATCCTCAGTAAATGGTACCTACAGTGCTGTGTTCAGCTGCTGCCATTGGAGTTTGGGGAGATTCACTGTGACTGTGACGTTGCACTTCATATGCTTTATGAAAATATGCTTATGAATGTGAATAAGATGTAACTGGAACATGCTCTCTGTAAAAGGTCTCTTGTAAAGTATCATTACAAAGCTTATAATCTCCTGAGTGTGTTCATCCCATTTGTATGCATGTATCATTCTTGTATCTGAAGCTAGAAATATGAAGTATAACTCTGAGGTCCTACTGTAATTATCCAAAGTGTGGGCCATTAATGGTGGTTTAGAATCTTGATGGCTCCCATTGACTAGGACAATTGGTTGTAAATGGCTCTGTTTATTTTCAAACCTTCCTGTGTACCTGTGGGCCAGCCCCGGAAGAATGGAGGCTGTGGTCTCACAGGACATGTGATCATGTCACCTGATACTGGAATCCATCTTAAATCTGGTAGTTTTCCATTTAGAAGGAGAGGTGGGGACCCAGAGAGACAAAAGATTCCAGCCTTGTGCCAAAGCTATAAAAAGGGGTGGAGCAGGACAGAGGGGGCGGCCAGTCATGAGAAAGCCCCGGTTTTCCACCTAAGATGTCTGCTGGAACTAATAAGAACTGTACCAGGGGAAAGGATTGGGCCCAGACTAGGAAGGAGTCTAGCCTGTGAAAGAAGCTTATTGGAACCTCTCAGAGGGTGAGATATTACCTGTATTCAGTTTCTTAATGTATTAGGCTTAGACTTGCATGTTTTTGCTTTATTTTGCTTGGTGACTTACTTTGTTCTGTCTGTTATTACTTGAAACTACTTAAATCCTACTTTTTATACTTAATAAAATCACTTTTGTTTATTAATGAACCCTGAGTAAGTGATTTAATACCTGGGGGAGCAAACAGCTGTGTATCTCTCTCTCTATCAGTGTTATAGAGGGCAGACAATTTATGAGTTTACCCTGTAGAAGCTTTATACGAGTAAAAACAGATTTATTTGGGATTTGGATCCCATTGGGAGCTGGGTGTCTGGGTGCTGGAGTCAGGTAACCTGCAGAGCTGTTTTCACTTAAAGCCTGCAGCTTTGGGTTGCAGCAGGCTAGCAAGTTTGGCTCAACAATGGTCTATGTTGCAGCAGGCTAGCATGTCTGGCTCAACAAGGCAGGATTCTGGAAGTCCCAAGCTGCCAGGAAAAACAGGCTCAGAGGTAACTTCAGCACATCAGGCGAATCTCTGTGACTGAACCCGTCACAAATACCATGTGTGAAAGCTGGGGGTCCCCTCTCCTGCAATCTCTTTGTAAATATTTGCCAGGCACTGGACTCCAGAGACAAACACATTTATTCTTCAGGGATGAGATCCCTAGGTACAAATTATCTCTGACAAGGAGAACAGAGAAAAGGGCTGGGATTTTCACTGGCACCTAAGGGAGCTGGGCACCACATCCTTACTTCAATGAGCTTTTGGTGCCTAACTCCCTTAGGAGTCCCAGCCTAGGGACCCAATTTCCTCTAATTTTGGATCAGAACAACTCTATTTACATGATTGGAGTTGCTCCTGATTTCCACCAGTGAAATACACTCCAGAGAGAAGTTATGCCCCACACAGTTCTGAAGCCAATGCCTGCATAGAGCAGTGATGGGTGCCTTAGAAATGATGTGGTAGATAAAATTAGCACATCGGGAGCCAATCGGGTGCATGTCAGCAGAAGCGGGGAAGTTATCTTAACCTTTGGCAACAGAACTTTGACACAAATCTCCCAAGAGCCTTCTCCAGCTCAGCACTGAATGAGGCTTCCATATGAAAAAGGGGCTGGGGTCCAGAAATTTCACAACATAATTCTGCAGAGCCAAGATCCCGCAGACAGAAATGGCAAAGCACTTTGCGCAAAATTGGGAGAAAATAACTGTTCCCCAGTGCCATGTGGCTGTAGCCAATTCTTTCTGTCCTGTGACACACGGATCAGTGCCACTGGCAGGCTGGTATCAAAGAGGCTGAAAAAAAATCACATAGAGGCAACAGTGATGGAAAGCGGCTGCATGAAGCACGTGCAATGGAACTCAATCTGCTGCAATATGATATTTTACAAGAGACAATGATGGAGCATGGCCCCAGCTCTCAGAATATTTCCCACAATTCCTTGCCCGTGACAGCGGTGACAAAGTGTCAGCTTCCATATGTTACATTTAAGCGTCACTTACTGTGCTAAACGCAGACTAGAATTAAAATGGAAATGACATAGATGTGCATTACACTGCCATTAATCTTGATGTCCTGAGTCTCATGCTGACAGAGGGCTTTGGGGGAGGAGAGTGGGGAAGAGGCAAGAGGCTTGTTTTTTTATTCTTGTTATAATAAAAATGAGCATGGCTGTGAGTGCTGACACAACACAAACACACTGCACTTCAGTACAGGCCATTACGGGGCTGATGAAGGAGGCCACCCCACCAAGGGCCTGGTGTTCAAAAATGCTCCCTTGATTGCGTATGCAAACATTCTTTCCCATTTGAAGGCCTAATCTGGATAGCCATTACCTTGGCTGCATCCACATTGAGGGTATGGATGCTCTCAGAGGACCCGCTGGATGCAGAACTGGCTGTTGCTCATGCAATTATATGGACATCTTAGTAAAAATAGACCCATAAGACCAAATTCTACCTCAGTTACACTCAGCTGACTTTAGTGGGGTTGTACAGGATAGCTGAGGGTGGAGGAT
The DNA here is from genome assembly GCF_015237465.2 of Chelonia mydas. Lineage (NCBI taxonomy): Eukaryota > Metazoa > Chordata > Testudines > Cheloniidae > Chelonia > Chelonia mydas. The sequence continues at coordinate 46,409,161 of NC_057853.1, forward strand.
GGAAGGTCCAGCTAGAAATGGGGAAACCTCATGAGACTGGTAGGTCCTGCTCTGTACAGATGGAAGCTTGGATGCTTTCCTGAGCCGCTTGGGTCTGCAAAGTTAGAGCTAGAACTTGAGTTAGAACTGGCCCTTGTGAGATTATCAGAGAACCCCTGAGACCAGCCATTGCCAAGATACTTCAGCCAGGCCCAGCAACTGCAGAGACGCATGGAAATGAACAACAATTGAAAAGGATTCACAGTATAAAATTCCGCTCTGGATCTAGAGTCTGAATGCCCAAGAGTTCCAGGCCAAGATTGTCCAAAATGACTAGCAATTTTGGGTGCTGACCACCCACCCACAGAAAGTCAGCTTCACTTATGGTGTCTTCCTGGGGCAAAATTACTCCTTACTTTGGAAAATCTTGGTGTATTTGGATCTGGGATTTCAGTTCAGCCCATTATAAAGATTGGGATCTGTGGCTAGTGCTTAGCCTACTGCAAGTTCACACAGCAGGCCCAACACAGTTATAGGTTTTAAACTGTTCTTTGTTCCAGATCCCTTCGAAAGATTAACTCACAGCAAATACCCCCTGATTCTCCAGGCAATGCTACAACAGCTTTGTGAATACCCAGAAGATGAAATGCATGGATTCCAAGGCCAGAAGGGTCCACTGCGATCATCTAGTCTGCTCTCCTGTATTGCATAGGTGAGAGAACTTCCCAAAAATAATTCCTAGAGCAGAAACATCCAATCTGGTTTTAAAAATTGTCAGTGATGGAGAATCCACCATGTCCCTTGGCAAATTGTTCCAATGGCTAACTACCCTCACTGTCAAAAATTTACACCATATTTCCAGTCTCAATTTTTTTAGCTTCATCTTCCAACCATTGGATCATGCTATACATTTCTTTGCTAGACCGGAGTGTCCATTATTAAATATTTGTTCCCCAGGTAGATATAGACTGTAATCAAATCACCACTCAATCTTCTCTTTGTTAAAATAAATAGATTGAGCTCCTTGAGTCTATCACTATAACCATGTTTTCTACCCCTGTAATTATTCTTGTTGCTCTTCTCTGAACCCTCTCCAGTTTATCAACATCTTTCTTGAATTATGGGCACCAGAAAAGAACACATTCCAGTATGAGTCACACCAGTTCAAAACACAGAGGTACAATAACCTCTCTGCTCCTACTCGAGATTCCCTGTTTATGCATCCCAGGATCACATTAGCTCTTTTGGCTACACACAGTCATTGTGGGAGATCAGCCAATTATCCACCACGGCCCCCAAATATTTCTCAGGGCATTTGGAATCAGTTCCTGTATATTTAGACCTTGGACCCATGGGCAGGCGCCAGAGACATCATGCTGCTCCCTGGAACCAAGGACCCTTGTAGCCCAGCTGTTCTCTTTTAAAGGCCTGCATCTCTAATAAGACTTAGGCATTAGTCCAGGAAGGGAGCTGACAACCCAAATGCTCCTTTGGGGCAGAGCAGGTATTTAATGGCCTTGTCACAGAGGGGATTAGCTCTTTAAGGGGAGATGAGTCCAGATCAGTTCCTTGTGACACACTCTGCTCCCCTCCCCAGGTGGAGAATATGATCCAAGTCACATGAAAGGCTGTTTTTTGGTTAACTCAGGCCTTTGGGCTGGTCATAAAACAGAAGCCAGTTGAGAACCAAGAGAGACTCCAGCTAGGAAGCCCTGGGATTGGTGCTCAGTAGACAGCAGGGGGTGACCCAAAGGAGCCCAGGAGGGGCTGACAGGAGAGCCTGGGAAGGGGTTGAGAAATGAACCCAGGGGATGGGCTGAAGAGCATTTGAAACTTGCAGAGAAGACAGCCCGTTAGAAAGCAGGAGCTGTGCCCAGCTTGAGCTTGGGTGGAAGGTTTTGGGTTCGTTTTGGACTTGGGTGCTCCAGAAAGGATGGACTTTTTTTTGTAATAACTTTCCTGGAGGGCCACGTCATTGCAGTAACCAAAGCAGGCCAGAAGGCTCACGGGGTGATCCAACCTGAATAAGGGGAAACTGAGGTAGATGCTAGCCTGAAGCCAGGCTGAATAGGCAGCTCTGCAGCAGTCCCTCAGAAAGAAACTTTGTAATCCCCTTGCTGGAAGTGGAGCAGATACATCAATTCCAGGGACAAGACCTTCCCAAAATTGGAACGAGGATTTAACCCCCCTGATTCGGGATGGCTCAGTTCTTCAGGGGCAATGCTCCAGGCCTGCCAAGAGCTGACCGAGCATTCTCAGACCTCCCACACAATCATGGTTCATTCAGTCTGGGGATGGGAGAAAGTTCAAGTAGCTTCTGCTTTTCATCAAAACACCGATTCTCCCAATCAATGAATTTTTCACTCCCTGCAAAGCTGAGCCCCAGGGAGACTGCAAGGCACCTTGAGCTGAAATACAATCAAAACTTAACCCTCCCAGCCCAAACACTGCTCCCCAGCCACAACAGGGAAGAATTTATTCCCCTGACAACACACCAAGCGCACTGCAACATGAGAGGGGAGAACTGAAGCACTCAGGGCTGCATTCTGCCCTCTTCTCCTCTTGCTCAGGTGCACTGCAGAGCAGGCCAGTCCAGGATACAGGTGGCAGGTAGGGTCGTGACCTAAGGAACAGCTGAGCATGAGAGGCAGGGAACTGGCTAATGCCCTGACAGCTCATCTTTGCCTCTGTGGGAAATTGACCGGCCGTTTAGAGAAGTGAGTCACACCACCACCCACCCTTTCTGCCAACAGAAGCTTAGATTCAGCAAGGTGTTTAGGCACATGCCGCCTAACTTTGCACCTTCCAGCAGTCCCATGGACTTCAAGAGAACAATTCATGTGCTTAAGTGAGTTACTGAACCAGGGCTCAACTCCAGAACCTAGTGCATACAGGAGTCAGGAAATTGTCAATTAGCGATTAAGACCAGCCTTAACTCTGCCCCTCATGCTGCTACCCCGCCCTCCTTCACAAAGAAGTATTCTCACCCAGGTGCCACACCTGCTAGATAATTTCCTTTTCTCTTATCCTGTCCCCACCATACCACAGAGCTTGGAAGGAGGGAGAGAAATACCCATAGTGTCTGGAAAGTTGAAGATAACGTTTAAGCTTTGTTACACCAAGGAGGCTTCGCTAAGCTCCCACGACCTTGAGCGAGAGCTGCAGCTCAGTTTCCTCTCCAAAAGCCGTGAATAAAGTGAAAAATTGTTTCCATACAAAATGTGATATTGGGACATTGTTCGTGAATATATTGAGCTTAAGTCAAATGCTCTGCATCCTCAAATCCGACTGATTAATAATTAGAACCAGAAATTCTGTCTTTACGCTAATGTGTTTAGGAAAACTGATGGATTTAATTTTTTTTATCAGCCAAAAGTAAGAAAATGTAATCTTTCTTAAAGTATCTAATGCAACAATGTGGAATAATTAGTTTCTCTGAAAACAGGCATAATGGGGCAGAATAATAAATCACTTTCTGTTTTGTGTCTGTTCATCTGATGGAGGAGATTTACTATAGTGAACAGTGCATGGTGCTGTAGGAAGTATCAGAGAATAAAAGACATCTATAAGGGGATAACATCTTCCCAGCAGTATGTTCTAAGGGGCATTTCATCTCGACTGACAGGGATGTGTCCCAGGTATTCTTTACGCCAGTGAGGATTACAACCTGCCAGACACATCATCCCCTAAAGCTCTGGCCATGCGTCTTCAATAGCAACATTCCCATTGACTTCAGTGGATGCAGCACAGAGCCCGACTTATACTAACAGTCATACTTTTGTCTTCTCCCAAGTCTTGCATCTGATACACTCAATGTGCCTTACAAATATTAATGAACGGAGCCTGCTCGTACCCCTCTGAGGCGGGCAGCAGTATCCTCTTTTTATAGGTAGGTAAACTAAGGCACAGCGAGACAAAGTGACTTGACTAAGGCCTTGCGCCTGGCAGATCTGGGACTAGAATCGAGAGCACTTGACTCCCAGCCTGGTGATTAGACCTTGCACCATGCTTCTTTGATAGCATTACAGGGACAGACTCACAAATCTCAGCAGGAAGCGGGGATTTTTTAACTGCTGCAGTTTGGCTTTAAAAGCAAGTGTGTTTTTCTATGTTATGCTTTTACTGACTTTGGGGGGGGGGGGGGTGTTACCTCTTTGACAGGATCTTCACTGCAAACAATGAGGTCAATTTCATTCAACTCCTCCAGGTGTCCAGGGCAGGATCCTGCCACCCTCTATTGATGGTGACCATTCTGCTTGTATATCAACCTCAGGGCCGAGCGTACCATTCAGTTTTACACTTTTTAACACAGTAGAGTTATTGCTGCTTTGCTCCAGTGAAACTGAGGACAGGATCAGTCCCTTTGTGTTTAGATAGGGCCAATACTTTTACCAAGTTTCAGCATGTTCTTTAATGGGAGGACAGCTTCTGCTCACTTTTTTGGTCTTCGTGCCATGGAGATGATGGGGGAGCAGGCTGGGAGTGAGATCAGGAAAACTACAGTTGATTTGGGTACTCTTGGAGGCATTTCACACCAAGCTAGTAACTTGATGTAAGTTTGCATGGAGGCAACTGAGCTGTTAGATTCAAACAGGTTTTTTTCCTTAGTCGATTTGACTCTCTTCATATGGAAAGTCCAGGGTCCATGTAATTCTTGATGGTTTCTCAGGAGCACAAGTCAAGGTACATTTATTTTGTGCATGGCAATGGCAAATGCTCTGCAGTTCTCTGTGTGGTAGGGCAGCTTAAATCCATCCCTTCTCACCAGTTGTCAGGCTGCTGATCCAAGCCAATAACAGTCTCCAGGAAACACGTTATGATGGCTCTGAAAAGGGCCCATTATAATAATACCACCTTGCTTTCGGTTAGTGCTTTCACCCTGTAATGGGATGTCTACCCCACACAGAACTGGAGGGTTTAAGGTAGCCAGGTAGGCCTATTAACTCCACAAGCTGCACCTAGAGGAAGACCTAAGGAGCAGGGAATTAATTGCAAGCAGGTTCAGTTGTGCAGGAGAAGGCAGGGCCTCTAAAACCAAGAAGCTGGCAACAGGTAGGGACTGCTGCTGGGAAAGGGCAGTCACTCCCTGGGAAAAGGGAGGAGGGTTTGGAGCTGTTATGCCCAGAGAGAGAAGGGGAACCAGTGTGGTAGGAAGCAGTCTAGGGAACAAGCATGAGGGCTGGTTCAGGAAAGCCCAGAACTGCGGAGTTGAGGGTCCCTGGATTGAAACCTGGAGTAGAGGGCGGGTCTGGATTCCCCTACCAGTCTGAAGAAGTGGCACCTAAGGCAGCAAATGGGAAGACTGCCTAGGGCTGCTGCAGGAAAGACCTAGATATACTCCAGAAGGGGGAAAATGCTGAGTGGCCTGGCCGGAGGGTGGAGAAACAAAGAGGACACTGCGGTTCCTGGAATGAGAGAGGAGCTGCAGACCTGAGAGGGAGCTGGTGTGTCACTCTGGGAACGGGGGAGACCTTGAGAGCTGATCCCCAGAGTGACCAAGAGGCACCAGACAAGTGGTAAGTCGTGCACCCCATGACACATCGCAAAGACTTTTACAGCTTTTTAAAGTCAATATATACACAAGAATTACTTTGCTCAACTCTGATATGCAGCCTACTCTGGGGTGGAACATGACAGCTGTTTAGCAGCACACAGAAATGCTACACCACAAGTTAGGGCACACAGTAAAAAAGAACAATGCATCTGACTGAAACTGAAGCAGGAAGTAAAGCAGACAGGGTATCAGTATCCACACTGGGATGTGGCTAGGACCCCCTTGCCAAATGAGCATAGGGATTAGAGCTGCTGTTTTACTTCTTATCTGAAAGTCAGCCATTACTCCAATGCAGCATACACAGTGAGCAGCTTTGGCATCCGCCCCATACAGACTCACTCGTTAGAGCACCTAATACTGTGTCATCAGCATCAATTGTCTGGTGCCTGGGGTTTTTCTTAGAGATCTCCAGCCCTGGGTTTGACCCAGTCCAACCCTGTTTCAGCTTGCAAGATCTGAGGGGATTACATTGATAGGAGGTGCAATCACTGCAAGAACAAAATGTTTCCTTTGCAAGTAAACAGCATAATCTAATAATTAAACCACACCACACACAAATAGTCAAGGCTTTATCCCAGCATACAAAAGAAAGCCAAAAAGGGGAAATGGATGAGCAGTCACTAATGTTACAGAGAAAGAGATATCAGAATCTACTGGCTGGTGCACAACACTGTCCTCTACTGGACAAAATCAAAATTGCTCAACTGTGTGTCATAGGCTCTATACTGCGAACACCTAATTGGAATTCTACTTCAGTTCGCAGGGACCTGTGTTTCTGGAACAGCAGACCAGAGCTTGATCCTCACTGTCACTCCAAGGCCATCGTGTGCAACATGTTAATAGCTGTGGCTGCAGATTTGGTTCTAGTACGTTAGGTGGTATTAGACATAACTCCTTGCACAATATATTGGTGGGAATAGTTTTCCGCAATGTCTGTTTTTTCAGTTTGCAAGCTACTTGGCCTGGCTGTCCCAATGGGGTGTGTGTCTGGCCCAGCACTGGACTTGTTTACTGTTTAAGTTGTTAACAGCTCTTTGGAACACTTTTCAAGCTGTCATAAATCAGTGTCATGGGGAAATTACCACTTAATGTATGCAACAAGTCACACCTACACTGCACAAAGGCAGAATTATGCCATAATGTGTCAGATGGGTCATATTCGTCTATCACCTGACATGTATGGTTCATAAACACTGACGTCTCCACAGCAGCCAAGTAACAGCAAATGCAACTTGCGGACAGTCGGGGCTGTCATGCCAGCTACCCGACCCCTAAGACACACAAGTGTGCCACTTGCCACACTCCCTGAACAAAAAATGTTTGTGTCACAGTCTGGATATGGTGGTAATGGAGAAGGCAAAGCTGGGGAAATATGGGCAGCACTTCAATCCTTGGCCTCTGCTACAAACATCTCTGAGAACATGTCCAAGGCAGCCAGACCTGTAGCTCCTCATTCCTTTCCTCCCATAATGCAAGGGGAATTGTGATCACTTGCTGTGTTCCTCTGAGCCACTCCCCAGCACTGGGTGGAACTGTTAGAAGGGACAGAGATGCAGCTCTCAGGTAGGTTGGTCTGATGGTTAGGGGTCTACATAAGGGCTTAGGAGACCTCGGTTCAATTCCCTATTCTACCACAGATTACTGGTGTGACCTTGCCTAAGTCTCTTAGCCTTCCCGCTCCTCAGGTCCCCATCTGTACAAGGGGGACAACAACCCTGCCTTGTGGGGGTGTTCTGAGGATAAACACACTTAAGATTGTGAGGTACTCAGAAACTAGGGTGATGGGAGCCGTATACATACCCAAGATAGACAGACAGCTCATTCAGAGCCTTACCCAATGCCCACTGAAGTCAATGGAAATACTCCCAATGACTTCAGTGGGCAATGGTTCAGCCTTAGATGGAGAACTGGTGTTGCATAAGAAACAGTCACTGTTGGACTTTCCCCTTATGGGTCACCCTTCCCTCTGGCAACAGAGAGATCCATCAATAGATGGATCACCCCAACTTTCACTCACAACCAACCAGGGCTGGATTCAAACCAGCAACCTATGAGTGAAGAGTTCTCCCCTATAGCCTGTTGCCAAGCCCCTAACCGTCCAACTTCATAAAATTGTATTTTTAAAGTATTACGTTGGTCAAAGGCCGTGAGAAAATTAACCTTAGGGCTTTATGTTTATAACAAGAAAGCAAAATTAGCAGCTGTAAGCAGCAAGCAGAGGAAGGGTAGCACTGGATTGGGACTTAGGAGGTCTGGGTTCAACTCCCAGCTCTCCTACACACTCTGTGTGTGACCCTGGGCAAATTTCTCTGTGCCTCAGTTTCCCATCTGTAATGACAGGATAATAATCCTGCATTTGTCTGAACTCTCTGTTTAGAGTGAAAGCTCTGTGGGGAAGGGGTTGTCTCTTACTACACATGTGTACAATGCCTGGCACCTTTATGTGCTACTGTAATAAGAATGGCATTAACAGAAAGACTCCCCCACTTGGGGCTCAAGCTAGTCTGACGGCTGAGTGTAGAGCCAGACTTCCAGGGGGTGACTGGCACCAGTGGCTGATTTCCTGCTGCCCACCTGGGTAAGGGGAGATACTTGGCCCTTATAAGGAGGGCTGGAGGAAGCAGTTGGGGAGCTGTTTGGCCAGGGATCCCTGAAGGAAGCAGCTTGTGCAGCTGCTAGTGCAGTGACCTAAGGAGTCCAGCAAATCTAGGGTCAAGAAGGGGAGAAGCTGAGCTAATGTTAACCCTTGTTCACCAGAAGGCCGGGGTGGTTCTAAACAACCTGGGATTTGGGAACGTCCAGACGGTGAATTTTCATGTTCAGGAGAGTTAGAAGCTGGCCAGCCTGCAATGCAGCCAGCATGAGCACAAAGCTGACGGTGAGAAACTCAGCCATCAAGGCATTTCTGCTCCGCTGTCACGGCAGATCCGAGAACAAGCAAACGACGCACTTGTGTGAGTTTAGTTTGTGATATAAAAAGATACATCCACATTGATAAACCAGGGAGACAAGAGCCTGGGGCACCCAACTAGATGCCCATGTGGCTCTCACTGCAAATTTCAAAGGCAAGCACCCAAAATGTCCATCGCAGATATCATGCCACTTCCTTGCAACCTGGCACATGAATGGCAAAGGCACTAATAAAGTGACATCATCTTTGTTTCATAGCACCATTCCTCTCCCCACCCGCCCAAAACAGGTTATAAGGCTGTAAAAGGCTGCAGTTTACAGCACTATAAAGCTCCTCCAGCTGTTATAAATATATCATTTAAGCACTCACATTTAAAAAAATAAAACGGATAAATACCCGTGAAAAGTTCAGTGCTTTTTCTCCCCAGCCTTCGACTGTATTAACCTTTTCCCTGCTGGCCTCTCAGGCCCACCACTTTGCTGGCACATTTCCAGGGAACTCAGGGGAACAGTGAGGATGCATGCAGGCTGTTTGTCGATTATTTTACCTTGGCACCCGCAGGCGACGTTAGAGGTGTGAATGGGTTGACTCACCGCTAGCACCTCCTTGTGGTTGGGCATGGCGTGGCAGGTCTCTCCCCACTGGTTGTCTCCCGTTGACAGCTGCTCTGCCTCTGCAGTAGCCTGCCTCTTCCTGTGACCTGGCCCTCCAGGTCAATTCCAAGTCTCTTCCCCCTCCAGCATAGTCTATGAATAAAAAGCAAGGGGAATTAATACAAATAAACTGAGTCAGTAAGAGAAAGGGGGGAATGACTCCCTCTCAGGCTGCGTCAGGATCTGGCCCTCCCTTCCCTCAAAGAGGAGCCTTCAGGCCGGGGTCATCAGGGAGGCTCCTACCTGCAGTCTGCCCTTTCCTCTGGTCTGCGCACAGGTAAGCTCCTCAGCTCCCCTTTTTACACCTCCTCCAGCCTGGGCATGCCCCACAGGTGTGGCAAGGCGGAGCTACCTGAGCCCAGAGCAGCTCCTTAACTCTTTGTTGTCCCATGTGGGGTTTGCGTACCCACACACAGAGAGGGGTAAGCTTAGGCTAAAAGGATCGATGGGGAGGGATGCCTCCCCTATGCTGCAAGAATGGTAACAGAGCCACCACAAAGCTGCTGCCTTGGCTCCAGCAGGTGTAGGAGCAGGGGTGTGTTGCCTTGCTCTCTGGCCACCAGCTGTAAAGCCACCTCCTGCTCCATTAATGTTTCTGTGGAAGCCTCTGCCCCGCTGGGGAATCCCCCTTGAATGGACTTGGGGGGCCTCCACAGGCAGGTGAAGTGGGGTCCCTTGGAGCTGGGGCAGAGGAAGAGGCCCAGGCTATCCAACCGCCAGGCTTCCTATCTCCAGTGGATCCCCTGAGATCTGCACAGACCTCGAGGGATTGGCGGGGCTTGGGGGGGGCTCCCTGCCCCCACAGGAGTGTCCTCCCTTGGCCGATTTTGTCAGCACTTCCCAAGTGCTGCGGAGTCAGGGGCGCCCATATGAAGGCAGCTCTTTCCATTCATATCCTTGTGCTGGGGCCAGTATCGCTGATGGGCCGGAGTCTGTTCCAGCAGGAGGAGGCAGGAGTTTTCCCATTGATTTAAATAGGGGGGAAGGACGGATCAGGGGGCAGTGTGCCAACAGACACACAGGGATTCTTTCCTCTGAAGCTGATCCCAAGGAAATTCTGAGCTGGAGCTGTAAGTTCAGTGCAAATGGATGCTAAGTTTAGTCCTTGATTAACAACACTGGAGTCTCCTCCAATGGCCTATTCTTGCAGTTCCGGAGAGGAGAGGAGAGGAGAGGAGGGAAGGAGAGGGGCAAATTCAGCTCTGAAGGATTTCTCGCAACCCTCTCTGCCCCTTGGAAACATCCTACTACAGCCAAAAAAATCTACATTAAAAGAGCATTATGGTTGCAACGTCAAGCACTCAAAAGTTAAGAAATGCCAGAATTAAGATTGCCCGCGCAACCTCAGTTTTAGCCTCCCTGGTGCATGTGCATTATGATACAGTCTTTAATTACATGATCATATACTGTTTGTTCCACAAAAACCCTTGCCTCCTTCAGCTCACAGGATGCATGTACAATGGAAAGTGTGAGGCAACTTTCATTATGTGTCACTACCTGTGCCACCTATAATACCATTACAGCAGGTAGGCACTGTGATCTAGTCACTAGGGTAGTGGACCAGGAGTCAGGAGACCTGGATTCTATTCAAGGCGCTTCCTGGTGACATTGAGCAAGTTATTTCCTCTCTCTGTGCCTCTGTTTTCCCTGCCAACCTTTGTCATTCTTGAGTATTTAGATTGCAAGCTGTTCAGGGAAGGGGACTGTCTCACCATTTGTACAGTGCCTTGCACATCGGGGGCTCTGATCTCAGTTGGGAACTGTAGATGCTACTGGAAGGTTAACTAATAAAAACACTGCAGAAACACCTCAACCCCAGAACCCCATTTCACTGAATTCTACAGCCACCTGACGAGGCTTCTACTTTCTTCCTTTTTCCCCCGAATGGTGTTATTATTTATATCTTTCTTGCTGGTGCTTGAAGCCATCGTGACAGTGTATTGGAAAATGACAGGATAATTGTTTGTTTTATTGATCATTATAAACCCTTACGCATCTCTGTGTGATTTATGACATTTAAAACCCTCTCTCTTCTTCTCTCCCTTCCCCTGCCGTGGGGGCAGCTGAGCAGATCAAAAGCCTGCTGGCTACCAGCAATCCAATTAACAACAGTGACTAGAGAAAAAAAAAGTTTTGGAAATGAATGAGTCCTTGCACCATTTCCTAACAATGCCTCATTGATTCTTTTGGGCCACAGAGCCAGGTGCCCTTCATCAGAAGGAAATGTGAAGCAGTGGAGAGCCCGGTGCTGTCTGCGGGTGGGGTAGGGTTAGGGAGAGCTCCCTTGCAGAAATAAAAACGGGCGGAAAGGAAGGTTGTGGGAGGAGACTTGCACTGGAAGGACAAATTTGCCATCATGGTAGTACACTGGCACATTGGGATACAAATGTTTCATTGTCACGATAAAACGTGGTTGGAGCATGCTGATGTTTAGGCTGCAGTGCGACAGCCTACGGATGTGACTTCATGAGGGCCTGAGAATTTATCTCATGATCCATCCATGTCCTGCTAGATGGACTTGTTTAGATTTACACACCTGTCCAAAGCTCTAGATGCATGGATCAGTTCAAACAGTCCATGCAAGAATTCTAGTGCACCCAATGGGCACTTACCCAGCTACCCTATCAATACTGTCTTTGTCTTCTTGCTTTCCCCCTGTTCACCCATCCCATCAGTAAAAAAGGCAATGGTTCCTATTAAAAAGGCTACATTGGCACCAACCATTTCCACACAGTGGTACCTGGAATTAGTCAGTTTTCTCTGTACTTAGAATAGGACAGGGATCCTCAACCTGGCAGACATGACAAGGTATCAGCGAGTCACAATCACCCTGCCATTTCCGTCCCAAATAGATCCTGGCTAGATGGGAAGGGGGCATCCCTGTATGGAAAAGGTTGAGAACCTCTAGAATAGGAGATATCTGACTGGCACCTGAAGCAAAATACCTGATAAGAAAATTTATTGTTTCATTTGAATTCTTGAAAAATCCCATAGATTCTAGAGCTATTGTGGGAGCCAATTGGAAACACATTGGGAGCAACTACGGTACCCTATCTCATCTGATGACTTCAGAAAAATGACCATCAGGAGAAAGAACCCATTCTCCATTCAACGATGCTATGTAAACACTGGGTTTGGGACTTCCCTGAGTTGGTCTCCCTCTCTCAGATATGTCCACTTGGCATCTCTTAGTGAAATCTTTATGCCTCTCCAATGTGCATGATCAGAATCAGTTCAGAACTTATTAACTTCCTCCTTTTTTATTATTACTCAGAAATCAATCCTATGCTTTCAGTGGGTGCCAGTCCTGCCAGAAGATATGGACATTACATAACCAAGAGATACAAACTAACAGGGCCCTACAGAATGCTTGCACTGAAATACAAAACAATTCTACACTAATCAATAGACACCAGAAGTAGGGTGAAGTCAAAATATGAGAGTGTCCACATGCCAAACTTGAGCTCACTAGCACCTCCTCCTGTAGGACACTTTGCAGGACTGCAACATGCACATTAGTGAATCGGCTAACCAAGAGTACCAACACCCATTCTTAATGTCTGTAAAAATTCCAGCCTGCTAAATGTTTCCTGTCTACAATCTGTTTCCCTCTCACTGTTCAGGAATTAAAGGAACAGGAAAGATGATAAATGTTTTGGAAATTTTACAGAATTGACATATTTTGCAAAATCTGCCTGTTGAACCGACAACATTTCCCAGCAAATGAGCTGATGTCATAAGACTGGAAGAGGCAGCTGAGAAAGAGAGCCCGAGCACAAGAAGGCCCCTCCAATTTATTCAGCTGGGTCACTTAGCACAGCACTAGGTGTGTCAGAAAGGAGTCTCCTGAAACAGTGTGAATCAAGCCCTGATGGTCTGCACTCAGCGGAAGGGAAATTTCAGTCCCTTGAACAGTTTCATAATGCATCAGGGCACATCAGAAGCGAAGGAAACTGTCTGGCAGAATTGCATTAATTTTCATGAACCCAGCAGCCCTGGAAAATCATGAAAACTGCAACATAATGAAAGCCTGGAAGGGAAAAACCTGCCCCCTTCCCCATTGCTGGAGAATCTGCATGCAGATTCCATCAAAGGAAAGTAGCTGTGGGTCCTCAGTGGGGATAGAATTAACCCCTGGGCTCCTGAGTCTGAGTTCAGTAACTGCCGGGCTGAGGAGTTACCATCCTCCTACTCCCCAGTCTGCTGGGAGAGACAGACTCCTGGATGAGGGCAGGGCATCTCCGTTCCCTTTGACCTTCGTGCTATGCGTGACGTGGCCAGCTGCTGCCAGCAGAAATGAAGGAAGAGGCTTACTTCTACCTTTCTCCATGGAGTATTTAATTTAATTCCATCTTGTGCCCTCAGTTTCCATGGCCTCTTCCCATTGACATCAGTGAGAATGGGGAGGTGGACGATACACTTTAACGACCCTGCAATAGCAAACTAGTTCCGGAGTGACCCTACAAAAACAAATCCATGTACAAACCCCAGCTGTCTTTAACAACCTAGAATAACAAACCAATCTACCTGAGTAATGGAGGAATGTGCAGGAGCAGAGAGACTGCAGCCAGGCACAGCAGGGGTTAAAGAACAACTGTGGGTTCAGCTGGGGGTGGGATGCGGGAGGAAAAGAAGGGAGCCTGGCTCAGCCAGAGGCTGACTGGGGAAGAGGCAGGAGCTCTCTGTGTGCCTGCCTAAAGGCAGGGACCGGGCAACCTGCCTGCCAACGCAGCCACTGGAGGCAAGTAAGTCTTCCCCTGCCAAGGGGAGCCTGCAGACAAGCCCCAACTGTGGGGAAACTGGACTAGGAGGGCCATGCACCAAACTAAAGGACTTGTATAGGGAGCAGCTCAGATCAAGAAGTCCTGAAACACACAACCTCCCCTCCCCCAATGGCTGGGAGACAGATCCATCTCCCCTGATTAGAGGTTTGAGCGACCCCGGACTCTGGGCCAGGACCTGAGGGAGTAAGAGGGGTCAGGTCCCCCTACAGCCCCTAACCAATGATCTAGGCTGCCCGGCCACTGAAGGCCCTATCACAAGGAACAATCTCTCTGATCAAAAACAGTTTAATCAGAAGTTGCTACTATAAACTTGAAGGGGGAAGTTTTCCAGATATTACTATTATTAATAATTGTTATTAAGAAGAAGAAAAAATGAAAATAGTGACAGTGTTCTTTTAACAGCCAAGGATTTAAAGCTCGTATTTTAGCTATGTAATGTTGTTGACTTATGATGAGGAAAGTTCTATCTAGAAACGCAATAGAGGATATTTCCGTAGGACCTACAAAAGCACCTGGCCCCATTACCCACCTCTTTGCTGGCTGCAAAGTAGCCAGCAATTAACTAACAGCAGCCACTCTTCCGGGAGCTTTGCTGACATCACCACTGTTGCTGGAGAACAAACAAAGCTGTTTTTGCAGGATAAAAGCACCATATACATTGAGATTGTTGTTAAACAAAAATAACTAAGCTAATTTCAGCATCATTTAAAAGCATGGGAAATAATGATTGCTCAGTGAAAGCAAAAAGAACGAAATCAGTAGGCAGAGACAGCATTTTCAAGCTTGTGAAAGACTTACAAACAATGAGGAGTTAAACTATTTTTAAAAGTACTTGACGGTGCCCTTTAAAGATCCAGGGTACCTAGTGGAAGACTTTGGAAAGCTTCCTGTTGGGAGACAGTTCTGCCTCTCCCTGTGTCACAGATTTTCTTGTTTTCTCCGTCTCGTCTCTGATTCCTAGGGGCATTTACACTGAAACAGGATCATCATGTTTAAAACCCCACTGGTCATGTTGCTTATCCTCCTCATAAGGGTCACCCTTGGAGACCACTAGGAAACATTAGTGCAGCATCCTCCTTCAAGCATGGCAGGTCGACAGGAGAGCATCGTAGTCTGGCCGTCAAGGCACTTTGAGTGCAATTCAGGGTGTTGGGGACAGACTATTATTATTTGTATTATTAGAAACACATAGACCCCCCCCCCCCCAGGCAAGATCAGTATTCCACTGTGCTAGGTGCTGTAGATATATATATAGCAAAAAGTTGACGATGTAAATAGACAAGATAGACCCAGAAGGATTATTATCTTATTTTACACCTGGGGGAGTGAGGGACAGGGAGATGAAGCAACTAGCCCAAATTTTCAAGGGATGTTAATGGCAGAGCTGGGAATTGAACCTAGATGTCCTGGGTCCCACTCCTACATTGTAACTACAAAACCAGCCTCTTTCTGAGATCAAGATCCAGCTTACACTGGTGGAAACCCAGCATTATTCCACTGCTTTCAGTACACCAACGCCAGATATACACAGGTGTAAATGAGATCAGAATCTGACTTTTGATCTTTAAAGTCCTGAACAGACCTGGGGCCAGGTGACAACAACCCCCCCAACCACACAGTCTGTCATGGCACCTTCCATCAGCTGGAATGCTCTGGCTCTTGGTTCTTCAAGACTGAACTCCTGGAGCCAGGGCTTCCTCAACGAAGGTACCCTCACTTTACCCCAGTGTTAAATACCACACAACCACCCACACAGACGTCACTGTAGTCAGTGAGAGGTCTCCCAGCCGGAACGCCAGCTCCCCACCCCTTTCCCTCTCCCCACAGCCAGCCTGGGGATGTGAAGATGCTATCACTGCCCCTCCTTCCTCCACAGAGCTCTGCTCCCAGGCAGCGAGGCCCAGGTCAGGAAATATGAGGCGCCCGTTGGAGGCTGCTGCTCAGCCTCTATCCTGTGCACCTGCCCTTCCCCCACCCCCAGTGCTGCCTCACCCCAGGGACCCTGTCAAGGTTCCTCCCCCACTCTGAACTCTAGGGTACAGATGTGGGGACCTGCATGCAAAACCTCCTAAGCTTATCTTTACCAGCTTAGGTCAAAACTTCCCCAAGGTACAAAATATTCCACCCTTTTGTCCTTGGATTGGCCGCTACCACCACCAAACAAATACTGGTTACTGGGGAAGAGCTGTTTGGACACGTCTTTCCCCCCAAAATACTTCCCACAACCTTGCACCCCACTTCCTGGACAAGGTTTGGTAAAAAGCCTCACCAATTTGCCTAGGTGACTACAGACCCAGACCCTTGGATCTTAAGAACAATGAACAATCCTCCCAACACTTGCACCCCCCCTTTCCAGGGAAATGTTGGATAAAAAGCCTCACCAATTTGCATAGGTGACCACAGACCCAAACCCTTGGATCTGAGAACAATGAAAAAGCATTCAGTTTTCTTACAAAAAGACTTTTAATAGAAATAGAAGTAAATAGAAATAAAAAAAAAGATCCCCCCTGTAAAGTCAGGATGGTAGATACCTTACAGGGTAATTAGATTCAAAACATAGAGAATCCCTCTAGGCAAAAAACCTTAAGTTACAAAAAAGATACACAGACAGAAATAGTTATTCTATTCAGCACAATTCTTTTCTCAGCCATTTAAAGAAATCATAATCTAACGCATACCTCGCTAGATTACTTACTAAAAGTTCTAAGGCTTCAGTCCTGGTCTATCTCCGGCAAAGACAAAATATAGACAGACATACATACACTTTGTTTCTCTCACTCCTCCCAGCTTTTGAAAGTATCTTGTCTCCTCATTGGTCATTTTGGTCAGGTGCCAGCGAGGTTACCTTTAGCTTCTTAACCCTTTACAGGTGAGAGGAGATTTCCTCTGGCCAGGAGGGATTTTACAGGGGTTTACCCTTCCCTTTATATTTATGACAGGCCCGCTGTCATACTGACCTCCACACGCTAGATCCCCTCTCTCCACAGAGTGCCACATGCTCCCTCCACAGGCTTCATGGCCAGCTGCCCCCACCCTACCCATACAGCGAGTATGCTGGGACCTTCAGGGGAAGCAAGGTGTACTTTTCCCCTGCCGGGCAGGGCCAAGCCTCACAACACACAGAGCTCTGCCGGCTCCCACCCTGCCAGCTGGACAAGGTTTCCATACCCTAGTGTCAAACGCACCACGCTGGTAGAGCTCCCAATGGCCTGACATTCACCCACTTGTCATGTTTGGGCCCCCCTGCACTCTAAGCCTCCTGAGTCTGCACAGACCCTGGGCCCTGCCCCTGGCTGAGGTGTCTAGGCACACTCTGGGGATCAGATCCACTGTCTAGCACTTCCTTTTGAAGGCTGGGACCCCCCAGGTCCAACCTCCTTGCCCCTGGGACTAGTGCTGGCTCTCACACCTTTCTCCAAGAACACCCACTACATGAGCACCCTGAGTTAACGGGTCACCTCTTCAGGGGCACATGGCAGGGAAAGCACACAGAGACAGGCTATGCGCGGGACTTGGCGAACAGTTACACTTCACCTAGCACAGCGTTTCTCAGATGTGGCCACCATGGCAAGGCCACCAGGAGCTTTTCTAGCACCCTTAGCCACCTGGGCTGTTATTGGGGCAGAGGGCAAAGTAACGGCCCCTCCCTGTTGCTCCTGGATGCACCGCCTTGGTGTTGGTTGCTGGGCCACCAACAGTGGTTGGGCCCTGCTACCCCTATGGAGACACCTGGGGCACAATGCTGGGGGACCAGGCAGCCGGTGAGTTCCCCACCTTCCCAGTGGCTTTTGGTTTCAGCCCTGGGGTGGCGAGGCAGCAGGCTCTGGCCACAGAGCTTCAGGCTCCAGCCCCCCACTGCCTCCCCCCACTCCTCCCCATTGCCCCTGGCCCCGACTGCCTCCCACAACCCCCCACCACCCATCCAGGGCTTAATTTGTCCCCAGGCTTGATAGGGCTGAGTAAGTCTGCTGTGAAAAGCGATACTTATATGCTTGTTAATATCACTTTTCACAACAGACTTATTAGCTAGCAATAAATAAATTACAATGATTTGGACATGTATATGTGCATATTTATTTGTTTTTCCTAAAGCTAATAGAGTATTTTAGGAAAAAGTGTGAGAGCGGCCACCAGCAAGAGTTGGTGGCTATACTCTGAGGCCACCAAATAATTTGCCCTGAGAACCCCTGCACAACAGACACACAGATCTAGAGAAAATAGCAAATCACCTGCCACGGTTACCTCACCACCCTAGACATTCTTTGGCCTTAGGCACAGTCTTCTGTGCTGCTCAGGATCCTTTCCCGGCAGCTCATGGCTTTTCTTCAGAAACAGAGCGAGTGGGACAGACACACACAGCTTGTTTCCTTCGTCCTGCTGGTCTGTAGTTAACCAGGCCCACCTGTTGCGAAAGCATGCGCCTCTCTCCTGCCCCAGGGTCCTATGAGTCTCTGCTGAGAGACCTTCCACTCGATACATCCCACCAACAATGCCTGGTTCCTTTGTTCTGCTGCTGGGGATTTTCCACTCTCCTTCCCCCACCTTACTGTAGAGGCTCCTAGGCTGCAGCCAACCCGTTGGGCCAAGGGTGTTTCCAACTGACCATTAAGATTTAAGGACTGACCACTGTCCCTGGTCTGGATGCTACGGCCCTGGCAGCTAGAGTTGTCAGCCCTCTAGGATTGTCCTGGAGTCTCCAGGAATTAAAGATTAAACTTTAATTACAGATTGTATCATGGGATGAAACCTCCAGGAATTTGTCCAACCAAACTTGGCAACCCCACTGGCAGCAGATGACTGACTCCACCTCCTGTCTTCCATTGAGCTTTTCCAGGTGTAGCCTTCCTACCTCTCGGGGTCAGGAGGATTCCCCCTCTGGTGGGTTGGGGGAGTCGGTATGCCCAGTAGATGTGTTGTCAGGCTGCGCAATTGCCCAAATAGCAGTTCGAAACTCCGAAGGAAGATAAAGCAAACAACCAGTCAGCCTGGCTGGGGTGAACAGCAATAGTCTATGGCTCGGGCCTTCTGCAAGTGGGCTGAGCAATTAAACAGTCTATATTTCTGGCCTGAAGGTTAGCTTGCAACCAGCCCCACATAAGGGGCAGAGGGACCAGCCCAGGGCCCTAGAAGTGGCTGGCAATCTCACCACAGGGTCAGCGGGGAAACTTGCAATTGCTGCCTTGCGTCCCAGCAGCACACCCAGGCCAAAGTCTTGTTTCCCTGGGCTACTTCTCACCGGCTCCTGCTGGCGCTGCTCCATCACCGCTGGGCCCTAGAACTCAGTCTCACAGTCTTCCATGTCATGGGCAAACCCCTATCAGCAGCAAAGCCCGCCCTCATGGGGTGGAGCGACTCCACGGGCCAGCTGAGTTCCGCTTCCTGTGGAGTTGGGCTATGCCTCGATGAGCCCTGTGTGCTCTCCCTGGGGGGGCCTGAAGCCAGCAGGGGAGCAGGAAGCCACCTGTGGTAATGGAAAGGGGGGTCTGCGGTTGAACGTGACCGGGACAGTGGCATCCTGGGGGAATCAGGGGAGGGGGGCAGCAAATGGGGGAGCACATGGTGCAGAGGTACATTGGGCAGCAGCCATCAACCTCAGGGAGGCTGGGGATTATGGGAACCTCAGCCCCTGGCTGGGACCTTAAGTGGTCCTAATAGGGAAGCATGCGTCAGCCCCAGACCCTTTCAGGCTCCTCTTACATGAGTCGGGGAAAACAGAAGATGCTGGTGATTTGAGCTGGCATAATTGTTATCACTTGCTTCCCTGTAGTTTCACAAAATGTTCAGTGTTTGTTTTGATCATGGAAATGTGTGTGAAATTGTTTTTGTCACTGAATATATGAAAGAGTACATGTACATATGGCTGTATTGACAGGGGAAAGCTGGGCACCATCACCTCATAAACACCGTAAAAGGGAAGGCAATGTTGCCTAGTGGACAGTATACTGAACTAGGACTCAGAAAGCCTGAGTTCTATTCCTAGCTCTGCTGCTGGCCTTTTGGGTGACCTTGGGCAAGTCATTTCGTCTCCCCGTGCCTCAGTTTCTCCATCTGTAAAATAGGGGTAATGATACTGATCTCCTTTTGTAAAGTGCTTTGAGATCTACAGCTGAAAAGCACTATATAATTCATTATCATTATTATTAATGGTGATCAGGGTTTTAGATTAAAATAAAATGTTAAAAATATTTGAAAATCTGGGAAATCATAGGTAAAGCCCCATAGATAACTTGGAACCACTATCTCTTAATATCTCTTACATTTCCAAAATGACTTCTAAAGTAAAACATTCTTCTGACACTATTTCTGCAATATATGAATCAGCACAACTTTTTGCAGTACAAAGGGTGAGATAGTTACTTTTAATGAATGTGCAGTTCGTTGCTGTTTTTTTGAGGATGGTGTTTGGGTTATTGTCCTGGGGATTCAATCTTAAATTCATTTTCTTCTTCATTGTTATGAATTTCTTCTGCATTTCTCTCTGCTGGGTGGATAGTCTACTTTACAATCAACATCTTGTTTAATACTCTAGACAACAACAACAAAGTCTTCGGTTTTTACAGCTGGTGAATGTTCACTCATTGAAAATACAGTCACAAGAAGCCAAATATCTAGATCAGAGGTTCTCAAGCCTTTTCCATACCAACACCCTTTTTCCATCAAGCTGAGACCCCTCTCTCCCTTTAAGTAGTGTGTGAAGGTAAGGGTAATACCCTCTAATACCTGTTCCCCATGCACCTGACAGCTTTGACCCCCCCCCCCCCCGATTGAGAGTCCCTCATAATCATATTTAATCAGGGGAGAGGGACGATGTCTCTGCCTGGTGTAACTACAGAGACTGGAAATTTCTGACTTACATCTGTGGTATTTCATTGGCAACTGAGGCAGGTGTTAGAATAATTTATTTAATGAACCACAAGCAGGGTTACCAACACTCATGATTTTTGGTGATTTTGGTGGTTTTTTTAAAACTGCACACCCTGGAGTCAGGTGAATACATGAGAATCTCAAGTTTTCATATTTTTAAAAGTAAATTTCTAGCCCTCACAGTTGCAGAGAAAAGCTTGAAAACGTGTTCCAAGTGCAGCCTAAAGGCTCAAAACACAGAAGGCACATAAAAAGATCCCCAGATCATGTCTCTAGACTTTTTTTAAATCTCATGATTTGAAAGCCAATCTCACAATTTTTGGGAGCCTGACTCACGGGTTTTGACCTGCTGGGGTTGTCAATACAGAGCAAGAAATAACTTGCTTAGTAAACACAGTACTGATGCTACTGTAATATGGCCTATCTGAATTCTCTGTCTCAGTCTCTGCTACTAGTGTTTGGCTCTGTGCATGAAAGTCATCAGGAAGCATGGCGTTACACAGCATCCTGCTGGAAGTGTGGCCATTTAAATACCTGCTGGAGCTCACCTGTTTTGAAGGCTGTATGAAACTTGTGCTGGCCTTCTGCACTGGTATAATTTTCACCCTAACAGAAATCCCTTTGCAAACACTGTGTTAGTGTCTGAAACGTGCCTTGGATGGGTGAAGAGACACTGTGTGTATTTAACAGATCTCTGACTTTAACAAGTTTGCGTCATATGACATTTTACTTCCTTTTCCCCCTACTGGTTTGCTCTTTAAACTTTCCCAGGTGTTTTCTGGTTGGAAGGGGCTTTGCTGTGATGTTGCATGTGAATGCTTTGGTTCATTTTGGCACAGAGAAATGCTTCATTTCACAGGTCTGTCCTGTTAGCTGCTTTCTGGTTTTTAAGTATATATATCAGATTCAAAGCTACCCATCTAGATTACAGCTCAGATTATCGTTATTATAATATACAGAGGCAGCTGCGCTCTGATAGATTGTGCTTGGGCTGAGAGCCAGAAACTCCTGAGTTCTAATCCTGGCTTTGCCCCTACTTGCTGTGTGACCTTAGTCAAATCACGCAGGGCTAAATCCTTAGCCCAATGCACTGGGAAGTTCCACAGGGGACAAGAGAGGAGGGACTCAGATCTTGGAGCTGCTTCTGCAGCCTCAGGGCAGATCCCTTAATGGGGTGAATGTAGAAATTGTCACCATGTTTGCATAGATCCACTGGTGCCGTCCTTTCTCCTGACCTGCACGCAAAAGCCCCTGCACACTAGGATAATAACAGAACACAGATGCAGAGAATCTACGTCCCATAGCACATGAGGGACGTAGTTTCTCTGCATCTATCCCCCCAGCTGCAGCAAAACCATGCTGGCTTCTCTGGGTCATGTTCCTCATTTTCCCTGTTCGTAAATGTGCTTGTAGCTACTCCAGTGTCATGCATACTGGCAGGACCTAGGTGAGGAGGATAATGCTTATTCCTTTCGGGTTCATCTACACAGCAAGTGGGTTGAACACATGACTTATGAGGAGAGGCTGAGGGAACTGGGATTGTTTAGTCTGCAGAAGAGAAGAATGAGGGGGGATTTGATAGCTGCTTTCAACTACCTGAAAGGGGGTTCCAAAGAGGATGGAGCTTGGCTGTTCTCAGTGGTAGAAGAGGACAGGACAAGGAGTAATAGTCTCAAGTTGCAGTGGGGGAGGTTTAGGTTGGATATTAGGAAAAACTTTTTCACTAGGAGGGTGGTGAAACACTGGAATGCGTTACCTAGGGAGGTGGTAGAATCTCCTTCCTTGGAAGTTTTTAAGGTCAGGCTTGACAAAGCCCTGGCTGGCATGATTTGATTGGGGATTGGTCCTGCTTTGAGCAGGGGGTTGGACTAGATGACCTCCTGAGGTCCCTTCCAACCCTGATATTCTATGATTCTATGACAGAGTCAGGCTCATGGGACTCACACTACGGGGCTAAAAATAGCTGTGCAGAAGTTTGGGCTCAGGCTGAGACTCTGAAGCCCAGGGAGACAGGGGTGGGCTCCAGTCCATTGACCTGGGATCTGAGTCTCCTGCATGGGCTGTGTAGACATATCTTTACTCACCTCCAAAGGGCGTAAGGAGAATTAATGTTTGCACAGTGCTTTGATGAGTGTAAAAGTGCTTAGCTTTATTATATATTGATTTATGTGCAAAAAACCTGAAATACAACTATAAAACACAGTACAATTGAAAGTGATGGGAGGCAGGAGGAAAGAAGTGTCGTGAATTCTAAGCTTAACAATATGGAGCCATCATCTGAGCGAACTAGAAGCAGCCAGGCTTCCCATTGGACAGTGGGAGAAGGCCCTATATTTGGAAATAGCACAAGGCCCAAAGGGGGCCATGTCTAGATCACAATTCCCAGGCGGAGACAGCGACACAAATTAAATTAGAATAGATATTAGAAAGCTGGGCCTGATTCTGGTCTCGCTCCCAGCAGGGTGAATTGGAGTAATTCCGTCAAATTTACTCACCTAAAACCAGTATGAGTGAGAAGAGGATCAGTCCCACTGCCAATATAGGACAGCACAAATGGGCACCAAAGTTTGGTCTTATCCTAATTATGAATCATTTAATGACATGTTAAAACTCAAAACAAAATCGCGTGGTATTCCCATCCCCCATGCAACATACTACAGCCGACTCAATAGCACTCTCACTCCTTGGCCAGAAGGATCAACATGAGCGTAAGTACCATGCTAGGGGCCGGCTCCTGCTCAGCGCAGATGCTGCCATTCTGCGCTGACTGCGGCTGTTAAACTCAGGTCCTATCTGTGGCTCACCACAGCTTGTCCAGATGGACGTTTAGGATCCCAGGGCACTTCTTGAATAAAGCAGGCGATAACCCCAGTGTCCTGGCCAACATTCCTTCTCTCAGTGAAAAAGGCTGTGATGCTCTAGGCTGTGTTGGAAGGCAGCAGAGTTGCTGCTGTTTTTACCGACAAGAGCAACATCGAGAGTAACTCAGGATTTTGGGGTGCTGACTCTGGAGTGGGGAAGGTGCTGTGGCTGGAAATAGAGATATAGGCTGTGCTGTACCTGGGAATTTTGGAAATGAGAAAACTAAGGGAAAATGCCACTGTGAAGCTGTTGTTTGTTAATAATTGAATAACGCATACTGTATGTAGTATAACTATAGCAGTGTGCTGCTTAAATATGCTGAGGGAGGGAGAGTGGGCTAGTGAGTAGAGCCAAGGGCATCAGGTCTCCTATGTTCTCAACGCTGCCACTGACTCAGCTCTGTGACTCAGGTAGCCGCTTGACCGCGCCGTGCCTCAGTTTCCTCATGCTCTAAGGTTGGGGTAGCAATACTTGCCTGTGTCTCACCATGGATGTGAAATTTAATTCATCCATGTAAGTAAAATGCTTCGGGATTCTCACAGGAATGGCACGAGGGGACGGCAAAGTATTTGCACATACACAACTCGTGTGTATCTCCTCTATGGAACAACTCGGCAGGGCAGGGGGAGTGAGCAGCTTGTGTTCGCCCTTTTGCAAAACTCATAGCCACTTCCTGATCCCAGCCACACCCTATTGCCCGACTTTCTTCCTCACCCCCTGCGACCTTGATCGTTATCTAGTGCTTCAGAGGAAATTGAGGCGGCTTTGTATGGACCCATTACTGAAGCAGAAATACTAGGTGAGGAAGAGCCAAGAAAGGATTTGGGAAATGAGCCCTCTGAGTGGAGATGGCATTGCTCTCTCAGAGAGGCGATGGCATGCAGCGTGTGTCATGCTGTGAGTCCTGGATGCTATCTTCTTCAAACAAAGAGCCATCAGAGGAAGCTGGATGGGAAAGAGCTATCAAAAGAGCTTTTTAGCACAATATCCCAGAGGGATGTTTGCAGAATGAGGGGTGGAGCTGCTGCCTGGGAAGGCCTTCATGTCTTTTCTGCAGTGGGGAGCTGGGCTTTGTAACTGAGCTGGGTGCCTCTCCTGCATCCCCTCATGGCCGAGGGTCATGCTGCAGGCAGCCAGTCTCGATTTCCCCTCCTGGACTGTTCAAATAAACTTCACTTCAGGTTTTTTCTTGGTCAAAAAATACCCTAGCTTGGGGACTGGGTTTATTAATATAAAATAAACTGTATATAAAACTCAGAAACCCCAGACAAAATCCATTCATAAGTCAACACAACTCAAGGTTTCTTTTCCTCCTCACAGGTCTTTGCAATCTCCCCCAGGCCTTCCTGCCTGGAGAGCTTTCCTCAATCTCTGCAGACTCTGCCCCAGCCCCCTGGGCATTTTTTCTCCCTTTCACTGTAACATTCTGCTCCTTTTATAGTCCTGATTCCTCAGGTGGGCCTTATCCTGTGATCAGGGCTAGCTTAGACCCTGGCTCTCCAGCTCATGGGGCAAGCCACCCTATTCCAAGAATGTTGGGGGCAGCATGAGGATACAGGGACCAAGAGAGTGCACATAGGGACACGGAAGGGCATTGGCCAGTACTCTACCTTGGAGGTAGGTGCTGGTGGGGCCAACAGCGTTCTCCTCATTGCCAAAGCGGGAATTCTGTAAACAGAGCCAATCCCAGCTTGCGTGTCCCCCATATACTGCAGTACAATAGTCTAACTGATAAATAACAGGCAGCGTGATTGGATGTGGGGAGTCACTGGAGTAATTAATAAGATAAGGCCGAGTTGCTTTGTTCTGCATATTCGTTGATGACAAAAGCTTTCCTCCTGAAGGGCCTCGCTGAGAAATCTGGGGGGAAATAATAATAATAATAATTAATAAAACCTTGTTAAAATGCTATTTGTTCCGTATTCCTTTTGGGGAGGAGGGAGATGCAGAGGTGTGATAGCAAAGTATTGTGCTGGTGGCATCTAATGGAAGAGAAAGAAAATATGCCAAAGCTAAGTAGCCGGGAGGAGAGAGGTGGAGGCTGCTTCCTGCATTTCTACTGCTGTCCTGATATGCAGGGTTTTGGATTTAATCTCTTAACAGCCAGAAAGTTCGTGATCCTAGATAGGCACTGCAACAGAGGTTACCATTTGGGTCTTCGTGCTGCGGCATGGGTTGTCAGGCATCAGCGGTGCACGGACGCCAATTTCCCAAGGCAAGGCAGTGAGGTGTATTGCATATCCAAAGTGGGCCTGTGGTCTGCCTTTTATGAAGTTGCTCTAGATTTATAGTGAGGGCAGAATTGGGACCAAGAATCCATGGATCAAATTCAGCCCTGGTGTAACCGAGTGTCATGCCATCGGTTGCAATGGGATTATAAAGACAGGGCACTCTTTATTCACCTTTTAAACAGGCAAAGTTTCCATTAGCTTCAGTAGGGAATTGTGACTGAATCATGACTGCAGGTTTTGGCTCATACAGAATAAGTGACCCAGTATAAAAAGTGATGTTTAAAAAAGAATAAAAGCATACAAAAGATGCCAATGTGACAGCTGTTCACTTACTGAAAATATTTTATAATATTGCTGGTGCTTTTAAAATAATCTCATTTATATGGAATATTCATCACTAATTGCAGCTGTCTCCTGTTTTATTAAACAGGTTAAAAAAAGTAAATTGACATTTTAGGAGTGATTCCTCGTAGGAGCACTCTGACTGTTATGAATAGGACTTTATATAAGGCAAGTCCCTAATGCCCTATAGGGATGTGGGGAAAACTGCAAATGCTTGTAATTGTAAATATATTAGGCATTACTCTGGGCTGTTGTTTCTCCTTTTTGTAGATCTCTGTATAAAGCTTGAAGGGTTGGTTAGCCCTAAGTGTTCTCATTTATTTCCCCAGCTTTCTGTAAAAGCAAAAGTTTGAAAAATGAAAGTCTTTCAAGAACAATCGCTCTCTAAACACTTAATGCTTCTGTGACAGCACTGTCTATCATTCAAGATTTAACTTTGGAAATCCACGCAACATAGAGGAAAAAAACATTTCCAATTAGCCGAGACTGGAGGAAGATTAGTTCTAGACTGCAAAAGTGAGCGAGGACATGGTGGGTATTAATGGGCCACTGGAGCATGCCTCTGGCAGCATTGGGAGATGCATAAAATGGAAACATCGTCATCTCTATCCCCAAGAGATGCAGAACCAGCTAGTTAATACTAGGCTGGGATACACCCCCCATAGATCACAGAGAGCTACAAAGCTGGGAAAATGTCATTCTCACCATTTTTTTATAGATCGGAAATTGAGTTGTAGAGAGGGGTTAATTGATTTGCCAAAAGGTCATGCACCAAGTCAGTGGCCAACCTGGGAATACAACCCAGGCCTTCTCACTCCAGTTCTCTGCTCTCTCCATTGGATCACGATGCCTAAGTTCAGGCAATAGATACAAAATTTTTTGAGTGTGAACTTCCTATGCTTTGAGATTTGGGTCCTGGATGGCAAGTCTCTTTTGGGCCAGCGTACTAATGGGATGTTATAAAACCTGCATTGGTTTCCATTAGGTTCCTGCTTGAAATCCTGCCTTTGTTAGCCGTTGGCAAAAGTCTTTACCACCTGAATGCTATTTGGTGGCTTCTATGTGCAAAGAGGGAGGGCATCGGAATCTGGCTCTTAATTAGTTAATGTCTGAGCAGTGCTCTGTAAATGATAAGTTATTACAGAGGCTGCAGATGGCTGCTCTCCCTAGGAATAAGGCCCAAGACTGGAAACCAAACCTGGGGTCTCCAGAGTGACAGCATAAGTCAGCAGGGCATTGGCAGGCTGATTTTTTAAACATTTTCCATGTGAACATCATGCTGGTGCAAGGTGCCAGGTAATTGTACTGGAGACTGAAATCCTGAGTTAACCCCCAAGAAAGATATAACCAGGGCTGGCTCCAGGCACCAGCTTTCCAAGCAGGTGCTTGGGGTGGCAATCAGAATGGGGCGGCAGTCCGTGTCCCACGGCGGCAATTCGGCCACAGCTCCGCCGCTGTTGCAGCGGTGGCAATTCGGCGGCGACTGCTTTGGGCGGCAAAATTGGTAGAGCCGCCCCGGGTATAACACAGTGCAAGCTTCACCCCACCCACAGGCCTTAACGCTGACCTGGAAAGACTGCCTCAAAGAGAGAAGGGATTTGTTCAGTCTCCACACCCTAGTCAATATCTGCTGAGATGCCCATCCAGGTTACCAGTTAAAATGGGATTTGGGGGATGAGGACTCCTGGCTGCTGCAAGCTAGCCTCATAGCACACAGACAACTGCATGGCCATCCCTTGGTAATAACTTCCAGGTGCCACTGAGATCTAGTCCTAGCTAGACTTGGTGACCGTGTGAATTCCTGAGCTACCCATCTCTCCTCCTGTTGCAAAGTAGCTATTTTAAGTACTCAGCAATGTTTATACTGACTTCTAGCTAATATGACCTCCAGCACTACTCCCTCCAAGCATTTTTTTTTCTTTGAGGACCTATTTGAGGATTAATTGGAACAATTAGTTTGCAGCCAAGAGCGCGGAGGCATTTTCAGTTCTAATTAGAGCAAGGAGCAGATTTAGCCCAATTTTCAGGAAAGCACACACAGGTGATAGAGGAGCCCTCCTCGATTAGCAAAGAGAATAAAAGGACAGTGTGTTAGCTGAAAAGAGGAGCCCTTATGAATAGGGAAGAAGTACAACCTGGTGCTTAGAACAGGAGACTGGGGAGGGGAGCCTGGATCTGGGTTCTACTCCCACCTATGTCATAGGCTTCCTCATGTTGCCGTAGCAAATCACTTCCCTCCCTGTGTCTGAGTTTCTGCATATGTAAAATAGGGATACTAATATTTACTTACCCTTGTAAAGTGCACTGAGATCCTTGCAGGAGAGGTCCCAGTTGTTGTAACTGACCCCACAGCTGGGTATTTCTGCAAGGATTGTGGTGCACCCACCCAACTGAGATGTCTAGCAGTGTGCTCTGTGTACCACTGGCTGAGAGACAAATGCTGTTGGCACTCCAAGCATGAGGCTCTGGCTGGGAGTGAGTTCCTATAAACCCACACAGAGTTTGAGCAAAACCCCTTTACTAGTGCTGCCAAAAACTAAAATGGGCAAATACCCTTGGCACAAGGACATTAACTTATTAACCCAAGAGTTCCTAGCCCAGTCCCTAGGGGCAGCCCAGCACAGGGGTATGAATGGAAACAGTCTCATTGGGGTCCCTTCTGCACCATCCTGCTGCTGTGCAGGTGCAGTTACCCCACCTATTATGAAGATTTGTGTTTGTTACAGGAGTGACTAAGAGCCAGCCAAAGGTGGGGCTCTACTGTGCTAGGTGTTGTACAAACAGAGGATAGGAAACAGTCCCTGCCCTGAAGCACTTACAGTCTTCCTGAGTGCAGACCACGGTACTATCTACTCCTGCAGGCACTGCCGGCTCCCTGCCCAGCTTTCGATCCAGCTTTTAAGCTGCTGACTGGCCAGCTCCCATGGTGCTGCTCCTGCCACGTGCAGCCTCTGATGCTCTCCTGAGCCTGGCGCCCTCTGATGTCAGGATATTACTGCCTTTTCCTGCACCCTAACGATTATGGAGCACTTTGCTGGCTAGACATTGAACTGGGTAAAACAATGTCCTCCAGTGGGTAGATCCTTTCCCTCCAGCTCAGGAGAGAAGGTGCCCAGTAATGAGAAGGCCGGTTCATTACAGTATGGGTGAAATCTGGCAGAGCAGTGGGACAGAAGAAATGAGGCTCAGTTCAGTGAATTAACTTGCCCAGCAGTCAATTGTGGTTCACAACATTCTACAATATGGCCTGTGACTGCCCTCATGAATATGGGGATGCGCATCTTAATCTGAGCCGGGCAACTCACCTCAGGATAGAAAATTGCATGCTGGGGCTCGTAGTCTCGGCAGGTCACATTTGTTTCCCATGTGGGCCAAGCCACTCCATTTAGTACAAATCAGCCACAGACTTGATCTCTGGGGAAGATGGCAATATGGCTGTTGGGCAGGGCAAAATATAGATTCTCCTGCTCCCAGGCATGGAAGAAAAGAGTCACCTGAGCACATATACGAGAGGAGAACACGGTAGCTAAAATTAGTAGGAAGAACAACACATCAATGTGTAAGTGTATCTAAGGGAATCCTTGGGGGAAGGTTACTGTAGGATATCTGCAAAATGAGGCAGGGAAGACCAGTATGGAAGATGTGAGAGGGACAAGAATAAAGGCTTTTCAAAAAGGATGATGATGGTGCCAAAATAAAAAAATTGCAAGCGTCCATGGACGATGAAGGCATCAGTGGGCTTTATTATTACTATTTATTTATATTCCAGTAGCACCAATCATGACCAGGGTCCCACTGCGCTCAGCACTGTCCAGGTACATGCAAAGATGATCCCTGCCCTGAAGAGCTTAAAGGCTGGGAAATCAGCTTGGTGCTAACAGCATTTTAAAAATGTAAATCCAGTAAATCACCACGCCTGGATGGTTTGCATTCCAGTGAGTTATGGGAGCACTGAGAGGTTCCGGCTGCTGGCAGCCATATTCACCCTTTTCCTGATGACAGTGCTGGGGTCAGAACATGACTGCAGGCAGACATGTGTCCTTGACATCATCCACAGCAAAGCATTGGAATTTCTTGGGGAGCAACAGATATTGTGTTCCTTGTCATCAGGCCTTTTAATAACACTTCTTCTAGATCTCCCTAACGGCCGCTGCTTTGCTAGTGAACATATTGTGTGCAATGGGGCATATCTACCCTGGGATATTGTAGAGATGCTGCAGGCAGGAGGCAACAGACCAGCCAGTATGAGCATAACAGCATGTTGCCAGCTATCCCTGCTGCACTAGGGAGTGGTTCATGCTAGTCTGTCTTTAAAAAGTGTAGGAAAGGAGTACTTGTGGCACCTTAGAGACTAACCAATTTATCTGAGATAAGCTTTCGTGAGCTATAGCTCACTTCATCGGATGTAGCTCACGAAAGCTTATGCTCAAATAAATTTGTTAGTCTCTAAGGTGCCACAAGTACTCCTTTTCTTTTTGCGGATACAGACTAACATGGCTGCTACTCTGAAACCTTTAAAAAGTGTGATGAAGTCTAGCTTCAGTCCCCAGTAAGATTATGGGGCCTGATTCTGATAACGCTGACACTGGATGGAGTCACTCCTGGTTTACCCCAAAGTGAGAGTGGAATTGAGCCCCATGGAATCTCTTATAAAAAGCAGTTTGATGGAATAGGCTGAAGGGACACGATTTATACATGAAAAAAACCCAAGAGGATGGTATTTAAAATAGATCGCTCCAGACCAACATCACCTCTCTCTCCGAGTGTGTCAGGGAGGCTTTTGACAAGGGGAATACAAGTGAGGGTTCTGTCTACTTTGACTTCAGTAAAGCCATTGATAAAATAATTCACCAAAGGGCTGGAGTCTTAGGCTGATCACCCTGAACACAGAGCTCCAGTATATGAAAGCAAATGGGAGCAAGCAGAAGTAATTAAATTATATTAGGTTGCAGTGGACAAAGGTCAATAGTAAAGTCCCCAATGGGTTAGTACTAGGGTCACTGCTTTTCAGCTCACTTATAAGTGACTGCAAGGCAGCATCTGCAGAGCAGCAACCGTTGAATGATACTTGATACTGTTAATTCAAAAGTAATGGATAGATGTCCTTCAGAGAGCTTTAAGTACGCTAGGAGGACTGGGCTGGAAAATGGCTATGGAAGGAAAGATGGGTAGATGTGAAGGGAAGCACTTGAAATCTAAAGATCAAGCCGCAAATTACACAGTGAGTGCAGGATGAGGAAATCGAGTGTCCTAGCAATGCAAGGGGCTTTTGATGTCATGTAGGTGGTAACTACAGCAGAGCAAAGAGTGTGTGTGGGGGGAGAAATTCTGCAAATGTCTATCCAAAAGGGAAAAAAGAGAGCCCGGGGAACTACAAACTGGTCAGCCTCACCTCAGTTCCTGGAAAAATCATGGAAACCATTCTGAAGCACTTGGAGGAGAAGAAGGTGATCAGGAACATTCAACATGGATTCACCAAGTGCAAGTCATGCCTGACCAACCTGATTGCCTTCTATGATGAGATAATGGGCTCTGTGGATATGGGGAAAGCGGTGGGATGTGATATATCTTGACTTTAGCAAAGCTTTTGATACGGTCTAAAGTATGGATTGGATGAATGGACTATAAGGTGGATAGAAAACTGGCTAGATTGTTGGGCTCAACAAGTAGTGATCAATGGCTCGATGTTTAATTGGCAGCCAGTATCAAGCGGAGTACCCCAGGGGTCGGTCCTGGGATGATTTAATGGCTGTTGGTCCTGCTTTGAGTAGGGGCTTGGACTAGATGGCCTGCTGAGGTCTTTTCCAACCCTAATCAACTATGATTCTATGAAATGTAAATGCTAATCTTGACCATATTCACTTCCTGGGAAGATCTGAGGCACTTTACCCCTGTGCAGAGGGGCTGCATTATAAGCCCTTACACCCCACTTAAGTCCAGAGGCTGGATTTTCTAATGCTGAGCACCAAGTTGAGGTCCAGTTTTCCAAAGAGCTCGGCACCCAACATGCACACAACTTGCTGAGCTCTTCTGAAAATCTGGCTCATGCTGCACTCCTGCCTGGGCATGAATATCACCCACAAAGTGAGTTTTATGCTTAAGTCTTCCAATGTGAAAGAGAGGCTCAAACTGTATATTCAGGTGTAATCTGTGAATGGGACAGGATGGAGGAGGCAGCAGGGGCTGTAACGAATGAACAAAGGGTTAACCTCAGTTCAGCTTTCTCCTCCCTTTGCACAGGTGCTCAGAGAAAGGGCTGTGAATTGGGGACAGAGGGAGAAAGATACTTTTGGGAAGGGAGCTCTCCATACTCAGCATTGTAGGACTGCCCCAAGCCCCACGCTGAGGGATTTCTCTGCTTGTTTGTGGTCATTTCTTTTCTTATTCCAGACACCAGCTCCTGAGGGAAAGATCTTGCTGACTGCACTTGTTTTCTGCAGAGCCATTTCCCCAGTTGACACTGAAATTTGCAATTCACTCTGTATTGGTTGGATGATTTATATAACCAATCAGGAAACAGAAATGACAACACAAGACTTGTTTAACTAACCAGAAGTCAGTTACCTCTGACTGGAGTTAGACTGGAGGACCCTTGCAGTCCCTTCTACCCTTATGAGTCTAGGATCCAAGTGATTCTGAACTCAGATTTCAAAGACCACAGATAAACTGGGCATAAGCTTTGGGGTTTTTTTTTTTGAAAAAAAAAATACCGGGGAATATAATGAAAAATTCTGAGAATTTAGCTAGCCCCTGGCAAACATTTCAGGAACAGAAAGGGAGTCAACTTTTGACAAATGAATTATTTGTTATGCATTATTTGCTCAGCTCTAACAGGAGTGTGAAATAGGGTGGCCAGGTGCCCAGTTTTCAACTGGAAAGTCTGGTCGAAAGCGGGACTTGACAGCATCCGGTCCGATCTACTGACTGGAAACCCAAAGTCTGGTTACTGTGGGCAGGGGAGGCGCAGAGTCATCACCCGCACCAGCCTCTGCTCAGCCAGGGCCACCTCTTAAATGCATCGAGCAGCTGGAACTCCCAGTCCTGGCTCTGCAGGCGAGTCTCTCCTGGTCCTGACCCATTCAGGGAGCACAGGAGAGGGGAAAAGCAGTGAACAATGGAGGGAGAGGGAAAGAGGAGTGAATGGGTTGTGGGCCTCAGGAGGATGGGGAAGAGGCGGGGTAGGGGTGAGGCCTGGGGGGAAGGGGTGGGGAAGGCCTGGTCTTCAGGGGGAAGGGGCAAGGAAGGGGAGGTTCTGGCACTTCTGCTGGAGTGTCCAGTTTTTAAATATTACAAAGATGGCACACCTAGTGTGAAGATATGAGTGCATTTCAAGGAAGCAATGGGTTCAGTGGGTAGAGCACTAGCTTGGGCTACAGGAGACCTGGGTTCTGTTCCTGGCTCTGCCACTCACCTGCTATATGACCTTGGGTAAGTCTTGTCCCTGCTCTGTACCTCAGTTTCCCCACCACCACCTCTTCAGGACAGCAGTTATCTCTCACCATGTCTCTGTATGATTCCTAGCACAGATCTTGATTTGGCCCTCCAGTTGCTACTGTAATCAGGGGTCGGCACCACCATGTTGCACGACGGACACTTGACGAAATTACCATACTTAGTGACGGACATTGGGGTTGGGGGTTATGTCATTCAGTCATTCCACTTTTTGAAAAATTACCATGGACCTCAAAATTTTTACCACAGACACTTGTGTCTGTGTACGGTCACGTTGCTGACCCTTGACTGTAATATAAATAATAATTCTTCACTTATAGCTAAGAAAGCCAGTAGCATTCTAAGGGCTGGTCTATACTTGTTCCTGAATAACTCCATGTGTAGACAAGCCAAAAGTCCCTCTAGGGCTTGGGAGCAGTTCAGTCTCCATGATCTATCTTAGCCCCTCTGCAAAGGCTGCCAATCGCAATTTGGATACAATACACCACCCACTCATTTCAAACTGACAATGAAATGGAAATGACTTTCCACTCACAATTAACCTGAGCTGGTTTCAAACCAGAGACCTAAAGATGAAAAGGTCCACTGGTTTTTTTCCCCCCTCCCAATCCATCCTCTTTGTCATCTAGTCCCCCAGTGGTGAGCTTTAGTTCTGTCGCAGCATCTCCCGCACAATGATTACAGTCAGGGCTCTCTGGATGGATTTGGTTACTGAGCGTGCTAGAAAATGGACAGTTACTGCCGTGCTTTTATTTCCAGCTATTTTGAATTTCTATGCAAGAAGCTTATTTGCCTTGTTGTAAGCGGCTGGTTTTCTTGTATGATGTCTCTTTTTTTCCTCGTTCTTCTAATGGGCTGTTTACTAAACTGACGTTTCAGCAACATTCCCGTTATTAGTTATGATGCCAGCAAACAGAGGTCTCAGTAGTGGGTGAAATTTAAATTGGGTTTGAAGAGTGTTCAAATAATTCAGCGTTTTACTTTCACTCCGTGGTTTCATTTCCATAGTGTATGATTTAGTTATTCACATCTTAGTTACTGCATTGCCATTGTTTAGCAAAGATCTTGTTTTCACAGAGACCTGACTCAGACACTCAGCCAGCTTTATGTTGTCTGCAGTAGCTAGCACCAAACTAGCATTTTGTATTCTGGGTTCCTGTTTGATGTTATAAATCGAGTCACACTAGCTAGTGCTAGAATCATTTTTGCTTTATCCCACTCACAAGGAAATGCTTGCACTAGAAAAGGACCTATTTTTATGTATAAAGCCACCAAATGTGTTCTGCTCTGCTGGAGTTTATAAAGGCACGGTGTCTTGAATAGGGCTCTACTTTTTCTTCCAAGGACCTACAATGACTAATTAAAACAGGGTGCAAAGGATGAGTCAGTCCAGGCCTATGTTCTAAAGGGGTTCTGCACACTTTACAGCTCTCCCTGGGCCATATACTGGGCTGAGCGCTGATCCCTTGACAACACCCTGGCAGCACAAAGGAGCCTTAAAACTGTCTTAAGCAGACAGCCAAGGGTGCCCCTGGTGCAGGAGGCGTTGGGTGGGAGCTTTATGAGAATATGGAAGGATGAAATATTCTGTGCTCCATTGATCCCCAGCCAGCATAAAAGCACCTGGGGATCTGTTAAAATCTAACATTTTATAAACTGAAATAAATTATGTTGGGGTCAAATCCACCTCTGGTTGCCCCATGCTCACCATTTAAAACCACCACACTAGGTGCACAAAGCAGAGCTTTGCCAAAGCTGAGGATGTGGGTTAATAGATGCAAGTGGGTTTGTGGCTCTACATTCTTGCTCTAACATTTAACTTGTACATCCTATTGACTGGTGGCATCTCAGCACAGCAAGTGCCAGTCCAGCTAGTCACCCCATTTCACATCTGATCCTGTAGGGTGACTCATCTGAGGTTTAAAAGAGTCACTGTCAAATATTTCCCCCAAAAGAATCAGATTAACAGTAAATATCAGTGATGGGTTGAGGTTAGAGCAGCGACACCAGGAGTCAGGACAGCTGGAATCTGTCCGCAGCTCTGCCAGCCAGACTTGCCTTGTGATGTTAGGCAGATCACTTCCCTGTTCTGCAAGTGGGAGCAGAGACACAGGGTGAGGGCCTAGAGTGGGAAGCTGAATTCATTAACTCATGCTGATGAGAGGGAAGGAAATTCCAAGCAGCAGCTGGTTTCATCAAATCAACTCTTTTCCAAGTCAGTTTCAAAAAGAACAAAGTGAGGCTACTGACCAGTGGTAGTAGAGCTGTCGCCATTGCACCTTTGTTCGCACTGGGGCAAGACACCACTCTCAGCATGGTGAAGGTTTGCACCACTGTAAGTGTAACCAACTCTGCTTGGGCTAAGAGTGGGGTCTGAACCTGGGGCATGCATCGTTAAAACAAAGAGCTGCTGCCACTGGAGTTAAAGGAGTAACTCTATTCGCTGGTAGCTGTAGTGGGCTCTTATCCTCCAGTCATTTGAGGGGGAACAAAGGCTGCGTTGGGGTGTGTTACACAAGGAAATGTCACTGCATCAGGATGTAATATGGTTATAGCGTATCACACTGTCACCACATGGCTAATTCATCACATCCTGGAGCAGAGGCAACTTAGCCAGTGCAGCATCATCACAGGAGAATGTTACGTTGGCCCCACAGGTCTCTTGGGTGCGTCAATCGTCCTGCACCTCCACCGAGACTGAGACTGTCCTGAGGATGGGGGGCAACTCAAAGTCAGTGATGCTGATAAAGAGACCTGTGAAAGAAAGAAAACTGACCAGATCATTTGGATTCTCAGCTTGGCATTCTTCCCCCCAACCACCCCGCATCTGTTCTATTATAAATGAATGCTGGAACTGGAAAACGTAAATGTTATGGGCTTCATTCTCCTTTCATTTTACACTGGTGTAAATTAGGAGGAATTCTACTGAAGTCAATGGAGGGGGTAACATCTTTAACAGTAAGACAAAACCAGGCCCCAATATGCTGATAAAGACCCATGTTTTAACCTTTACATTAACACAAAGGCTATCACGAGCTATTAATAACATGCATTTCATTTTAACTGGAAATTTCACCCAATAGCCTAATTAAGAGCTAATTCAGACTTGAGGAGAAAAGGAAGTGATTTGATTTACAATATCATATGCGATTAAATCACCAGGAGAGAAAAAGGAGGAGTGGGGGAGGAGGGACTTTAAAACCTCACCATTTGGGGAAAAATGAAAGCTTTCTAATTACAAACCCCGCACCCCTGTGTTTTGCAGATTTAAAGGGGACCCTCTGACTTTTATTTATTTGCCTAAAATACTGTTGTTGTTTTTTTCCATCTTGCAATCTGGCTTTGAAATCCAATGTGAACTTTCTAAGGTACCTAATGATCCATTCTATTATCCCCCAGGACAAAGCTAGTTTCAGCGATTTCATGGAGAACTGGTTTAGAAAATACCCTTTTTCTCTCTTGCGGTCGCCTAGGCTGTTGAATCATTTTGATATCTGGAGACCTCTTTTCTTTGCAACACTATGGTGAAGTTAATAGTCAAAGCAAGCAAAAAAGACCTGGTGTGTGTTGGGGGGGGAGGGAGATAGAGTCACACTGTATGTGGCCTATGCAGCTTGTGTATTTAAAGCATCTCTATAGAATAGTTCCATTTAGAGCCAGAGATGAGATTTGATTGTCAGATGCTTTTAAAAGCAGTTACAAATGCATAGGGTTCCTTCTACCCCATCCAAATATAGAGAGATAGATTAGATGCAGAGATATAGAGCGATATGGATGGGGTAGAAGGAACCCTATGCATTCATGTATATATATATATATATATATATATATATATATATGTAGTACTCTTTTCTTTAAAAATCCTCTTTTTCGTATTGATTTTCATTTTTCAATAAATGTAGTTACAAACTTAGACTTGAGAAAGTATTAACCAATACAAACCACAAATATCAAGGGGTTTATAAAACAGATCGTTCACAGATCCTGTGCATGAACTCAAAAGTATACAGTTCAGAATCTAATAAACCTTTGCAATTTATATTCCTTCGCACTGATAGTCAGGAATGCCTTTCACCTGTAGATCTCAATGCTCTTCAAATATGGGTAAGCATTTTAGAAGACTGGAAAACTGAGGCTCAGATCCTCAAAGGTATTCAGGTTTTGATTTCAGTGGGAGTTAGGTGAGTAACTCTTCGGGGATCTGAGACTAAGGGACTTGTCCCAGGTCACACAGCATCATAGTCAGTACTAGAACGCAGCATGACAGCAAACAGAGAACTGCACGTGTTGTGATTTACTATCGTTTGGCAGGGGTGGTGGGTGCTCCACGCACACACGCACACTTGCCATGCAGCTTTGTAAACACCTTCTTTATCTGCATGCAGTGCTTAATTTGTAATGAAAGAGGTGCTGGGGCTGAAGCAGATTTTTTGTTACTTTCTTAACTGATGCGGCAAGCCCAGAAGTGCCAGGCCTATGAATTGCCAAGCCCAGAGGTGCCGGGACTCAGCCCTGGCAAGCCTTGGCACTGGCTGCATGCTTTTTAATGCCAACTGGGATGACCAGATTACAGGTATTTTTCTGTCATTTGGGAAAAACCTGGGCTCCTGTACTGAGGAGATCAAAATGAGATAGGGACAGAGAAGGGTTTGCAGGAAAGGAGCACTGAGAGATTTGGGGGAGAGAAATGGAGACCTCAGATTTGGGAGAAGAAGGATTTTTGAAGTGGCAGAAAGGATTTGGGGGCAGGACAGGGAGGATTTGAGAGAGGCAGTAGAGCCAGGAGGTTTGTGGGCAGAGAGAGGATTTGTGGGAGGAAAGCACAGATTAGATTTTCCCATCGTCTTTGAAGTAGAAGGCTCTCTGGGACAGGTGAGATGGGGTGAAACGAGGGGTGCGGGAATGACGGAGAGAGAATGAGGAGGAACAGAACATATTTTCAGCAAAAGCAACCTGGTCTTATTTGAAGTACCTCAAAATAGCAAAGGATTCACCACGTTCAACCTAGATCTTAAATTCCAGGGGATGATGTCCCCTTTTCCCTCTTGACCAGGTACCCTCAGCACTCCCCCAAACTGGACAAAAGATAAAGGTGCAGCAGCTGCCTGAATGTAATGAGGAAAAAGCCTGCTGGCAGGCTAGACTGGGTGCCAGATGTACTGAATTACTTAATGGTGGGGAGGGAAGGAAGTTGGCTTTTATATGGGAAGCAACAGTGTGCAAATTGGCTTTTTTAATATGTTACAGAAACTGCACAAACCTCTGTTTGGGGAACATGAAGAGTCTGACTTTAAACCCACGACCAGAGGAGCACTCTGATTTAGGGCTGCTGCAGCTTGGCTTGACACCTACCACTTGCCCCTTGAGGGGAAAAAACAAGTGCTGGAATGAGTTAATGACAGACTGTCAGTCCATGTTGCTGCAGGCCGCCTTTCTGATTTGTCATGCTCTCATAGGTTTAGCTCTTGTTGCAAGATTGTATGCGTGTGTTTGTGTGTGTGTGTGTGTGTGTCCGTCCTTCCAAGATTAAAGACACATGAATTCTGTGATTCAAACTGTTGAGAAATTGTCATTTTATTTTTCACACACCAAGTTATTTTGATTTCATTCTATTCAGATTGGGAAGGGTATGGTGGAAGGATGGTCTAGTGGTTAGGGCACAGGCCTGTCACTCACAAGACCTATGTTCAGTTTTCTGCTCTGCTACAAATTTCCTGGGTGACTACGGTTGCCAACTTTCTAATGGCACAAAACCGAACTCACCTTCCCCTCCCTTGCCCCACCCCTTCTCTGAGGCCCTCCCCACTGCTCACTCCATCTCCCCTCGCTTCAGCACTTGCTCTCCCCCACAATCACTCACTTTCATTGGGCTGGGGCAGGGGGTTAGGGTGCAGGAGGAGGGTGAGGGTTCCGGATGGGGGTGTGGGCTCTGGGGTGGGGCCAGGAATGAGGGGTTTGGGGTGCCTGAGAGGGCTCCAGCCTGGGGCACGGGACTGGGTGCAGGGGGGTGAGGATTCCGGCTGGGGGTGCAGGCTCTGGGGTGGGGCCAGGGATGATGGGTTTGGGGTACAGGAGGGGGCTCAGAGCTGGGGTAGGGAGTTGGAGTGTGAGGTGGGGTGCGGGCGTGCAGGTTCCAGGAGGATGTTTGGGTGCAGGAGGGGACTCCAGCCTGGGGCAGGGGGTTGGGGTGTGGGAAGGGGTTTGCATTATAGGCAGGGGAATACAAAACACAATACCGCCATTTTGATTGGGAAAACATCCTAAAACATTTCTAAGACAGAATGGCTGTAAAATCTGTGGCATTTACAAACTACATGATGTTGTGATGTGGCAGAAAAGATTTTATAACTACTCATAAGTAATGCAGCCACCCCAGACTAATGTCTGTGAAGTGCTTTACACAACTTCATTAGGTGTTTCCGATGTATAATTAGGCTCGTCAGGATTATTATGGGTAAAAGTTGGCAAACACTGTTTGTTCCCCACACACACACCAACCAACGAAAAACTATTTCCATCTGTAATATTTGAAATTTACAGATAGGCACAGTAAGAAAAATGCTTCTTGAGAACTTATTACTGTTTGATTTAAGGAGAGTTACTCGGTATATTTTGACGTAATATTGACAGCTTGTGTCTGAATGGTGCTACACTTTAACTTTTTGAAGCTCAAGGTCTATTGTCATTAAATTATTATTGTCTGAACGCTTCCCCCCAGAATTTCCCACAGCTAGGAAAATTTAAATTGATCAAAATAAAAATAAATGCTTAAAACCCATAATTTTGCACAACCGTGAAAATTTAAATCGATATCATTGAAAAATACATAAAAATAAACATTGATATTAGTCAAAATTATGTTTTAAACATTGACTTCTGCCAAGTCTATATATAATTCTTCCAACCAGGTAGCTGTTTGTATTCCATTTGGCATTTGAACATAGCACTGTAATGCTGACAGTGTTGCTGTGGGTATGTAATATCTAGCTGACTCATGGGTGTTTTTGTCCTAGAATTTGGATCCTTGTGAAAAGAACACTTTTTGGGGAGGGGTTTACAACACATGGGGAGTGTTTAAACAATTGCTCTTTGGGTCCAGACTTGAGCCCTCAGTTTTTACAGCGTGCTTTGTTCCATCTTTCCTGCTGTATAATACTGCCCTTAGCCATTTCACAAACTGAAACATACAATAATTGCTTATTTTTCATACATTTTAAGGCCAGAAGAGACCATTAGATGACCTAGCCTGACCTCTATTTAATAGAGGCCAGAGATTTATCTCTGTATTGAGCTCAATAAAAACGGAACGGCAACACTGCCAGCCGCCACTGAGAGCAGGGGCTCAAGGGGCTCACGGTGCTGCATGAAGCTAAAAATCATCTGGGGGCTGGACAGAATCATCCTGTGGGCCAGATCCAGCTCATGGC
This sequence comes from Chelonia mydas, assembly GCF_015237465.2. Classification (NCBI taxonomy): domain Eukaryota; kingdom Metazoa; phylum Chordata; order Testudines; family Cheloniidae; genus Chelonia; species Chelonia mydas. The sequence continues at coordinate 46,450,220 of NC_057853.1, forward strand.
CATCAGTTGGACCACCCTGAGTTCTAAGCGATCATCTACCTAACTGGAAAGAACGTTATTAGGAATGGCAGAAGTTTTGCTGAAAGACCAGGAAACCAGTGGATAACCTGGCTCTTCCCAAGCGTCATACCAGAAATGATATGGCGCATAAGAAGAAATAGGGCAAGCACATATATTCTGAATAAAAGCAAGGAGAGTGGCAGCATTCTGCGTCAAGTGCAGGAGCACGTGTCTGTGAAAACAATTTAAAATGAGCAAGTTCTCTTCATGCCTGGGGCCAAAATTCTTCCCTGGTGCCATTCCATTTGAAGTCAGTAAAGCTACACCATGAATGAAGCTGGCCCCTTGGTTTCTAAAGAAGTTATATGTACTGTTTCCTGTTAGTTAAGGAATTTAATGTCATCCAGTGAGTCTCCCAAATCCATGTCCCACCTCAGAATGCTAGATTTTGCATCTAAATAATTATGTAAGGGGACGGTTGTTGACAAATGTCAGCTTTCCCTTGCCTACTACCTTGCATCTCCCTAGGGCTAGAATAACTTTCCCTCAGTATTCAGAGTAGCAACTGTGTTAGTCTGTATTCACAAAAAGAAAAGGAGTACTTGTGGCACCTTAGAGACTAACAAATTTATTTGAGCATAAGCTTTCGTGAGCTACAGCTCACTTCATCAGATTCCGATGAAGTGAGCTGTAGCTCATGAAAGCTTATGCTCAAATAAATTTGTTAGTCTCTAAGGTGCCACAAGTACTCCTTTTCTTTTTCCCTCAGTAATTCCCCCCATGCAGAGGGCCAGCAAAGGCCTAGGTGCCACTCAGATCCCAGTTAAACCCCCTAAATAGCATGCAAGGGATGCCTCGTCATGCGCTGGGCCTCTGCACCAGGGCGAATTTCACCCTGAGTTATCCTGCAGTCTGCCGCTTTGAAATGCAGCATGGATATTTTTTATATTGTATAGCAGATATGGATAGCATACCTCCCATATCCTGCATGTCTGGGGAGGGGGAGGGATGGGGCCACTTTGGGGTCAAAGCAAGCCTTTGATTTGGATTGCCATAAGTTTGGACAAAGAGGCCAGATGGCTCTCATGATATGAGCTCTCCAGCATTCCAGCAGAGGCCCTGAAGCATGTTGCTTCACTTCACAGGACTACATCTTGGGGCATCCTTTGTGTGAGCACCTGGGCTCTGTTTCTCTTGTGCTGTTCATGCTGGTGCCCCACAGGTACCTCTTTGCCTTCTTCACCACTGTTCTTACACTGTCCACTTCAGAAACTCTGCACATCGCTCTGCGGTGGATGTTATTTCCCTCCTGAACTCTGTTCAGACACACACTGGTTCTCCCTGACTTCTGGTAAACACAGCAGTTACTTCTAAGGTGCCACAAGTACTCCTTTTATTTTTGCTAATACAGACTAACACGGCTGCTACTCTGAAACCTGACATTATTATGTTTCTATTAGCACTGAGTGCACTCTTTTTTCCCCTGTTCTGAAACACTAATATCTGGCATGAAACAGTCTCATACATCATCGGCCAAGAAGCTCAGGTTGAAGAACACTGGATAAGAAGAGTAAGCCTCTAAAGTCAGAATGTGTATTAGCTATTATCATCTGTTTACTCTTAATTACCTCCTACCCTTATTTATCTCACTTTAATGGTATGTCAGCCAGCATTTTCCATCCTCTCACTCAGGGGCTGAGTCTAAAAGGAAGGTAGGCACCTATGTCAGTTACAAGCATGTTTTAGCCGTGCAAAGCCAGATTCTACTTGGATTTACACAGGTATAAATCCAGGCGAACTCCATGGGATGACTTCAGATTTACATTGGTTTAGCTGAGTGCAGAATTATTAGCCCTTCTGTTTGTGAACCAGGTACCTCTTCCAACCTGCTCCAGAACAAAATCCTTACACTGGGCCATCCAAGGATATTCTGGTCTCACTTCTGCTTGTGTAAAGCAAGAGTAACTCCATAACAGTGTTAAACCAGTATAACTGAGAAGGAAAAGGCCCATTGTGGCTAATCCGGCCCAGAGTTGTCCACTGTCCAGAAGATGCATAATCCACTGGGATGGTGTAGATCACTCTCCCCTACCCATTTGGAGCAGTGGTCCAACTCTGCATGCTGGTACAGAGAGGGGACAGGGCCATGGGCCCTTTTGCATGATTTGCTAACCAGAGGCAGGGCCTATCTTGTAAATTTTAGCCTAGCCATTAGAGCACTCACCTGGGATGTGGGAGGCCAGGGTTCAATTCCCCCTCTCTTCCAGAGGGTGGGAGGGGATTTGACCAGGGGTTCTCCTAGCTCTCCTGAAAGTGCTCTAACCACAGAGCTATGGGATTTAATATGATGTGGGTCTGCGTCAGTCTCTCCTGTTGAAGCTCTTCCATGGTGGATAACTAATGAAAGTGTGATTGGAGCTGGGAGACTGGACCCAGGATCTCCCACCCTCCAGGCAGGGGCCCTAACCAGAGTCTCACTCTCCCTCTGGCCCAACGACTCCTCCACTGTGAATAAATACTTAACTAGTCATTGGGGACAGAGAGAAGGAGACAGAATGAGAGTGACGGAGGCTACACCAGGCAGCGCTTGTTTGCTCAAGCAGACTATAAAAAGGCTTGAGCATCTCTCACAGAGGCAGATGGAATTAGGGGCTGAGCAGGAGAAAACCCTAGGAACAGGGAAGGGAGGCGATGGCTTTAGGCTGAGATTTACACCAATGAATTCAATGGTACAAGAGACCTTGAGCATGTCTGCTTTGTTAGGAGCAGGCTGGGAACACCCCGTTTTCACTTCCTCATCCTCTCACTCCCCTCTCCTGCTAGTCACCTTTCCCTTTCTTCCCCCATCCCTTCTCCTTAGCCTTCCTATACTCACTCCCTTTGGCGTCTTCCATTCCAGAAGCGGAAAGGTTGTAGAAGAGCCTTTTGTGCAGTAAAAAGCCCCTTTTCCTTCCACTACACCACTGTATTTTATAGTCTGCTGCTGTCAAATACACCTCTTGATGTATTTGATCGCACTCCCCCCGCCAGGGATGGGACACTTCCTGTGACAATGGCCTTCTTCTTTGGTCCATATTCTGGCGAAGTGGGGGTGGTTTCTCACTAGTTGCTGCCTGCATGGCATGGCTGCTTCTCACGCTGGGTCAATACAGGTATATTGGGAAGGCACGTGCATGCATCCTAACAGATCCTAGGTGAGCAAGATATTCCAGAAACCCCGAAGGAAATGGAATTCCATCCCATCCCAATCGGATGGTAGGGAGCTGTGTAGAAAAACTGGCTCCGAGGAAGATCTCTGCTTCACTGACATTGTGTCACAGGGCTGTGGCTATCATGTGGTGAACGGTGCGGGGTCCAGTAAATGTTACAGCGCTGTGCTGCTACCTCCAATTCACATGGGGACAAAGTGCTGAGATGTGCTTTGGGAACCAAAACTGACGTTTTGAAAACAGCTGCAGAGACTTTTTTGCTCACTGCAAATGAATTCAACATGGCAGCTGCATCCTAGTTTCGTGGAACTTCGTGGTGCCTGGTGCTGCTGTTCTTTTCAAGTGGCCGCATTGTACTTAGGTCCCAGCTGCAGGAAGTGTAAGGAATGTTGTAGCCACAGTGTCTGTTTGGCGGTGCTTAGCGCTTTCCAGGAGGGAGGGGGGAGGAGCGGGGAGCCACGTGCTCAGGGGAGGAGGCGGAGAAGAAGTGGGGCAGCGGCGGGGATTTGGAGAAGGGGTTGGAATAGGGGCAGGGGGGTGGGAAGAGGTGGGGCAGGGGCGGGGCCTTATGGAAGGGATGGAGTGGGAGCGGGGCCGGGGGCAGCGGGGGTGTCAGTGATGCGGCCCTCAGGTCAATGTACTCGTCCTCATGTGGCCCTCCTGGTGATTCAAGTTTGAGATCCCTGATCTAAGAGATGGACCCAAGTCTCTTAGAATCATAGAAGATTAGGGTTGGAAGAGACCTTAGTAGGTCATCTCGTCCAACCCCCTGCTCAAAGCAGGACCAACACCAACTAATCATCCCAGGCAGGGTTTGTCAAGCCGGGCCTTAAAAACCTCTAAGGATGGAGATTCCACCACCTCCCTAGGTAACCTGTTCCAGTGCTTCACCACCCTCCTAGTGACATAGTTTTTCCTAATATCCAACCTAGACCTCTTAAGGGAGCATTTGCTAGGGTCTAGCTTAAAAGCATTTCTGGATATCGATAATCTTGCAAATTTTCACTCTGTTTCTAAGGTTAAGTAAGAGACAAAGCTGCTCTGGTACTCAGATTTCCCTGACCAAGGACAACCTAGATTTAGGCTATTGGGGGAAGATAGTGAGGAGTATTGGGATGACACTCATTTCTATATTTCCTTCTCGTCCATCCTGGATGGGGCAGTTGACTTAGAATCATAGAATCATAGAATATCAGGGTTGGAAGGGACCCCAGAAGGTCATCTAGTCCAACCCCCTGCTCGAAGCAGGACCAATTCCCAGTTAAATCATCCCAGCCAGGGCTTTGTCAAGCCTGACCTTAAAAACCTCTAAGGAAGGAGATTCTACCACCTCCCTAGGTAACGCATTCCAGTGTTTCACCACCCTCTTAGTGAAAAAGTTTTTCCTAATATCCAATCTAAACCTCCCCCATTGCAACTTGAGACCATTACTCCTCGTTCTGTCATCTGCTACCATTGAGAACAGTCTAGAGCCATCCTCTTTGGAACCCCCTTTCAGGTAGTTGAAAGCAGCTATCAAATCCCCCCTCATTCTTCTCTTCTGCAGACTAAACAATCCCAGCTCCCTCAGCCTCTCCTCATAAGTCATGTGCTCTAGACCCCTAATCATTTTTGTTGCCCTTCGCTGGACTCTTTCCAATTTATCCACATCCTTCTTGTAGTGTGGGGCCCAAAACTGGACACAGTACTCCAGATGAGGCCTCACCAGTGTCGAATAGAGGGGAACGATCACGTCCCTCGATCTGCTCGCTATGCCCCTACTTATACATCCCAAAATGCCATTGGCCTTCTTGGCAACAAGGGCACACTGCTGACTCATATCCAGCTTCTCGTCCACTGTGACCCCTAGGTCCTTTTCCGCAGAACTGCTGCCTAGCCATTCGGTCCCTAGTCTGTAGCGGTGCATTGGATTCTTCCATCCTAAGTGTAGGACTCTGCACTTATCCTTATTGAACCTCATCAGATTTCTTTTGGCCCAAACCTCCAATTTGTCTAGGTCCTTCTGTATCCTATCCCTCCCCTCCAGCGTATCTACCACTCCTCCCAGTTTAGTATCATCTGCAAATTTGCTGAGAGTGCAATCCACACCATCCTCCAGATCATTTATGAAGATATTGAACAAAACCGGCCCCAGGACCGACCCCTGGGGCACTCCACTTGACACCGGCTGCCAACTAGACATGGAGCCATTGATCACTACCCGTTGAGCCCGACAATCTAGCCAGCTTTCTACCCACCTTATAGTGCATTCATCCAGCCCATACTTCCTTAACTTGCTGACAAGAATACTGTGGGAGACCGTGTCAAAAGCTTTGCTAAAGTCAAGAAACAATACATCCACTGCTTTCCCTTCATCCACAGAACCAGTAATCTCATCATAAAAGGCTGTCCCAGTCTCTTGCTGGGGATGCGGTTTGGTTGAAGGCAAGCTGACTGTGACTCTCTCTAGCTAAGACTGAGTCTCTGATGCAATCAGCCAGAAGCAATATTGCCAACCCCAAGTCTTAAAAAAAAATCTTAACCAAGACCCCCCAAACCCTGAGATTTAAAAAAATAATAATTTGAGGGTTCATTTTATTTATCTTCTGATGTTTGAGCCTTTAGCTTGCACTCAGATCATGCTTCCAAACTTTTATTCACAACCCGGAGAGCTAGACAGTCACTTTCTTAAAAATGAAAACAGAGATTCACTTGACTCCAGGAGTTGGGATTTTAAGAAAATCAAGACTCAAGACAGAACCTGCAGTGACAGAGGCTGGACTGCCTTTTGTTACAGAAATTCATAACCTTGGGTGCTGGTGAATCTAGTTAGGTGACATCAGAATTCCTTTGGTCATTCACACCCAGCCAAAATGGTGAAACCATTTCTTTTAGACACGGAGACTGACTGTGAAACCCCATCATGGGCTAGAGAGGGTTAAAGGCCAGTTTGTCACATGTGCTTCACTTGTGCCATAATTAATTAGTTACTTCTCAGCCAAAGGGGGTGGGACTAAGAAGGGTCAGGTGATAACTTAATGGCCACCTGCGCCTCATAAAAGGCAGAGAGAGGCTAGTCTTTGGGAGGAAGCTGTAGAGAGATGCTTATAAAGAGCTTGGAGCCAGGATCAGCAGGGGAGTATCCCCCAGGAAAATGCAGTATGAGGGAACCTGGGCTCAGTACCAGAGATGAGGAGAAGACTCCAGAGTCCCCCCAGAAAGGGGACAGAGAACAGAGCCCTGAAGATGGACTGATTTGTTGGGCTTTTGGGCATTAGCTAAATCTTTTGGGGGGGAGGGATAGCTCAGTGGTTTGAGCATTGGCCTGCTAAACCCAGGGTTGTGAGTTCAATCCTTGAGGGTGCCATTTAGGGATCTGGGGCAAAAATTGGGGATTGGTCCTGCTTTGAGCAGGGGGTTGGACTAGATGACCTCCTGAGGTCCCTTCCAACCCTGATATTCTATGATTCTGTTGTGCTGAAAGGCAGCTGAACTAGATGCCTCTCAGCCAGGGGGCTGGACTCTGTGCACTCGGATGTGAGAACCCCTGCACAGGAAGCTCTGATAAGGGGTGCTATGTTGGTGAACCTTAACTGGTCATGCAGGAGCTTTGCCCTAGTGCACCAGATGCTTCCCGTTTCTGTAACATACTCTACATATTGCTCTACTGTTATGCCCATCAAACTGCAGCAAGTGCAGAATGCAGCAGCCTGTTGGTTTGGGGGACTCTCTTTTGGGATGCATGTTACATCGCAGCTGCACTAACTTTGTATTTATTTCTGGATGACATTGAAGGTGCAGGGTTTTAAACCCCAAATAAGTCGGGTGCCAGCTACCTCCAAGACCGATGTGATGTGATGTGACAGTTGAGATTGTCTTAGCATGTAAGATAGCTGCCCCACCTCCACTTTAAATGGGAGGGGGAATGGAGTGAGGGTGTTCTGTGGGGGACAGGTGTCCTCAGCCCTGCAATGTGCTTCCTGCTTTGCTTCTCCAAAGGTAGAATTTGTTGCCCTGTTGCAAGGACCATTTATTTGCCTTGGCTTTTATTGGGGGGAGGGGAGAGGGTGAGTTGGGGTTTTAGAGAGCCCTGTTAGGGCCTCCCCAATCCTCCCAATTTGTTGGACACTACATTTTTTTTTTTTTACATTGTAAGTGCAGACGTGCCCCAAGCATGGGACAGATCTATTTAAAAAAAAAAAAAAAATCGAGTGTACAAACTAAATTACACTTTCCTGTCTACCAGAGGGGGTGTGCTAATCTTAAATTTTGCAGCCCAAATGGAAGGGACTAGAATGAGAGATTATTAGTGAGGGCCCTGGGAAATTGTGCACACATGTCCTGAGACGGTAGGAATGTAGGCCCTTGAGAAGTCAGGAGACCTCACTAGCCTCTGAGGAAATATCTTTGAGCAGATGGATTTCTGTAGTGGGGTAAAATTAAATCATCTCTATTTCCTCTCTCGGGCAAATAGGGACAGTTCTCCCCACCCCAGCAGGTGTAACTGGCCGCAGAGAGATGGGCCTGATTTGCATTGGCATGGGGATTGGCACAGAAGTGGATGCACCAGCTGGAGTAGGGGGCTGGTTTCCAGGGGGCATAGCAATGGCACAGGCAAGGTGGATGCACCAGCTGGGGAGGAAGTGTGGTTTGCAGAAGGCCCTGGGGCTGGCACACGCAGGGTGGATGCACTGGTGGGGTTGGTTTCCAGGGGGCCCAGGGCTGGCACAGTCAGGGTGAATGCACGGGGGGTGGGGGATGGTTTGCAGGAGGCACAGGCTAGCCACAGGCAGGGTGGATGGAGCATGGAGATGGTTTACAGGGGCACAGCTGCAGGCTCAGGCAGGGTGGTGGCAGAAGGGGGATGGCAGAGCTGGTTTGTAGGGGGTACAAGGGCTGGCGCAGGCAGGGTGAATGCACCAGAGGGGTGGGGGCTGGTTTCCAGAGGGCACAGGGGCTGGCACAGGCAGGCTGCATTTGGGGGTGGGGGCTGGTTTGCAGGAGGGGTACAGGGGCTGGCACAGGGAGGGTGGATGCACCAGGGGACGGTGAACAAGGGAGAGGCACAGAAGCTGGCACAGGCAGGGTGGATGCACTAGACTACGGGGGGCTGGTTTGCAGGGGAGATGGAGGGGGGATGCACCAAGGGATGGGGGCTAGTTTGCAGAGGGGTACAGGAGGGGTGCATGCACCGAGGGATTGGGGGCTTGTTTGCACGGGGCACTGGCAGGGTTGATGCACTGGAGGATGTGGGGGGCTGGTATACAGGGACGATGGAGGGGCTGATACAGGGGTGCAGGGGGATGGGGGGGATGGTTTGCAGAGGGCACAGGAGGGGTGGATGCATCGAGGGATTGGGGGGAGGTTGCAGTGGGGGCACGGCTTGGTGCGGTGGGGGGACACAGGTAGAGAGCAGGGACTGGCTGCGCCCTTTCGGGGCCGGGGCGCTCGGGCCGGGCCGGGCCGGGCCGGGGCGCGCGGCGGCGGCGGGGCCGGGGGGAGCATGCGCGGCGGCGGGGCTGGGCTGGGCTGGGCGCGTGCCGCCCGGCGATGGGGGGGCCGGGGGGAGAAGCGGCGAGGGGGGAGGAGGCTGGGCGCCTCGGCAGCCTATTTGAGGGAAAGGCTCCGTTTGGCTGGGCTCAGTGCTGCCGGCCGCCCCGCTGAGAACGGCCCGGCTCAGCGCACCCGCGGCGGGGGAGGCGGCGGGGGAGGAGGGGGCGCTCGGCCGCCCCGGGAGCGGGGGAAGGAGGAGGAGGAGGAGGAAGGGGGCAGAGGTTGCTCGCCGCCGCCGCCGCTCGCCCTTCCCCGCTGCATCTTTCATGGCAACATGGCGATGCCGGCGCAGCCCCGCCGCGCGGCTCCCCTCGGCCCGCTCCTGCTGCTCCTGCTGCTGGCCGCCCCCGCCGCCCACGGCTACAGCTTCCCGCAGCACTACACGTGAGTACCTGCCGGCACCCTGCCCCCCGGGCTTGCCCCTCGCTCGCTCCGGGCAAGGCGCGGGAGCGGGGGCTGGCGAGCGCCCGGCTCCGGCACCTTCCCCGCGCTGCCCCGTGGAGGAGCGGAGTTGCGCGGTCGGTGCAGGGTGGCGTGGGCACGGGAGCGCCCCGGGTTTCAAGGAAGATGCCTCCGAAAGTGAGGTGTGGGGAGAGAGGGACTCGTGCTCGGACGGACAGGTGAAACTGAATTAACGTAATGACCTGCAGCTCCTCCCTGGCAAACTCTCTCATACAGGCAGCGTGCGGAGGGATCGGGGGCAGCAGCAGCAGCGATGGGTTTTGAGTATTGCGCTGCACGCCCCTCGGTATTGCAAATGCGTGCCTACCTGGAGCGTGTATGCAGGAGCAAAGATTGCTCTGGATAGGTGATCAGGAGGTGACACTCCAGCAAGTTACTTCTTTTTAGGCAGTTCCTATAGGCAGCCTTATTTTTATTTTCTTCTAATAATAAGTTTTTGAAATCTTTGGTGTGAAATCCTTCCGTCCCCCTCCCCCTAGTAAGGAAAATCGAAATAGATGGCAAGTTGCTGGAAAACTCAAACTTCACCAATGCCTGAAGGTTTGGGTTTTTTCTTTAATACAGTTATCTAAATGTTAATTTAGAGAGAGAGGAAGAAACAGAGATTGCTTTTCTGGTTTACAGGTGCACAGTACGGCATCTGCAATCCAGGAGTGCCCGGCGGAGTTTAGTACAAACTAATAATAGATAGCTCCACAGCCACAGGCTATCAATCTGAGGATGTTCTTCCCCCCAGCCTCCCCTGAACTCAGACAAATTGATTTTAGTCTGGTGAGACAAAATAAGAAAGCATATGATTTTCTGGGTGGAGGGTAAGGTAATAAAGGAAGGATGTAGAATTATATTTACAGTTGGAGTTGGAAATTTTTGCTCTCACTTGTTCATTCCACAATGTGATAGCTGCAACCGTTTTCCCTTCCGCAAATCCACCCCAAACCTTTCTGGAATGTGTTTTGAGACGCCACCATCTACGTTATGAGACGTTAAGGGTTTGTGCCACAAAACGGCAAGAGCCAGGCTGTTCAGAGTAAAGGCTGACACCATGTCCTTACGTTGTGTTTTTCTGAAGGTGGAGAAAGGTCTCAATGACATGGGTTAATAATGGCAGTCACCCTTAACTTTGTGCTTGCCTCCCCGGATATTTGTTGCTTTGAGTCACAATTTTTGTGGTTTTTAAGCATCAGATTTTTTTATATATATATTTTGATTTTTAGCTCATGCTTTTAAGGAAATATTTGATGAAAGACTTCTTGAAATTAATGTAACTTACTGAAGGGCCAAAATATTTTTGAATGCGTGTTTAGACTCATGTGTTTAGGTCTTCTAAAAAGGAAGCTTATTAACAGAATTATTTGAATTATTTATTTGGAATCAATCTGGTCTGTTGTGTCACTATACTAGCACTCCGTTCTAAAAGGCGTAGTTTGCTGTGTTATTTATTTAGCATCATACCCCATCATAGAGATGACTCCAGGGCTGTTATGGAGCTCATTGTAATCATCCTTCTGAGCCCACATGTTATTGACCTCTGATACTGAGCTGTTGGGATCTTTTTTGTCAATCTGGCTGTCAAACATGCACACACGTTCCTCAGAATAAAACCTTGAGAGGTGTCTATTGCCGGGGTGTGTGGAATATGCCTGCACTGCATAAATAGCACATTTTTAGGGCCAGATCTTGCAACTACAACTCACGTGAGTAATTCTTACTCATGCGAGAAGTCCCATTGAAGTCAATGGGCCTAGTTGTGTTGTTAATCCTTCATCACACTAGTAAGGTTTGTAGGATTGGATCCTTACACTTCAAGATCTCAACAGTGTTTTTTGCATTCCCTCTCCCCAGATTCTGAATGTATCAGACCATATTACTTTCCAGATACCAGTTTTTAATTTAGAGTTAGGGTTTTTTTTTATTATACAAGTTTAAACAAGGATCTTAAATCAGGAGACATGTTTCTAGAGTATTATAATTTATTAAAAAAACAACAACAAAACTTGCTTCCCTCTTCCACCCAAATTGATTAAGTAAGTATTATAAATTTGCTCCTGTCTGCTATGCTAGGTTTTAGCTCACAGCAATTTTTTTCCAGCCGTGTTAAACTGCTGGCAAAACAGTGCTTAGTATAAGGCATGTTTTATTAGCACCTTTGATAGAATGACAGTGTTACCAGAATGGGCCCAATCCTGCATTGAAATCAGTTGGAGTTTGATGTATGCCAGGAATGCAAAACTGGGCCCAGCAATGACAACATATGGTTCATAAGCTTTTATAAAGTGGAAGGTTTGGCCCTAAAAGGGGGTTGTGTGAGTGTGTGTGCCTTTGCTCACAGAGGGCAGAAAGCAATTCTGGTTTACGCTGCATCTGAAGAAGAAAAGTATTGGAACTGAGACCTCAGCCTGGCCTCTTACTGCTGTTATTTTATTCTCATTATGACCTGTTTTCTGAACCTGGGGAAGAAAAAAGAAGTCATGTGTGGGTATTGGATGATGATGAGGCACGATTGCTGGGCAGTAGGTTAATGCCCTGTAACATGTGGACTGTAATGCCTTATGTACGGTACTCTTGAGCTCTCGGGATTGTAACGTCTGTCACTCAAGGAAAGAAATATTTAACAGAAGAAAACTGTTCCTGATCGTTACTGTTACACTCAGACTAAGCACCTTCTCCTGGCAGTTCCCCTTATTATAAGCCCCCCCCCCCCCCCCCCCCGCGCCCACCTTTACCAGTCCAGCAATTGAAAAGACTTAATTTAAACCTGTAACACAGGTATAATTTTGGAGGATGCCTTTGGTTGAAACGAAACTGGATGCCAAATTCTTCCAATTATAAAACCATTTTTTCTCTTCCATATATCAACAAAGAACAATATTGAGTTTTGATTAGAAACCCTGCTTATCTTTAGAGGTTTTCTGTGTGAGTTGCTTAAGTTGTCTCCCTTTATAGGGTCCTCAAGAATGAGGCTGTTTTTGCAGACTCCCTAGAACTGTTTCATTATGACCTAGGGCAGCATGTGCAATGATTAGAATATTTTCCTTTTTTTTTTTGGGGGGGGGGGGGGGGACTGTTAATTTTTTGAAAGTAGGAATCGCATTAATTGTCTCTAGTGGTTCTGGATATTGATTTCTGGTTTTGTCCGTGGTAAATAGTCAGTGTTCCATATATTCTCTCTCCTCCTGGGTAACATGGTTTTAATCATCTTATGCTGAGCTAAGGAAGGCTCAGCTCAGCAGTTGTCCAAAGGGAAATTTCTCATTGAGATTTAGAAAGCAAAATCCCCAATTGAAACAGACCCATTCAAGCAGGCGTGTTGGGTGGTGTCCACTTGACCAACTGATTTCTTGTTATGGGTGGGCACATATGTGTACGTCATGAACGAGATTAATAGCTCTGGTGGAAAAAAGGGCTGCTGGTTGATGCTGTTTTTTTTTTTTCTTTTAAATACTTGGAGGCATCAGCTAGTTGGTGCTGGATTGCAGTGAGATCCCTGCAAAGGCGCAACAACTGCTGTATGCTTCCCTGATGGATTTGTCCTGATCATTGTTGGAATATAAAATGCATAGTCTCTATAAATGTTGACCACTTAGGGGACTGTTCTCCTGTTGGTGCCCATGCCGAACTCCTGTTGTTGGGAATTACACGTGCATAACTGCTAGAGAATAGCCCATGTATAAATTATCAGTCCCTCACCCTGAAAGCAGAGCAAGCCCCCGCCTCGCTCCGTGAATCTGCCATTTATCATTTGGACTTGAAGGAAAGTTGCCATTGGCTAGAGAGCAGTGACCCATTTTTTTTCTTGTAGGACAGCATGTGTGTTCGGAACCATTTTACACTCGCCCACCCCATGGTGAGACGTGGCTGCTAAAGTCTCTTGCTGGGATATCCAAACAAATAACAAGATGTACTATCAGAGGAGAGGAGGGATGGTCTTTCAGTTCAGGGGCTGGGATTCAGAGAGGTGGGCTCATTTGTTGGCCCTGCCACCGTCGTTTCTCTATGAACTTGGGCAGCAGTCAAAAGTGGGCAGTGATATATATCTATTTTGAGATGTTTAATTTGAGACACCACAGGCCTCGTTATCTGGAGCACTGAGAGCTCCATCTGAGGTCAGTGGAAGCTGCAGGTGTTCCAGAGGTTTTTAGGTTGCCTCAAAACTGGCCATTTTGGTCAGTTTGGGCCTTAACCTCCTGATGTGCTTCAGTTCCCCATTCGGAAAACAGAGGTAATGATCCTCTTGGGGTGTTGTGAGGCACATAACCTCCATTAAGACCTGATTTTGTTGGCCCTTACATTGCGATGCAGGACGGGATGGAGAGGAAAGCCTCTTCTCACCCTAGAGCAGAGCTGTAAGAGTCTCCGGTGCCATTCACTAGAAAGGGAGCAGGGAGGAAATGGGACCATTGCTCTGCTCTTCCTCTGCAACAGCCTGCAGAGCAGGGTTGTCTGCCGCTGGTGAATGACTAATGCCCAGCATGTCCACCTGCCCCTGTGAGAAACTGTGCCTGCCTGAGGTACGACCTACTGGGGTCTCCACAGAACTGGCCTTCCTGTTTGTGAGGCTTTCCTGCACTGTGCAGAGTGCTGTTGGAGAAGGACCCAGACAGGCTGAGTCCAAAACAAGCATTCATTTGCTATATTTCTCTCCGATGTTTGAAATCTCCTTTTCTTTCTCTCCCCCTCCTGGCCTTTCCCCAAACATCCCTTGCTCAGGGCTCATGTTTGAAACAGCTGCATGTGAGCCCTTGTTCCTGACAGTGAAGCCACTATGGGAACTATGTCAGTCGGCATGCGTGTCGTTTCTGACCTGACTCAGTGTTTAAGCTCGTTCTGCAGGATCCCTCACTAATAAGGCCCAATTTTTTCTCTTAATGATCCTGTGTTCTTCATTTTCTCAGTTCTGTTCCCCCTCTCTACCACTTTAAAATGTTCTTTGCCACAGCCATATTCCCTCTGGCAGAGAGGAAGCCAGGAAGACAGTTCCCTCTGTGCTGCTAAGCATCCCCCAGTATGGGTCACTCATGGGCAATATGATAATGAGGAGTGTTTCTTGTTTATCGCCAATGGGTTAAATGCATCATGTGCCCTGCTTATGTGAACCCCCTTCATCATGGTGCCCCTGGCTTGCTTCTTTCAGCCCTGGAAAGGTTTTTGTTTTGTAGTTGTTTGTTTTAATTGTTAAGGACTTAGTTCTGGTCTTGAGTGTGTGAGGTTCCCACTTAAATCAGCAGGGACCCTCCTGAGCTCTGGAGGGTAGAATTCATCCCTCCGAGTACAAAACTGGGCCTAATCCAGAGGCTCCATTCTGAGGAAACTGTTGTTTCTGTGCAAAACTCCCTTAAAATTCCAATGAAGAAGGTCAGCTGCAGGCTAAATGGGAACCTGGGAGTTTATCCTCAAGCAAGTCTATTGGCTTTGGGGCTTCAAATGTCAGCAGAGTGCCCTTGAGGGTCTAGTGCTGGAGTTTATATTTACAGTATAACACTGTACATGTACGATAAACAACACAACTTGGACAACTACATTGTGTTTAAGTTGAAGAAATAGCCAAGTAGGATAGAATTTTTTTAAAACGCATTCTCAAGCAAGAAGTACTTGAATTAAATACTCTGCTAGGAAGCACACTTGTCAGAACATTTAAATATGTGCTTTCCTGAGAACCCTGGGAAAGCAAAATGCATTCCCTTAGCAAATTTGTTTCCTCTATTGATGTCTGCAGTGGTTTGTTGTTGTAGAGTTGCTCCTGAGTTCTCGGCTATGCACTTTGGTTTGTTGTTGTAGGGCTATACAGCACTGATAACCTGAATGGCATAGATTTCTTTGGGATGGGGTCATGGAGTTGGAAATGCACTAAACTGTTTTGAGGAAAGCACATGGGCAGAATTACTCAACAACTTTGATAACCTCCCTATTGTTGAAATAAGGATTCACCAAAAGAACAATCTTTTAATGCTGGTCGATATCATTCGAGACTGGAAGATATTAGTCAGATGATAAATATACTGAGCGTTTTCCCAGAGTGAAGAATTGGTTCTTTTGTATGTAATTCAGATGCCTGTTTATGTCCACTTCCAGATACGTGTATCAGTATGTTTAGCCAGAGCGGCTGGAGTGAAGTGCGGGGGGGTTGGGATGCAGGGCAGGAGACCCAGGCATATGAATCTAAATCAGGCCAGAGAAACATTGTGTGGTATGTGGTTTCCATATCCTGTCATGCACTCCATTGCAAACCCTGGATCCTTTCCTGCAATTAGGAGTGTAAGCAGCTTCCTCTAAAGCTGCTTCTCAATGAGCTAATGGGGGCACAAAAGACCAATGCATGCTGGACTGTCTCCTGTGAGAGACTCTGAAGTGCCCAGCATCAACTGAGCTGGGGATTGAAGGGAGTGAGGGATGAGGCCTGATCCTGGCTCTTCTGCATGGTAATGCCCTATGTCAGCAATCAAATTGTTGGCCTGGGCACTTAATGGGGATATAAAACCTTCAATGAAATGTAGCTGACAATGATAAAGCCTTGGGCACTGCAGCCAAAACAGAGTGGAATTTGTGTATATGTAATGAGCCAAATGCATTTGTAACTCCAGCAAAGTGAATGGAATTAAACCGAGGATGGATGGGGCCCAATGCATTTCTAGTGTGGATGTTTCTCAAGGTCTGTCAGATTTCTCATGTACGAGTTCAGGGGGAGAATTTTGGGGAGCCCTCAGCTTCCGTTGACTTTTATTAACTGGCTGTAATGGAGTTCTACCGTATCTATATCTTTTCAGATAAGGAGTCAAACTCTACTTTCTGTGGGCTAGATTCCTCTCTCACTAGCAGCAGTGCAATCTGTGGTGACACCGCTGAAATCGGGGACTTCAGATTTACATTGGTGCTGTTGAAATCAGGGTCTGTCTTACTGTCCCCTGCCACATGGATGATTTTTTGGGGCGGAGGGGCGGGGTTGTCCATTGTGAACTACCAGGTTTTGCCAATTAGTGAGTAAATGAACAAGCATGATAGAGAACCAAGGATAATGCATTTCAAAATGCATGTTAATTTACCTGCCGAGGATTGTCTATCTCTAATTTATTTATGAGCCTTCACAGCATGCTAGTGAATGTTCCGCAGTAAATTTTGTAAAAGTAATGAAGTCTTAGCTGTTAAGAGAAGGCTTATATTTCTAAGAAGTGGCGGGAATGTGTGGGGGGATGAGAATGGGAGACCACTGTTTCCATGTGCAAATGATGAGGTGTGCAGCGAAATGAAGTGCAAATTAGTGAGATTACACTGTGCATCAGAGCAAAAATCACTGTGGGGTTAGAAATATAATTGCAATTTATGCTGGGGGAGGGGGGGGAACACAAATCAAATGCCCTAAAGACTTGGAGTTTCTTATCCATGTGAATAATAGTTACTCATGTGAGTAGTCTTAAAGTCTATGGGATTACTCACTCTAGTAAGGTTATTTCCATGACTAAGGGCTGGAGAATCAAGCCTCGGGGTTGCCTATAAATTGGCTAGATAAAGTTCTCTGTCTGCTTTTCGTGTTTCGTATTGACGGTTGGAGGGCAGGCAGGTGGGACAACGTCAACATATTGCCGAAGAAGTGGGTAAGGTTAGTGGGAAAGGGGTTCTGTTGCATCAGGCAACGTATAATGTTTCAGCTACGTTGGAAGCTCCTGTTCCAATGAGCTGCACGTGGTTTCAGGCCCTAGCATGCTTGGTTGCGCTGGGCTGGTACGTAGAAGGAAGGGCTGTGTGTAGTGCTAAGCGAGGAGACCGTTTGGCTGTACAACGGTGCCTGCTCAAGATTACCCGGGGAATCCAAGCCCTAAGGGGAGAGTGCTGAGTCAGTATCGGCCAGCGATCATCTTGAAGGTCCCCCCAGATGTGAGCTCTGGCAGGAATTAACTGGCCCTCTCGCCCCGCAACATCCCACAGTTCAGAGCTGACACTCCACAATGCGGCAGGCCTGGCGCAGGTTCGCACTGTGGCTGCCTCCGCCTACCTGACTTGTTGATAAATAGAAGTGTCGTCAGTACTAGCTTCCTTAGTTCCTTGGCCTTCCCGCACACAAACAGATTTACCCCTTAAACTGTTAAATTGGTGGAAAGAATTGGGAGGGAGTGTGAATCCATCTCCACTCAAGTGACAAACGAGGAAATTTATTCTCTTTATAAATATGGACTCATTTCAACACACTGCAGAACCGGCCCCCAGAACACTCCTTCCATAGCAAGACACCAATCCGCTTTGAAATCAGACTTTGTTTCTTACCCGGGGGCATTTTTTATACACCGAAGCCTGGTACAGGGGGTCTAGAGTCTCCATTCCTACTCCTCTGAGCAGCTGGTGTCAGCTGCTATGCTCCAGGTGATTTATAAAGCTGTCTCACATATAACGCTCCCTCTGAATCGATGAGACTCTAGTAGCTAGGTCCTCAGATTCATAAGCTTTGCATAGATCTCTTCAGAATGGTCAGACGGTCACCTTGTTAGGGGCTTGGTGCAGTGACAGGAAGAGATAAAGTCCCCTGTTCCTAGTTAGGTGGCTTTTTTTTTTTTTTTTTTTTGCAGCTGTAAAACAGAGACTAAGGAGGAATAAAAAAGTGAGGAAGAAGCTAAGCAGAGCACCTAATATACAATTTTATCGCGTGTTGAATGTTCAGCCAAATTCTGGGCTATGTGTGGCTGAGCCTCTTTTACTGCTCTATAATGAACTCAGTAGAGCCAGGAGGAGCCAAAGTACCATTTCCTCATATCTGATGTAGCCTTATAAATTAGAGTCATATACGTGAGCATTCACTGCTGATAACATATTTCTTGTGCTTGGTAGGGGGAAAAAACAATTAAATTATGCACCTGCACTTCCACTGGGGAGCATAAGGCCTGTGTTCTGGCAGGGGCTCTGCAGGGGAACGAGAAGCCCTTTCCCAAGGTAATGGTAAACCATTTTGCAGCCCGTCATGCACAGCAGGGAAAAGAAGGTTGGAGGAAACTGCATTTAATTATTCAAGGCCTGCAAGCCAAAGAGAGGTCTCTGAGCCTCCAGCCCATTAGAGATGTATCACAGCTTCAGAGAGGGTTCTGTGCTTTCCCTTCCCACCCAGCCCTTGCTGCAAAACTGGGTATAAAAATCAGTGCCTTCCCTCCACATATGTACCTCTCAGTTTTTATTTATTCTCTCTTGGTTTTGCCTGGGAATCTTAATTGTAGATCAGTGACCGAGCCGATGACATTGCTCTGCCTGCCATAGAATGACAGCCATTTTGAGAGCACAGGGGGGGAGTGAATCAACACTTAGCCCCAAACAAGCTGCCCCCGCCCCAAACACAACATGCATTAGTGGACGATTTTATTGTTGCAGTTGAACCATCCTGTCTGTGTTGCTGTGTAGCAGAATTCACCATCTTCGGTCTCCCAGGCTGTTTTTTGCTGTAGAAGCATGTTGTGTGCAGGCAGAGGGCCACCCAAGAGCTTTCAAGGTTTGGGGCCAAATTTATTCTTAGTGCAACTCTGCTAAAGGCAGTGAAGTTAGATCTGGGATGAACTTCAGCTTTTGCCTCCATTTTTAAAGAGGATGGAGGATGTAGTTTTTTCTGTCTTGATTTTTATCTTGGTGTGAAGGAAAGAAGCACATCTAATTTTGCATACTTTCATGGAGCTTCCATACATCACCACTTATTCCTAGGCAGCCTTATCTATCCCCTCCCCACACATGTGACCTGATGTCAGAGATGCCTTGTAAATGTTTTTGACAGAAACACCAACTTTCCTCCCCTTGCCCTAAGACTGAGTGGAGCCCCTCTATGTTGTTCTTTTTTGCTGTCTCTGTTGGCCTTGGAAATGAGCTGTCTTGACCCAGTTTCTCTTTGGAGAGAAATATAATCCCCTCCGCTTCTTATTTACAGTCTTGATGAGGATTTGGGGCAGCATTCTCACCCCAGTGAAGTAGTGTTTAGGGTTAAGGTGGTCCAAGCTGAGGCAGCATTTCTTTTACCTGCCTTTCCTTGCTCTCTTAACCAGGCATCCTGCAGGGTGAAATGGAGCTGTAATGCCACTCTGTGGCCAGTTGTGAAAGGATGCCTGAGAGCCAAGGTCTGACACAGGGTCTGATTTCACCTCATGCCTGCTTAGATAAATGGTTTCTTTTCCCTCTCCCCTTGCACTGCGCTGTCTTGTACACCGTACCGTTCTGACATCCCTGTTTATGCCTCATTTGCCTCAGAAGGTACAATTTTATTTTGTCTGGGATCAGACTGAATACTCGGGTCAATATGCTGCATGGAGATTTGCCCATAGTGATGCGGGTGTGTGTGAGAATATTTTTTTTCTCTCTTCCTCCTTCCCAATCCCCCCCCCCCCCCCTTCCTGACATCTTTCCAAGTAGAGTCTTGCACTGGCGGTTCGAGCTGTTTGTGAATGTAATTACATGCACTGAAAGCAGCTTGTTTTTTGCAAAGAGCCACTTAATAAATGTCACTTGTTTGGTGGCTTTCAGGCAACTGAGTGTGTGGCCTTCTCATCGGGGGTGAGCTTTTTATATTGCGTGGGATCATAGTTAAATGATGGATGGATGTGCCCATGGCCAGAGTCAATATTTTTTGTATGATAGGTTGTAAAACCCATTGACTTTCTTCCCTGACTGCATTTACCCATTCATGTAGCTATACCACATAGCATTTGTGACCTCTCCTAAGATAAGCAGAGTTAGACATAGGCAATACATGGATGGGAGACCTCCCCTCCCCGCCCCATCCCAAAGACAGCCAAGCCGGAAGTGGTGGTGATGGATCAGCAAATTGCTTTATCGCTGACTCAGGAGGACAAGTGCGATACCCTAGTGTGGTGGTGGGGAAGGGGAGTTGGTGTGTGCCTGAAGGGGTGCCATCTCAGATGTTACGGAAAATAAGGTCCTGACTGTACTGAGCCAAGTTCTAATTTGAATAATTTTCATCTGCCTCCTTAAATTCCTGTTCCTGTTTAAGTGGGTGCAGATTGTGTCTTTACTGCCTGGTCCTAAAATTCTTGTATACAGAATGGCAGCTGCATTTTGGGGGTGATATCTATAGGTGTAAAGTTTGAAATTGTCTAAAGCATTTGAAGGTTGCGAGAGGTGCAATATAAATCAATAAATAAATCCAAATTCAGCAGTCAAAACATGGAATATTCTGAATTATGTATTAAATATTTTTGGCCAGTCTTGTGAATGAAGCCAGCGCTGTCCTCATTTGGGTCACAGCAATGAAACGTGTCATTGTCACAGCCTCATTCCCTTTATTCCCACTTTCTCTGCTGTTACTGTACTTGGACTTAGTATTTCAGGATTGATTACTTGTATATAGTGTGGTGATTGGATTAGTGGCCTGGGCTAACCGTTAATTTTGAACTCTGAGCGTGACCCTGAAGAGTGTTTGCCGATCTTAGCTGTTGGTGGGGAAAATGGCTCGACATGTTGTGTAGCCCTATTTGTTGAAAATGCTCAAGTTGCTTGTCCTGGTTATGCTTCTGGAAAATGAGAGCAGTGTGATACCACGGGTTCTGTCAATCCGTGGCTTAGTAGGATGGATGTGCCTAGGAAATGCTTTGCAACTTGACCTTGACTTTGAAAAACCCATGCAAAGACCATTGTGCCAAATTCATCCCTGGGCTTTCTCTACTTGCTTCAGTGGAATCCCCCTGGGGGGATAAACTTGGCCCATTTTGTTCTGTGCTGTCTTGTGGCCATTCCTATTTTCCCACCTACTGTTTTTTCAGTATAGATCTTCGGGGGCTCTTGTGATTTGTATGACTTTGGTGAAAGGTGGCTGGTTGTCAGCCCTGCCTGCAGTAGGCTCTGTTAGTGGCATGGCCTGATCCCCAATGGAGCTGCAGCTATTTACACCAGCTAAAGAGTTGATTCCTATGACTGTCCTGCCCTTTTGGGTGTGTGTATAGTTATATTTTCAGGTCCCATTTCATTTTTTCCCTCTCTGCTGAAGTATGAGCACCTAGGTGTCTTTCTCCTCTCATGTGTGCATCCTTGGTTCCCTCCCCATGCCTTTTCCTCCCCTACATAACTCTTCCTTTTAGTATGTGTGTGTTAATAACTTTTGCACTTCAAAATGAACAACAGCTAGCTCAGGTGAATCAGAGGCATGAGTTGACATGACAAGGTCAGGCAGTAAGTCAATAGCAGATCTAGGAATAGAACTCAGGTCATATAATTCCCAGATATCTGCTCCTCTCAATGGACAAAGCACCTTCTCTTGGAGTCAGTGTATCTCGTTCTATATACTGATGCTCTGAGAGTAGAGACATGGCCAGGAGAGTGACCTCTATGGAAGAATCCTTCTTTCCCTGTCTTGGGGTGGATGGGAATTGTCCTTGTGGAATCCAGACTCTGGGGGCCAGACTCTGGCAAGCACCTTGGCAGCAAAGCGAGGAGCTTAATGTATATTTGAACAGGGCTGTTTCTCTGAGGAGTTGAGAGAAGAGGTGGAGGAATTGCTGCCAATTGATCAACGTGCCATAACATCGGGTGTTTGAAGATTAAAGGGGTGCATTCTCCAGCATAATCCATAGTAAGTTTGGCTGCTTGTACTGTAGAAATTACGGCCAGGCAATGGCTCCAAGAAAGCGCTCTTTTAAAATTACATTTTTGTGCTGACAGTGCACCAACTTTTTACTAGGTGCTCGCTTGTGCTCTCTCTGTATAAGGCTTGCGTATCTTGGCTCCTAAAGGCAGAGCTAGTTCTTGGGGAGCCTCAGCACAACAACTCTCTCATCCCACAAATATTTACCCCTTAGCATGTCTCCCATGATCTCATCTGAACATTTCCAACTGGGGGTGGAAGTGTGTATGTTGGAGAGAGAGAATTCTAGAGTCCATTAGCCTGGGTAATTTACATGCTTCTTGAGCCTGCGCCTAGGGAAATATATTTCACAGGTAATTTCAAATCTCTTGGCGTGTGGAAGAAGTCATTATTCTAAATAGAAAGGGGTTGATGATGTCATAAGACCCATCAAGAGTGCCACATTAAAAACTGGTTTTGTCTTCAAGGGAAAAAAAAATAAAAAAAACCCAACAACTCTGGATATTCTCTGCACAAGCTTTCTGGTTGCCTGCAAACAAGAGTTTTTGATTTCATAAATGAATATTGGCATCGAAAACAAAAATGTGAATTATCTTTGGTTCTCCGGTTTCTAGTGTGTGTATGTGAGAGAGTGTTGGTAAGCATGGCAAGTGCCTTGGGGTGTCACTCTCTGTGGGAGCATCCTTCCTTCTGAATTGATTACTGCCTCCTTATGCTGCAAGTAAAGGTATGCCTACTCGTGCTAGATTTAAGCTAGCTAGCATGGATAACAACAGTAGTGTAGATGTAGCAGCATGGGCTTCAGAGCTGCCCAAGTACAAGCACACTGGGTACATTCTCCGGTTGCTAGCTCGTGCTGCAACATCTACGCTATTGTTATTACCTGTGCTTGCTAGATTAAAGTTAGCAGGGGTATGCCTATACAGGCTACAGTCACACCTTCACTTGCAGTGTAAACGTACCCTTTTGAGGCTTGAGCACAGAACTGGGAGTCTGGAATTCCTGGGTTCTAGTCCTGGTTCTGCCTTTGACTGGCTGTGTGGAAATAGAATCATAGAAGATTTGTGTTGGAAGAGACCCCAGGAGGTCATCTAGTCCAATCCCCTACTCAAAGCAGGACCAACACCACCTAAATCATCCCAGCCAGGGCTTTATCAAGCTGGGCCTTAAAAACCTCTAAGGATGGAGATTCCACCACCTCCCTAGGTAACCCATTCCAGTGCCTCATCGCCCTCCTAGTGAAATAGTGTTTCCTAATATCCAACCTAGACCTTCCCCACTGCAACTTCAGACCATTAGTCCTTGTTCTGTCATCTGCCGCCACTGAGAACAGCCTAGCTCCATCTTCTCTGGAACCCCCCTTCAGGTAGTTGAAGGCTGCTATCAAATCCCCCCCCTCACCCTTCTCTTCTATAGACTAAACAAGCCCAGTTCCCTTAGCCTCTCCTC
Source organism: Chelonia mydas (assembly GCF_015237465.2). Taxonomy (NCBI): domain Eukaryota; kingdom Metazoa; phylum Chordata; order Testudines; family Cheloniidae; genus Chelonia; species Chelonia mydas. Next base: position 46,473,422 of record NC_057853.1, read on the forward strand.
ATAAGTCATGTGCCCCAGCCCCCAATCCTTTTCTTTGCCCTCCGCTGGACTCTCCAATTTGTCCACATCTCTTCTGTAGTGGGGGACCAAAACTAGAGACAGTACTCCAGGTGTGGCCTCACCAGTGCCGAATAGAGGAGAATAATCACTTCCCTCAATCTGCTGGCAATGTTCCTACTAATACGGCCCAATATGCCGTTGGCCTTCTTGGCAACAAGGGCGCACTGCTGATTCATATGCAGCTTCTCATCCACTGTAATTCCCATGTCCTTTTCTGCAGAACTGCTGCTTAGCCAGTCGGTCCCCAGCCTGTAGTGGTGCATGGGATTCTTCCTTCCTCAGTGCAGGACTCTGCACTTGTCCTTGTTGAACCTCATCAGATTTTTTTTGGCCCAATTCTCCAATTTGTCTAGGTCACTTTGGACCCTATTCCTACCCTCCAGCATATCTACCTCTCCCCTCCCCCCCCCCACAGTTTAGTGTCATCTGCAAACTTGCTGAGGATGCAATTCATCCCATCATCCAGATCACTAATAAAGATGTTGAACAAAACCAGCCCCAGGACTGAAGCCTATGGCCCCAGGGGTCAGTCCTGGGGCCGGTTTTGTTCGCTGACTCCTTGGGTGCTCTGGGGCAGGAGCACCAACGGGGAAAAATTAGTGGGTGCTCTGCACCCACCGGCAGCCAAACTCCCCTCAGCACCTGCCCCGCTCCTTCTCCTCCTCCTCCTTCCTGATCTGAGCGCGCCGCGTCCCTGCTCCTCCGCCTACCTCCCAGTGCTTCCCGCCCAGCCGCTGCCAAACAGCTGTTTGGCGGCACTTAGCAAGCTCCGGGAGTGGGGGAGGAGCAGGAAAGGGGCCAAATTTTAAGCATTAGCTGGTCACAGACCCCCAACTTCAAGCACATGGCTCACTCCACAGGGCGACAACATAAATGGATACAATCTAGTTTCCCTTCAGTGGCAACACAAAACCCAGCTTAACTTGTGAGGCCCGGGGAAGACCTATATCAGTGCTACAACTGGCCTTTTATTTAAAGGAGCCACTCTCCTGTATGTTTTTAGAGCTTAGGCACAGTGAAGCCAACGCAGAGAAAGAAGGGGACAAGGCAGGGAGAAAAAGTGAAGTTGTGTCCGCTTCTCCCAAACACCTTAGCAGCATTAAACAGGTGATGCAACCACAGCCCAGCCTCGATTCTGATCTGCCAGACCCCCTCTGGGGCTGCTTAAGGATTCTGGCTGAGTGACATTTACAAAGGAAGAGCCGTTGGACAACCTTGTCACAGAGTTGTTCAGCATTAACTAGGCCATCCCCATAACACACAGGTGATTATTTTCCTTTTTCCAATCATCCAGGACCTCCCTCGACCTGGGCAAGTTACTTAACCCCTGTGCGTCAGTGTTCCCTCTCTGTAAAAACGGGAAGAATATAATGCCCATATTTTAAAAAAAGGGAAGAAAGAGAACCCGGAGAACTAGACTGGTCAGCCTCACTTTGGTCCCCGACAAAATCATGGAGCAGTTCCTCAAGGAAACCGTTTTGAAGCACTTTGGGGTGAGGAAGGTGGTCAGGAACAGTCAGCATGGATTTACCAAGGGCAAGTCATGCCTGACCAACCTGATTGCCTTCTATGATGAGATAACTGGCTCTGTGGATATGTGGAAAGTTGTGGATGAGCTATATCTTGACTTTAGCAAAGCTTCTGATACCGTCTCTGACAGTATTCTTGCCAGCAGTTAAAGAAGTATGGGCTGGATGAATAGACTATAAGGTGGATAGAAAGCTGGCTAGATTGTTGGACTCAACGGGTAGTGATCAATGGCTTGATGTCTAGTTGGCAGTTGAGTGCCCCAGGCATAGGTGCCAACTTCCCCTCTTTCCCCTGGGTGCTCGACCGCCCCTTGCCCCACCCTTCCCACTGCTGCCCTGCCCCCACTCCAACCCCTTCCCCAAAGTTCCTGTCCCAACTCTGCCCCCTCCCTGCACCTATTCTAACTCCTTCCCCAAATGCCCGGCCCCACCTCTTCCCTGCCTCCTCCCCTGAGCGCGTCACGTTCCTGCTTCTCCCCCACTCCTGGAGCTTGCTAAGTGCCTCCAAACAGCTGTTTGGCAGTGGCCGGGCGGGAAGCACTGGGAGGTAGGCGGAGGAGCAGGGACGCGGCGCGCTCCAGGGGGCGGGGGGAGAGGGAGAAGAGCGGGGCAGGTGCTGAGGGGAGTTTGGCTGCCGGTGTGTACAGAGCACCCACTAATTTTTTCCTGTTGGTGCTCCTGCCCCAGAGCACCCACTGAGTCAGCAAACAAAACTGGCCCCAGGACTGACCACTGATCAGAACATCGTTAGGAGATAGCCTGGCATCCTTTGTCACCAGTGCCCAGACACAGAGTATCTGAGTTCTTGCCAACTGGCTATGTCGGTCTGATTGCTTTGCTAGTTCTCCAAGCTGTGGAGCATGTGCTTTGGTCCCCAGCTGGGTGCTGGAATCCCATGGGCTGCTTTGTGGAAGCTGGGACTGCTTTCCTTTGGGCAGCTTTGCTTTCCATCTGATGTTCCTTTCCTGGAACAAACGAGAACTGCAGTGATCTCCTCCACCCCTCCCTGTCTGCCTCCCAAGAGAGCCATGAATTATACACAATAAACAAATAACCCAGTGTGTCTGTCGTTACATCATAAAGTCAGTTAATAATTCATGCTGCTCGCAAAAGCTTTGCTAGACCTGCTCTCGCCTTACACCGGGGGATGGGATCTCTTCAACCCCTCCATACTCATCATGGCTGAAAGACATTGTAGCAGCTGAGAGAGTGGTGAAACAGCCGAGATAGTGTCGGCACAGAGGGAGGTATTAATGTAAACCATTGTGCACCTAGCTGATTGCATGGTGATGTGTGGACGTTGTCAGTCACGAGGGTTTGATGGGGATTTGTTGGGTGAACTTCCTTCAGGCAATAAATAGGCTTTATAAAACTGACACCTATTCACTTATTTATTAAAGCAGTATCTTGCAGCTCTTCAGTTCTGTTACAGGCTTTAAGAGTTCAAGGGCGTGGTTCCAGTCTCACTGTAAAACATTAGAAACCTGGTGAAACTCCACCAACTTCTGTACAGTTACTCCTCATTTACACTAGTGTAGGTATGATCAAGGATTTTGGAAAGAGGGGGGAGAGAGAGAAGCTTTATCTAGCAGTTAGGCAGCTGGACTTGCTGTTTTGGCATTGGCTTAACTTCTCCGTACCTTGGCTGAGGATGACCTCACCTGCATAGATTCATAGATACTAAGGTCAGAAGGGACCATTATGATCATCTAGTCTGACCTCCTGCACAACACAGGCCACAGAATGATTCTGCTCTCACTTAAACAGCTGTAACCTAGTGTTGCTACAGCATCACACTCAGGCTCTGAGAGTCTGTGAGGCTTAGTTCTTTCATAGTTGAAAAGGACTTTGGGATCCTCAGGTGGAAGAGTTCCAAAATAATGTTGCTAAAATTCCAGTGCCCTTCATGTGATGGCTGCATTTTTTCGAATGGTCACGTAATGAAGAAACCCACTCTGAGATGGACAGTGACTGGTTTGGGGAGCCCCATATTGCAATTTCCCTCCCCTCTGCCTCACTGTCTGCAAAAGAGATTTCTTGTGGTGTGCTTTGCTCTTTGGTTTTTATTACCAGGGCAGTGGGAGTGTGTGTGAGTTGATAAAGGGATACATCAATCTTGCGGGGACCCTTCGCAGTACCATTAAGTATGGTATTTACTACATTTGACTAATTAACTTATCCTCTTTCTATTGGCCAGACATCTACAAACAGCATGTGTCATAATCATACAGCTAAGGGTAGCCTAGAATTCCTCCTTACCTGTAAGGGGTTAAGAAGTTCAAATAACCTGGTTGGCACCTGACCAAAAGGACCAATGGGGAAAGAAGATACTTTCAAATCTGGGGAGGGGGAGGCTTTGTTTGTGCTTTTTGTTGGGTGTTCTCTCTCCTGGGACTGAGAGGGGCCAGGCTGAAATCCATCTCCTCCAACCAATCCTGAACCAGTCGCTAATATTACAAAAATAGTAAGTAAAGCCAGGCAAGGCTTGTTAGATTATCTTTTGTTTTAGCTTGTGAATTTTCTGTTTGCTAGAGGGAGGTTTATTCCTGTTTTTTGTAACTTTTAACTAAGCCTAGAGGGAGTTCATCTTTGTGAATCTTTTGTTACCCTGTAAAGTTATCTTCCATCCTGGTTTTACAGAGGTGATTCTTTTACCCTTTCTTTAAATAAAATTCTTCTTTTAAGAACCTGATTGATTTTCAGTATCCTAAGACCCGGGGGGACGGCGGTTGATCTGTGCTCACTTTGTAACCAATTGGTTAGGATATTATTCTCAGGCCTCCCCAGGAAAGGGGGTGTAAGGGCTTGGGGGGATATTTTGGGGGAGATAGGGCTCCAAGTGGCCCTCTCTGAATGTTTGTTTAATTACTTGGTGGTGGCAGCATACCATCCAAGGACAAAAGGGATTTTAGCCTTGGGGAATTTTTAACCGAAGCTGGTAGAAATAAGCTTAGGGGGTTGTTCATGCGGGTCCCCACATCTGTACCCCAGAGTTCAGAGTGGGGAGGGAACCCTGACAGCATGATTTTTGCAAACCTCTTTAAATTTATTTACTGAATTATCCTTTGGCCTCCAACTTCTCTACAAAAAAAGCTGGTTGTGAGTATTTTATATGCAAAGTTTGAAATTCAAGGTATTTTGACGGGACACATTGATCACATGGTATTGTGTCTGTTTGCTGATTGGTGGATTGTAACTCTTAAATGACAAACACTTGGGTTTTCAGGTTCAAAACTCATTTTCCAGGAATATTCTCTCATATTCCCCGTAAAATTGGCTATTTCTGTGAACATTCCTACCAGTTATACTTGTTTACTAGACTATTTGGGTAAACAAATAGAGCACAAATTCAAGTGCGTTTATTACAAAATGTAATCTAGTATTTGCGGCATTTTGTTCACATCGTTTGTCCCGGTCTAGGTTGCAGGCCAATAAAGTCACCTCCCCAGATTATCCCTCTGATTTTTATTTACTTATTTATTAATTATTACACCAAGGTCTGGAGGACCCAACTGAGGTCAAGGCCCCTCTGTGCTAGGTACTGTACAAACATGCATTAAGAGACTGTCTGCTGCAGTGAGCTGACAAGACTGAGTGGGAGGGGAAAACAAAGGCAAAGAGAGGGGACGTGACATGGCCGAGGTGACACAGCACGTCAGTGGAAGATCTGGGAATCCCAGTCCAGGGTTCTATCTATCCAACCATTCTATCTACTTAATAGATCTTTCTTCCATTGGATTTCTGGAATTTCTCTCTCCTTCATCCCCTCCAAGTTGCTTTATTGTGGGGTGATAATGGGTGAGTAACATCTTGAGGGGGTGTGTGTGTGTGTGTGTGAATTGTCTAGGTATTTTCTCGCCCTTATTCCTGATAAACACCTGTGCACGTACATGAAATTAACAGGGAGTCATGAAAATGACCATGTAGCAGGTTTGAAAATGACTGGCAGAGTGGCCAGCAATTTCTGTGGCTGTTCTGTTACAAACCAGTACTCTCCAGAAGTCCTGTTCAACAACAACAAAGGTTGGGTCGTATTTTTTTTTGGGGGGGGGGGGGCGGTAAATATTGGCTTATATAGGGCTTCCCCTTTCAGATATATAAGAAATGAAGAATGCACACGTATGTGATGGTAGTTAGAGAATTAAGCATTTTGAAGAATAAGCCAATTAAAAGGGAAAGTTCCCGCACAGCAAAAATTAGACGACACTATAATTAATAACCTTATTAAATAGTGATATTTGGGCATTGAACCAAAACACAGGAATCAGAGTGAAGCATTCTTGGCTGAACACACAGCATTAAGTGTGTACGCTTGTACAGAACGCTTTCTGTATAATCCAATGAGTCCTAGGGGAGCATATCCTCTCAACAAGTTGTTTTCCCCCTTGTCCTTTGACATTCTTGAGACCACTAACAAATGGAATTGACCTGGCTCGGTGGCTTGCTTGTGACTGAGGGCTGCTGTGCAGAAAAGACCAGTGCTAAGGAATGCAGTCTGTTGCATGCAGAAATTGAGGGGGGGGCCCTTTGGGCCAAGGAAGGGGTGTTCCCTGACTCCGTTGGGAAGGGAATGAGAATTCCCATGAACACCCCCAGGAATGGTGGTGGTGACAGCAGCTCAGATGTATTAACCAAAGTCTTCCGTGGAGGTATGGGACCTTGAGAAGGGGGACTGGCTTGTGTAAAACGGGGAACTTGCCCTGGGCCCAAACCAGGTATGTCCAGAATAGGAGAGCAGTCAGAAAAGAGATCCACCCCCTTTCTGCAGGAGTGTATGTGCAGGTGCAAACTTCTCTGGCTCCCATATGGCGCAGGTTGGACTACAGCACGGGATGCGTGTGCTAGTAAATATTTTTGAAGTGCAGGGTTTTTTCATTTTTTTTAAAAATGTTTTATCTCCTCTCTAAACAAAAAATCAAATATGCAGATTATGAAATCAATTAACATTTTTAAAGCTTCCTTTGAGGAGAACATGACAAAGGACTTAGTTGCTCTTTTTTAAAAGATTTCTTGATATTCTTTGTTACAGATTGTACAGCAGGTTATAAATTGTGCAGATGGAAGGGGAGGGAAACCACCAAATACACAAAATGACCTTTTTCTTTTTTTGAGTGCCAAGGGAACTTGAATTTACACATTGCGGCCACACATGGTCAAGGGTTTGCTTTTAGCGGGGACTGAGGTAAGCTGCGCAAGATAGTCTTTAAAGGGGGCAGAGGGTGGGACGATGAGGCAGCCTCACTATGGAATGCTGGAGCCTATCTAGCTGCTTGCTCAGTAGTGACCCAAAACTCCTGTCTTTGGGACATCCTCCTCTCCCATATTAATTCACAAGAGAAGGCTACTTCAGGCTTCTGCAGCTGGAATTAAATTTAGGAAAAGGCTTTAGCGCGTAGGTCGCAAATGGGGCCTTGTGACTGGTAATGCATCTGTGTCAATAGTATCCCAGTAAGTGCAACGGCCTTGCTGTTTGCTTTATATTTTATTTATAAATGCCATTTCACAAGAGCGGTAAGACACTCCGGGCTGAGCATTTCGAGGAATTATTGCTCCTCGAGCCCCGTAACGCCACCTGAGGCATGCAATAATGGCCTAGAGACGCAATGACAGTCATGTCTTATTGCTTACAGCTTCCATACCAGAGTTGCTTCAAAGTAAAATCTCTATGTGCATAATGGCATATCGGTTTCTTTGCCCTTTTCATCCTTGCTCTAATCCCTTTTTGTAAAATTTCAGGTGGGACAATCACAGAAACAGGAGGTCAGCTGAGATAGAAGAATAGTAATATATTTTTAAATGGTACCTTCTTACCCAGAACATGGCAAGTGGTGGGTGAAGAGGTGATGCCAAATTCTAGGATATGCCTGGCCTTGAACATTCCTGGTCACCAGAATCGCTGGTCCCAAATGTTATAGTGATGACTGCATTTAGAAATCCATAGATATAAACCAGGTCTACACTACAAACTTTTGCTGGTGTAGCAATGTCAGGTAGGACTGTGATTATTTTTCTCTGACCATTCAATACTGACAGAAGCCCTAGTATATTCAGTTATACTGGCAAAAAAGTCATTTTGCTGGTGTAGCCTGTTTTGTTCAGAGAACTGACGTAAACAGTCTTCCCCCTCGCCCTCCCCAGTAAGCTGCATCCACACTAGGAGAGTTTGTTGCTATAACTATACTGGCAAACCTTCTGTAGTGTAAGCCCAGTGGTTCTCAACCTTCCCAGACTAATGTACCCCTTTCAGGAGTCTGATTTGTCTTGTGTACCCCCATGTTTCACTTCACTTAAAAACTACTTGCTTACAAAATCAGGCACAAAAATATAACTGTCGCAGTAGAGTATTACTGAAAAATTGCTGACTTTTTTTCATTTTTACCATATAATTATAAAAATAAATCATGACCTCCCAGGTTAAGGAACAGTATAAACAAGTCTTTGTATGAAATTTTAGTTTTTACAGACTTCGGTAGTGCTTTTTATGTAGCCTGTTGAAAAACTAGGCAAACATCTAGATGAGTTGCTGTACCTCCCCCGCCCCGGGGATACACGTACCACTTGACAACCACTGGTGCAGGCTAGGCCAGAGATACTTTGGTATGGAGATGCCGGTCGTGGCTCCAGAGGTAAGGCTCAGTTGAGTTTTCCACTTAAGAAAAAAAAGGTTGGAATTTTGTTTTATGTATGTCCTCCCCAAAATGACAGCACTTATTGTTTGGGCACAGAATGAATTTTCTGTGGATTTAAGTAACTTGGTTAGTTAATTTGAGTTAAAATTAATTTAAAAATTAAGAAAATGAGCACCTCGTGTCAGTTTTGTGTGTGTATGTCTTGAATGATCTTAACAGAATAATGTAGACGCCTCAGACTTTCCATATAGTTAGAACTGTCTGAAGTCTTGTGCCTTGATGGCACTTGAAGACTTTTTTTATTAAGGATTAATGGATACTGGACTAGATGGGCTATAGGTTTCATCTGATATGGCAAATCCAATGTTCCTAGAGAGAGACGGGATGGACAGATGCTGTAGGCAGCTAGAATTCAGTGAAAGATGCCAGCTGTATAAGCTCCTTGGAGGGCTTCTAGAACTTGTGATCCTCCACCTTTAAAACAGCTGTCCAGGTGGCTTTGCTGTCTGCTCTCTGCTTCTCAGAGAAAATGTGTCTGCTGCTTTCTTGCCCATCTGCTCCCCTGCCTGCCTTCTCCTCCTCCTACCAAGCTCCTGAGGGCAAAAATCATAGCGGCACCTGCTTTAGAACATTAGACCAGTTTAATCATAGAGATGGGGTTTTCAGCATGATTAATTCTGTAAGCTTGGATTGCGCAGCTATACCAGCCTTCTGTTGGCAGCCTCCTGTGTAACGTTAACAATTGGCAAGAGCGCCACCTGCGTGAATAATATGGGTATCTGCCGGACCAGATTCCTGTCCTCCTTAGGTGCCTCCACTCCAGGTGTTTACAAGTGGTGCTTCTGCTCTAAAAGAGAAGCTGTGTGTGTCGGGGGGGGCGGGGTTCCCTCGGTGGAATTTGTGCCTAATGGAAATACATACTGGCCCAAGGCTGACAATCATTAGACTGTAAAATACAGTACTACAATCCTCTCATAAGTTGGGTTTCCCCATCTCTTGTCCTTGCGGAGAAGCTAGTTTGGTTCAGTGGCAGCAGGGCTGTAGCGTGTGTGCATAAAGCCCTGATCTGGGGGAATTTTCCTGGATTTAAAATTAGCCAAGGCTGATAGCTCTATTGCTTTCTGCCCTCTCCACTGCATGATCCTACTTGCTGTGAGGCTGGCTTCCTGCTTTCCACAACTGGCCTCAGTTTCGTCTACTTGTCTTTGGCTCCTTTTTCCGATGCAGCACTTAGAGATAAAAGGTGCCATGGGAATAGCACTGAAAATAATAATAATTGGGATGTAGACAAGCCAGCAGCACTTTTCCAGGCCAGGTGGGAGATTTGACATTTGCATGGCCAGGAATTAAAGAAGTCAGGGAAGCTTGTTAAAAGCGGAAGAGGATTAAAAGATGTGGATTTGAGGAGGGTTTTTTGTTGTTACAACTAAAAATACATTTTTTTTTTTTTTTTTGAAGTGGAGGAGGGAGTATGGAGTGTGCTGTGGGCAGATGCAGGCTTGCCAGCAGTGGGAACTCTTGCAGTAAAGTGATCTGTACATAGGAGTGACACTGTATAGTCCATGCTGCAGCTTCCCATCCCATTCTGGTCAAGTAACCCAAGAGGCAGCTGTGCCAATAGCATCTCCTCAGACCTGGCAGCACCACTTCTTATGGGAGTGAGAAATATTGGGGCTGCTTATTAGCTGAGCCCTGGGATTCTCCTGATCCAATATTAGGCTCCCAAGTGTGTCAAATGCAGTCGTGTGGCCTTGCAGTCATATAAATTTAACATTGGGAAAGCCCTGTTATAGCCTCTTGTCCATTCCCTAGCTGGGGCAGGGCATAGTCCCCTGCTGGAGGACATCGCTGTTCCTGAACTGGGTGCTCTTGCCAAACAGCCCTGCAGGAGAGAGAAGCTGTTCTCCATAGCAAAAGCCAAGCACTGAACAACCCAGGCCTTGAATAGTCCCTTTGGGATTGCACGATTATCTGTCTCTCGTGCTTAGTAAAAGGGCAAAAAGAGGCACTTTGCAATTTCTGTTTTGCCTACCTACCCCTTCCCCTTTCCTCTGTGTGTAAACTTAAATGTCCTGAAGCTCCAGCCTTACCTCTAAGGGCAGATGTTCTTGGTATTCTGCTCACATCTGGCACTGCAGAAACAGAGTGCAGTAAACTTAGCTGTGGGCACCGATTTCCTGCCTCCCCCTTCAGTTATCCTGCTGATCTACTAAGTGCCAGGGCTCTGACTCTGTCTGTCTCTGTCTCTCTCTCTCCCTCTCCCTTCCCCCCTTGCAGGATGCAGTACTGGGCCAGGAGGCTGGAGCAGGAGATTGATGGAGTGATGAGACTATTCGGTGGTGTCCAGCAGCTCAGAGGGGTAAGCTGTCTCTCTTGCCCTCTGTTTCCTTCCTTGTGGCACTGAGCAGCTCTCCTATTCTAGAGAAGCTGCCTGCGTGAACACTTGTAATAAGTCACCGTCTTTCTGCGCGCAGCGTTACGGCTGCCTGTGCCTCTGGTTGATAGTCAGTTTGATGCATTTATCAAGTGTGCATGTGTGTTTTGTATCCATCTACGTGGGTTTCTATATGGCTGCACACGACTGTTATCTCAGCACCTCGTTGTGTTCTTTCCCTGTACTGCACAGCAAACACACACTCTAATTCCAGCTGTTTGTGCTGCCAAGGAGAGACAGTGCTCTTATTTGCCTTGTAAGTTGAAATTGTCACTCTTAAAACAGGCTGCATTCAGAGAATAATCTGAGTGGTTGGTTTGCACCTAAATACCATAATGAAACATGGTGATTTTTAGTTGGCAAATAACAATCTGCTTCCCTGCGCACAGGTGTTTACAAATAAAATACCATTGCAGAGGCCCCTGTTTCCTCACCCCTCTGTTTCTCGTTGTCCAGCTAAGCTGAGAAGCCAGGGACTGAATGGTCTGTAGCAGCAGAACTCCCTCCTCGTTCCTGGAAGTGATCCCTCCAAGTCCGAGCTGGGGTAGTGAAAGGGAAGCCTGCCCTATTTCTGCCCATGCTGTACCGGCACCGTGGGGAGAGAGAGAGAGAGGGGACTTCAGCCTCCAGCGCCTTCTCTCCCTCCTTTTCCCAACACTTCCAACATCACTTTATTAGTTATTTTAAATGGAATAATCTGAAATAAATATTGAAACACTGGAAGTCTAAGGATCCTAAAGACATCAGGTTTTAAAATCATGCTGTTAGTTAAATTGGGACAGCTTTGCATATAGACAAGCTCTTGGATCAGAACTGGGCTCTTGGTGTTGAGCTCCCAGCACATCCTATATAGGATTAGACATCTATATGGTTGGTTGCATGTGTGTGGAGACACAATGGACAACATGCTCTTCAGAAGAACATCTGGGAAGGACCACTACTTAGTTCCACATCTGTGACCGCACATTCATATAATTTTAGTCTCCTTTTGCTTTTCGCTCCCATGCACGTTAAATAGGTGCATCGGAATCCAAAATGAAATAGTCTTCTGTCTAATACAAACATTAAGTTGCGTTCTACTTTTATCAGTCCTTGTTTCCCATTGACCCGTCAGTAAATTGCAGGTAAGGGTAATCACTTCCTTCGGTTTAATTATTCTTGTGGCATAGGGTTCCTCAAGCTGTAATTGAATAGCACAGGATCAGTTGAAATCAGACAGGTTTAAAGTCCACAGGACTAATAACTTTGGTATCTAGTGAAGTAGAAAGAGCAATTTGTACACTGTTCCTATATCTGATGACTGTACAAGCAAGCGGTGGGCTACTGACAACTTTTAACATCACCCGACTGAATGTCTTGTTGTAATCGTAAAAGAATAGCCAAGGTTATCTATGGATCAACAAATGGGGGACCTGGTATGGTGCTTGAGGGTTGATTTCATAAGCAGAATTTAAAATGAATGACACCTACTTTAGAGGGCAGATCCCCAGCTGGTGCAAATCAGCAGAGCTTCATTGAATTCAAACCTAGCTGCCTTTCATCCCAAAGAGCTTTACAGACTGTACGCACATACGGCACTGTTGTCCACCAGTCAGTTTGGGATGCAGCGTGGTGGCTGTTTAACAGCACAGAGCAGTTTAGGACAGGAAGTGAAAAGGGAGTACTGTATCCATTTGGGGATATTTAGGGAGCAGGAGCACATCATTGTTTAAAGTTAGGGGCTGACTAATGCTCCCTCTCTTGCAAAAAGTGCCATCTGGACAGGGCCTTGGGTTTGTATCTCATCTGAAAGACACCACCTCCAGCAAAACACCACTCTAAACATGATAAAGGCACTTTGGTTTGGGACTGACTCAGGCCTGGTCTACACTACGGGGTTAGGTCAAATTTAACCGTGTTAGGTCAGTTTTTAAAATGAATGCATCCGCACAACCAACCCCATTCCGTCGACTTAAAGGGCTCTTAAAATCGACTTCTGTACTCCTTCCTGGCGAGGGGAGTAGCGCTAAAATCGACCTTGCTGGGTCGAATTTGGGGTAGTGTGGACGTAAATCGACGGTATTGGCCTCTGGGAGCTATCCCAGAGTGCTCTGGTGTGACTGCTCTGGACAGCACTTTGAACTCCGATGCACTAGCCAGGTACATAGGAAAAGCCCCGGGAACTTTTGAATTTCATTTCCTGTTTGGTCAGCGTGGCGAACTCAGCAGCACAGGTGACCATACATTCCACCCAGAATCGCAAATGAGCTCCAGCATGGACCGAAAGGGAGACACTGGATCTGATTGCTGTATGGGGAGAAGCATCTGTGCAGGCAGAACTCCGATCAAAAAGAAGAAATGCAAATATATTTGCCAAAATCTCACAGGGCATGTTGGAGAGAGGCTACAACAGGGACACACAGCAGTGCTGCGTGAAAGTTAAGGAGCTGAGGCAAGCCTACCAAAAGACAAAGGAGGCAAACGGTCACTCCGGGTCAGAGCCCCATACATGCCGCTTCTATGATCAGCTGCATGCCATTCTAGGAGGGGACCCTACCACTACCCCACCACTGTCTGTGGACACCTGCAAGGGTGGGGAGTCTCATGTAACGGAGGAAGATTTTGTGGATGAGGAGGAGGAGAATGCGCAGCAGGCAAAAGGTGAATCTGTTCTCCCCGGCAGCCAGGACCTTTTCATCACCCTGGAGCCAATACCCCCTCCGATGGCGGGATCCCCAACCTTGAAGCTGGACAAGGCACCTCTGGTGAGGCACATTTGTAACTACAGTACAGGGTTTAAAAGCAATAGTGTTTAATGTTTGATTTGCCCTGAAGAATTGGGTTGCATTCGCGGCCAGTAAAGCTACTGGAAAAATCTGTTCACATGTCTGGGGATGGAGCAGGAATCCTCCAGGGACATCTCCATGAAGCTCTCCTGGAGGTACTCTGAAAGTATTATGGAATCATTGCAGCACAAAGCATGGCAGTGAATGGTCCTGGGTTTTGGTCGCATTCAAGCAACATTCGGTCTATATCTTTCTGTGTTATCCTCAGGAGAGAGATATCATTCATGGTCACCTGGTTGAAATAGGGAACAGTAAAAGGACCCCATTCATGCTGGGCTGTTTGTGCTTGGCTAAAAGGGATCATCCCGGAGAATAGCCACGGGGTGGGGTGGGGGGAGGTGTGTGCTGCATATCCACCCGAAAACCGCAGCTCCTCCTTTTTAAATGTGAAACCCAACCCATTGCTTGCTATGGGAAAGGATGGTGCTGCAATTTGAAACCACTCCCACATGTTACGCGTAAGAAGCCAACCCTGCTTACCCTTTGCCTTACCAAGGCTGCATGGAAACTGAATTCTGTTGCCTCGCCGTGTGTGATGTGTCACCATACCGGCAAGTGCTCAATATAAAAGGCAAAATGCGACCTTGTGCCTAAAGCACATGTGCTGTCTACTGTGAATTGCTTGATTCACTGTGAAAGAGTCTCCCTTTTGTTCTCAGAAATGTATCATCTTAAATTTTACTCTCCCTTTTTATCTCCCCCCAGGTGCAAATGTTTCTAGGCTCCCCCTATCATCTCCGTCCCTGAGGCTATCGCAGATTAGAAGGCGAAAAAAATGCACTCGCGATGACATGTTTTCCGAGCTCATGCAGTCCTCCTGCACTGATAGGGCACAGCTGAATGCATGGAGGCATTCAGTGTTAAAGGCTAGGAAAGCATTAAGTGAGCGTGAAGAGCAGAGGCAGGAGCACGAAGAGCAGAGGCAGGAGGCGATGCTAAGGCTAATGGGGGAGCAAATAGACATGATGAAGCATCTGGTGCAGCTGCAGGAAAGCCAACAAGAGCACAGACCCCCACTGCATCCATTGTAAACCACCTGACCTCCTCCCCAGGTTCCATATTCTCCTCACCCAGATGTCCAAGAACGCGGTGGGGGGAAGGCTCCGGGCACTGAGCCACTCCACTCCAGAGGATGGCCCAAGCAACAGAAGGCTGTCATTCAAACAGTTTGCTTATTCTAGCCACACTACAAATCAATTTGGCCTTGTCCTTCCCTCCTCCCCGCTCACCCTACCCCACTGGGGCTACCTTGTCAGTTATCTCCCTTTTAAAAAAAAAATTAATAAAGAAAGAATGCGTGGTTTCAAAACAATAGTTACTTTATTTAGAAGGGGGCAGGGTGGTTGGCTTACAGGGAATTAAAATCAACAAAGGGGAAGGGTTTGCATCAAGGAGAAATACACACAACTGTCACACCGAAGCCTGGCCAGTCATGAAACTGATTTTCAAAGCCTCTCTGAAGCGCAGCGTGCCTTGCTGTGTGCTTCTAATAGCCCTGGTGTCTGGCTGCTCAAAATCAGACACTAGGCAATTTGCCTCAACCTCCCACCCAGCCATAAACATCTTCCCCCTTACTCTCACAGACATGGAGCACATAGCAAGAAGCAATAACAATGGGGAATGTTGGTTGCGCTGAGGCCTGACCTAGTCAGCAAACAGCGCCAGCGACCTTTTAAGTGTCCAAAGTCACATTTTACCACCGTTCTGCACTTGCTCAGCCTATAGTTGAACTGCTCCTTACTACTGTCCAGGCTGCCTATGTACAGCTTCATGAGCCATGGCATTAAGGGGTAGGCTGGGTCTCCAAGGATAACTATTGGCATTTCAACATCCCCAATGGTAATTTTGTGGTCTGGGAAGTAAGTCCCTTCTTGCAGCTGCTCGAACAGCCCGGAGTTCCTAAAGATGCGAGCGTCATGCACCTTTCCCGGCCATCCCATGTTGATGTCCGTGAAATATCCTTGTGATCCACCAGTGCTTGCAGCACCATTGAGAAGTACCCCTTACAGTTTATGTACTGGTGGGCAAGGTGGTCCAGTGCCAAGATAGGGATATGCGTTCCATCTATTGCCCCACCACAGTTAGGAAGACCCATCGCAGCAGAGCCATCCACTATGACCTGCACATTTCCCAGAGTCACTACCCTTGATAACAGAACATCAGTGATTGCATTGGCTACTTGGATCACAGCAGCCCCCACAGTAGATTTGCCCACTCCAAGTTGATTCCCGACAAGCAAGCTTCCGCAGAGCTATCGCCACTCGCTTTTCAACTGTCAGGGCAGCTCTCATCTTAGTATTCCTGCGCTTCAGGGTGGGGGAAAACAACTCACTGAGTTCCAGGAAAGTGGCCTTACGCGTGCAAAAGTTTTGCAGCCACTGTGAATCATCCCATACCCGCAACACTATGCAGTCCCACCAGTCTGTGCTTGTTTGCCGGAATCGGCGTTCCACTGTATCAACCAGCCCCACTGCCACTGGGATGTCCCAATTGCCACAGCCCGTGCTTTCAGGAACATCTGTGTCCATGTCCTCATCAAAATCCTTCTCATGCTGGTGTCTCTTAGCCCGGTCCTGCATATACTCCAGGATAATGCGCGAGGTGTTTACAATGTTCACAACAGCAGCGGTGAGCTGAGCGGGCTCCATGCTTGCTGTGGTATGGCATCTGCAGGAGAGCAGAGTTGCAGTGGAAGCGGTGAATGATGATGGATGCCACGAGAATAGATATTGATATAGAACGACGAGAGGACCTGCGAGGTGGATTCATGGCACCAGGAGAGCAGGGTTGCAGCAGAAGCGGTGGATGACAACACCATGGAGAAATTTGCCATTGAGACTGAGCTCATTTACAGGACCAGGAGAGCAGAGTTGCAGCAGAAGCGGTGGATGATGATGGTTAGCAGTCGTACTGCACCATCTGCTGACGGCAGCACCCAGGACACAACAGCAGTGGTGACGGTGAGCTGAGCAGGCTCCATGCTTGCTGTGGTATGGCGTCTGCACGGAAAAAAGGCATGGAATGATTGTCTGCCGTTGCTTTCACAGAAGGAGGGGCGACTGACAACATGTACCCAAAACCGCCTGTGACAATGTTTTTGCCCCATCAGGCACTGGGAGGTTAACCCAGGGTGGCGGAGACTGCAGGAACTGTGGGATAGCTACCCAAGTGCACCACTCTGTAAGTCGATGCTAGCCACGGTAGTGAGGACGCACTCCGCCGGCTTAATGCGCTTAGTGTGGACATACGGAATCGACTGTGTAAAATCGATTTCTAAAAACTGACATCTGTAAAATCGACCTAATTTCATAGTGTAGACATACCCTCAGACAACAAGAGCACCAGCTGAATCACCGTGAGTGGAGGGGAGAATGGAATAAAATTTTGTGAGAAGCTATGGGAACTGAAGCTTGCATCTAAATGGAAATGGGGCTTCTAAAAAAGGATTGAGGCAGATGTCATTCCTTGTGAGACAGGTAGGGGGAAGAATGACGGAATGAGTACTGCTTTCAGTATTAGAGACGAGTTATGCTGTCTTCTGAGTGTGGGAAATCTGTAAACCAAAAGCAGAAAGAGATAAAACGTGGGGTTGGAGGTATTGGGGCTATTTCTGAGTCAGGACCCAGATTTGGATCTGATTGTTGTAGCTGTACAATGGGCTGAACCAAACAGGTGTTTGTCTAACCTGCTCTTAAAAACCTCCAATGGCAGAGGTTCCACAACTTCCCTAGGCAATTTATTCCAGTGCTTAACCACCCTGACAGGAAGTTTTTCCTAATGTCCAACCTAAACCTCCCTTGCTGCAATTTAAGCCCATTGCTTCTTGTCCTGTCCTGAACAATTTTTCTCCCTCTTCCTTGTAACAAGCTTTTATGTATTGAAAACTGTTATGTCCCCTCTGTCTTCTCTTCTCCAGACTACACAAGCCCAATTTTTTCAATCTATCCTTATAAGTCATGTTTTCTAGACCTTTCCTTATTTTTGTTCTCCTCTGGGCTTTCTCCAATTTGTCAACATATTTCCTAAAATATTGTGCCCAGAACTGGACACAATACTCCAGTTGAGGCTGTATCCGCGCGGAATAGAGCAGAAGAATTACTACTTGACTTGTTTACAACACTCCTGCTAATACATCCCAGAATGATGATCATTTTTTTGTTTGTTTTGTTTTTGTTTTTTTGCAACAGCGTTACACATCATATTTAGCATGCTATGACCCCCAGATCCCTTTACACAAAACTCCTTTCTAGGCAGTCATTTCCCATTTTGTATGTGTGCAGCTGATTGTTCCTTTCTAAGTGGAGTACTTTGCATTTTGTCCTAATTGAATTTCATCCTATTTTCTTCAGATCATTTCTCCAGTTTGTCCAGTTCGTTCTGAATTTTAGTTCTATCTTCCAAAGCACTTGCATCCCCTCCCAGCTTGGTATCGTCCGCAGGCTTTATAAATGTATTCTCTCTATCTCATTATCTAAATCACTGATGAAGATATTGAACAGAATTGGGCCCAGAACTGATCCCTCCGGGACCCCACTTGATATGCCCTTCCAGTTTAACTGTGAACCACAGGTAACTACTCTCTGGGAATGGTTTTTCAACCAGTTATGCACCCACTTTATAGTAGCTCCATCACAGTTGTATTTCCCTAGTTTGTTTATGAGATGGTCATGCGAGACAGTATCAAAAGCCTTACTAAAGTCAAGATGTACCACATCTGCTTCTTCTCCTCCATCCACAAGGCTTGTTACCCTGTCACAGAAAGCTATTCGGTTTATTTGACACAATTTGTTCTTGACAAATCCATGCTGACTGTTGTTTATCACCTTATCTGCTAGGTGTTTGCAGATTATTTGCTCCATTATCTTTCTTCATCTCTTTCCTCAATACACACCTCTTACCATGGCACTTGCAGAACCTGGAATGGGTAGGTTAAGGGACTGTGGCGTATGCATTTTATGCAAATTTATATCTGAATACAACTAGCGCACACGCTGATTGTTCCCCTCTCCCCCAGACTTTGTGTCTTGCTTTTCATTGCAGGGGATTAGGATCTAACCGTGAATGTGCTTGCGGGTTTTAGCTCTGTGCGTATATGTTCTAGCTCTGTCTGCATTTCCCAAATTAGATTACAGACTCATGGAGCCAGGGACTCTTTCTTTGTAAATGTCTGTACAGCACCTAGCACAACAGGAGCCCTGATTGGGACCTCAAATATTATGTGGATCTAAATTTAGTGATTGATGCCCCTGGCTCCTCATGGGGTATAGGAGAAAACTGCAGTTCAGGCAGAAGCTTCAGTCCAGATCAGTGAACCCCCTGCCAGGATACATTCTGGGCCCTGCTGACATCTCTCACAGGTTTATGGAGAGAGCAAGTGCTGGGGAAGGTGCTGCTCCAGAAATGGATCTTCAATCCAGGCCTGACTATACCCGGTAAATAACAATAATAGAAATTCCCTCCTCAGCTTTGTCAGGTTATTTATTTATATTTTCTTGGTTGCTGTGAAAGGATGTGGGACTGAAACCTCATAACTGTTGTGGCATATGAGGCATGAAATTTATTGTCAGAAAGCTGGTCTCTGGGAACATAATGGTGCTGAATATTTTATTCTGCCCACCCAGGAATGACTTTTTTTTTATTTTAACTCTTAAGTCATTTCCTGGAGTTGGCATACTAAATGTCAGATGCCCTGCTTCCTCCTCTCCTGAAGCCTGAAGGTATAGTCATCTTGCACGCCTCTCTGATGGACGTTTTTTGAGCTTGCACCACTTCAGATGCATCTTTGTTTTTGTAAATTGTTTTTTCTTTGCAGTCATAAAAGAGCGAGAGAGTCCTGGGGTGCAGTGGGGTGGCATGTCAAAGTGCTTGCTTTTCAGCTCAGAGATATAGGTTCCGCATTCCCCTAAGGCCCTGATCTTGCATGGGACTATATGTGCTTGAGTGTTTTCAGGGTTGGAGCTTCAGATGTGGACTCACCTGCTTAATCCAGGTGCCGGAGATACTAAGGATTAAACCCCCATTGACGTCAGTGGTGCAGGATCAGGCTCTGTATTGGTTTGTCCCAGATGAGACTTCAGCGACAAAACCTGTGATTCTCAGGGGTTTGGTGTGGTTTGTTCCCTCCCATCCATAGCCATGGTCTTGGTCAACCGAGCCAGCTCCTCCATGAATCCTTACAAATTTGACTCTGTCCAGTGTAGTGGAGTGTGGGGTTTTTCAAGTATTCATTCGATATAATTAACCAGTTTAAAATACACTTTTTCCTGTTTAAAATAAGGTATATTTTGTTCAGAAACACAACTTTAGAATATTTCCCCATGGTCACAGCAGCCCTCTCAGCATTTTGCAGGACAGGTAATGTAATCCTGATATTGTGTGCTGCCGCTTTCCTAAAATTCTAACTCTCTTCTCGTGTTTTAGTGTGGTCATAAACTACCAGCTTTAGTCAGAAAGTGACAGTGAATTTGCGATTTCCTGTTGTAGTCTGTTTTCACATCACAAAAAGCACCATAGAGTTTGGTGCTATGCTCAAGAGACCCAGGACTGGAATAGCAGCGGGTGCTGCAGACAGGATTGCGGTGCATTGGCAGAAGTGTGCATGTGTGTTTGGGTCTGAGGGAGCGCAGGACTTCAGTAGCAGCGAGGCTGTGGGTTGAGATTGAGGGACATTGGTGGAACTGTATAGGGGGTGGGGCTGAAGATTAGTTGCATTGGCAGAGCTGTGGGGGAGGACTAGAATCACAGAGGGGCTGTGGCTCGGGATTGAGGGGCATTGGCCTGTGTGTGAGTAGGACTTGAACCATGCTGTCTGCTGGTAGTCAGGGTTGATTGCGGTACCTCGGCAAATCTCTGTTTGTCACTATGGTACATTACATAGAGCTTACTTGCACCATGCTTGACTTGTAGTGCTATTAGTACCCTGGGTTCACAATAAGTAATTCATAAATTTAAATGTAAAAGGCAGAGGAACTCGTATCACAGACTTGAGGTAGGCACAGTGCCCGCAGGTGCTGTGTAAGCTCCCTCTTGCCAATGCAGCTCTGTCCTCACCTGTGGTGCTCTCCTGCAGTTCCTGTCGTGGGACGTTCTCACAACTCTGGTAATACACCTCAATATTGGCCTGCATTACAGTCTTGCATTTGCGCTGCCTGGTCTCGTGAGCAGCTGCAAATTGTGCAGTGTTTTTATTTCTTGTGATACAGATGAGACTGCCAAGCTCTTCTCAATTGTTAACTAAACTGCATGTGAACCCAGGTCTCTGAATATGAAAGGCTGGTGCCTCAAACCACAGTGTCACCTGCCGCTTTTACCTCCTCCCAGCACCTTCACCCTCAGACTGACAGCATTGATCCTCCGCTTCAGGCCTCACAGCTGGGTGAGGAAACACCCAGCTGCAGAGTTGCAGTTGATGGGATCCCTGGGCTTGTCTGCCGCCATGGGGCATGCCACAGGGAGAGGCACAAGGGCTGACTCCAGCTATGTTGTGCTCTGAAGATCTTCGTGTCGGTGTTACGCTGGCAGGTAGAGGTTAGCAGTGAGGCACTGCGGAACAGGCAGAGCAGAGCAGGTGCAGGGTCCCTCCCTGCCTCCCGCCTCTGCAATCGGCTGAACCAAGCTGACAGTCCCCTCTCGAATCCAGCAGACTGCCTCCGCCACCCTCTCTGGGGAAGTAGGTCGTGGCGACTGGCTCGGCCCTGTGTCCTTTTCATCCAGCACCAGCTTGCTGCCTACAGATTGTGCTGCCCTTTTCATCTCCTAATGGTGATGAGGAAACACCCAGTCCATAAAGGTCCAGATGGCCTGAAAAGCTGAGCCGTCAGCTGGGCGTGAGGAGCAGCTTGTTGGCAGAGCTTGGCAGCCAGCTGCCCTCCAGCCCATTGATGCTTGATCCTCCTCTACAGGTGTCACTGCAATGCTGGGGAAAGCACGGAGATTGAATGGGGTCCATGGGGGAGGGGTGAGTTTAAAGCCAGGGCCGCCCACGGTGGGCTTCCTCTATTTGCTGGCAATCCCATGGTAGCGGTGTGCCCTTCTGGATGTAGCATTCCTCCCTCGAAGGCTCTGTTGAACACCGTGGAGGTGAGATGGCTCCAGTGTCTCCTTCTAAACTGACATCTAATTTTTCTTCAGTGGCTTTTTTTTGTTTGACTGTATCAGGACTTTCACTTGTTGTTATGGCTCTGCTTTCCCAGCTCTTTACCTTGACTTGACAGTCTGATACCCCCATGTGCCTGGAAGTTCTTATTTGTTAATGAGCAC
Source organism: Chelonia mydas (assembly GCF_015237465.2). Classification (NCBI taxonomy): domain Eukaryota; kingdom Metazoa; phylum Chordata; order Testudines; family Cheloniidae; genus Chelonia; species Chelonia mydas. The sequence continues at coordinate 46,495,158 of NC_057853.1, forward strand.
TGGCTGGGGAGGGGGATAGTGTGGCCAGGTATTGTGCAAGCTTCTCCTGCTGTTTGAATTCCAGGTGTCCATACACCTCTGCTGGTGCACATCAGCCCTGGCCATTTCACGAGCTGAGACCTACCTTCCCACCAAATTGTGTGGGTTGGATGTGTGCCAGCGAGGATTCAATTTGTTTTAAAGTCTTTTTGTTCTGAGCAAAGATTTGGATTCGGGTCTGCAAAGCTGAAGGGCGAGTGCATGAACCTACTGTAGCTCTTTCCCCTGTCCTTCTCATGTCTCTCTGCAACTTGCTGCTTCTCACCCTGCTCTGTCGTTGTAGCCCCTTTACAAACGTTGATAAAGAGCACAAGATTTTTGTTTGGTTGGTTTTTTTTAATGATATCAGCAGGTGATAAGCACCTTTGTGAGGGTAGCTGCCAGTGTGTTTCTGTTCAGTCTTCTAATGATAACGATACAGGTAACTGCGAGCATTGCATGTACTGGATGACGCTTTCTATAGCCAGGTATTGTTACCCGTTTGTGAGCCTGAATTCTGATCTGTCTGGAGAAGGTGGCTGTGGAACGGATCCCTCTTCTGCCTTGGGGATGATGGAGCGTTGCTTTGCTTGCCTTAATTTCCTTTGGGTGAGGAGGACTCTTACTGGGAATTCAGGGGGTAGTGGTGGGGATTTGGACAGTGTCCAGAGTGTTTGTAAAAATGAACTGGTATTACAGTAACAGAGATCAGGGCTCCATTGTGCTAGGATCAGTACAGACACTTACTGAGACACAGTCCCAGCTCCAGAAAGCTTGCAGTCTAAATAGACAAGACTACAATAGGTGGAAGGGGAAACAGAAATGCACATGGGGGACGTGACTTGGCCAGGGTCTTGTATCGGATGAGTGGCAGCGCTGGGAAGAGAACCCAAGTTTCCTGACTCCCAATCGAGTGCTCTATCCACTAGACCATGCTTTAAAACCATCCCCTGGTGATGGGGAGAGGTTGGTCTTGCCCGTCTTAAAAGCCAGAATCTATCCTGAGTGCGCTGCAGTGTGTTTAAGTATGGAGGATTCCCAGGGACTGGATTGCGGCTGGCGCCCATAGGAGGAATTTCTGTTGGAGTCAAAATCCTGAGCAGTAGCTCTGCTGCTATGTAGTGGGTGCATTGTGCTCTATGCTGAGAAAGGAGGCAGGGTTCTGACTAATCCCCACCCCCTTCCTTCCCACTTTCAGACAGCTAGCTTCCAAGGACGGGCTAGCCGGGAAAAAGGACTATGCATCCTGGTGCGATACAGGCCAGCCAATCATAGAATCTCAGGGTTGGAAGGGACTTCAGGAGGTCATCTAGCCCAACCCCCTGCTCAAAGCAGGACCAATCCCCAACTGAATCATCCCAGTCAGAGCTTTGTCAAGCCTGATCTTAAAAACCTCTAAGGAAGGAGAATCCACCACCTCCCTAGGTAATGCTCTCCAGTGCTTCACCATCCTCCTAGTGAAAAAGTTTAATTTCCTAATATCCAATCTAAACCTCCCCCACTGCAACTTGAGACCATTACTCCTTGTTCTGTCATCTGCTACCACTGAGAACAGTCTAGAGCCGTTCTCTTTGGAACCCCCTTTCAGATAGTTGAAAGCAGCTATCAAATTCCCCCTCATTCTTCTCTTCTGAAGATTAAACAATCCCAGTTCCCTCAGCCTCTCATAACTCATGTGCTCCAGTCCCTAATCATTTTTGTTGCCTTCTGATGGACACTTTCCAATCTTTTCACATCCTTCTTGTAGTGTGGAGCCCAAAACTCGACACAGTACTCCAGAGGAGGCCTCACCAGTGTCGGATAGAGGGGAACGATCACGTCCCTTGATCTGCTGGCAATGCCACTACTTATACAGCCCAAAATGCCGTTAGCCTTCTTGGCAACAAGGGCACACTGTTGACTCATATCCAGCTTCTCGTCCACTGTAACCCCTAGGTCCTTTTCTGCAGAACTGCTGCCGAGCCATTCGGTCCCTAGTCTGTAGCGGTGCATGGGATTCTTTCTTCCTAAGTGCAGGACTCTGCACTTGTCCTTGTTGAACCTTATCAGATTTCTTTTGGCCCAGTCCTCCAATTTGTCTAGGTCCCTCTGTATCCTATCCCTACCCTCCAGCTTATCTACCTTTCCTCCCAGTTTAGTGTCATCTGCAAACTTGCTGAGGGTGCAATCCACGCCCTCCTCCAGATCATTAATGAAGATATTGAACAAAACCGGCCCCAGGACCGACCCTTGGGGCACTCCACTTGATACCGGCTGCCAACTAGACATGGAGCCATTGATCACTACCTGTTGAGCCCGACAATCTAGCCAGTTTTCTATCCACCTTATAGTCCATTCATCCAGCCCATACTTCTTTAACTTGCTGGCAAGAATACTGTGGGAGACCGTATCATAAAGCTTTGCTGAAGTCAAGGAATAACACGTCCACTGCTTTCCCCTCATCCACAGATCCAGTTATCTCGTCATAGAAGGCAATTAGATTAGTCAGGCATGACTTGCCCTTGGTGAATCCATGCTGCCTGTTCCTGATCACTTTCCTCTCCTCTAAGTGCTTCAGGATTGATTCCTTGAGGACCTGCTCCATGATTTTTCCAGGGACTGAGGTGAGGCTGACTGGCCTGTAGTTCCCCAGATCCTCCTCCTTCCCTTTTTTTCAGCCCCCTACTTCTGTTCCCCACCTATAGGAAACAAGGTTCATGTGCTGTCTATCTGTTGAGCTTATACTCACCGTCCTTTCCCCCCATGCATGCACACGCTGCCTCCAAATGCCATTGCTCTGCCCTCTCCTGCTCCTCTTGTTTGGGGAGGTGAAGTGTGCGATGCCAGATAAACACATTCCAGTTCCAAACTGCTCAGGTTTATTTTAATCTGCCCAGGCCGTTCAGCAGCCTCAGCACTCTGCTCAACACTGAGTGCAAAGCTGACTATGTATTACTGAGTGGCAGCATTTTAATGATCTCCTCGCAGTAGCTTGGCTGGGGCGGGGGGGCCTTCTTGTGCCACCCTCTAGAATGGTCTTTGCAAGTGGCTCCTTCTGGCATCTTCCTCCTCTTCACCCTTCCTCTCCACTTAGAGCTGTATTGCATCCATCCTAAGAGCTGTCAGGGAAACATATGCTCCAGCTTTTAAATCATTTGCATAATGAGGCTAATATGTATGAATAATTCATAGGGGTAGCTGCATGTGGATGTTCACTGCATGGCGTTCACACCCCTCGTTAAATCCCTTCCAGTGGGTGGTACAAATCCAGTGAGGAGGTGGGAACAGGAGAGTCTATACTGCAGATAGCAGCCCAGTTGTCTTGGTGGGTACAGGAGCTCTTCTCTGAGAGAGGGAGAAACACCCCTTTTAGCATGGGGGAGCCCAGCCCATTACAACAAAGGAGAGAAGCAGCCTAGAAGTCTCAGATGTTAGGCTAGAAACTTGTTTCTTTTAGTGGGAAGCTGTGAATTTAAAATGCTCTGCAATATTTTGAAGTGAAGGGGGGAAAGTGAAGGCATGCCCTCTAGCTCTTCAGATTATTATTATTATTATTTATTATTATTATTTTTGGTAGTGGCCTTGGTAAAACTTGATTTTTGCTCCTGGGTTGATACATTTTCTCCAGTTACCTGCCATTTGCCAAGGGTATTGATCATGGAAACATGAAAATTTGTCCTCCCTACATTTAAAACAGTAATAGTTTGGGAAAAGTTCCCCAGTTTGCAGGTTCTGAACAGGGCAAAGAACATTCTGGTCTGTTTATTCCATGAGTTGAATGAGTGGAAAGCTGAGAGTCCCTGGAAATGCTTAGTAATAGGAGAATCTGATTGGCTGAACTATGGTGATTTATCTGACACTTTACCTCACTTGCAACCAATGAGATCACAAGCTGATTTCCTCAATTTAAAAAAAACCAAAACACTCTTGGCTTTCTTCTGTGGTTTTTCTAGCCCAGGATCTCAATACACTTTGCAAATATGAATGAATTTTAGCCACACATCTTCCCTGTGGGTCTATTACACATGGAGAAACTGAGGCAGATTGAATTGGCAAAGGCCGTGTGGTGGGGCTGTGACAAAACCTGGCATCTTCTCTGCCGGTGATGTGCCCTAGCCACTTGGCTGTGGTCCTGCTCATAGTGTTAAAGTGTCTACAGACTGACCTGCCTCCCAGGGCTTGGGCCAGGTTGTGCCTGTTAAACAGCAGCCTCAGTGTGGTTAGGTGTGGAGCCAATTTGCTCCAGGAGGCATCCACGCCTGTGAGAAGGCAGTAGGGTTATGATGGAGGAAGAGGTGTGCCACCCTAGGTAGAGGCCTTGAGACTCAACCCAGAACCCTTCCTGTGGGAGGCTGCATCCAGCTGCGTGCAAGCCCAGTGCCACTGTCCCTTTTCTAGCTCCCTGGCAATGCAGCACCATTAGAGCCTAGTCCCCAAGGCCTACCCCTGGTTGTGGCCTTCCCCAGGCTGTATCATTATCTTTGAGTAACTTCTGGAGGGCCAGAAAGAGGGCAGCTTACACCCACTTCTTTCCAAGTGCTGGCTGGACAACTCCTCCCTCCAGCAGTCCCCCTCCCCTCACTAGCCCAGAACAGATCCCAGAGGCACTGGTAGGATTCAGGAAAGGGGAAAATGTGCCACAGAGACTGCTGAGCCCTCCTTCATGAAAGGTTAGGAGGTGCTGACTGTGCATGGCTCTTTAGGCCATGATCCGGTGTGGAAACCTCCCCTAGGGGCTGTGTTTGCATCACTCAGACCTGGAGTGCAGTGGCAGGGTCTCTTCCTGTCCCTGACCTGGCATAGTTATAGTCCCCAAAGACCTTGTTTGTAACCCCTCTGGTTGACAGAACTAGGCTTGAATACTGATGCATTTTCAGCTAATCGTCAAGCTGGCAATATCGTGGTCTGATGACACAGATTCCATTGACTTAACCGATTTACCCCCAGTATTGTTGATGAGGGGACAGGCCCAGTGTTCAGCTGATGTTCGCATGCACACATCTCTCGGATGCACAGCCCTGTTGTCTGGAGTTTCCAGCAAATGTTGAATTTGCAGCCAGAAAGTGGCATCGCATGTGAGATTCTCATGACTGTTAAGCAAAACCATTAGGATCTAGGGTGCTGGCATTGGACAGCCGTGGGAACAACAAGAGCATGGACAGCGTTCTGGTGCCTTTAATTACCCGGGTTCCGTGCTTGTACTGTGGAGACACCAAGAAACCACATAACCCTCCATTTTAATACTAGGTTAAACCATTACGTTCAGGCAGTGGTTAAACCAAACCAAAACAAATCCCCTGAATGCAAAATGAATCAATAGGCTGAGATCGTTAAAGTTCGCCTCCTTAAAAACACACATATATTATTCTTTAATGGAAAGTTAATTGTCGTCTTATTCTCTCCAGATGGTTCTTTTCCTTTACACTCAGCAGGGGAATTGATGTAGCTTGGGACACAATCTCCTGTGAGCGGAGCTGATAACTGAAGATGCAGCTTTATCGCTGATCAGGAATCAAAACAAGGAGAATTTTTTTTTTTTAAATGTCCAGCGTGGCTTCAGACTTCCAGGATAAATTGAGGCTGGAGGAACTGCATTGCCTTTTCCACCCAGAAATGCTCGGGGGGTGGGGTGGTGGAGTGGTTGCTTTTCCTGTCCCCACCTGGGTTGTCAAACCAAAACTTGGTCTCAGATGCCACCATGGGGAGAAATCTGCATCGCTGTCCTGTGATCGGAGACTGTTTGCACATTTCAAAACATGAGTATATGCTCCCAAGTATTCTGAAGAGGATGCCCCTCTTTAAATAGCCCGTTTTGGCACATGGATGAAATAACAAGATGGCAGCGTTAAAATGCAAGGCGGGGTCCGGGATAGGTGGCCCCTCAAGGGCATATTTGCTTTTTTAATTTGAGTGAGGCTTCAGCCCTGTAAATTGCAGCTGCAAACTTGCCTGTTAAGTGAGTATATTTATGGGTTCTCATTGAGGTGGAGCACCTCTGACTTCTGACCTGCATAATTCTCTTGTTTCATAGCACCTTTTGGCTTGCAATAATTCTGCCAGTTTTATAGGGTCCTTATTTCTTTTTAATCATTCAACGTTTAAAAATTACTGAGCCAGCAGCATCTGACACTGATTCAGGTTTTTTCCCTTTTTGAACTTGACGATGATCTGGTTATACAAGAGCACCTTGTTCAAAGACTAAGGGTATGGCTGAAAAGGTTGTGAGTAGAGCTGGTGGGAAACTTTTCATCAGAACAGTTGATCAACAAAAATACTGTTCTGTAAAAAATCTAAATGTCTAGAAAAACATGTCAATTTTGACTTAATTTTGTTTACATGGGGGTGGGAAGTAACAAAATGCTTTGTTTATATTGACACATCACCTTTTGGTATTCTTAGAGAGGAACATTTTGGTTTCTTCTTTCAAACTGATCTTTCAAAAAAAATTAATTGCTTGTTTTAAAAGGTCTAAATAGGAACAAAATATTGCAATTGACCCCATATGATATCTTTTTGTTGTGTGGGAAATTTTGAGGGGTGTGTGTGTGTGTGTGTGTGTGTGTGTGTTTTTCATTCCATTTGGAATGGAAAAAACTTCAAAATAGTGGAATATCCATTTCCCGCCCAACTTCAGATGGGAATGTGACTTGGAACAGTGCACTTGCTGAAAATCATAAAAATATCAGGGTTGGAAGGGACCTCAGGAGGTCATCTAGTCCAACCCCCTGCTCAAAGCAGGACCGATCCCCAATTAAATCATCCCAGCCAGGGCTTTGTCAAGCCTGACCTTAAAAACTTTTAAGGAAGGAGATTCCACCACCTCCCTAGGTAACGCATTCCAGTGTTTCACCACCCTCCTACGAAAAAGTTTTTCCTAATATCCAGCCTAAACCTCCCCCACTGCAACTTGAGACCATTACTCCTTGTTCTGTCATCTGCTACCACTGAGAACAGTCTAGATCCATCCTCTTTGGAACCCCCTTTCAGGTAGTTGAAAGCAGCTATCAAATCCCCCCCTCATTCTTCTCTTCCGCAGACTAAACATCCCCAGTTCCCTCAGCCTCTCCTCATAAGTCATGTGTTCCAGTCCCCTAATCATTTTTGTTGCCCTCCGCTGGACTCTTTCCAATTTTTCCACATCCTTCTTGTAGTGTGGAGCCCAGAACTGGACACAGTACTCCAGATGAGGTCTCACCAGTGTCGAATAGAGGGGAACGATCACGTCCCTCGATCTGCTCGCTATGCCTCTACTTATACATCCCAAAATGCCACTGGCCTTCTTGGCAACAAGGGCACACTGTTGACTCATATCCAGCTTCTCGTCCACTGTAACCCCTAGGTCCTTTTCTGCAGAACTGCTGCCTCACCGCTTGGTCCCTAGTCTGTAGCAGTGCATGGGATTCTTCCGTCCTAAGTGCAGGACTCTGCACTTGTCCTTGTTGAACCTCATCAGATTTCTTTTGGCCCAATCCTCCAATTTGTCTAGGTCCCTCTGTATCCTATCCCTACCCTCCAGCGTATCTACCTCTCCGCCCAGTTTAGGGTCATCTGCAAACTTGCTGAGGGTGCAATCCACACCATCCTCCAGATCATTTATGAAGATATTGAACAAAACCGGCCCCAGGACCGACCCTTGGGGCACTCCACTTGATACCGGCTGCCAACTAGACATGGAGCCATTGATCGCTACCTGTTGAGCCCGACAATCTAGCCAACTTTCTATCCACCTTATAGTCCATTCATCCAGCCCATACTTCTTTAACTTGCTGGCAAGAATACTGTGGGAGACAGAGTCAAAAGCTTTGCTAAAGTCAAGGAATAACACGTCCACTGCTTTCCCTTCATCCACAGAACCAGTTATCTCATCATAGAAGGCAATTAGATTAGTCAGGCATGACTTGCCCTTGGTGAATCCATGCTGCCTGTTCCTGATCACTTTCCTCTCCTCTAAGTGCTTCAGGATTGATTCCTTGAGGACCTGCTCCATGATTTTTCCAGGGACTGAGGTGAGGCTGGCTGGCCTGTAGTTCCCCAGATCCTCCTCCTTCCCTTTTTTAAAGATGGGCACTACATTAGCCTTTTTCCAGTCGTCCGGGACTTCCCCCGATCGCCATGAGTTTTCAAAGGTAATAGCGAATGGCTCTGCAATCACATCCGCCAACTCCTTTAGCACTCTTGGATGCAGCGCATCCGGCCCCATGGACTTGTGCTCGTCCAGCTTTTCTAAATAGTCCCGAACCACTTCTTTCTCCACAGAGGGCTGGTTACCTCCTCCCCATGCTGTGCTGCCCAGTGCAGTAGTCTGGGAGCTGACCTTGTTCGTGAAGACAGAGGCAAAAAAAGCATTGAGTACATTAGCTTTTTCCACATCCTCTGTCACTAGGTTGCCTCCCTCATTCAGTAAGGGGCCCATACCTTCCTTGACTTTCTTCTTGTTGCTAACATACCTGAAGAAACCCTTCTTGTTACTCTTAACACCTCTTGCTAGCTGCAACTCCAGGTGTGATTTTGGCCTTCCTGATTTCACTCCTGCATGCCCGAGCAATATTTTTATACTTTTCTCTGGTCATTTGTCCAATGTTCCACTTCCTGTAAGCTTCTTTTTTGTATTTAAGATCCGCAAGGATTTCACCATTAAGCCAAGCTGGTCGCCTGCCATATTTACTATTCTTTCTACACATTGGGATGGTTTGTCCCTGTAACCTCAATAAGGATTCTTTAAAATACAGCCAGCTCTCCTGGACTCCTTTCCCCCTCATGTTATTCTCCCAGGGGATCTTGCCCATCAGTTCCCTGAGGGAATCAAAGTCTGCTTTTCTGAAGTCCAGGGTCCGTATTCTGCTGCTCTCCTTTCTTCCTTGTGTCAGGATCCTGAACTCGACCATCTCCTGGTCACTGCCTCCCAGGTTCCCATCCACTTTAGCTTCCCCTACTAATTCTTCCCGGTTTGTGAGCAGCAGGTCAAGAAGAGCTCTGCCTCTAGTTGGTTCCTCCAGCACTTGCACCAGGAAATTGTCCCCTACACTTTCCAAAAACTTCTTGGATTGTCTGTGCACCGCTGTATTGCTCTCCCAGCAGATATCAGGGTGATTGAAGTCTCCCATGAGAACCAGGGCCTGCAATCTAGTAACTTCTGTGAGTTGCCGGAAGAAAGCCTCGTCCACCTCATCCCCCTTGTCCGGTGGTCTATAGCAGATTCCCACCACGGCATCACCCTTATTGCTCACACTTCTAAACTTAATCCAGAGACTCTCAGGTTTTTCTGTAGTTTCATACTTGAGCTCTGAGCAGTCATACTGCTCCCTTACATACAGTGCAACTCCCCCACCTTTTCTGCCCTGCCTGTCCTTCCTGAACAGCTTATATCCATCCATGACAGTACTCCAGTCATGTGAGTTATCCCACCAAGTCTCTGTTATTCCAATCACATCATAATTCCTTGAGTTTGCCAGGACTTCCAGTTCCCCCTGCTTGTTTCCCAGGCTTCGTGCATTTGTGTATAGGCACTTGAGATAACCCGCTGATCGCTCCTCTTTCTCAGTATGAGGCAGGAGCCCTCCCCTCTCACGCGCTCCTGCTCGTGCTTCCTCCCGGTATCCCACTTCCCCACTTACCTCAGGGCTTTGGTCTCCTTCCCCTGGCGAATCTAGTTTAAAGCCCTCCTTCGCAAGCAGGCTGGCTAACCTAGTGAGATGCTCTTCCCTCTCTTGGTTAGGTGGAGCCCGTCTCTGCCTAGCACTCCTCCTTCTTGGAACACCATCCCATGGTGAAAGAATCCAAAGCCTTCTCTCCCACACCTCCTGCGTAGCCATTCGTTGACTTCCATGATTCGACGGTCTCTACCCAGGCCTTTTCCTTCCACGGGGAGGATGGACGAGAACACCACTTGCGCCTCAAACTCCTTTATCCTTCTTCCCAGAGCCACCTAGTCTGCAGTGATCCGCTCAAGGTCATTCTTGGCAGTATCATTGGTGCCCACGTGGAGAAGCAGGAAGGGGTAGCGATCTGAGGGCTTGATGAGTCTCGGCAGTCTCTCCGTCACATCGCGAATCTTAGCTCCTGGCAAGCAGCAGACTTCTCGGTTTTCCCGGTCGGGGCGGCAGATAGATGACTCAGTCCCCCTGAGGAGAGAGTCCCTGACCACCACCACCCACCTCCTTCTCTTGGGAGAGGTGGTCATGGAACCCCCAACCCTAGGACAGTGCATCTCATGCCTTCCAATCGGCGGAGTCTCCTTCTGCTCCCTTCCCTCAGATGTATCATCTGGTCCACTCTCCGCGTTCGTACCTATGGAGAGAACATGAAAACGGTTACTTACCTGTATCTGCATTGCTGGTACATGGACGCTCCCCTTTTTTCTTCTGGAGGCCACATGCTGCCAAATTTCTTCACCGTCGTCCTGTCCCCGCTGCGCAGCCTGCTCTGAATCTTCAGAACGTCGTGCCTGTAGAGGCATATCCTGACGTCTGTCCAGGAAATCTTCAGTTTCTCTTATGCAACGCAAGGTCGATACCTGTTGCTCCAGACCTTGAACCTTCTCTTCCAATATGGAGACCAGCTTGCACTTTGTACAGACAAAAAGCAGTGATTGGCCCTGCTTCTCCTGTGATTTGAAGGCAGGCAAACCAGCGACCCATTGTTCCTTTTCCCTCAAATTCCTGATAATGGAAAAATCCTCCTCTTGCATGGAGACAAAGCTTCTTACAGAACAATAGCTATCAGCATTTCATTGGGACGGACAGGGCCCCCTGAAGGAAGCAGTCTGGTTGAGTGGGCAAAGCACTGGACTGGGACTTGGGAGACCTGCGTTCTATTCCTGGGTCTACTGGTGACCATGGGTAAGTCATGTTCCTTCTCCGTGCCTCAGTTTCCCCATCTGTATATAGGGATACTAAACTCCTGTGTAAAGCACTTTGAGATCTATGGAATAGAAGAGCAGGGAATTAGTGGTGGTGGTATTAGAAGACTCCACTCCGAGGAGAAACTGCCTTCATTTGTGTCGTTTACAGCTAGCCTGAGCAAAGCCCTGTAGAATATACGTTAAGGAACACTGCTAGCTGTCCTGTGTGAGGGACTTGACCAAGAACTGGCCTTTTTCTACCTCCAATTTCAGGGATGGTCTTCAGGGAGGAGAGAGGAAATACAGGAGGGGACTAAAGGAGAGCAAAGGAGCAGGAAGGCAACATGACAGTTATCTGTTCTTCTGTCTCCTCTCTTCTGCGGCATTTCTTTCTGAGCTCTGGGTCTGACCCAAAGCCCACTGAAGTCAAAAAGAGTCCTTAGTCCTCCAAGGGATTTAGGATCTGGGCTGGAGGGCTCCTCTTTGTCCTGTCTCTCATCGCCTTTATTCATTTTAACCCCTGACCTCTGTCTCGTGATTTTTGTTGTTGGTTTAGGGTGGGGATATTTTTGCCTTTTAAGATTCAGATTTTAAGCATTTTGGGGCAGGGACGGTCACTTATTATGTTTTGTACAACAGCCAGCACAAAGGGAACCAGCCTTCTCGTGGCCTGCGGGCACTTACAGTAATGTAAATATTACATGCTAAGAGTACCAAAAAAAGTCTCCTTATCCAAACACGGTATAAATGTTCACTGAGGACAAGGGAACAACTGAGGGAGGTGATTGCAGTTTCTATGGAGAAAGGCTTCATGTTAGCTGGGAGACTGTTGTTCAAACAGGTGGTGGTAGTTGTGTGAAAGAGAGAGAGATTTAGAAGCTTGATCTCAGAGTTGCACTAGTTCTCATCTCGAGGGCCTCGGTGGAAAGACTTACCTTCCAGCAAAAGAGGAGGAGGAGGGAGATTTGCAGTTCCCCATTGCAGCTATAAAACCAGGTACCTAGAGAGGGAGGAGACAGCATATCCAATGGGTTTATGTGGCTGGGGGAGCTATGTTTCTGTCATAAAGAGGCTTGTATTGGTAAATGCCAGATTACTCTCAAAGGTAAGTAAGCCCATAGAAGAAACTATGGTTGGTGAGCAGAGAGAAAGAAAAGGGGGATTTATTCCTGGGCTGTTTTTGAAAGATTTGTTACACAATACAACTCACTTTGCTGCTCAGTCTGCTGCTGCTCCTTAATTGGCAGAGCTTTGGGGTTGTGTTTCAGTGCAGCCCTCTGCAGGCAGAGTATGGGACTGGGAGTTGGGAGACCTGGACGGGGATCTTCAGAGAAGATTGGTCCCCAGATCCCATTGACCTTTAGGGAGTTGGCTGCTCAGCCCCCTTTGCAATCTCAGCCCTGGCTTCTTTTCCCAGCTCTGCCACTGGCTGACTTTGTGACCTTGGGCAAATTGCTTTAGATGAAATGTGCAAACTTGAGTTCCCACAGTTAGGAACCTGAATAAAAGTGGCCTGACCGTCCAAGGGGCTGAGCCCCATAATTCCCACAGAAGCCAACGAGAGCAGCTTGTCCTAGGTATCTCTGGAAAAATCAGTCACTCTTATTTGGGCACCCAAGTTTTAACATTTTGGCTAACTTCTTTGCCTCAGTTTCTTCATCTGTACAATGGGGATAATGAAGTTGATAGAAACTACTGTAAAAGTACTAGGTATCAGAATTCAGTTGCAGGCTGCTTCAACCCCAGGGAGGAGTCCTGTGGCAGGTGGCATTTCTCATTGCCCTGCTTTGCAGAAGATATGAGTTGCATGTGGGGATGGATACTTTCCTTCCCCCTCCAATTTACAAAGAGAAAGGGATGACCTATGACTTCACCCAGGTAATAATTACTCTTAGTATTCACTCCAGTATAAATGCTGGTTGTTTAATATTTAAGGTAAATATAAAGAGAATGTTCATCCCATCTAGTCTGTGCCGTAATATCCAGTATATGATGAATCTTTGCTGCTGTGTTATCTATTGGGGGGAAAAAAAATCCTGATCTAATAATACTGTCCACCCCTCTAGTGCATTTAGTCTTTTATCCCAAAGTGATTTACAAATGCTAACTTGCTCTTGCTTCCTGCCACTCTGAAGTAGGTAATGGTTTCTCCCCACATTTTAGAGATGGGTAAACTGAGGCGCAGAGAGAAGTGACTTTCTGTAGGTCATACCGTGGATCGGTGGCAGAGTTGGGAACAGAACCCAGGGATCCTGACCGCAAGTCCTATGTTCTAAATACCAGACAAAACTCCCATGTATCTTTAATATTAACAGGGGCTGCAGTTGTAACTCTTGGCTGACCGTTGCAAGGGTCAGCAACGAGGTCGGGTGCTTGGAAATGCACATGAGAGAAACAACTCCTCAGCTTTGAATTCTCTCCTTGGAAGCGAGCTCATAGGATGCAATGTATGCAGAGACTCCTTAATTCTGTTCACATTGCTTTATTCTGTGATGGTGCCTTTGCTTTGAGCCTATTCTTGTCTCCATCCCCTGCCTGGCTGCTGGGCTCCCATTGTAGTGTCACTCTGTCTGTCAGTGAGTTGGGGTGAGCTCTGCAACCAGAGCTGCGGTTTTTCACTGGCTTCCCTCCTCGGGTGTGTGCTAGCTTTCAAACGACATTTTGAGGAGCCTGCAGCGTTCTGAGGAAGAAAATTAATTGGTTTTGACAAACTACAGCAGTCCCTTGGGTGCCTGTGAGCGCAACATTTATTGAAACCAGGCAGGAAATCAAAAAGCTCTGGTGTTCATTCACCTTTAGTGCCACTGTAAAAATATTCTTAACCTCGCTCAAGACTCTCACCCAGGCATTTGGATTGTCTGCTCACTTTTTAATATAGTCTCCTTTTTCTTTTAAAAAGGGAATTCAGTGGTTGTGAAAGGTGCCAGAATGACAGAGCTGGGAACTGATGGCCTCTATTTATCCACACTGTAGGTACACCAGCAGGTCAAGCTTGTTTGTGCCTCAACCCCGACCTGCAGCCGTATGCGATTCCCCTTTTGCCCCTGGAGCAGTCTCCAGGAACATTTAGTCTTTAGCCTGTCTGCTGAGACTGCCAAATAAGGGCACAGACTGGGCCCTGGCTGTGTATCAGCACAGACGTGCTAGCCAGTAAACAGCTCGAGCCCAAGCATGCTAGAGAACTGTTTCTGATCACAGCTAGCGTGGTCTTAGCATCAGCCATTTAGAGAAATGAGACTGCTAGCAGAAACCATCACCTAACCCCGTCCGTGCAGGATTCTAGCACAACTGTGTCACGATTTGTAACCATATTAAGCAGGGGTGCAAAGCATGTTACAGCCATAGGTGTGTTTTAGGAAAATGGTTTCAAACATGGCCACCAGTCAACGTATGGCATTGGTTGGGATGGGGCACCTGTTTGCTAGGGACTGACCTGAGGCCAGCTGTCATTCTACACTAATTGGCTGGTGGTGGTGAGATTTGAATTGGTGTTTGCCTGCTTTATAATATCGAGTGATGCTCTTCATGTCTGTTTAAATCAGTGGGGTCACTCCTGGCTATATGCCGTCACAGAATGTGATTGTTAATAATGCCATTTGGGATTGCCACCTATGGGCCATTATTTAATGGCATTATCACGTATGTGCAGTCGTGGCATCACTATTTTAATGGGGTGCTGTCTGTGGGTGGTCCCAGGAATGTTTCACAGTGGGGTCGCCATCCCTAGGCAGCTCCTGGTTCTTGGAGTGCCCAGGACTTGTTACCCCCCTGCCTCCAGTGAGAGGGAAACTTGATTGCGCTTAGTTGCATGTCAGCTCACTGATGCTGCCAGCCTGCTAGACACCCAGACACTTTCCTCTGGGCCATGCCAGCCCTTGCTGTGCCTTGCAAGTTAACAGTAGGTGCATCCCAGTCCAGCGCTCCTTGAAGTGTTCCCTTGGCGTGTCCTGCCCCTTCTCCACCGAACACTCACAGTAATACCAGGTCTGCGGTCCCCAAGGGAACAGTGTACGCACCAGCTTGACTGATTCAACTCGGGACCTGCTCCTTGTATAATACCGGAGTACTGAGACACATCTATGGTGAAAACAACAATAAGTTTATTATCAAAGATGAAGAGATAGTGAGAAAAAATAATGGAAACAAAAGGGTTACTATAAAACAAAATCATAACACCATCTTTAGAGACTATACTTAACAGGTTAACCAGTCTAAAGAAGTTTCTCACCCCAAATGTCTTTTGCAGTGTTTCAGCCAAGGCTATTTGTGATCCCGTTTTCATGAACGTAATCTCACAGCCCAGTTACTTCCTAGGTGCAGGATAAAGGGGTGTCTGCCTTGCCTTCTCCTTATATCCCCAAAGTTCATTGTCTGTCCCTAGAATTAGGATAACCCCTTATAGCTTATTCTCCCGTGTGCTGCCTCCTTGTTGATTTCACAACCACCCCTCCTCATTGACTTTGTATATAAATGGGGCTTCCATTCTGTTGGCTTACAACGTTTATTCGCCTGTCACATGCAAATTAAACACCTGTTATCTGACAGTAAACCTGTTTGTCGACTCTGCCTTGAAACAGACTTTAGGAACTTATTTTCCGTATATATACACACAATTCCTTAAATAGTATCTGTACATACATTTCACAACTATGTTAATGACCAGCATGCCTTCAGCTTTGATTTAAGACCTCACGTGATATTCTTTGGTGAACCAGGATCATGGTATTCTTGTAATGCCCCTTGCCAGCTGGCATTGAGGGGTTCTAGGGGTCACACCCTGGGACTGGGATTTGTAATTGGGATCTGGTTCTGGTGCCACCTGAAGCATTGGGATCATGATGGGGTAGCTGCTTAGGGCTTTGGATTGGAAAGGGGTCATTGCCCATTTGCTACTCTTGGACTCTCATTGTACTAGAATGACTGCATGATGATTGATGCAAGATTCTGAGATTTCAGTTCCATCTCTTGTTCTCTTCTTGCGTTTCATCGTATACTTCACACTCCAAGGGGGTGGCAGCAGGACACCCTTTGAGTTTGATGAAAGGTGTATTATGGGGAGCTGGGTTCCAGTAAACAAGGTTCCTAGGTGTGTTCCCACATCTGTAAAGGAAGTGAAGTGGTGGAATGGGAATCCGGGGAACCAAATCCACCAGGCCCAAACTGGTGTTTGTATGGTTTGAAATCCTATGGATACATTGATGCTGCTGTTCGTTGGTGAGGAGTGGTGGGGGTTGGGAAGAGGACAGAGGGAAGGGATGTGCACTATTGTCTCAAGTCTGAGTGCATTAGTGGTGCAAATTGTTAGGAACCAATGTCTGTCTGTAAATGTGGAGAGTGTGTGTGTGTATGTGCGAGAGAGACACTCGGCTGAGAGAGAGGGATGCCAGCTTCCTCGTAGGATCTTCAGGTAGAGCAAGTGATGCTACTGAGGCACTAAGTGGAGGGGAGAGAGATGCTGATAGCTCTGTGTCAGAGAGAGCTGGGTGAGAACTACTTAAGCAATTAATTAGTGGAGCTGAGACGTCTCTGGCTCGGTGGTGGAGATCATTTACAAATGCACAGGCACAGGATAAATATTATTCTGTAGAATGTCTGGCTGCAGTTTGTGCTGTTGGAGGAGCTTTCAAATTAGAAACAAAGAGAGTTGCTGGGTTTATTTTCCTCCGTCCCCACTGAATCTTTCATCCTTTACTTTGGCACCCAGCCTGTGGGGCTGAGAGCCGACACGCGTGGCTTCCTCTGGCGTGGAGGCGAATGCTGACTTATGGAGCTCATGGTGGGTCATGCCAACTGGCCATCCTGCTGGTTTCCCCATTAGGGCCTTGATCCTGTACACCTTCCGCTGCCCCTGAAGTTGAGGGCTCTTGTGCACCTTGAAACTCACTCTTGCCAGGATGCCTACGAAGCCCTGCTTGTGGAGAATGGCTAGCTGGGTGCCGTGTGTGTGTGTGTGTATGCAACTACTGAGAACTGGTTTGAGCTATTGTTACCTCCTGTTTTCCTGCTCATTGGTTTGTCTCATTCTCCTGTTGCATTTTATTGCTAGCCTGCCCTGGGAGCACTTTGGGGCAGGGACTGTATTTTTTTTTGATACGTCTGTTTAGCAAGTTCCGCCCTCTCCTCCTGCGGCCCCCATCCCTGCTAGAGGCCTCGGGACACTACTGTAATATGAATAAATAATCAGCACCTTCTGCATGTTCTTTCAGGTCATGCCTAGGCACAAGCTCAAGTTCTTTGTCTCCTTGAGACTTTATCCTCCCCCCCCCCCCCCTTTTTTCCCCCCTTTGGATCTGGAGCTCTCTCCCTTGTTTTTAACAGGAAGGACGGTTACTGTCTTTGTTTATCAGACTAAAGCTTTTTCTGGCTGGAAACTGGCTTTGCTTGTTTTTGAATGGATTGGAAGAGCACTTTGGGACATGTTGCTTTACAGGCCAATGACACGGAAGGCCAAAGTGTGGGCAGTAAGCGCTTTCAATGCGGCTCTGGCATTGCACTAGACGCTGCAGAAGAAATTTCTCACATATGTGGCCCATGGCAGAGAGGAACTGTTCTGCAGCACAGTAGCTGGTAGACTGGTTAGTGTGGTTCCATCTGTGTCTGTTGACTTCAGTTAATAGGGACAGAGACCGAAGAGGACACCAGCGCTGAAGAAGGGATATTAGAGTGTATAGTCCCCAAAAGAGAGTTTGGGAATTGGCAAAAAGCCTGCAATAAGAGCAACTAAGCAAAGAGACAGCAGCCCAGAGCACTGCGAGAGCAAAGACAAGAAATTGGCCAGTGATGGGCAGTCCCTGGGGTTGCTCTGTGACCACCTGATTGTTTCCTTGATTAATTTTTTTGCTAATGGTACTGTCTTCCTGTGCAGTCATACCTTACCTTGGATGTTAATATCTGTAGATAACTAGTGCCAGCAATTCTCCTATAGCTACAGTTGTAGAGCAGTTACTTTAGGCGCTTTAGTTCAGGTCTCAGCAGGAGAAGATACTATTCTGTGTCCCTGGCCTCTAGAATGTAGTGGGTATGTCCCTTTTCAAGGAGAGACTCTCCTATGATCTTCTCCAACAAGCTCCCATGTACTGTTCAGTGCCTAGTGCTGGATTGAGGGACAGGATGAATTGAAAGTGAGTGTCTCGCATTCATGCCCAAACACAGGCTTTTTGTAGGGCATCCATCATCCGAGAGGTGAAGAAGGTGCTTAGTAGTTTTCCCAAGGGTCAAATCCAGGTCCTGTTGAAACCAGGAACCAAACTTCCCATCACCTGTGTGGGAGCAGGATTGAACCCTCACACTGGGTCAGCCTTCCCAGCTGCTGATGACATGCTGCTACTGATGCATTATGGAGCAGGGGTTGTGGAAGAAGCCTTGACAGAAGAACTTGTCAGAGACTGTCCTCTCCTAGGGACTGGGGGAGCCCCCTGATAGATAGACTGAAGTGCCTGATCCTGCAAGGTGCTAAGACCTCTCAATGCCTCCTCTGGGCTGGGCTTGGAGTTCACAAGCAGTGCTTTGTGAAGGACTGAGGTGTTCAAGTGTGCACGTCTTAACGTGAGGGAACGAGACTTTCCCCTCTCCCCCGCCCTTCCCCTCCCAAATGCTCTAGTACATCCTCCTTCAGGGAGCACCTGGCTGGGTCGACACCCAGAACTTGCTGGGACACAAAACCTAGGATACCAGGAGAGAGAAGAGGAATCTGTCTGTGGCTTAGTCCAGCGATGACCATTAAAAACGCAATACACGTTGCGGCAGTCGCTGTGGTCTCTTCCTGCACTTGGCAAAGGTGACAGTGGTACAGCAGTCATCGCAAAGAAGCTAGTCTTGGGTTTTTCATGCAGCCCACTGTAGCACGTCCTGCCTGTTGAGAGCACAGCACATCCTCTTGCTAGTGCTCCCTGTTCTGGCTGTCTTGGGGGTCGAAGGTGAAGTCTTATGTTTGGACCCCATCCACTCAGTTGGCAGCCTGTGCTGTAGCCTGTGCTGCTGAGGAGCCAGGACCTTTGTTCGAGGTTTTATTCACTTGACTCCTCTGTGTGAACAGTTCTGAGGTTCCTGCTGTTTTGCATTAGAACAGCGTATCAAGAAATCCCAGCTCCTGGGGTCAAGTGCTAATCACTTGCTCCTTTATCAGATATTTACTTAGGAGGATTTCATTATACTGAATCTACAGGCTCTGAATAAATTGGAATACAGTAAATTTATTCTTTTTAAAAAGGACTTCCACGCTGGGGAAAACTTTTTTAAAAAAGAACATTTATACAAAAAGCAATTACTTAGCCAGTAATTTTTTTATGTATTCTCCTAGCTGCTATTTGAATATGAGTTCTCTTCCACTGCCACTGTTGTGCTGGAAGTTAGAAGGCTGAATCTGTGATGTCAACAGCCTCAGCTGGGTGACTGCTGGCGGAAAAAAAATTGTGTATGTATACACACATACACATCTATGTATATTTGCATAGATTAATATGAATAAAATAAAAATATTTAATTGTACCTCTTTTATTCACATGCTGTGAACATTCACAGGCATCAACTTTTGGTTGCAACAATGTTCAGCTGAGGAAGTGGTGTTGCAAATTTGATCTGGAAAGCTCTTTGCAGGTTTGGGAGTTATCCAGTCAAGCGGCAGAAACAATCTCTTGTGATTTAGGAGACCAGTTGCACAGAGAGTTCCTGAGTTGTCCATAAGTCAAAATATGTTGGCATAAACCATTTGTCAATGATCTGGCGTAACAAACAACTTCATAAAAATTAGTCTGGGTATAATTAGCCCTTCTTCCATATTTGCAGGATTCATTAAATTGCTTGCTGCAGATAGCTGGCCCAGCTGTATCTATGGAATTAAGCAGTGATTCCTGAAATGTAGATGTAAGCCTGCATTTTATGGTATCTTTGTTTGGCACCTCAATCTCAACCCCCTGCAGTTGGAGTTGTTGGCACTTTACATTGATCTGGCCATAAATGAGGAGAAGTGTGAGAGTAAGAACATGGGATTTAGACAGTTTGGCTTAGCGGTCCATCAGATTCCATATCCTGCCTCCAAAAGTTGCTTATGCCCATGATGCTTCAGAGGAAAGAAAATATCCCCATAGTGCATCTGGTCAGTCATACAATGCCGTACACTGGAAGATCAATTGATTCCTGACTCCTATACCAATCAGCTTACGCCCTGAGGCAGAAGGTTTTGATTACCCTAATTGTAGCATGTATAGCTACACATATTATTGGTGGTAAAACAATCCATCCTGTTTTGAAATTTGACCCTAGAGTTTCTAGGGCTGGAGCAGGTGAAACATCTGCTTAAAAATCATTTTCAATGTGGGCCAAGTGGGCAAAGGAAATTTTTTATTTTATTTATTTATTTTTTGCGTGGGGGAGAGGGGATGGAGAGAACACACGGAAGGTAAACGGTATACAGATGCCCCCGTGACTTACGCAATGGTTCCGTTCCGGAAAGCCTTGCATAACTCGAATTTTGCGTAAGTGGGAAATGTATACCGGTACGTTATGCAACAATTTCCGCAACTCGAAAATCCTATTTCTGGCTTATGGAACTTTTTCCGTAAGTGCGAATTTGCGTAAATCGGGTCTTGCGTAACCCGGGAAGCATCTGTAGATTAAAATTGGGTGTGTTGTAAAATCTCTTGTTAATGAAGTTGTTCCATTTCAGAGAGTGCTGCTGGGAGGCTTTTAAAATCTCCTTTACAGGAATGAGGGCCCCCTCAGAGGGGTGCCTTGTATATTCTATGCAGGGGTTCTTTAATTGGTACTGAAGATGGCTATAAGTAGGGTGACCATATGTCCCGTCTTGGCTGGGACAGTTCCTTTTTTTTAAGCCCTGTCCCAGCTGTCCTGACTTTTTTTGACGAACGTGGATATTTGTCTTGTTTGCTCTTACCAGCTTGATCTGTTGGCAAGAGCAAATGGGACAAATGCCCACTTTTGTCAAAAAAGTGGGGTGCGGTGTGGAGGAACGTGCAGGGGGGATAAGGGGCAATGCCAGTCCCGTGCATGGGGGGAGGCAGGCTTGAGCGAGCAACAAGGAGTGACCCCAGCCTTGCGTGGGGGGCAGGCAGGGCTGGGGTAAGCGGCTCGGGCCAGCCCTGCATGAGGAGGGGAGGGAGCACCTCGGGCCAGCCTTGGGGGATGGGGAGAAGAAGGGCTTGGGCCAGTCCCACTTAGTGTGCCATTTTTCTTCTGGGAAATATGATCACCCTAGCTATAAGGCATAAGACCAGATTTCGCGGGAGACAGGGATCTCACTGTTCACTTTCAGGAAGAAAATATGTTCAATCCTTGAATTTAGGAGTCCACGTATTTTTTTCAGGAGCAAATATGTTGTTAATTAGAAACTGTTGCATTTGTGTTGAGCATGCAGAATATTTGTTCAGGTCCAACTCTGACCTGCACACGAAAGCTCTTGATGTGAACACGCCTGGAAGTTTGCACCTCTAACTGACTTTTGTGGCTAGCCTTTACTTTTATAATGGGCTGGATGGAAAATCCCTTTGTGACCGTCCCATATTGTTACAATGGGCTGGGCTAGAGCCATGAATCTGAACACTCTGTGCTGTAGGAATGAACAGACCTGACTTTGGAGCCAGGTCTTCATGGCTCAGGTCCATGCCTAGTGAAATGTGTCAAAGAATGATATGTCTCAGCTTCTAATTTGTAATGCTGTAAACTTTGGCAGGCAGAAATAGTCTTCTAATCTTGGAGAGGCCAGAAATCCGTAGTAGGGTGAAAGTCGGAAGACTTGGCTCCGTAAGGAGATGCATCCCCATTGCCAATCTATCTCCTATTGAAGTCAATGGGAGTCATTCCATAGACTGTCATGGCAGTTGTATTGGACTCTTAGGGCTTATCTGCACTTTGCTGAATCTCTTTAGGCTGGAAGTTGAACTCATTATGCCACTTTC
This sequence comes from Chelonia mydas, assembly GCF_015237465.2. Taxonomy (NCBI): domain Eukaryota; kingdom Metazoa; phylum Chordata; order Testudines; family Cheloniidae; genus Chelonia; species Chelonia mydas. The sequence continues at coordinate 46,516,908 of NC_057853.1, forward strand.
ATTGTGAAATTGAAAACCAGATATGCTTGGAAGTTACTTAAAATGGTGATGATGTTGTAGGGCTATCATTATCACTTTCTAGTTATCTTTTCATAAAGTACTTGCCCATGATGCATACATGTCTCTGCCCTCTCAATTGCACAACATAGACTTTAAGGCCAGAAGGGACCATCGTGATCATCTAGTCTGACCTCCTGCATGTTGTAGGCCACAGAACCTCACCCGCCAGCTCCTGTAATAGACCCCAAACCTCTGTCTGAGTTCCTGATGTCCTCAAATCTTGATTTAAAGACTTCAAGTTGCAGTGAATCTACCATTTACTCTAGTTTAAATCTGCAAGTGCCCCATTCCCCATGCTGCAGAGGAAGGCAAACCCACAGCCCATGGTCTCTGCCAATCTGACCCAGGGAAAAATTCCTTCCTGACCCCAAATATGGCAGTCAGTCAGACGCTGAGTATATGGGCAAGACCCAGCAGCCAGACACCTGGGAAAGAGTTCTCTGTAGTAACTCAGAGCCCTCCTCTCTAATATCCCATCAGCGGCCATTGGAAATATAAGCTGCTAGCAGTCGCAGATTGCCTACAATGGCATGTGACCTGTCTCCTCATTCCATCCTCTCAAATTTATCGAGCTCAGTCTTGAAGCCAATCAGGTTTTTTGTCCCTTCCCTCCACTCCCCTTGGAAGGCTGTTCCAGAACTTTACTCCTCTGGTGGTTAGAAACCTTTATCTAATTTCAAGCCTGAACTTGTTGATGGCCAGTTTATATCCGTTTGTTCTTGCCATCATTGGCACTTAATTTAAATAACTCCTCTGCCTCCTTGATGTTTATCCCTCTAATCTATTTACAGAGAGCAGTCATATCTCCTCTCATCCTTCATTTGGTTAGGCTAAACGAGCCAAGTTCTTTGGGTCTCCTCTCATGAGGTAGGTTTTCCATTCCTCGGATCATCCTAGTAGCACTTCTCTGCACCTGTTCCAGTTTCAATTCATCTTTCTTAAACATGGGAGACAAGATCTCATCTGGAATACTATGTACAATTCTGATCAGTGCCTTGTATAATGGCAATAACATTTCCCTATCTCTACTGGAAATATCTTTCCTGATGCATCCTAGGATTGCATTAGCTTTTTTCATGGCTGCATCACACTGGCAGCTCATAGTCATCCTATGACCAACCGATACACCAGGTCTTTCTTCTCCTCTGACACTTCTCACTGGTAAGTCCCTGACCTTTTAACAAAAATTCTTGTTAGTCCCTAAGTAGATGACTTTGCACTATTAAATTTCATCCCATTTAAATTACTCCAGTTTTCAAGGTTGTCCAGATCTTGTATGATATTCCAGTCCTCCTCTATATTGGCAATACCTCTCAACTTCGTATCATCTACAAATTTTATTAGCATATTCCCACTTTTTTGTGCCAAGATTATTAATGAAAACATTAAATAAGATTGGCCCCAAGACGAATCCCTGGGGAACTCCACTAGTAACCTCCCGCCAGCCTGACAGTTCACTTTTTTTAGTATGACCAATGTAACAAGGCCTCCTCGATCTACAAACCACACAGAGACCCTTGTGCTGGTCCAACATCTTGTGCAGTTTATTTATAAAGGAGTCCCACCACCTTCACAGCATACATAGCTCGTTAAAGAAGCTATCTCTCTCTCCCTCTTACTACCTGCTTCCCCACTTTTTACTTCCTTCCTGTGCCTATTTGAGGGCTCTGGCTAATGGCTTAATTAGCCTTTCTGCACTGCTCCACCCACAAATTAGGCACAGCTCTGTTTAGTCACCTCCAATGTGCTTTGCCTGATTGGAGCTTCTGTGAACAGAGTGCTGACTCAGGCTTTCATACCTAGCACTCTGTCGCACCCGTCACAGTCTCCCCTTTAACCAGTTCCTTATCCAACTTTCAGTTCTCATATTAATCCCCATCTTCTCCAGTTTAACTAACCATTTCCCGTGTGGAACTGTATCAAATACCTTGCTTAAATCCAGGTAGATTAGATCTACTGCATTTCCTTTGTCTAGAAAATCGGTTATCGTTTCAAAGAAAGAGATCAGGTTGGACTGGCATGATCTACCTTTTGTAAAACCATGTTGTATTTTGTTCCAGTTACTGTTTACCTTTATATCCGTAACTGCTTTCTCTTTTAGAATTTATTTCAAGACCTTGCATATAACTTAGGTCAAACTAACAGGCCTATAGTTTCACGGATCACTTTTTTTCTCCCTTTCTTAAAGATAGGTGCTGTATTAGCAATTCTCCAGTCATAGGGCATGACCCCCAAGTTTACGGATTGATTAAAAATCCTCGCTATTGGGCTTGCAATTTCATGTGCCAGTCCCTTTAATATGCTTGGGTGGAGATTATTCCCCCTCTTCCACCCCCGCCCGATTCGGTTCCATTAAGATGTTTGAGTTCGACTTCCACCTCAGATGTGATAATTTCTTCTTCCATATTCTTGTTTCTATTAGCCACCCTTCCACTACCCCTAAGCTGTTCAGTAGCCGTATTGAAAACTGAGGCAAAATATTTGTTTAGATGTTGGGGCCATCCCTAGATTATCTTTAAACTGCATCCCATCCTTAGTGCTTAGCAGTCCCACTTCTTTCCTCGTTTTCTTTTTATTTATGTGTCTAAAGAACCTTTTACTGTTGGTTTTTAATTCCTTTGCAAGGACCAGCTCTGCTTGGCTCAGGCAGTTTTTGCTTTTTCCCTACACTGTCTGACTTCTAGGAGGTCATCTTTCCTTGCTCATCTATCCCATCTTTCATTCCTTGTAGGCTTTCTGCTTTCTCTTAATAACCTGTTGGAGATGCTTGTAGACCAAACTGGATGAGCAACCCTTCCCTGTGAAGTTTTTCCCCTGGCTTGGGATGCAGGCTTCAGATAACTTATGCAATTTTCATTTAAAGTAATTCCAACCCTCCTCCACATTCAGCTCCTTGGATTCTTCAGTCCCCACACTTCACTAATTCCTTTAAATTTGCCCTTCTGTAATCAAGGACTCGAGTGTCAGACCTATTTTTATTTATCCTTCCATTTAGTTTAAAGTTTAAAGCTTCTGATCACTCAAACCAAGGTTGTCCTCTACAACCAGCTCTTCTGTGAGGTCCTCACTGATACTAAATCTAAAATGGTATCCCCTCTTATTGGTTTGGTGACTATTTGATGAAGAAATCTGTCAGCTATCACATCTGTATTTGACTAACTACAGACTGAGTGCAGGTTCTGTTAAATGGTCTGCCAAATTTTGAATAAACCTGGGCCAGATTGGGAATAAATGTTTAGCCATAGTGCACCTTCTGTGTTTGTCCCTCCTCCTGCTTCTGTCATAGATGCCATGATATGCCTCTATTATAGATCTCTCTCTTCCTCTCTGTCCGTGTACTGTCCCTTCCTGTTTCTCTGTCCTCTTATAACTTATGTGCCCATTTGTCTGTCTGGTACTGAGAATTCCTCTCCGTATGTCCATACCACATGCCTTACTCACCGGTGTGTGGAGCTGATTTCAAACCATGATCCTTCTCTGTGTGCAGCATCTCTTATTTTCGCATCTTCCATGTCTGGTGGTAAGCTATATGCAGTATCTCTCTATTGTGGGGCTTCTCAGGGTAACTGCAGCATGTGGAGGGTTAGTACAGCAGAAGGGAGAGCAGCCTCATGACCTTGTTTTCTGTGTAGCTTCTGACTCTCACTGATGATCCTGGGTTAGCTATATTGTCATCCAACAGACGTCTGGATAATTAAACTCCTCCTCCAACTGCAGTGTCATATAGTTAAAAGCCCCTCGCGTTTGGTCCTGGAATGTTTCATTCTCCCTGGGGGTCCACTGCAGATGTCCAGGGAAGGTTCTTGTTTCCTAGTTTTGTCTTCTATCCTTGGCTGCAGGGTTGGCTTGCTACTCTGTGTTATCAAATGGTGTCTTGCTGGTATTGGAAGGTCTTTTGGCACTGACTTCCACCTCTTCTATGATTTGGATCTTTTGTAGAGAGGGTACTCTTCAAGGATTGACAGCCTAGTTGAGGAGACCATTTCATAAGGTTTTACTATGTCTGTTTGGCTAGTCATACTGTTCATTGTTTTATCCTGCTTTATTTCTCCTGAGGATTTCTGAACAGATCCCATGGGGCAAAATTCTGTTCTGATTTAAGCCACGTTGAGCCAGAATTTCTGTCTTTGAGTACATTAATACTGCTCTCTTTAAAACGCTTCTGATCCATTGCGGTCACAGGCCCTCTACAATTTTACATGCTAAAGTTACATGTTGGATTATTTCAAAGAATTAAGTGAAAGCTGCCTTGTTCTGTTCACGTTCTTATATTCTGCCTGTCACCATGGTATCTGATACTACTTTCCTTTCTCGTTTTCTCAAAATTGGCAGAGCTTGTTAAGTCTAGGAGGTTGGTGCTGCACTTGCTATTTCACCCAAACAGCTGGCTTGCATCACAGTGCTCTGCTCATCCTATCCCCTCATCTCTACACCACTGGTGCCGCTGTAGTCTGGTTCTCTATCTAAGGTACCTAGATGGACCCCATTGCTGCAGTGTCTGAGCACCTCACAATCTTGAATGAATTTCTCCACACAACACCCCTGTGAGGTGGGTCAGTGCTATTTATCCCCATTGTACAAATGGGGAACTGAGGCACAGAAAGTCCGAGTGGCCTCCTGAGCCCCATCCCAACACCTTAATTACCAGACTGTCCTTTCTTGTCTGACCTCCAGCATCAGTCTTATTACTATTTATTTTGGGGCTCCCACCGGGCTGCTCGGCACCTTACGAGGATAAATAAAGATATGGTACCTGTCCAGAAGAGCTTGCAGGCTCCTCTAAACACCTCTGCTTTCTCCCCTAAGACGTGGCACTGGAAGTCTCCAAGACCAACTGTCTCCATCAGATCTCTTCCTGGAGCCCAAAAGTCTTCCCTAGTTCTACTACTACTTCCTTTCCCTGTGTCAAAAGCAGGGTGAGAGCTGTTTCTGTGGCTGCAGGGCAGGCACCCTTCGCTGTACAGCTGTGGTCTACTGCACAGAATAGGGCACTGTGGTTTTTTCCCCCATTTGCTTTTCATTTTCTGCTCCTCTCCAGCTCCACTGTCACTGATGCAATAGCACGAAGTGGATCTGTTTTAAGAAGTGCACAGTTGGAGCATTCTGGATAGGCCTGTGCCCATGCCTGTTAGATGGAGGGGTCAGTATCTGAAAATTAGAAAATTAGATCCTGTCTTTGTTGTGTTTTTTTTTTCTGTATTTGCATCTCACAAAGTCAAGGGCCTCCAGCGTTTGCTGTCTGCATCCTGCCAGGCTAGACTGGGTGGCAGGTTTCAGGCTGGAAATGCTGACAGATTGAGATGATCGAGCAGTAGTGAGGTGTAGGCAGGGAATAGCATGAAGGGGACAGAGTGTTTGCTTAGCAGAGTCATGCATGCACAAAGGAGACATCTATTACAGGAGTCAGGGGCTCAGAGGAGTCTGGAAGGAAAATGTAGGAGATGTGAAGGACACTTGGGGCCCAGTTCTGATTGCTGTGGGGCTGGTGTAAATCTGGAGGAACTCACCAGAATTACACGGTATTTATCCCAGTGTAAGTGAGAACAAGATCAGGCTCCTGATATCTGAAATGCTTGCTCGTTCAGCCACAGGTGCAATTTGAGGTCACTCTGTATGGAGCCATGTGCATAATCAGTCTCTTCTTGGTATCTTTGTGAGCTCATATATCTATCGCCACATACAAAAAACTCTTATAACTTGGGGTTAAGATTGCTCAAGTGAATTTCTTCACAATGTATAATTCATGCTGACACAGCGTGGCCATTCCCTCTCTTGTGGGTAAATCCTATATCATGGGTTAGGCATCTGCTCCTGGACCTATAGCTCAAGCAATAGATGCGCATCCTAGAAGTCCTAGGTTCAGTCGGCACAGACACTGACCCATCCAGAAGCATTGTTGTAAATCAGATGCTGGAAAACAAAGAAATAATGAGTTAGAGTACAATCTGCTCCCAGCACAATACCAGAGCAGCTCAAAAGGGTGAGTGTGTCACGCACTTAGAGCATGGGAGTTGGAGTAAGGACTCCTGGGTTCTTACCTGTTTCTGGGAGAAAGTGTGTATGATGGTTGGGGGATATGTCTGAGTCCATCTGGTGGATAGTCAATATCTGGGAAGTTGTGACAGAGCAGTTAAGGGCCATCAACCTTGAATGACTCTTTCCTACAGGAACAATGGTTTTTCTCCTGGTAGGGCTGCTGACTTTGAATGACTCTCTACACAGAAGCTGATTTTGGGGGGGGTGGAAGGAAACTAGACCCTGGACCTCTCCCCAGCTTTTAGGGCATGGAGAAATGGGACATAACTGATTTAAAAAGGGGTGCTTCTCTAAGCAAGAGAGGTCAACCAATGCCAAAAACACAAAGACCAGGTTGAGCAGGCAGAAAGAGCTGTTTGGCCTAAGGACTTGGACCAAACCCAGGATTCGCAGGAGTGGGGAGATCAGACCACGGGAATGGCATTCAGGAGTTTATTTTCCAGAGATCTGTAACTCTTGTGCTCTTTAAGAAGAAAGTGCCTGAGGATAGGAAGTTCCTTTGCTAGACCTGTGCTTCCTTGCATTCCTGCCATGTTGTTCCTGAAGGGTAACAAAAGCCCAGAGCTCCTGCAGCCAGGTAGACTCTGAGTGGGGTTGTGTCTAAGCTGCTGGATACTGGGGAGGGCCAAAGCACTGGTTCTGAGGTCTAGGCAGCCAGACTGTGGGGTCCCACTGGCTCATAAAGGTCTCAGAAACAGGGCTCTGCACCTGGGATTTTGGGTGACAGACCTGGTGTGAGGAATAGTGACCAATTACTCCCCAGACCCAGAAGGCTTAGAAGCACATGGGATTCAGCAGTTGGATCTGTCCAGAAAGTGGGACTGGGCCAGATTGTAACAGTGTTACCTGTAGTGTGTCGAGCAGGGGGGCTGGTTTGGAGGCTCCTGGCTTCTATTCAGAGCTATGGGAGAGAGTGTATCTGGTTGTTAGAGCAGGGGACTGGGAGCCAGGACTCTTGAGCTCCGTTCTGAGCTCTGTGATTGAGTCAGAGTGAGACCTTTTGAAAATAATTTTCCAAGCGGTAATCTTTCAAATGATGAAGATGCTGGTTGCAACTTTATAGTTCAGGCTGAGGTCAGTTTTGCACTTAAAACACAGTTTCAGCCTCTTTGTATGCAAAATGCATTGTATCCTCTTCAAACTTGCCACACAGATGTTTTGAGTAAACATGAATTGTCTGGGAGTGTACAAATAAATCTGTTAATTTGAGTTAAAGTTAATTAATAACTGAATCCTTTCAGAAAAGTAGCATCTTTCACTCTTTTCTAGGTCTTGAATGATCTTAACAATGGAGTAACACAGACACTTCAAACTTTTCAGCTAGTTAAAATGAAGTGAAATCTTGTGCAGAGGCTATATTTGAAGAAATTAGGTAATAATTTAGCTTAATTATTTAAAGATTTTTATATCTAATTAATTGCGAAGCTTCAGCCTGGGTCAGATAACTCTTAAGCAGGGCCATCGTATATCATAGATAACTAAACCAATCACCATTCCTCTACAGCTATTTTCATGAAACAGTTTATGCTGACTGTAATGAATCAATGGTATGGACACATGTCAAGCATTCTCATTGGTAGATGGTATGGTCAACCTATTACTGCTCCATTAAAGGTTTTGTGGCAGCTTCTTGCTTGGAGATCAGTGCTTGAAAGGTTCCCCATGGCACTGCTGCCTTTGCTCCAGCATGTCCAGAGGCAGTGCTGCCAGGGGAGCTGAGGCCAGGGTGCAGGGGGGGCTGTTAAAGCACAGACATGTTGGGACGCAGGAACTCCCTGTGCCAGTTCCACTAACACAGCCTGCTAAGCCAATAAATGAATTGCAACTCACCAGTTCACTCCAGCTGCTTTGCTCCATTTTTTAACATGCTTTTTTATTCAGGAATATAAGACTGGCCAGATTCAGCCCAAGCCGGCCAGCTTCTGTATCATGTCCTTATTCAACTAATTTGTTCTACCCAGAGCTTGCTTGTTTGCATAGCTATAGCATATAGCTAGTTTCTGCATTCTATAAATAGCATGATGACATCAACAGGATGCAAATACACATATTTATACGGCACCTTTCTGTATTATACAGCCTTCTCCATAAGTGTGTCATGGTTCCAGGATTCTGTGAAAGCCTCTGCAGATATGCTGGAAGTACAGTGCATCACATGTTGTTCTGTTTTGACTTAGTAGCGTGATTTATACCTTGGCTGGTGTGCAATACCATACCCACCATTGGTAAATTAAAATCTTGATATTCTCCTCCAAAGAGGTGAGGTGTTTTCTCAGCACAATAATAGTGTGTGTATTCATCATACCGTATACACATACATTTGTATAATTAATCAGGATTTAGGGAACCACATTTGCATGTACAGAAATTGGCTTCCAAAACTGTAGAAGGATGGTTGGTTCTAAGAAGTCATCCCAGTGCCCTCTGCTCAGCCCAGCAGTTGTGCAAAACAGAATTAGGGAAAGTGTCTGAAAATTAACTAGAGGATAAGTTGTGTGTCTGAGCGTGGTGGCTGCTGGAGTGTGCATGTGTGTGCGCACAGGGGGAGTGTATGTCTGCTTTTGATGATTGCTCCTTTGCTCTCAAGGAGATTAAGCTATTTTTATACCAGACTGTTGGTGTGAAGCCAGAAATCTTTTAGATTTATGAAAGTTGCCAGGCAGATATTAAGGACTTTCTCTGAACTGTATTTATTTGTATTTCCCTAGCCTTTTATTTATTCGAGCACCCCCGATTGCATAAGACCCGTCAGCATTGACAAACCTGGCATGACCCTGGAGTTTGTCAAATAATCTAATTCATTCAATGTTTGGAAATTCCGGGATTAAAAAAGAAAGTAATTTATTTTCTAATTATTCCTTGTCTAGCACAACCGTGCATCGCCAAAGTGTCGCTATTTAAAATATTTCTCTCTCTCCGCTGCGTGATCTGCTTGAAGGCCATGGAGGGGCGATGAAATAAAAGCACTCATTCCCATCGCAGGCACATTACTTTGACTTGTCTTGGGCTGTTTTGACGTTTCTCTGTAAATACATTTATTTTTCATTAGGGTGTTTCTGGGCTCATGGCATCCAAGAAAGCCAGAGCCATTATGCTGTTCATCTGTTACCGACGAAATGAAGATAAACAAGCGTAATGAACTCCTGCTGAAGACATTGCTGCATCTCCTTGCTGCAGGAGCGTATGTGTCTCCTTCTCCTGTGCAAGCTCTATTAGTCTGAACTGCCATCAGTACCTGGGGGTTGATTTGGGAAGGGGGTTTCAAAGTCAAAACCTGCTGTTGTCCTCCTCTGTTGCCCTGGCATTTGAGGATCTCTAACCACTTTATGTGCATGAAAGCCCCTCTTGGGACCAAGGAGGTGCCATTATCCTCACTCACACAGTGAAGAGAAGTGGCATGCTCAAGCCCATGCAGTGAGCCGGGACTGGATGCTATATTATCTGACCCACAGGCCTTGTGCCTTAACCATGGGACCCTCCTGGCTTCCCTATAGTCCAGGCTCTAGGTGGGAGGAGAATGGTTAGTGTTGGGGCTGGCCTGGGACTCACAGGACCTGGGTTCAAATCCCAGCTCTACACAGCCTTCCTGTTAGACCTTGGGCAAGTCACCTAGCCTTCCTGTCCCTCAGTTCCCCATCTGTGCAATGGAGCTAATAGTGTGTGGGGATACATATATTATGTGAGGCGCCTAGCCATGATGGCTGTTGGGGCCATATAAGTATCTATATAGACAGTGTGGAGAATTGAGAGCCTGAAGTGTTCTGGGGTAGGGGCTATTGGTGCAGGTCCAATGACTAGCTCAAGCAAACTGTATTGAGTTTTCCAGTCCTCAGTTGTATTAGGTTAGGGAATTATCCTTATGTCTGGAAGTGAGGTAGCAAATTCTGATGTGGTATGGAGAAGTAAAACAAAGGATTGGCAGAGGGGAGGGTTGAAGGCAGCTGGAGTTGGGAATTTATTTTATTTATTTATTTATTTTTTGGAGACCAGGATGGGCTTTGGGAAGACAGTAAGTGAGCTCTAAAGGGGCATGAAGAGGCGATTGGAAATGAAAACACGTATTGGTGTTTCTAGAGTGGCAGATCTACACTTTCTTCTCAGTCTTTCAATTATTTTTCTGTTTATTTGAGCCCTTCCCCCTCCCTCACAAACTGATACTTTCCAATCATTTTTTTTAGCTCATTGAATCTGAGAGTTTTATGCTGAATTTTAAAATAACTTCTCTTTCTCTATCTCTATACTGTTAATCTCCCAAGCTGAGGAATTCTGGGACAAAGAGGAATCCGTAGAGTGGAACTCTGTAAAATTAGCTTTTGCAGCATTAGTGTTTGCACAGTTATAGATTGAAGACTTGCATTCCCCCTGCCTGATGGGCAGCATGCTTCCCTTCGCAGGGAGAGAGGCTGTAATTCATCCCAAAGCGCACTGCCCCTCCTCCTCCGCTGCAGCCATCCGATTGTGTGAGTGAGAAGCAGGGAAAAGTGTTCATGTACATTTAGAAAGGGATTTAATTTGGGTTTGCTGTCAGAATCTGCCATTTCACTGGCTCAGCTGCTGCTGCTGGATCAAGGTCTCTCTTTTTAAAAAAATGGCATCAAAGCGAGAGACTGGACCAAGTAGCTGGGATGGGGAAGGAGGGGAGGTACTATAGAGGAGGGGGAAGGATGGTCTTGTGGTTGACCCTGGTTCAGTTCCTTGCTCTGCCACATACTCCCTATCTGACCTTGTCAAATTACTTGATCTTTCTTGACTCCAGTGTCCCATCTGCAAAATAAGGATAATCCTTCACCACCTCACAGGATGTTGTGAGAATAAATTGTGAGAATAAGTTAAGGACTGTGAGGTGCTGGAATACTACTGTGACGATAAATACCATAGATAGCTAGGCAGGCTGCAGAGCTGCTTGGTGGAAGTGAGGTCGACCAAGTGGCTGAAGTAGCCTACGCAGGGTCTTTATGTAAACCCACACGGGGAGGAGAAGAGAAGACAGCAGAGTATGTGTGCCCCCACACTCTCTGCCATAAATGGGGCTCTCGTACCCAGGCAGCCCTCCAGATACTGCTGTTCTGCTACCCTCCCCAGAAGAGAGGCCTAGATTACTCACAAGCGAGCTGCAGGATCTTTGGAAATCCAGTCGCAGCATGCCCTCCGCTCACTGAGCAGCAGCTTCCTCTTTGTATGACCTTGTCACTGTGGGTCCAAGAGTGCATCTCTTCAGCAGGTTCTACCAAGTCCCCTTTATCAGCTCTCCCTCCCTTGGCAAAGCTCTTGTTAAATCCCCTTTCTCCCTCAGCTGCTGTTTATTAACTTGCTCTGTATGGTACTTGGGAGCTCGAGTTTGTGTGAAAGACCAAATAAAGTTGCATTATGGTATAATACACACAGAATACTCTAGCCTTCTGGGCTTAATTTCAGAATTCACTCCTCGCATCAGAAGATGAACTTCCCCCTCCTTTCCCAAGCCCCACCCCATCTGATTGCCTCTTCGACTCTGCATTATTATAGATATCAGTCTTCTCTGAAAATTGCGAGTGTTTCCTGGGAGAGGGCCCCAATTGCCACGCCCCTGAACTTCTAGACCACACGCCAGCCTAACCAGTGCTTTGCATAACTATTTAGTCCTTGCGCTGGCTGCGGTGTCACCAGGGGCTGAGGACTGGGAATAGGATCTGGGGTGACAATGAGTGTCTGGTAGCTGACGTGGATAGACAGAGCTGGCAACATGGTGTCTCCCTCATGGTGTTACTTTCTTTGTGGTCCTTTGTGATGCGCCAGCTAGACTGTCCCTGACCAATTCGGCCTCTGGCCAGAGCTTGTCCTAAGAGAGACCCATAGGAGGTGTTGTGCATAGGAGAGTGGTTTATGTTAATCATTGGACCCCATGTTGCTTGCTGGTATCACCAATAGAGGCTCACTTGGCGGTGGCAGCCCTATTGCCACCAGTAGGAGGCTTAAAAGTGCCCATTTCAATTAAATGCCTTAATTTGCAGTACAATCGGTGGTTCTTGTGCACAGTGCTTTCCACCAGCTGAGCTGTCGGATTGCTGGGTGAGTACAGTGGCTGCAGCTTTCCTTTATGGGGCAGCAAAATGGCAGCTGAGGGTTAAAGGAGGTAGTGATTGTGGGGCTGAGTGTGAGAAATAAGATATGGTTCTCTTCTCCTCTGGCTCATCTGTTTGAAACCAACTCAGGTCAGTCATGACTAATGGCTGTTTAGTGATCTCTGAACTGAGCAGGTGCCCTCAGTCCCATTCCAAGTGGACACGTCTATGTCTCTAGCAAGATCACAACTGGCAGCAGTATCCGGGGCCAAGAATAGACTAACCCCTGTAAACTGGACTCCCTGCTCACTAGAGGTGGTCTGTGCTCCCAGAGACATTCATCCTTCTCCTTGAGCCAGGGCCTGATGGGCCGCATCCTTGATAGCAGAAGCGGTCAGCAGTCTTCTGTCAAAATAGGTTTCCAGTGAAGAAATGCTGGTGGAATCTTTATCTAAACATTTCCCATATTTCAGCTAGCTTTCCCTGTTAGCAGCTTTGTTCCAGGGCTTCCAGGCTGTGCTTCCTGCCACGTTTTGCTTCATATCCAGTAGAACAATTTTCCCTGTTGCAATTCTTGACAGTGCCACTTCCTCTTAGAGAATCATCATGCTGAGGAATTTCTAGACTGGGAGCTGGGCTTAGATGGATGTGTTGGGCTGGTCTAGTGCATTTGGATGGAAATGATGCCTTTCCCCTCTTAATGTAGCCCACCTCTCTGGGGAAGTGGGGTCTGGGCAGGAGGAGAGTATGAAGGGATTAGTCCGTTATTTGTACTGACATTTGAAACTTGTTTCCTGCTTGAGTGGAGGGCTTTTTTTTTTTTTAAATAACTATTTGAATTTTAAGAGGCACATACAGGTACAATAGGCAGATGCACAAGTAAGTTCAGATGTAAGTTCAGTACCTAAGTCAATAGACACCTACACATAGAGGGACTTCCACAGCTATTTGGCTACAGTTGAATTTTCCCATAATAAGCCTGGAATTCAAGCCCCGCACCCTCATATGACTTCTGAAAAAAAGTCTCCCTGAAATTTCTGATGCCATATTTCAGTGCCAGGTTTGATTTTTTTTTCCGGGTGGTTGGGAAAAAATCAAAGTCCAAAAATAAATAAATAAGTCCTGACTCTTGACTTTCTGGGAAATGTCCTGGATGTGTTTTGGCCTATCAGATCTGCATAATGGCTTGGCCTGCACACTCCAAAGCTGTTTACTTTTGCTCACCTTGGTGAGGAGAAGTATTTGTCTTTTGGAGAGGGTGATTAGTGGGGCCCTGCGAGGCAATATGAAAAGCTTGGGCTGGAGTGTACACACCACACACCAACCTCTGCAGGGAAGAGGTTCATTAAAGCAGGGTTATAAGGCAAAAGCAAAGATCTGTTCTCTCTGCTTAGCCAGCAAACAGGGTTGGAAATTTCCAGGTTCAGGCCCAATTAGCCAGAAGAAACTGGGAAATTGATCATCTCGCTGCACTGCTCACGAGAGGCTCTAAAGACTGTTTGGTGTGCCCTTGGCTGAAGCGAGCCTTCTTTTGTTGTTTTGCTGGGACATTATTGGATCAGGATGCAGTAAGCTCAGCTCCCAGCTCTGCGTACGTTCATCTCATGGAAGAAAAAATACCCCCCTGGTGCGATCTAGAGGGGTAGACAGTGGACAGTAACCTTGCAAAAGGAACAGGGCTTTGGCTGTGAGTCAGGAATAAGGGCCTAGAGCAGGCACTGCTCCATCTCCTGATGGCTTAATGAGCAAACCTGGGCTGCGTCAGCTAGGCTGCCTGATGGGATACCCCGCCTGATGGGTGGAGGAAGCTAGGAGGCTGGCTCTTGAGTCCAGCGCAACAGCAGTTCTCTGGCTCCTCAAAGCACTTGCTCATGACTCTGATAGCCCTTGCTTGTTTCCAGCCTTGCACCCACCTGTGCCCAGGCCTGCTCATGCCTTGTTCCTGTCTCAGACCCAGCCCTGCTCCTGCCTCCCCGTGGTCTCGGAAACCTGTCTCTGACCTTCAGCTCTGACCGTAGGCTCTGGCCTCTGACTCCGGTTGTGTCCCTCGGCTCTGATTCCTGACTTATGACTCTGCCTCTGACCCTGGGCTTGTATTCTGGGCTATTGACTCCTGCTCCACCTACTAGGCATGACTGCCCACGTCCTAGTCTCGGGCACTGACCCTTGGCCACATGGCTTCCTTAGGCTCCACCCACTCTTGCCCATCATTCAAGCAGATTCTCAGCGGGTGATAAATGTTTGCCTTCTCTTTGTGGAACTTTCGAATAAATACGTGGAGATGACCCTGTTTTATTTTACAAGCCTCTCAAACAAGGATTGGACAGAAATACAACACTTGACTGCCCTGGCTGTTAATTCTAATACACTGTGAATCTCAAGCTGTTTCTCTTCCCTCCGTACTGCTCGTACCCCATGTGGGGGATGGACCCAGTGTGAGACAAAAAGGTTTAATGAGGAATACAGGGAAGAACTGTGTAGGCATCTTATAAAATGTGACTTTTATTTCCTTAAACACAAATCACGTAACCTGGATGCAGGGAGGTTCATGGATTCAGCAGGTTGGGTGGACCGTTAACACCAGTAAAAATTAGAACAGTGGGTTAATGTGGCACACGGGTCCTAAAAAAAATTATTTGTATCACTGTCCCAACCCACTGATCTAGGTGCTGTACAAACTCTTAGTAAGAAATGCCAGGCCCTGCCCTGAGAAGGTACAGTCTAAACCAGTGACTCAACCTTTTCGGGCTCAGGACCCTTTGCAAATGTTTATGGCTTCCTGTGAGCCAGAAAATAGTTTGGGGTCGGCTTCTACTCCCTAGCGGAGTTGGGTCCTGCCCATCGCTCACCCCATAGCGGCAGCTCCTGTGTTGTGGGGCTGGCTGGGCTTGGCTCTCCGCTCTGGGTGTTGCAACCTCCGGGGCTGCAATACTGCTCAGGTTTGGTCCCGCCCCCCTGACAAGACCCAGTTTGTGTGAATGGAGTTGTGACCTGGCTCATGGGGTTGCAGTGCCATTCACTCAAATTTGGCCTACCTGGACTCCTGCTGTCATGACGGCTGGGCCAAACCCGAGTGGCACTGGGACTCCAGAACTTGCAGTGCGTGGAGCAGGGAGGCGAGCCCAGCCCGTTCCATAGGACAGGAGTCACGGGAGCTGCCACGCCACCCTTTGAAACATTCTAGCAACCCAATTTTGGTCCCGACCCACAGATTGAGAAACCCTGGTCTAAATGGACAAGACAAAAGGAACATGAGGGCACAGAGAGGACGTGACTTGCCCAGAGCTTCACATGCCAGGGAAGTGCCCTAACTACAGTTAGTCCCTCTCTCTGACCAGTGAATATTTCATTACTTATATGAAGTGGAACTGCTTCCACAGGTGTGATTGTGTGTGTGATAGAGAGAGAGATGGACTCTCAGGAGGAGCAAAGACTTGAATCTGGGTCTTCCGAATCCCAAGGGAGTGCCCTGGCGGCTAAGCTATTGGACATTCTGGGACAGGTCTCTCTCTGTTTGTTTTCACAGATCTTATTGGAAAAGTCTATTTTGTCCAATGCAGAACAAAAAGAAAAGACCTTCCAATATTGTTTTTGCAAGCCACAATTCTTGTTTTCCGGTGAGCCCCGCTTATGGTAAGGGAGGGGATATTCTAGCAGGTGAAGGGTGCGGTCAGACCCTCATTTGCTTCACTTAATTGCCTTTGTGCTGGTTTTCTGGTCAGGAGCATTTGGGAGCTGTGCCCTGTGTTGCGGTGAAGCAGACCCCTTTGTGTTAAACTCAGATTGAGCATTTGTGGTACGACGCATTCTGTAAGGGTCTGCATGCGGAAAGCTTCAGCACTGGAGTGGTTGCAGAAAGGCAAACACTGGCTGATTGGCTGAGGAAATCAGCCAGTTTAGGTTGATCGATACAGCCCTGCAAATCCACAGATATCTGCTTTATATCCACGGGTATCTGCATCCGTGGATCAATTTTGCAGATTGCAGATCGGATGCGGATACCGATTTTGTATCCGCGCAGGGCTCTACTATCAACCAAAGGCTGTGGCTAAAGTAAGCTTACCTCCTACTCTGAAGAAATGCTCAGGAAAGGCCTTGCCGTGTTCACCCAGCGCTGCCTGTGGAGCCTTTCTGCTTCCTGTCTCCTCTATCTTTCTGGATTGAATCTTGCCTGGGGCTGGGAGTCCCAAACAGGTTTCTGACTGCAGGTCTGAGAGCAGCCATTTATTTGTAGGATGAACATTGCCCTTTGTGTTGTGTTTGCGAGTTGCTAGTGAACAACGGTCTGTTCCTGCAACTGGATTGCTGGTGTTTAATTTTAGTCATTGAATTCCCCCTCCACCATGCATGTTTGCCTAAAGATCACTGTTTCCATGGACATGTGTGCTAGTGAGCCAGCTCGCTAGAATAGCTTGGGCAGACTAACTTTGGGGGTGGGGGAATGGGATGACACAGCCACAGCAAATTTGCAATTAAGTATTTGTCAGTGATGCTCTTGAGGTATTTGCTCAGGTCTAATGGACTATTCAAAGAGAAGAACGTGCCAATGGAAGCTCCGCTCTTCATTCACACCCTATAAGCAGTGACTTGATAGTAATGACCAAGCAGAGAACTGCCCCAACCCGTGGCTAGACTCAGTGCAGATCCAGCCATGTTCAGAGGACCGCTCCAATGGAGTGCCAGGTTCCAGCAGCTCCCTGAATTGAGGATTACTGCGTGCTGGGCAAGTCCTCAGCGTAGTGACTAGCTCCAACGCTGGGGAGACATGTGCGGCCAGGGAGTCTGGTCTCTGCTGCAGTAATCTCTAGGGCTGAATGCATCCTTATCGGGGGAGGGGAGAAGTGGGGGAGAGAGGAGAATCCACCAGCCGCCCAAGCCCTCCCTCCCAGCCATGCGCTGCCTCTTTCAGTCAGTTCCACCGGGAGCTGCAACGCCTACTCTCACCCTTGCCTAGAAGAGCTCTGCTGGCCAGACACTCTGCGCAGAGGTACGGGGGAAGATTTGCCCTGCACTGTGTGTGGGAGCCTGTATGCTCCCATTCCAGACCATCCCAAGCCAAGTATTTCCTTTCCCATGTACTTTTCCCTTATCCTATCTCCGCCCCTCTGCTCGCTCTGTCTTCCAGGGAAGCTATAGGAAAGGCAGGTGCACTTTTACCTACCTCCTCTGTTCAGGTGTTATCCATTTACCGTGCTCAGCTCTCATTCGCTGGTTTCTGAGTGGCTAAATTTCCACGAGAGCCCCTGATTGTGACCACTTGCGTAGGCCCTCACACCCAGGCCCCAGAAAATCACGCTCTGCAATCAGCAGCGAGGCAGTTGCTCCCAGGCTCCTTTTCTTCTTTTTGCCTTTTGCATTTGTCTAAAGACAGAGACTGTGAGACGCGTGCTCTGCACACAGTTATCAGACCTCTTGCAGCCCACTTAATTTCAAAAAGCACACCTAAAATAAAATGGAATGAGAATTTTCCATGCATGCTCTTTGTTGTGGAAGGGAGGAGCCAAGGTAATGTCAGGTTGCTAAAATTAAATTCCTTAAAGAAGAGCTACCAGATTTTTACAGTGTCACAAGTCCTGAGCCAGGAACTAGAGGTCTGGGATGGGGTGTAGGTACTTTATCTCCCGCCCCCCCCCCCCCCCCCCCCGGTGCCTTTCTGTATAAAATGGCACCTTCCATGGGGCATGATCTCACATGTACTCTGGGTGTGTGTGTGAGGTAAAAAGTGCAGGAACGTTGTTCCTGCCGCACTACCTCACTGGCCTTGGGTATATTCTAGCTACCGATACAGGAGGCTTGAACTATTTTCGGGGCAGAGGAGTCTTGTAATCAACAGTCAGCAAACCAATATAAGACTAAATCCGAGCACGGCTCTGGTGAGCACCCCATGAGCACATGGGGGTGTGACTGGTGCTACCAGTGATGCCATACAACCCCAGGAGGGCCAAGGGCCTGCCAGGTTTGGGTTGTGGCCATGGTCTGGAGTCCTCTCTGCACATGCTGGTACCCTGAGGCACGCTTGAGAGGGGAGCTGGTGCTCCACCTTTTGCAGCAGTTGTGAGGGATGTGGCTGAGCATGCTCCCCCAGTGCTGCCCCTTCCCCCCAGGCTTTCTGCTTGCAGCTGCTCTGGGCTAGCAGGATGCCTCTGACCATCACTGCTCCCCTAGCACTCCAGATGGGGCAAGGGCACGCTTTGGATCCGCGCATTAAAAATGTAAAGGGCACCCATCTCCTCCTCTGCTCCTCGTGCCCTCCATTGTGATCGCAAGCTTGGCTGGCATTTGCTGGGCTGCTTTCGCTCTTGAGCTTTGTTTGGACTGCGCTGTGCGTGGGGCGGAGAGGGGAGGCAAAAGGTGACTATTCTGTTGGGCTTCCCACTGCAGTGCTGCCAACTCCTATTTTGTCATCTTCTCTCCGCTCTGCCTCTAAGCTCAAGTTCAGCAAGGGGCACATTTGCTGTGGTTCCCAGCATGGGCTGGAGGGGCAGGGGCTTGTGAGGGGAAGATGGCAAGGAGAGGCACGGGAAGGATAAACAGCTATTGGCTGAGGAGCATTTAGATCAAGGTCGGGGGTTTGTGGTTGCCTGTGTCCTGGCACTGCCAGTACTTTTTATTGCTGCATCTGAAAGAGGGGAGAATTATATTGCATAGTCTGTGGTATGAGCCCTGCTTGTTGGTATTGTCAACAGCTCCCTTCAGAACAGGCTTATGATTTCTAAACAAAAGCCCCAAAAAAGCAGCCGTTGCAAATTAGTCCTATTTAGGACTTTGCATTTGCATGGTTCTTTTCACAGCACTCCCAGTGGTGAGTACTGTTATCCCCCATCTCCGAAATGGGGGATAATGGTACTCACCACTGGAACAGGGAAGCCAAGGACAAGGCTGTGTCTTTCTGGGTGCCCAATTTGACACATCTTGGATGGTGGCGCTACTCTTATGTATTCATAACTCCTGCACTTAAAATGCAGCCAAGTGCCAGTGGGGCTGCATTTTCTGTTGTTGCTACTATGCGCTTCATTCTCCTCTCACGCTGGGGCAAACCAAGAGTAGTTCCGGTTGTAATCAATGGAGTTACATGGCTGTAACCCTAGTGATAGTGAGCGGAGACTTGGATGCAATGTTCTTTCCCTATCTAATTGTCACTAGTTCAGTTACTGCTTCATTATCCATGTGTAAGGCCATAGTCTATGACTTGCACCTTGTGACTCTGCTGAAACCAGTGGGGTTTTGCAGGATATAAGCCTGCACAGAAGTTGGCCCCTATTAAACCAGGTGGCAACTGGAGGTTTTGGAGCCAGTTTACAGGGACTTGAGATCAGGGCTGTATCTGCTTCTTGGACTGTGTATCATCCTTCCCTGAATGGGCTTGCCGCCTGGATTAAAGACCATTTGAAAGCACATTAAGTGTTTTACTCTGACGAATCCAATTTTTGTATTCGCTGTAATGTTAAAACAAAATACATGCCTGGTTATGCTGGAGTGAGCTGCCGTGCTCTCGCACAGCCCCACTGGAACCCACCTTCAAATGCTCCATTTGGGCGGTGCATCAGTGGGTCTCATAGACTGTGCATGTTACATAACAGAGCTGTCAGTCAACGTTCAAGAGAGACCCAGGATTGAAAAAGCAGGGGGGTGCAGGTCAGGACTGAGGGGCACTGGTAAAACTGGGTAAAGGGTCCAGGCTTGGAATTAGCAGGGGCTGTTGCCCAGAAGGATAGAGGTGATTTACACAGTCCTGGCTTTGTGAGAGAGTGGAGGACTGGAATAGCAGGGGGTGTTTCAGGTCATGCCTGGCTCATTGGCAGAGTTAGGTGAGAGCCCAGGACAGGTGGGAAGGGCATACGATGAGTCAGCACTGAGATATGTTGGCTGAGCTGGGAGGAGGGTGCAGGACTGGAGTAGCAGGTGATGATGCCATAGAAGATTGAAATGCAACGGTAAAGCCAGCTATCTGTGTGCAGAGCTTGCAAAGCACATGCATGTAATGGGACCCATTCATCATGGCTGTGCACCTTGCATAGGCATTTGCACCTTGTGGTCTCAATGGGCTACCTGACCAGAATGGTAACATTGCAATCACATTCTGCTGGGGTTAGTGACTACGCAAGGCGCAGGTCAACAATGAATTGGACCCAGGATGCTTGGTTCTAACCTGTACTCTTAGTCCTTCGGTCACATGAGCACCGAGTTCACCAGCAGTTTTAAAAATGAGTTCTCAGCCACCTGCAGCCATGACTTGCATCTGATTACATGTGGTGGAATCTCCCTCACATTTTGAAGGTACATGAAATTTCTTTCTTTAGTGTTTTCCAGATTCTCTCTCTCTCTCTCTTCCTCCTCCTCCCCCCCCCCCCCCCCCCCCCCAACTGAGAGAGTGAACAGCCACTGCCGGTTCTACTTGAGAGACTCTAATGCCAAGTGGTTATTTGCAGCAGGCAGAGGAATGAAAATGTTAATTGAAATCAATTGCCAGCAATGGGGGATGGAAAAAACACAAAATCAGGATTACACTGGCTCCAAGATGCAGCCACCTTAAAAGGATTGCAAACAACAAACAGAGAAATGACGACAGCAGAAAGCCATGACTGTATTAACCTAGCCTCACACTGATTTATAATTTTGTTTCTACTTAATCTGCACATTTTTTGTGCAGTTCTCTCTCCCTCTTGGGGGCAGGCGGGGAGAAGGAAGGGAGTATGTAACGAAAGCTTAGGCATGTTAGTGCAGTTGTTTCAATTCATTTTAACATCAAGGTCTTTGCCTGGATTTAACTAGTAGCCAAATTAAAAAATTTAACACCAAATGAGCCCTGTCTTCCTGACAAATGTAGTGTTTTACCTCGATAAAGATTTTCTCATATTTATTTCCATTAACCTTTGAGGGGTGGAACCGCCTGGAAAGTTATCTGAAAAGGCCACTGGCTGGTTTAATTTTGGCTGGCACACAGATCCATGACAACAGCATCAAGCACAGGGCGAGTGCAAGAGGCCCTTTGTGCCAGTCACCTTGTTTACGCATGGAAGCCTCACCACCCTGTGTTAAATCTCTGCAGAGACAAGTGAATCGCAACCCCGCATTGGACAGCTTGGTAATTAATCCGCTCTTCAAAAAGGAGACCTGGTCACTTATAAACCAATTAGAAAGGAACTGGTTGCTTGTGTCACTAATTTACTGGGGTTATTAGAAAGTGAACATCCATTGCAGGAGGAGTAGAGGGCAGCTGCAGGAGTAAGTTTATATTACAGGGATTTAGAGAATTCATTGATAGAGCCCTGCAAATCTGCGGATATCTGCTTCATATCCATGGCCCATGTTTGTGGATTGGATACAGATACAAATTTTGTATCTGCACAGGGCTCTATTCATTCAATCCGCTGGACTATCCTGTCTCCCTTTAAAAAGTGAATCTTAGTTTACACACAGAAAAGTTTCAATCAAGTGCAGTCTCCAATATTTGTGTATGTGGAAGATTTTTCTTCTGCAGGATGCATTTTTAGCTCAATTTAAAAATGATCCATTATAAATCTGAATGAACTTTCTGCTTTTAATGCTTTTAATGAGTTTTTGGGAAGAAGGAGTGTGTTTCAGTTTAGTGCTGGTGACAGCCCTGGAGGGTTAAGTTCTGTGGCTGTCTATAGGAGAGGTCTAGCACAGGCAGCAGCAGAGCACTGACAGCGTTCCTCAGCTCTTTCTTGGAGAAACATCTAAGAGAAAGTGAAAAGTTTATTCTCTATGGCTTGTTGCAGGCCCAGTCCACACCCTTGAAAGGAATGGAAAGACTCCCTTTGGCTTCGAAGGGCAGGCCCTTAGTCCTTGGCCGCTCTCGCAAGACTTGCTAATGTAGATCCTGCCCACTCGGTGTAGTACTCTGTCCCCCTCTAGTGGTGACTGGGCTACGTAGTGGTTGACAATGCTGCTACGGGCAGGGGAAGCCCATGCTTTTAGAACCAGAGATCACAGATTCACTTCCTGCTGCTGCTGACCCACCGAGGGGGTGTGTGTCTTACATGGACTAGGGGGCCAATCAGTGCCAATTGTGGGGTGGTGGTTTTTGTGATAGGATCACAGCTCCTCTGGGAACTGGACTGAAACCCCATTAGTTGTCCGTTCAGTGCCTTCTGCTCTTAGGAAGGATGAGGGCACCTTTTGTCCAAGGAATAAATGGGCTGGGTTTATGTTTTTAGTTTTACTCGTGTGGGTTACAGCTGTTTAGGAAGATTCTAGAATAAGTAAATGACAGCTTTGCCACAGTCTTACCTGTGACATTGCCACTGTTGGACTGTAATTTTGTTTTGTAGATTTTTATCAAATGCTGAGAGGAACTCAATGTCCACTTATCTTATGTATCTAGATTATAGTTCAGATTCTGTATTTATGGAGGAGCAAGGTTTTTAAAAAATAAAAATGCAGTAATATCAACTGGCTTAGTGGCTGTTTATCTTTCTTTGCAATTTTAATAAACTGGAATTCATTATTTTAGAAAAATATCTCATCTCTGTGGGGGAGAGCCCTTGTCTTTTTTATTTTGTATTTTAAAGCAGTAGACATATGAAAGGCAGTATGGGCCAGTGGATAGGGCCAGTGAACTAAGATTTAGAAGACCTGGGTTCTTGTCCCAGCTCTTCCAGTGACCTTCTGGGTGACCTTGGCTTGGTTACTTTTCGTCAGTTTACTCATTTGTAAAATGGGTGGGAGGGTAGTTATCCAGCTCTGCTTCTGATTTCTAGATCTCACAGGAGGTATTACCATATCTGTCAGTATGTACATAATAAATAGTAACACTAACTAATCATTTGAATTTGGGGTCAGTGACACCTCCTGCTTGAGTTTCCCTGAATTTATTATGGCAACATAAACTGTCCCCTGAGAGCCCAGTGGGTTAAAACACCACAATGTTACAACAAACTCTTGTCCTTAATTAGTGCTAATGAAAATGAGAGGCTAATGGCAAATTCTGTGGAAGCTTCCTCCGTGAGCTGTGCTGGTACAGCTGCAACACTCTCTTCTGTTACAGTTCTGGATCCCCGCATTGCCCAGTCAAAGCACCTGAGTTCTGAACCCGCCGCCTCCCTGCTATCCCAGTCCGGGGACCTCCATACTTCAGTCCTGACTTTTAACTCCCCAGGCCAATTTCTTTTGTTGCAATAACCCATTGAATTCAGTGGAATTAAGTGAGGGATGAATTTAGCTCTCCCGTGTTGGCCTCTCCCCCCTGGTTCCGTTCATGAACCGGAATGGCCTTCCATTTCAGCCCTCGGCCTCCTTAGGCCAGGCCCTGATTCAGCAAACCACATATCTTATCCCATCACTGTTCAAAAGTGCGCTTAGGCATGAGTTTGTCGTAAATCAGTGGGATTTAAGTGCTTTGCTGAGGTGGGGCCCTGGTTGTGCCAAACAAAATTGGAACTTTGCATTGTGGCCAAAGGCTGAGACCGCATATCTAACGCTTGTAACCTAACCTACGTGTAGGCCTGGTCCTTTAGAGCCGGAAGGCCAGTGCATTAGCCTGCTGAGCCAATCCTCAAATGAGTCTGAAGTTGTTAAGTGGAAAAGAAAATCTTCATGACAAGTGATTTCCCTGAGCAGGTGACAAACTATAATGAAGCAGGGCGGTTTGGCTAAAAAGTTTTATGATGGCAGCTGTATAGGAGTGTCTCTCTCTTTCTCCCCCAGTCCTTTCTGCGAGTGATCAGAGGAGTAGAAGAGAAATGGTAAACTTTGTCCACTTAGCAGCCAGGCAGCTATGCTGACTCTGGGTGAACTTTCCAAGCTTTTCCCAAAATGCTACTGGGGCCTATTGAAAAATACAGTTAGCGCTAACGATAACGTCTGGAATTTATATTGCATCTTGCCTCCAAAGGAAGCTCTAAGCATGTCTGCTGTCCAGATACCATGTGGCCCCCTTGGACTCTGCTGAGCTGGTCCAAGGGGCTGTAGGGCTGGCTCCGCTCCCCCCACCAGAAAGTAATGCCAGTGCAGGGGGTTCTATGCCAGCTGCAGTGCCCACTCCACCAACTCTACACTGCCTCCACCTCCAACCCAGGACATGGGGTATTCCAGGCCATGGTTGGGAGGAGACACCTCTGAGTCATTCTTATGCCCTGTTGATTGATTGTGTGTCCATGCAATGGCCTGTAGGGAGCTTGAAAGCAGGAAAGTGGCTGAGGAAGGTGCAGTTCATCATCCCATGGCAGCCCCTGAAGAGAGGAGGTGCAGGATGCTTCAATCTTTGTTCCTGTGATGGCCACAGTATGGGTGCAGGGATGAATCTTGCCCTGGGATTTTATTCATATTATTTGTATTACTGTAGTGCCCAGGAGTCCCATTCATGGATCAGGACCCCATTGTGCTAGGCACTGTACAAACAGAACAGAAAGACCATCTCTGCTCCAAGGAATTTATAATCTCTCTCACTCGCTACTGAGAAGCAGCCACCTCTGAGAGAAATGTAGCAGCTGTTTAACAGTGCACAGCACTGCTAAAAGAAATGAGGAAATAAAATGATTAGTGAGCAGATTGAGGGAGGCAGAATTAAATGATCTGCATTGGGTCTCATGCAGGCTGCACCACCTCCAACATGCTGGGCTATTGGTTCCCAGCAGCACCGAAGTTGCCGTGCTGGATTGGGAGCTCCCATACAAGTTTTGACCACACCTGACCTAACTTGCTTGTGAAATCTAACCATGTCAGAGGCCAAGATGAGGTAGCTTGTAACAATCATATAGATGCAAATTATACTGGGGGGAGAGGAGAGGAGGAATGATGCAAAATATCTTTAAGGAGTTTTGGTTTGGAACAGCTGGTTCAGAGCTGCATGTCCAGAATGGAGAAGAGAATACCACTGGTATTATCAGGTGTACCTGATAATTTTGGGGCCATTGGGCTACTGTTGTGGGTGCATTGTTACTTCCACACCATTGTCATTCTGGTTCTCCCTGGATGGGTGTCTTAGCCAACATATCTGAGAGACGGAGGAAAGCAGAGGCTTGAGGCACGTGAAGGTTGACATGACTTTAACAGGTGGCCTTGTGCCTGACCTCCAGCTGTCTCCCAGACTGGGCTCTCCTGTATGTCACTGTGACGTACAGTGAGTTCTGCCAGATGATGGGCTCCCAGCCAGCTTTGAGCCTGAAACGTACTGTAGATCTGCTGGGTGGTGTGACATGGAATGGAGTGCAGAGAGGGGGAAGAGCGCTCGTTTACAGTGGGAGTGAGTCCTGTTGGGTGGGGACATCCCTCAGAGGGAAGCAGAGGGGGAGGTGGAGCAGGGCAGGAGTAGTCAGGAGAGTGTGGGCTTCACACCAGAACAGGTGGCACTACTTGGAGGCTATATCTGCACTTGGAACTAAGGGGACAATTCCTAGCTCGCCATAGATGTACTCACACTAGCCACGTCATCGAGCCAGCATGCTCAAAATAATAGCGTAGCCAGGGGAGCACGGGTAGGGGCGAGCAACAGTATGGGCTAGCCACCCTGAGTACAGATCCGCTGGGACCCTGTGGACACGTACTCAAGGGAGCCTGTGCTACTGCAGCTACACTACTGATTTAAGCATGCAAGCATGTCTCCTCGAGGTGGCAGTCACACCCCTCACACCAAGGGTAGCCATACCCTGAGTCACTATGGAGGTTGGGGCCTGGATTTTGGGGAGTGGAGGAAACAGATGCCACTCAGACACCAGGGACTTTTAAAGAGAGTGCCTTGGCTTTTAAAGAGGACTTAAAAAAAAAATCACACTTGCATATTCTAAGCAGTGCACGTAAGCAAGACTCACTTTTACATTTTTCAGAGCAGATTAGCGATTTTCTAATTAGGGAAAGAGGCGAATATTGAGCACTGAAATGGATAAGCGACTTAAAAAGAGCACAGCAAATTGCAAAATGAAATCACTTAAATCAGCCCAGCCTCCTCCCCCCCTTCCATACTCAGCATGCTGTTTATCTTGGCAAATGGGGTGAATAAATTTCCTGGATACGTGTGCTTGTGTGTTTTGTTACCTGCATGTGGTTGGCATGTCTGTTCAGGCAAGAGGGGGGCCCAAGCTGCAGAATCGGGATCCAGATGCAGGAACTTGAGGCTGTTTGGATCCAGGGTTTGGGTTTGGCCCATTAGAAGCCGGCGGGGGGGTGGGGGAATGGAGGGGGCAGGGGAGAGTATGTTTGCCAAATCCTGATCGAGATCTGGCTCTGGATTTGAGACTTCCCCACTGTGTGGGACAGTTTGGGCCGTTCCAAGTGGGCTGAGACTGGGCAGCTTTATGAATGATAAAAGTGTTGACATGGCTTTGAGTCTGAATGGATCCCAGGGGTGACTGATCCATTAGTAACATTTAATTCTCTGGGTGGTGCGAGTGCAGTGTTTTTTAAGGATGCTTTGAAGGTTCTGAGCCATGGTACAAACCTGTCTTGACTCTGCTCCCCTGCAATGGGCTACTCTTGAAGACTCCCAAAGGGACAAAGGTTTTGTTTCAAGCTTATCCTTGCTGCATATCAAAGGTACTCTGCTTTCCATCAGCCTGGCAGCAAAGGAGCAGGGCATCTGTGATGTGCAACAACCCTGTGAGTGTGTGCGAATGGTGCAAGGGCTTATTTATTTAGTTATTACTTGTGTTGCTGGAGTACCGGCTGGGCACCTGGGAAGACTCGGGTATCTCCAGTTTGTTGTTGACCATAGTCAGGATGCTGTCTTTGAGGCTCAGGACATTTTGTGTCACTGTCCATGTGCTAATAGGAGGAAGGATGGCTTTACAGGGTCAGGAGATGTGCATTTGATTTCTATTAGCTATGCATGGCTTATCAGCTGTTCGGGGCTCAGTTTCTCCATCCGTATAATGGGGCTAATGTTAGGCACATAGGAATTACTATACTGGGTTAGACCCATATAGTCCAGGATCTGATCTTCGAGAGGGGCCAACAACGGCTGCTATAGAGAAAGGCATAAGAGATTCTGCACTGGGCAGAATCTTAAGTCCTGAAGCAAAATGTAAAGGTGCGGAAGTAGTGAATATTCTCTCGAGATTTCCTGAGGACTCTCTCTCGCAAAGCAAGAAGCCTACCACTGCTGTACCAAGCCATTGAAACATGCAGATACTGAAGTATCGGAGTACCGAGACTGCAAGTAAACGTATTCCTGGAATGTTTTAAATAGGCAGGGAGTGAAGTAGCATCACCCTATTAATTTTGCCAACTAAACCTTAAAAACCATAAGATCTAATTCGATGCAGACAGAGGGCAACAGACTCTGGTGCACATTGCATTTTCCAGACTAGAGGAACATTAACTCTTAGTTTCATGCACTAGTGCATTACATCTCAGCTGCCAGTTGTTCTAATGAGTGATGGCCTGAGTTGGGCATAGGATTCTTCTTCATTATTTGACTCCTAGTAGTGCCCTCAGTGTGCACAGGAACATATGGTCCCTGCCCTGTAGTGCTTACAATCCAAGATCTTTGGGGGAAAATTTGCATTGGCATTTGCTTGCGAAGGAGTTGACGGGTGCCCTGTGAAACTGCAGCATTTTTGCAGGAGGTATCTCTTCATGTCTCGCAAAATATTGAGGATTTGAAAAAACGCAATGAATTAGAGCAGCGGTTCTTAACCTGGGGTGCACGCACCCCCTGGGGATGCGAGATGCCCTTTCTGAGGGTGCGAGACATGCCAGATTTTTTTTAGAAGGTAAATCATCAAAAACACAAATTAAGCACAGATACGTAAGTACAACTAATTTGTTTAATCAAACCTATGTATTTATTAACATTATACATTTTTTAACGATTACTGTAACATACAAACAAAAATATATATCTAGGTTTAAAGAACTGACCTACTTCAATGATTTTTGATAAGGGGTGTGAGAACATATTTTGAGAACCTAAGGGGTGCAGGCTGTAGTAAAGGTTAAGAACCACTGAATTAGAGGCAGAGAGGGACCGGGGCGAGAAGAGTTTCACCCGTTGCTGACGCTTCTCCCTGTCCCCTCGTGATGCCCACATGTGCATGGCGAGGGAGGCTCCGGTTCACAGTGCAGCTGCTGAACATTGCAGCAGTACTGCTTATCCTTGTTGTTTCTTGATCAGCTTATTTTGGATGAACCCAAGAGACTGAATTTACCTTTAAACAGACCCCACTGGACAGGGTATTCCCGTCTAGTTAGGGATACAGTATTGCCCCTTTGAAAGCCTGGGGCCCATGCACCGTACGACCTGGGTAAACATTTATTGCTATTTTGGAGAGCTGCCACCCAGCATCCTTTCAAAGTGCCAGTAGTGACAGATTCCGGGGGAGCAAAGATGCTTGATCCAAAGCACTGCCATGTGGGACCACTGAGGCAGGGCACATGCCCGGCTCATGTGCAGCTTCGGCCATCTGTCTAAAAGCAGGGTCTTTCAGTCTCTTCAGTAACACAGCACTGACTTTCCTCTCTTATTCCAGGAGTGTCTGGTTCTGCTGGGCCACAGTCAGATCTGTGGAGTCTCCCTTTGGCGCCAAAAGGGCAACCAAAGCTATTTAGCCACAGAGCAAGTAGCAAATCAAGGGGAAAGTATGTTTGTAATTGTCAGTTGGGGGTTTAGCTTGTACTAGCTTAAAGGGATGCAGCTGCCAGTGGTATCAGTGGGAGCTCAGGGAGATGGATGTAGCACACCTTAGTTGTATGTTACTGACTTAAATCCAGCGAAGGTCAGTCACGGTACTCTGTTCCGCTTGCATCCCAAAAACCCTTAGTTAGCATCGTTCAGCTTGTTGGCAGAATTATTGGAAACTCCAAGGACCCAGTGGGCTGTAGAGGCTGCACTATCTTCTCCGCACAAGAGGCAGGGTCCCTTCGGGTAAGGGGGACCCATACAGTTCGATGATGTGGGGACATGAATCCTGGTCACGGACCATGTGAGGCACATTGTGCATATGCTAAGAAGAGTCAGATGATGGGACCTAAGAGAGATGGAGCAGTGTGGGGAAGCTTGCACTGCTGCTGCCTGTACCTGATCTCCAGAGAAAGACAGGGCTTGGGGTGCAGAAAACTTTCCCTGGACTGGCAGAGAAAGAGTTAATGCTCTTGCCCTATGAGCATTTGCACTGTTTGCACTGACTGTAAAGACGTGCAGGAGGGGGTAGAGGAAGGGGAGGGCTCCTGTTCACTCCTGTTCAAGGTCGGTGGCTACAAGGCAGCAGGAGGAAGTAGTAGGAGGGTTCAGGGCTAGGGCATGAGCCTGTCATTTGGGAGACTTGGGTTCAATTCTCAGCAGTGTTACAGACCTCCTGTGTGACCTTGGGCAAGTCCTTTAGTGTCTCTGTGCAGCAGCCGCCCACCGGCACGATGAGCTGCCCTGCATTCCAGAGGTGGTGTGAGGATAAACATGTTAAAGTTTGTGGGGCACTCACACGCTATGATGATGGGGAGTATGTGTGTGTCTGAGACAGATAGACCTCTCCAATAGACTGAGCTTACTGAAAGGGCTGAGGAACTGCTTGTTCGGAGGTTTTTTTGGACATTTGATTGCCCAAGACTCAAGTCGTGCCAGGGAAAACTGAGGTACAGCTATCCAGACAATTCAGGATCAGCTGATCCTCCGACAAGCAACCTATGGCAGCACTAAGTTCACTAAAGAGTCAGCAACTGTCTTGTTCTTGCAGAAAAGTTTGAAGAAGTGTGCCCTGCTCCCACTCCCGCTCCCCTTGCACACTTAGGGAATTAACACAAGGATTTGCTTCAGATGCAGCTTTCCATAGACAGAGCCTTGCACGTCTGAGAAGCTTCATCTCGCTATAAACTCAGCCACGGATTTTATTGTAGCTACCTTCCAAAAACCTACCTTGAAAATTACAGAGATTTCAGCTGCGCCATTTGCCTTCTAATATTGGGCTGTCATTTACACTGTCTTTACTGGGTAACATCTTCCATGGCAAATTTAGTCAACTAGATAGCATGTTTTAGTCTTAGTCAATTTTTACTTGGTCTCTAGAAAAGTAGATTTACAATCTCCTGCAAGCGACCAATCTGAGACGAGGCAGGTGGGGTGTTACTGAGTGACTTAACGAGCTGCTGTAATCCTGCCTCGTTTCCATACCTCAAACAGGCGGCATTAAGTGCGGCTCTCGCCCAATTCATCATCACCATGATTGCCTCTCACCGTCCATCACAGATGCTACTTCAAGGGAAGCTGCAGCTATCTTTAATGCTTAGTCTTATGTTTTCCCTGGGGGAGTGGGGAAGGGGATGGCAGCAGGAGCCCATCCGTATGTCTGGTTAGGTGACCAGCAGCTCTTAAGACACTGTAGCTGAGACACCCTAGCCTGCCACTGCCTGGATAGGAAATGAAGGGAGGGTCTCGCAGCCTTCCTCTGTCGATTGGCAGATAACGTGCCCCTTGCTCAAATTCATGAGTGGCTGGAAAATAAACCTGTTAAATGAATATATTTATTGCAAATGACCCTGTACTAAATCTTGTAAGTGCAGCAAAATCCTCTTAGATAAACATCGGATAAAGGATTAAAACTGTTAAATGATTAAAAATGGCGAGATATGCAGATTATATATTTGTTCTTGTGCTAACTTGCATAAAGACTGTTTTCAAAAAGGTATTTAGGTTCTAGGCTTTCCACTGTGCCTGGGTTCTAGCAACATGGCAGAAGTGACAGGTTTCCGAGTAGCAGCAGTGTTAGTCTGTATTCGCAAAAAGAAAAGGAGTACTTGTGGCACCTTAGAGACTAACAAATTTATTTGAGCATAAGCTTTCGTGAGCTACAGCTCACTTTGGCATTCAAAGTCTGCTCCTTGTATGAAGCTTCAGTACCACTTAACGTGGGGCAGATCAAAACATCCAGTCTGAATATAAAAATTGTCAGTGATGGAGAATCCACCACGACCCTTGATAAGTTGTTCCAATGGCTAATTACCGTCACTGTCAAAAATGTAAACCTTCTTTCCAGTCTGAATTTGTCTAGTTTCATTTTCCAGCCACTGGATCAAGTTAGATTAAAGAGCCCATGATTAAATATTTGTCCCCCAAGTTCGTACTTATAGACTGTAACCAAGTCACCTCTTAACCTTTTCTGTAAACTAAAAAGATTGAACTCCTTGAGTCTATCACTGTAAGGCAGGTTTTCCTATCCTTTAATCATTCTCATGGCTCTTCTCTGAACCCTCTCCAATTTATCAACATCCTTCTTGAATTGTGGGCACTAGAACTGGACACAGTATACCAGCAGCGGTGGCACCAGATTCAGAGGTTCAATAGCCTCTCTGCTCCTGCTCGAGATTCCCCTGTTTATGCATCCCAGGATTGCATTAGCCCTTTGGTCACAGCATCTCACTGGGAGTTCACGCTCAGCTGATTCTCCACCATGACCCCCAAATCTTTTTCAGAGGCACTGCTTCCCAGGATTCAGTATCCCATCCTGTTAGTATGGCCTATATGTTTTGTGCCTAGATGTATGCATTTACATTTAGCCATATTAAAACACATATTGTTTGCTTGTGCCCCATTTTATCAAGAGATCCACGTTGCTCTGAATCAGTGACCTGTCCTCTTTGTTATTTACCACTCCCCCAATTTTTATGTCATCTGCGAACTTTATCAGTCATGATTTTATGTTTTCTCACAGGTCATTGATAAAAATGTTAAATAGCATAGGACCAACAATTGATTGCTGCAGAGCCCCACTGGAGACACGACTGCTTGATGATGATGCCCCGTTTACAATTACATTTAGACACATATCAGTTAACCAGTTTTTAATGTATGCCATGTTAATTTGATATTATTCTAGTTTTTTAATCAAAATGTCATGTGGTACCAAGTCAAATGCCTTACAGAAATCTAAGTATATTATGTCAATTCTACTAGCTTTATCAACCAAACTTGCAATCTTATTAAAAAAAAAAAAAAAAAGGCTATCAATTTAGCTTGATAGTATCTATTTTCCATAAAACATGTTGATTTACATTAATTATATTACCCTCTTTTAATTCTTTATTAACCGAGTCCCATGTTTGCTGCTCCATTATCTTGTCTGGGATCAAAGTCAGGTTGATAGGCCTATTACTTACCTGAGTCATCTCATTTAACCTTTTTAAAAATTGGCACAACATTAGCTTTCTTCCAGTCTTCTGGAACTTCTCCAGTGCTCCAAGACTTGCTTAAAATCAACATTTACGGTCCAGTGAGCTCCTCAGCCAGCTCTTTTAAAACTCTTGGGTGCAAATTATCAGGACCTGCTGATTTAAAAATATCTGGCTTTAGTAGCATCTGTTTAACATCCTCAAAAGATACTAGTGGAATGGAAAGAGTGTTTTCATTAGCATATAATGAGACTATATAATCTGTTTTTCCCTAAATACAGAACAGAAATATTTATTGAACACTTCTTCTTTTTCTTCATTGCTATTAATAATTCTACTATGCCTGTCTAATAAAAGACCAATGCCATTGCCAGGATTCTTTTTGTTCCTAATGTATTTGAAAAACTCCTTATTGTCCTTAACTTTGCTGGCCATAGGCTTCTTCTTGTGTCAGCTTCCCTGATCAGTTTTCAACAAGTACTAACTTCTGATTTGTATTTATTACTATCAGTTTCCCTTTTCTTCCGTGAGTGTATTTGCACGTGAGAGAGAACGTATATAGTAATATAACATTTATTTTTTTTTATCCTGGCTTCATTTCCCCTCTAAACCAGGTCATTTTTTTAAACCAGCATGGCTTTCTTCCTCAGTTGTGGGATTGTGGCTTTTTGCATATCTAGTAAGGTGTTCTTAAATGATTCCTAATTATCATTCACATTTTTCTGATTAAATTCTTCCTCCCAGCTGATTTGGCTCATCATTGTTTTCAGCTTTGTGAAATGGGCCCTGTTAAAGAACCGTGTGTTTGTGTGTGTGTGTGTGTGTGTGTGTGTGTATAAATAAATATTTTACTGGTCTGAACTTCATTCTGCTTGCACATTATAAATGTGATCAAGTTATGATTGCTTATACCTAAGCTACCATTAATTTTTGGTTCTGTGATCAGAATGGACTTCATCATAATGGGCTTGTAATTCATAAGACTGATGCTTTTGCCTCTCCCCTGCCTTCCGTCTCTGATCTTGAAGAGCTTTATGGAATTTAGTTTCATCACACCTGTAACAGTGTGGCTTGCTCCTTTAAGAGCCTGGGCCCCTCCTCCCACCCTGGTCATTTTTATCAGACCCAGCTGGAAAGGGGTCAGGTGTTCCTTAAGAAGGCTTAGTTGAAGGGAGGGCAGGGTCCTGTGACTAGCTGAGGAGTGAGTTTTGTTTGAATTCTTCTAGGGCACTGTTTTACTAACCGCCTGAAAGACTCTCTAGATATGGCAATGAGTCCTTTGTGGGGTGGGGAGACAGGCCAGCACCTCACAACACCCTATGAGGTATATAACTGTTCTCCCTTTTGCTGGGGAAACTGAAACATAGAGTGGGGAGGTGACTTGCTAGAGGCCATACAAGAAATCAGTGGCAGAGCCAGGAATGCTACCCGGTTCTCCTGACACTCTTCTCAGAACATGGGAAATGATTCCTCCACCTCTAAAACATAATCCTACGGTCTTCATGAGGCAGGAAAGCTTACAGTAACCAGCTGTGTGCAGAGAATTCCACTCCTTCCTGATTGCCGTCTGTCAGCATCCCCAGCGGAAATGAATTCCTTCCAAACTTTGGGTCCGTTGCTTTCAGACAAAATCAGAGAAAAGAGAGAGTGGTGCCAATAATAATTAATAATAAAAATTATCTAATTAATCAAACCTTTTGGCTTTGAACCTTTTCTGATTTCCCAGTGTCTGGAGTGAAAACCCTGACCCTGCAATTAAAGTTAAAGTTAACCTGGCATTTTCCTTATAAACCTGCGCTTTCAGAGGTTTATCATTACTCTTCACCTGAGCCTTGACATGGCCATTTGTTAGCCCAGGGCTTGGGCAAAGCAAGTTAACTCCCTTCCATTTACCTAGCCATGAGAGTTACAAGGGGCAAAATGCATGTGCAGTGCTGTCTGCATGCCAGCTGTGCAGCTGATGTGCCAGCATGCTCCTGGGACACAGACACCTTTGAGAGTGCCCCCAGGCCCACTGCACCACATGAGCTGCCTTGGATGCAGCAGAGAATCAGTTACCCTTAGTTTTCTCTTCCCACGTGAACATGTATTGTGAAGCATCAGCTGCTCATAGAGCTAAGGGGCTATTTGTAGAAGGCGGGTTACATGGCTCTTGACAGGGTCGGTAGGAAGTGTGTGCGAGTGAGTCCTCCGCCGATCATGCGTTTATTGTGCTTGCTTCTTCTGGAGGGCCCTACAAGCTGTAAGGATGGTGCCTATCGCTTTGCAGACAAGTGGCACTAGTTAAAAGTATCTTAACAAGGCAAAGCCCTATATACTTGAGGACTCTCTCTGAGGCTTTCTCTTGCCCTACTCTCTATGGCAACAGCTGAGGTTTGTTCAGAATCTAGCCTCCGCGCCCCCCCCCCCCCTTAATGTCTGACTGTTCAGGGCAGCTCCCTGGGCTCTGCAGTTCATTGCCTTAGTCTGTTTACTCTTGGGGTATGTTGCAAGATCTAATTTTTCAGCTTTAGCCTGAGTTGTAATATTAACCTTTTTACAGCCCACATCACCCAAAGATCTCAAAGCATTTATAAGGGTGGGTCAGTATTATCCCTATCTTACAGTCAGGGGAAGCTGACATCTAGAGAGATAAAATAACTCACCTGAGATCAAGTAGCAAATCATTGGTACAATTGGGGAATGGAACCCAGGAGTCCTGATTCCTAGTTTTTCCTGGATGTTGTGGGAGAGAAAGAGGACATACTTTTTAAAGCTTAAAAAGCAAATATGATCACAATGGGGCAATGCTGAAATCTCCAGATAAATAAATTGCCTGGTTCCAGATGAAGGGCAAAAATAAAAAAAAAATCAAACGATCAGAAGGAAAAAGGGTATGGAATGACTATGGGCAAAGGGATGGGATGATCCAGGATCAATACTAGAGCTCCCTATGGCGGTGGGGGGAGGGCGTGATTTAGAGGCGCCTCGGACAGATGTTGGCCAAATTCTTCTCTCCGTTAGACCAGCATAAATTGACTTCAATGGCTCTACACCAGAATGGAAGGAGAAATTGACCCAACTCTAGGGACAGCTGCTGTCTCTTGAGTGACATTTGAAGTTGGAGGGGGGAGCGAAAGTTTGAGCCAAAATCTTTAAAAAGTGGCCACTGAATTTGTGTGCCTATAGGATGTGGGGTATGCCCAGCTGGAGGCATGCTGTGGGCATGGATTTCGGAGGGGCTGGGCAATGGGGACTGTGGATGCTCAGCTCCTTTGAAAATCAGCCCCCTTTTCCCCAGAATGCAGGGGTGGGGTGTGGACAGAGGGGGTGTGCTGAAGGGACATGGTCTCAATCGCCATCTTCAATATGCAGAGGAGAAGGCCAGTCATAGCCTCTTTGGTGTCAATGGAAGTTTTGCCATTGACGACAGCAAGACCAGGATTTCACCCCAAGTGCCTACATGGACTGCCACTCAGTGGAGAGTCAAGCTCGGTGTGGGTGTGTGTACGCACTGCAGGCACGGGTGCACACATGTGGGTCTCTAGGTGCTACAGGCACCTGTCTGGGGGTGTGTGGATATGACTTCTACAAGCACCTGTTCAGGTAGGTGGGTGTGGCTGCTTGAGGCACCTGTTCTCCTGCAATGTAGACTCTTTGCTCCCCCCTCTGAGCATGCATCCAGGGTTAGACCGGACAGGAGAACGTCTCCATTAGCGCATCCCTGATTAGACAGACGAATCTGACTTCAACTCATTAGGGTCTATCAGCAGCGGAGCGTTCAAGTGGAAGGATAGGAGGGGAGGAGAGGAAGGAAGAGCCAAAGGGGCTGTTGCTGTGGCAGCAGCTGCTTAGTATTTATGAGGGGGAATAAGCCTCTGACTGTTTTATGGCCCATAAGATGCTGTTTTCCCTGGGCCTGTTTGATTAGATAGTATTATCTCAGGGGCTCCAATGGCACATCATCGATTACCGCTCGTTTTCTCAGAGACATTTAGCAGCCCTGGTCAGTACCCTCCTTTCTGAAATGCTAGGAGTCAGGCAGGCAGCTGGTGCTGGGGAGCAGAGCTCCCTAGCCCTTTGGTGGGGGCACATGCCCTTGGCTTGCCCTCTGGGGATTTCTAATGGCTCCTGGGGAGAAGATCCGCTGTCTCTCAAAATCAAAAGTAGCTGAGTGGATTCTGGCTCTGTAGAAGGGCTGGGGGATGGATGGAGGGGACTGGCTCTGAGGGAGGAGGGCAAGGATTAGAGCAGTCCGAGTTGGAGGGTGGGGAAGCAAGGGGGAAATGTATGGGGGAGCTTTTTAATAGGAGACCCAAGAGAAAGCTTCAAGTGCACCCTTTCTGCTCTTGATACAGCAGCCTGGTAGCAAGGGTGATGATGTGTGAGAAACAGCCTGTGTCTGGTCTGAGACATGATGTTCAGGAGAGCTCAGCAGGTTGGGTGCATGCTGGGTTTTCAGCTCTGCTGTGAACCTGGCCATGAGTTAGCAGCTGAAAATCCTGCCCCTCGAAAATCTGTCCCTGTTGGAGGGTTGGGGCAGGCTGGCTACTGGGGGTATGGAAGGCACAACAATGTCAACAAGGTGGGGGAGTAATGGGAAGGCCAGGGGCACCTGCTACCCTCATCTTCCCATTTCACCCACAGCACCCCTCTGGGTTCAGGTGGCGCTTGTGAGCAGATGGAGAAGCAGGCTGACCCACTGGCTGCTGATGCATTGGCAGGTTGTCTGTGGCAGAGGCTGCAGTGATTGGGCTGTGCCAGCAGCACCTCTAGGCTCCACTGGTAAAGTTCAGTGACTCCGTGTTCCACTTTGCATAACGTAGCTAATGAACTTCACAAGCTCCCAGGGCACTGACAGAGCTGCCCTTTTTAGTGGGTCTTGGCTGGGAGCGGAGCACAGGGGAGCAGGCTGGAGCCAGGGAGCTGAGTGCTGTGTGGGAGAAGGGGAGCTCCTGTGATGGGGCAGGTGAATAGCAGCAGATGAGCTGATGCTGCACTGCAGTTCTGAGTCCTGGAGGGGGGAGATGGAAAAGCAGGACCGAGCCCTGCAGAACAGTTCCGTTCAGACCCTGGAATTAACTCTTCTTCCCTTGGAAATTGCATTCCGTTAACCTTCTGTTTAATATCTTTTAAACCTTGGCTCCTGTAAAACAGTGAGACACGCCCCCTTTTTTAGTGCAGGGGAAGTGCTGGCACTCGGCTCCCGCTGGGAAGAAAGTGCTGGAGCCCAGCACCTGGCAGTTTCTGCTCACTCTGTGCCCTGATTAGCGACTTGTGCTGGAGCACATCAGCACATGAGGGAAGGCCCCTCAGGGAGAGGGGGGGAGCACTGAGCCCTCACCTTCAAGAGACTTGCCAGCGTGGCGCTCAGGCTGCAATGCCTCGGTGTGTTATCTCTCCTTTGCTCTCAGCGCTACTGGGCCCAGGTCCTGCTGGGCATTCAGTCACCAGATCTCCACCTGCTGGGGTGATGCACCAGTATTGCTACCTGGCTACCGTCATTAACCCTGCGCATCCTCTTCAGAGGGAGCCAACTGGACCTTGGAGAGCGCGCACAGGGGCAGCCTCTGCCAGTCCGAGTCTGCTCTCGCTTGCATGAGGCCATCTCCACGGTGAAGTGTCCCTGAAGAACTGGGATCAGGATGGGGAATCCAGTCAAAATCCTTCCCTGCCCAGCAAGCCATTCTAGAACGAGCAGGACTGAGCCAGACCATGCTCTATAGGCCCATTATTATTGCTGTATTTGCATCAAGGACTGGCCTGGGAAGGGGTAGCAGGGCCACTTGCCTTTCCTTCAGTCCTCTGCACATACATATTGGACTAATTATTTTATCTAGAGCATGCTCAGTGTTCCCAGGGCCATAGGCTCTCCTCTACCTGACCTCCCTTGCAAAATCAGAACCAGCCTTGTATTGTAGTGCTGGCCTGTCAGCCCTGGAGCTTGGTGTCCTTTAGCCCTGGAACAGGTGTAGCAGTGGCAGGTTATGCTTTGTTCTATGCTGTCCCACCCACAGACCTCACTCCAACTCTGAAGGGCAAGAAGGTGATTTACTGCCCCGGCCCGTTCAGCCATTGGCCATTCTGATGACACTGCCCCCAAGGAGGCCAATCCGCACCAAGCGTGGTGGTGATTGTAATGTGGGGCTCAAATCCTACAGGGCCAGTCCCCAGAGCTACAGTATTGTGCTCACAGGTTTTGACCCATCCCACACTGAGGTGTGGGGTTTCTTCTGAGGTCACCGCAAGGCCTCGCGGCAACATAGTAGCCCGACCAGGCTTCTGAAGGGCTTGCAATCCTGTCACGCAAATAGTTAAGAACTGGAATCAAATGCCTGTGAATAGTGTAATCCCTGCATAAGGAATGAAATACCTATAAATTGCCACCAGTCCAGTGTGCTAGGACCCTTTTTTCCAGCACCAGCTGCTTGGAGTGGGCTCAGATCAGGCTGTTTCCTCTTCCCTCCCCACTTGAAAAATTAAAACAACTCCCCCCTCCTGCCAAAAAACCCTCATTCCTCCATCCTGACAAGTTTTAGTCAAACGGAGCTGGCAGAGTTGCTGTGGAGAGACAGGCGAGAGAATGATCTGCATCAGCCAATATTATTTTTGTTGTTCCATTTTCTTTCCAATTTAATTTTCCAGAGATTAAGATCCAGTTCATCTCCACTCCTGGAACCTGGCTGCTCTGATTCTGTTTGTTCTTTTACTCTGTTGGATTTTCCTTTCTCTCTTTATCTATTTATTTATTTTTATTTTTAAAGTTCTGAGCTCCTGCTGACTTCAGTGGAGCCCCCGGCCATAAAATCAACAGGGAGTTGTGCATCAGAATTGGCAGCACAATGTCGCCCAATGTTTGGCCCCAATCCTGAAAAGAGCCTTGTTTTCCTTCTCCATCTGGTTCAGAGTTGCCACCTGAAGTGCCTCTTGTGTAACTGTGGCCTGGGAACTGCTAGCTGTTTCCCCCCATGAGTCAGTCTGGTTGGAGACTGCCAGCCCTGTGTTGCTAACAATCTCTTCTCTCTCAGCTGCCCTCTGTGTAGCTTTCTGCTTTGGGTCAGTGGACACATCTCCCACTGACTCCAGTGGGAGTTTCACTCACTCATGCCAAGGGTGAACTTGATCCTATGGACTTGGCAAGGTGTTTGGAGGGAGAGTCATATCTTTAAGGCTGCAACTGGGAGATGCAATTGCACCACACGTAGACGTACCTGAGCTAACTTTGGAGCTGTGATGGTATAGGCAGCCCCTGCGCGAGGAGGAACCTGCAGTCTGAGGCAGGTGGGGAAGCCTGGAACAGCTGTCTGTGCTGCTGCAGCTTCACTGTTTACTTGAGCTAGTTGTGATCCAGTTAGCTTGGGACTGTGTCTACACATGCTGCAGTCTCACATCCCAAATGCAGTGTAGACATACTCCAAGAGTCAGTACTTAACAGATGATCTAAGTTCATTCATTCCCTGTCCTCAGGGAAGTGTAACTGCTTTCTTTGATGCTTCTTTCCTTCTCATTGGTTTGCAGACAGGAGCTTCAGGCTGTGGGCTCAGCCTGTAACAAAGCAGTTCCACTGACTAGGCTCTCCCAGAATCCCAGCTGTGCATATTGTAGAGGGGCATGTGGGGGCACCATGTGTTTCTTTTGGGCTCTGGGGCAAGGAGTCTCCCTTACTGGAACGTGGGTTGAGGGAACAGCCCCAGTCCTGACCTCCTCCATGGCCATTGAGGACTGTTGTTCACTGGGCCTCTGAAGTATCCAAACATTTCCATTACTCTGTACAGGCTGCCTAGGTGTCTGGGGTCGGCAGTGACAAATTATGCAGATTTCTCTCCCCACCCTCCTTTCCACTTCCCATTATCTGCCTTGGTAGAGGCTGTAATTTTATTGCAATTCGCAGCCTTGTAATTTTGGGCTTTTTTATTATTATTATTTCCAAGCTTTTCAGAGATAGCATCTCTGTGTATCCCAGTGCATTTCATTGTCGGGTTTCAGGTTTTCCACCCTCCCTCCCTGGTTCTGCTCTCTTTTTGTAACTTGCTCATATGGTAGCTAAATTATTATTGTGCATTCAATAAAAATTGCATTTAAAAAGTGATAACCGAAATGACATTTAACATGGAAAGCACTTAAGCATAATTACACTATATGCATTACATCATTTGATGTCAGTTATTAAAAATATCTTCACAGTTTTGTTGTTGGAGTCTCGGGGGTTGGGGCTGGGAATAGCAAGCATGTATTGGCATTTTGTGGTTTCTAGAAACGTATTTTTATTTTCTCTGGAGGTTTTTTTGTATCGCTCTTCCACAGGCACAGATCCTGTTGGAGTAGCTAGGTGCTCTCCACCACTACTGCTCTTCACCCTTCCTGGCCTTCAGTAATTCCTGCTGAGGGAAGCTGCGGCTTGAAGTACCTCATATCTCAACACAGTGGATTTGCCTCAGCGATTCCTGGAAGGATTGGTGTAGTTTGGAGCTCCCACGCCAAGTGGTGCCTCTGCACCATTCCCTAAAGTGCCTCCTGCTGGGAGAAGCTGGGGCTGGAATAGCTTGGAGATTCCCCACAGCCAATGCCCTGTACCATTCCCTATAGTGACTGGAATAGCTAGGAGCCACCACCCCTCCTCCCATGCAGCCAGCACTACTCCAAGCTTCTGTCTATACATCCCCGCTGCCATAGTGTCCCCTTCTTAACAGGAGCTCCAGAGAGGACTGGGACTGGGCAGAGCTCTGAATTCCTATATGGTCATTGTGAAAATGGAGAGCCCCACCCTTGCATTGTGAGGTGTGATGGCAGAATGAGACTGCTGGGATTGCAGAGGCATGGAGGGAACTGAAAATGAAGTCAAGGCAACTGATGTAGACTAAACTGTGGATGGGAGCCACAGATCTTGGCATTACCAGGCTAGGTGGATTTCAGAGCAAAGTCGAAACCCATGGATTCCCAGGCTAGAAGGGACCATTGTGATTACCTAGTCTGGCCTCCTGTATAACCCAGGCTTTAGCACCTCCCAATAATAATTCATAGAGCAGAGCATTTAGGAAAACATCCAATCTTGATTTAAAAGTGGTCAGTGGCAGAGAATCCACCACAACCTTTGATAAAATGTTCCCATGGTTAATTACCCTCACTAATAAAAAAATTTGCACCTTATTTCCAGCCTGAATTTGTCTAGCTTCAACTTCAAACCATTGGATCATGTTGTACCTTTCTCTGCTAGACAGAAGAGCCCATTATCAAATATTTGCTCCTCACGTAGATAACTAGATTGTGTTCAACTCACCCCTTAATCTTCTTTTTGTTAAGAGAAGGTACCTGGAGTGCATACTTATTGGAGTCATACCTGGGAGTATTTCATGGGTGTTTACGTAAGAAATGCCCACAGCATGGAAGGATGCTACTATATGAGCTGGAAGAGCGGATCGTAGGGGGCGGGGCGAGGAGTGTAGGGGAGGAAAATGGCACAAAATGGAAGTATTCGTTTTAAAGAAAGAGGTGAGTCAGTTAGATCATTAGATTCCCCCAGAACTTCCCAGTGTTTCTAGAGAGACTTGATGCTTTGCTTTTCTATTTTTGTTTTTGTTGTGGTGGTATGCGATTTGCCCTTCAAGTTAATAAAATGTTAATCACTTTAAAAGTTTACGGGTCATTTCTTTCCAAACGTTCAAGATGAAGCAGAAATGAAGGCATTTCAAGAACTTGAGCATTTTTTCCCTTCTTCAAATGCACACATAACTAGAAACCATGCAGAGGCAGTAATAACTAACATGACTAGGAAAGGCATTTGCTGGAGAGACTGTTCTGTGTGTCTTGCAAGGGAAAAAGGCATGCTGCGCTCTCTTGTTTTTTGTGTATTTGTGTGCTCAGATTTTCTTAACTCAGATTGGGGAGGGGGAGCAAAAAAAGAGCAGGAAAGAATCCAACTATAACATTCTCATCAGCTTGACGATCAGTCCCAGCTGGGAATTACCAGGCATTATGTTGGCTTAGTTTATTAGTAGCAGTATAAAGAGCATAAAAAAAGGATATCACTACTGAGAACATTTAATTCCTGGAAACAAGTTGATTTTTGTAATGTCATGTGAGCCCCTTTGAGTGTAAATTATTCTGGAACAACCCAGCAATGGCCCTGGAAAGAAAAAGCAAGAAAGAAGGGTAGTGGTATCCTTTGTCAACCGGAGCTACGTTGGAGGAGGCAGCACTGGGAGTTTTCTCATCACCTGAGTTGTGGGAGGGTTTGGAGCTATGATGTTGCCAGTGTCTGGTAGCCTGGCATCACGAAGGCTGGTGAGCTGCATTGAGGCAGGTCCCAAATGATGTCAAAGCAAAGTAGGAGTGAACCACTTTGCACCAGGGACTGGGCCAGGGGTGGAAGCAGATTTTCTGCTCTTCTAATGGTTCCACACTTAACAAGTTTTATATTTGTGATTCTCCTCCGTGCACTTATTCCCATTCACAAACTCTTCAGCTTCTAAGATAACCGAGCTGAAAGCTCCCAGAACGTGCTTCTTGCTGAAAACACAGCTAAGCTATGCACAATGTACTTTCTAAAAGGAGGCACTGGGACAGGGCTGCATTATCTCTGTTGTGTTACAGCATGGTATTGGGGGAACTTAGCACCGAAACACATTTACAGTCTATCTTTCCATATCCTCAGAGTAAGCCCATCATCATACTATCTGAGCATCTAACTCTGCTATATAGTACTTTGATTTCCACTGTGTAGAGAATGTAGCCTTCTTTCTCTGTCTCCTTCTGAATCATCTGTGAACCAGTGCAGATTTCTGCACATGGATTTGTTATTTATAACTATTCCCCTGATAGTTTAGACCAACTGTGTTCAGCCTATGGGATGGTTATGAATTGTTCGCTTCAACTGAGTGCTATCTGAGGTGTGTAATTGGTCGCCTAAGACGTATGGCATTGTTTCTGCTCCCTGTTTGGATGAGAAACTTTTTAAATAGGACAGTGGTAAATAGCATATAATGAACAGTGACTAATGAAGAATACACTTTCTGGCACAATTTTTTTGACAAATAATTGGTGCTAGCATCTTGGATACTCGTTGATCAGCTGAATACTCAGATACATCTATATGTAGAGCATATTCGTTATCCCTGCATGCTAATATAGAGTTGCGGAGCAAAGTCAGCATTGTTATTTATGCATATAACTGCACATTTGTTTTCCTGTTGTTTGACCAACTAAACTCTGCTTTGATACCGCCCCAGTATCACACAGTCTGCAGGGCTCCGGCACGGCAGCAGTAGCTTTGCTGTGGTATGTTACAGAAGCTACAGTGCTGAGACCATGACTGTGGTACTGATGCCACATTAGGCTGTGTCTGCACTAACACTTTCAGCACTAAAACTTTAGTCTTTCAGGGGTGTGAAACACATCACCCTTTTATGGACATGTCGGTTTTAGCTTAATCATCTCATGCAGGAAAGAACTCCTAACCAGGTTTCCTTGAAAGCAGTTGGAGCTTGCTCAGGCTTAGGCTGTTGCTACTGCTGTTTAGAGTAACGTTAATTAATATTCTGGGCAAAGGAAAAAGAGTGGGAAAGGGAAATGCTTGAGTTTTAAAAGCCACTTTGCTCTTCGGGCACTGTTCGTCCAGGGAGGAGTTTTTACCTGTGTGTGTGTGTGTGTATCTGGATTTAAGACTGGCATTTGGGCATGTGTTTTGACATGAGTTTGCATGTTTGTTCACATGTCCATTGCCTGTGCATGCCTTTGTGGTTGTGCATGGATCTGAGGGTGTGTGTGTGTGTGTAGGCAGGTTTTTTCGTTTTTACATAAGAATGAAGCACTTGGCAAGGCTGGTCAACGCTACAGGTTTCCCAT
Organism: Chelonia mydas; assembly: GCF_015237465.2. Taxonomy (NCBI): domain Eukaryota; kingdom Metazoa; phylum Chordata; order Testudines; family Cheloniidae; genus Chelonia; species Chelonia mydas. The sequence goes on from NC_057853.1 coordinate 46,560,920, forward strand.
CCCCTTGATGACAAGTGAGTGGGAATGAAATTAGAAACTGGTAACATGCTCTCAGGAAGGAATAATTTCTGTCCTTCATTAATGTTGTGCTAGAACAGCAGGAGACTATCCCATACTGTATATGGGGTCTAATGTGTTCCAAGGCATTTTCCGCAAACCGAGCTCATCTCGCGTCCACTCTCCTGATCCTAAAGAGCCAAGAGATGAGGGCCTGGTCTTATAGGCTTACCAAGGGTCCGAGAACACATCCTGTGCTGATGGAAAGCATGTGCAGAGATCTGGTGGTATTTTGTGTGTCTGACTTGAAACATACAAGAGTTTTTGGTTCCTCTATATTACTTTTAATGCACCCAGTCTCTTACATCTGGAGACTTGGAACAGAATATGAATACTTCACACTCGCATAGCCCCTTCCATCCAAGGATTCCAAAACACTCTGCAAACATTAAAGAGACAGTCTCCCAGGGAGGTAGGTCAGTTTCACTATAAATAGGAAAACTCTGCTACAAAGAAGTTGACTTGCCCAAGGGTCTCACAGCAAGTCGGTGGCAGAAGAGTCCACCTCTCCTGGCTCCCCTATATATAATATATATAAAATAAAATATGCCTTAACTACCAGACCATTGCTCCCTGCTTGTGTTTGGAGTTGGATTAAGCTATAAATGATGGTGGCTCAGGGGTCTCAGTATACTGTCATAGTAGTTCTTGGGAACATGCAGGGGTAGAACTAAAATAGCAATTGGTGTCACATGCAGGTGTCAAAATGCATCAGCAGAGCTGTGTGGGGAGCCCATTACTGGAATAGTATCTGGGATTGCAGCTCAGGTGCATCGTGTGTATGTCTGTGGGGGGAGGGCAGGGCTGGAATAGAAGAGTGCTGGGTTGGGATGTATTGGCAAAAGGCTCAGGGAACAAGGGATGCATGGACAGAATTGTGTGAAGACCTGCTCCTGAAACAGAAGCAGGTGCTGCAGTCAGGAAAGAGAATCATTGTCTCCCTGTTGCACTGTCTCCAACCCCCAAACTGTTTGCAAACCTCATTGGGTCACGGAGTATTAAATGCAGCAGAGACTCTTGATTAGGCTTCTTTTTCACATATTTGGAAAAGTCAGTTCATGGTCGTGGTAATCTGTGCAAATGGTGTCAGGTGACTGTAGCAATTATGCTAGTAACATGTCCTCATACTGTCATCTGGTTAGTCCATTCAGAGAAGAGTTGATTACAGATCACACATGAGGTATGCCTCTCCAAAGCCTGTGGGCTTACCCCAGCCCAGTATTAGTAAAGGGAGAAACTCCACCAATAGCTAACTCGCTGCTCAGCATGTGGCGTATGGCTGCTAAGCCACTAAACCTGCTTCATCACTCATATGGACTTGAGAGATTCCCGGCAAACGCAGAGACTCTCTCCCAGGCTTCAGGTCATCTCCCCATATTGGGGAGCTGCCCTCTCCAGGAGACAGATTGGCTCCAGACAGCACAGACCAGCGTGAGGGTAGGGAGGCCCACAAGTCACCCCTGTGTGTTAGGCTCTCGGAACAGACCCATGATGGGGTTAACCCTATTGCGTGTAAGGCCAGGAAAAGAACCTCATTCGTTATACCCATCACCTGGCAGGTGAATAACTAATTGCCTCATTGCTAGGCTGTATAAGGAGCTGAGGGAGCTCAGCAGTGGGGAGAGACCCACGAGAGGCAATAGGGCATTTTGTCTCCTTAGGAAGGGGCAGGGAATGAGACAGAAGCCCAGGAGAGGTGGAAGGCTAGATCAAGTGGCACTTGGACTCCCAGCAAGGCAGAGCCTGGTGGGGGTCAGTACCCTGACAAGGTCAAGGAATTGAAGTTGAGCCTAAAAGGGGTGAAGGATGTTTTGCTTAGGGTTGAGTCCAGGTGGGGCAAGGGACCGTTGGTTTACAGCTGAACTTCGGAAGGGGACTGAGCTGTTGTGTGCCTTGGCTGGAGGTCTGAGCCATAGGAGACCCAGCGAGAGAGTCTGGAGAAGAGACCAGCTGGGACTGGTCATCGCGACTGAGAAAAATGGCCTCAAGAGAGGTGTGAGGCAAAATCCCTATGCTGTGTCCGGACAGGAGGGGGCACCTAGAGGCAAAGACGTGCGTTGACGTGACCATTAGGAGTTTGCTGTGTGGTGGCTCACAACGCACAAGAAAACTCTGAGTCGGTGTCTTTGTCTTCACTTTGTTATCTCACTGCTAAAAAAAAAAAAATTGATAGTTGTCTCACTGTGAAATCCTAAATGGAGACAAGAAGCTGGCTGTGTTCACCGTGAGGTAGCTAGGCCCGGTCAGCACTCCCCTTTGCCTACACCCCAGTTTACCTCACAGTAAAACTGAAGTGCCTTGTCCCCACTCAGCTCTCCCAGCATGACAGCTAAGGCGTATTAGTTACCCCTCAGTAAAAACACACTCTTCTTGTCAGTGAAGACGGGCCCAGTGTTCTCTGGGCTTGGGGTTGTTCTGTATGGTTTGGGGGGCCTGAGGCAGCAGAGAGCAGACTCCCTCCTAAGCCATCCCTACACAATGGAGTCCCAACCTATGTGGAGACCCAAGTGGAAGGTAGGGAAAGCATTGTGGAGCTCAGCCTCTTCCTTTCTACGTGCCCAAAGGAGTAGTGCTGGATGCATGACCCACTTCTGTGCCCACACCCACACTTACTGCCCAGGAAGATCTCCTCTGCCCCATGCCAAGCCCCACAGGTGTCTGATGCAGGGGCTATTCTTGTTCAGCATAGACACAGCTAAGTGAGGGGCTGATTGAGGTCTGAAGCCTCTGCAGGGCGGGGAAGGTGATTTGCTGCTCAACTAAGCAACTGTATTTTTCTCTTAAATTTGAAGGGTTTCCTCAACATGCTGTCAGGGTTGCGATGCGACAGCTGCACCTGCATTTCCATGAGAGGCTCCGTGCTAACAGTTTGTACGCGTAAATAGCACTGAGTGGTATCGCAGCAGCGGAGAGATGTCTTCAGCAGGGTGTTCTGACTGAGGGCTGTGGTTTTTCTCTGATGCAACTATAGTTGTGTACAGTTGTGTAACTCTGTATAGTTGTGACAGCGTGGGGGTCGAGGAGCCAGATGAGGTCAGACATAGCACAGAGGGTGCTGTTTAACCCATCACTCACAGCTCTGCCAGTGCACATTAGTGGTGGTCTGCGTCCACCAGCCCTGTTGCTCTGTCATGAGATCCAGTGCATCTTGGTTCTGACCTGCAGCATGCCAAGCTAATCCAGTCCTGGGATTCCACACAGCTTTTCCAACTTTCCTCAATCCTGCTCCTCAGCCCCCCTTGCTGTTCCAGTCCTACTGCTCTCCCAGTGCCCTTCAGACTTAGTCTGCTGCATCCTCTGCTATCCCAGTCATGGAATCTCACCCAGCTTTCTCAGTGCACCTCACTGCTCACTTGGGGGCCTTCCCACCCCATACTGTTTCTGGGTTTCTTGTGATCAAAGCCTTCAAGCCATGTCAAATGCCATGGTAACTGGGGTGATGCTTCCAAACAGAGTCTAGGATGGAACCCACCAAGTGTATTTTCCGTTTGTGACCTTCATCATAGCTTGAACCCAACCTTCCTGAAAGATGCAAAACTACTAGTCCGCACTGCCTCCACGTGTGTTTGAGCTCCCCACGGCAAGTAGTCGCTAAGAGAAAACCCTATGAAACGATGGACCATTAAAACTTATAGTTAAGATACTGTGTTTCAAGTGTTTGTTTGCTTTTGCAACAACTATATATTTTCCCAAAATTTTACACGAAAAACTAGGAAAGAAAACCTAGACCTCTCAGGTCTTCTGTAGAAGTTAATCCTTTATTTACCGTTTTTGTAAACTAGAAAAACATGAGAAAACCCTACTCTGACTAGTAAAAATTCATTAGAGAGCTTTAATGAGGAGGAACTCATTTAATGGGAGGGATAACTCAGTGGTTTGAGCATTGGCCTGCTAAACCCAGGGTTGTGAATTCAATCCTTGAGGGGGCCATTTAGGGATCTGGGGCAAAAATTGGGGATTGGTCCTGCTTTGAGCAGGGGGTTGGACTAGATGACCTCCTGAGGTCCCTTCCAACCCTGATATTCTATGACCTTGGTCTTAGTTGCTAATGGGAGCATTGTCTCTTGGTGGGTTCCCAAGGTATTTTGGTGACATTTTGTCTTTTTATGGCTTGCTTTCAGACAGCATGTTTGATGGGGCTGTCTCATTAGTACTGTTGCCTACCAAATTTCCCTCCAGCAGTGCTGCACTTGTCCTGGATCAAATGGCTACGGATGGTGTTCTGAAAACAATGGACAGGAAACGTCATGTTCTGGATTTAAACTGGGTCTGTTAGCCTATAAGGTAGGAGGTACTGGCTAGTCCTTGGTGGCAGTCGAAGATGGGACATAGATGGCAGAAATAGTCACAGGTTCAGTGGGGTTTCTTTGGAAGTGAAGATCCGGATAATGAATGTCTTTGGCTGATACAATGCGGCCAACTTTCCTGGTTTTATTGAGAGTCTCATGATATTTGCTGCTTTTCTGAAAGCCCATGCTCCTGGGGTCAGGAGATTATGGGACAATCTCAGCTTGCATTTAAAAAAAAGGTTTCTAGCTCTTGTGGTTGTGAGAGAGTTTGAAAATGTGACCTTTAGTGTCTCTAAAACCAAAAAAGCAAATAACAAGAACCACACACTTAACTTTTTTTAAAAGCTCAAGATTTTTAAACCAATCTCATTATGTGTTTTTGGGCCTAACTCTGTTAATATCACTGGTAGCATGGCCCCACTGGCCCAGATTTTGCTCTTCCTTGCTCCAGTGTAGATTTAGAGTAACTATGTTGGTGGCAATACCCTGGATTTACATCATTGTAATAGAGAGTAGAATTGGGCCCTTCGTGGCTGCAAAAAGAATGGAAAATAGCGGGGTGGGCATGGAATTCTGTGTGTGTGTGTGTGTGTGCGCGTACACGCGCGCTGGTAAAAGGACAGCCTAAAAAATAAGCTTACATGCAAACGTTAATGAGGCCCATGTAGCAGAGCCCTTCCTACAAACCGGAGATGCTTTTCCGGCATCTTTCTTGGGAAAGAGCCCCAGTTTGTTTATTTTAGAACCAGCGTAGCATATAGTTTTGTGATAAGGGCCCACAGGTCCCTGGGCTGCTTATTTAAAGATAGGATCATCCAATACAAAACAAGCAAAGGATCCTCCTTCCGGGAGGGGGAAGCAGTTTTCTCCTAGCAGCAGCGGCTGCCCCCTTGCATGGAGACTGCCCCCTTTATAGGTGTTTTGGAAAGTTAGGTTTAGCTGTCCTGCCTCCTTTCCTTAAGTTTCTGAGGGAAGTCCTCTGGGTCTTGGCTTCCCAATCCTCTTAGCCATGTTGCCTTTCCCTGTTTATTAGGGAAACTGAGGCAATGAGGAGCCATGCTTGTGAGGGAGGGACCCCCTTTGGGGCCCTGAAGGGTCTGTACCAGCTGTAGCACAAGCTCTGTCTCCCGAGTGTCTCACCTTGGGACGGAGCTCCCCTGGTGGGCTGTGCAGTGTCAGTTAAAGGTAGGGCCAGAGCAGAAAGAAGGCAACTTGGAGCAGGCTAGAGAAAGGAAAATAGAGTGTTAAGACTCAAGGCAGTGGGGTGAATGGCAGAGGGGGCAGCCACATAAACACACAATGGGGAGAGCCGGGGAAGCAGAGAAATTGCCCACCTCAATCTGTTGGGGCCCAGAAGGCTCTGTAGCAGCTGTAGCACTCCAGTCACTTGACCTAGGTCAGGGATACACACTTAATATCCCCTCATCCTGTCACGTGGTTAACTTTTCTATTAGGGTTAATTAGTTAAAACTGCTTTTCCAAGGAATGTTCTGATTTAAAAATACCTAAACATGGAAATAAACTGCTACAGGCAGGCAGATCAGTATTCAAACAGTCCCATGCAGTCTTGTAAATAAATGTGTAAGTATAAAGTATCTTAAGGCCTATTTGAAAAACCAACCCGATTACAAATATCAAAAACTGGACTAGTTTGGTACTTTTCTAAGTCCTGGTCTACACTACGAGTTTAGGTCGAATGTAGCAGCATTAGATCGATTTAACCCTGCACCTGTCCACACGACGAAGCCATTTTTATCGACTTAAAGGACTCTTAAAATTGATTTCTGTACTCCTCCCCGATGAGGGGATTAACGCTGAAATAGACATCACCAGGTCAGATGTGGGGTAGTGTGGAAGCAATTCAACGGTATTGGTCTCCGGGAGCTATCCCAGAGTGCTTCATTGTGACCGCTGTAGACAGCACTTTCAACTCAGATGCACAAGCCAGGTACACAGGAAAAGCACCGGGAACTTTTGAATTTCATTTCCTGTTTGGCCAGCATGGGGAGCTCATCAGCAGAGGTGACCATGCAGTCCCAGAATCGCAAAAGAGCTCCTGCATGGACCGAACGGGAGGTACTGGATCTGATCGCTGTATGGGGAGACGAATCCGTGCTATCAGAACTCCGTTCCAAGAGATGAAATACCAAAATATTTGAAAAAGTGTCCAAGGGCATGATGGACAGAGGCTATAACAGGGACCCGCAGCAGTGCCGCATGAAAATTAAGGAGCTCAGGCAAGCCTACCAAAGAGGCAAACGGCCGCTCCAGGTCAGAGCCCCATACGTGCCGCTTCTATGATGAGCTGCATGCAGTTCTAGGGGGTGCCCCTACCACTACCCCACCCCTGTCCGTGGACCCCTGTAAGGGGGGGAGTCTCACGCAACAGAGATGAGGATTTTGGGGACGAGGAAGATGAGGAGGCGCTGCTATGTCCCTGTTAAGGTGGCTAGTGGACAGAGTTAAGGTTGTCTTTGGAATGTGCAATGTGTCATACATGGGTAAACTGAGGCTATGTCTACACTACAGCTTATGTCAGCATAACTTATGCCACTCGGGGGGTGAATAAATCACCCCCCTGAGCAACATAAGTTACGCTGACCTAAGCGCTGGTGTGGACAGCACTATGTCGGCGGGAGAGCTTCTGCCAACATAGCTACTGTTCCTCGTGGGAGAGCTCTCTCCCGTTGGCTTAGAACGGCTACATTTGAGAGCTTACAATGATGCAGCTGCGCTACTGTAAACTCTCTCTAGTGTAGCCGTACCCTTAGAGATCATGTGATCTGTCAGCGTGTTTGAATATTATCTCTGTTCCTTTAGCTTTTCTCTTGTATGTGCTTCACTAGAGCATGCTTCAATGAACTTGGGCCCCAATCCTACCATGAGCTCTGTGTGGGTGGGCCCCTGTTGACACTGATGGTGTACCCTGGGGGAATCAAGCTCTGTCTGGACAGAGCTCATCTCAGAATCGGAGCCTTACCATCGTCACTTCTGTTGTTGTCTGTCTGTGGAGCATCCTAGCCCAAAGGAGTAGCATAATGGCAAGTTAGACAGTGTCTGTGTTACTGAATTACTGTGGGAATGTGACCCTCACGGGGTCAGTTCCCACTGACCACTTGACCAGGAGCGACATGACAAGTGCTGGCCTGTACAAGGATGCGGGCTGTTGCCGACCTTTGGAGCTTGGGATGAGATTTGCTGCCAAGGGAGAGTGTGTAACTGGAGCTAATACCATATAGCCCTTTGTCCCCCTCCAGCGGCTAGGTCACGTGTAGAGGTTTGAGTCCACTGCTGCCTCTGAGCTAGCAGATCCAGAGGTCACCAGATTGGCCTGGTTTCCTCTCCTTACTGATTGTGGAGCAGTGTTGCAGACAGTAACTCATGTGGTGGAACAGCATGCCGCTTGATATCTGGCCGGTGCTTTACAATGCCTGGCCCATTGTGATGCAGAGGCCGTCCCCTGGTTACAGAACCTGGACATTGAGTTCTGTATACTAGGAGAAGGTCACAGGTTCAATCCCTGCAGATGACCTACTGCACAAGAAATTAGCTGGAAGAGAAGGGAGAATGTGCGTTCATAGGACAAGGTGTGACAATGCAGAACAGCTGCTATAGGAGGCAGAGCCATCCAACCTTCCCCCATGGAGGAGGAGGAGCTGCCTTACCCTTTCCCGTCCCACTTGTCCCATGTAGTATGGCTGCCTTTTGGTGAGCCGTTTCATTAAGGAATCAGGCTTTTGTGTTCTACAGTTTGTTTGCTTTGTTATAGCTAGCTGTCCCTGAGGAGCAGCTTAACTACATGCTTCCCTTTACTGCTCCTGTAACAATATTGCAAAGAACTGCTAGGACAGCTGCTTTTTTATTATTAAATAGGTAGCGGGAGCAAAGGTGGCAGGAAAACTGCTTGCCTGGAGGGAGAGGGAGATGGGGTTTAAAAATGTCAGGTTCTCTCTTCCCTTCCTGCGTTATCCCTCATGCACATCCCACTGCTATAGGAACAAGGGTTCTTATTGGGGGCATGCTGGAGGTTTGGAGGCATGGGGAGGGAAAGGGTGACTGCAGGTCCATCCTCCAGACTGGCTTCCTCCCAGCATTCAACTCCTGAGTCAGCAACATGTGCCTCCATCTAAAATCAGCTTATTGCTCCCCCCGAGATCAGGGAAGAGTCAAGATCCCAGAGCAGCAGCGTCAAGGGCTGGCAGACTCATTGTGCTACTGCAGTTCCTGTGATGATGGTTCTGATCGAGCTGGCTCTGAGGAGCAGCGTGCATGGGGGGGCCGATGTGCCCCGTCCCAACCAGGCTGCAGCACCGTAACTCCCTTGCTGCTTCTTCCCCTCTCCTGCCTGTCCTCCTTGGCTCACTTCTCTCCTTGCTGCCTTTTTTGCCTTCCCTTTACAGCCTCTTCTCCAGTAACCGCTCTCCCTTTCCCTCCAGCTGCCTCTCCATTGGGTTGCATCACCTCCCACTCTGCAGTGATGTATGATGTCCTCCATGTAACATGCTGAAGACAGTGCAAATTGTCCCGATGCGCTGACAGCAAGGCTGCTGTCATTCTTATCACTGCCTGCTTGATTATCCTTGATGCTGCACAGAAGCTGACATCCTGTTAATGTAATATAGACACCACAGTGATTATAATCATAGCATGAAATATAAGCACCAGGCGATGAAATTTAAGAACAGTAGGTGTAGCAGGGGAGTGAGAGTGAGATGGGAATCTGGTTTTTTATGTCTCTGCTTGCAGCATTGAGCAGTCACTAAGCTTGGGGAGGATCTGAAGGTTGCAGGCCTTGTCCAGGTGCTGTGCTCTTTGCTCAGTGTGGAATAGTCCATTCGGGCTTTTTTTCACTATTGATGTTGCTGGATAACTTTTTTACTAAGCTTCCTGTGAGTATTGGAGTTTGGGCAGACCTGCTCCCTTACTCTGGAGTTCTCAGCTCTCTGCCCCTGTTGGAATGCTCACCCTTCTTCTGGGAGCCCTGGCCAGACCAGGAGGCAGGCCACAAAAATCATGATAGGCTTGAAAACATTGTGACGTTTTGTAAAAACGAGAAATGTTGTGTTCTTTGTATTTGCCTTCTGGATTTAGAACATGTTCAAGTTTTTTCTCTGCAAGCAAGTGGGCTAGAATCTTACCATTTTAAAAACAAATCCAAAGCTGAGATTTTCACACATTCATATTACTCCAGGAGCTGAAGCTTTCAGAAAACAACCACATATCACAAGACTTGTGATAAAATGGCTGCAGTTGGCAACTCTGCAGTTATATATGCCCCATGAATGGCTTGAGCACTGGCAAATCTTAGACACCAGTGGGAGCTGGGCTGCTCTCTGGATTAGGCGCTAACTGGGCACCATGGGGTGAGGCGGAGGAGAAGGGATGAAGGGGTGCTGGTGCAGTAGTTGTCATCCTGCCTTCTGCAGAGGCCAGGGCTAGTGATGGTTCTACCCAGTACAAGCCCAGCAAAGGGCGTTTCAGGATCTCTCTGAACACCGCTCTCCCATGGAGCAGCACCAGCAGTGGGAGAAGCCATTGCTTTCGCACCATGTGGCCTTGCATAGCATGACAGGTGCTTGAGGGGCCAGGGCTTCGCTTTCCTCTCCCCTGAATCCCTGTGCTAGGGGCAGGGCCCTCAGCTCCACCCTGTGTTGCAGTGCAGCTGGCTTGAGCTCCCTGGCCCAGTCATTTTCACGGAGGAGGCGGATGGCTGGCTGGTGTGGGGATGAGATGATCCTGCTGCTTAGACCTCCTAGGAGCAGAGAGAGTCCAGGGGAGAAGGCACAGAGCTCCCCAGGAGCCAGCAGCATGAGGTTTCCGATAGGGGAGGAGTGAGAAGCTAGGCTCTTTCTGCTCCCTCTCACAGCTGGAATAATTTGTTGGCCCAGGAGAATTCCCTCCCTTCCGCTATCTAAAATCTATTGACTCATCCTGGGATGGAGCAGAGCTGTCCCAAAGGCCTTGAGAAGATCAGGGTCCAGAGGAGTTGCAATGATGGGGGGCGGGGCCTGAAGGAGCAGCTCTAAAGTAGGGGCCAGCCAGTATTGGCTGATTGCAGGAAGGACAGCATGAACCGTGTATGTTCATATTGAGGAGACTGCATTAATTAGGGCTGGGGGCTGCATGAGTTGAATTTGGGACAGCCTGAGCAAGGTCTGCCCTTCCCACCTGCCTTACACTCTCCCTCTTCCTGGTGCCCCATGAGAACTTGGGGCAAGGACCTCCCACAGCTGCATTCCAGGCTTCCAATGACCAGACTGTGGCCCATGTGTATTTTGGTGCACATTGGGCTATAAGCCATAAATTATAGCCTTTTTTTTTTTCATGGCATAGCCTGGCTTTCAGGCTCTTCTCTCACTGTGAGACTCAAATAAACCAGGTTTGCAACCTGGAACAGGTTAAACTTGTGTTTGGGGTGAGGTGTGGTATTGTATTTAAAACTGCGTTAAAATTGGAAGATATCACTTTAATTTGTAAGGGGTTTTCTGGTGCTGCTTGCAGGCTAGGGCCCTCTGTAGAGAAATGTGATTTGGGTCTTTCAGCACAGTCTGCAAAGAACCAGCTTAGAGGAATGAGGGGTGAGTTGTGCATTTCTGTTTTAGGGAGCAGCCTGTTTTGTCTCTCTTTTTGTTTTGGGCTCTTGGATGTTAGGGTTCTGAATGCTAAGAAATAAAGTAGTATTGCAACTACAGTGCAACTTTCCAGTGAGAGTGTTTATGTTTTTATCTAACTTCTTTGTGTGTATGCCATAAACATAACAGGTGGGGGGGCTGCTGGAGTGCAAACCTGGTTTGATTCATGCAGTGAGAGGACAGCCTGAAAAACTAATTTTATATATATGTGTATATAATGCTATCTGTAATTTTATAGTGCAACATGCAACAAAGTCCAAGTTATGCTCTTTGGCTGTCACACACTGGTAGGTGTGAGAGCTGAGATGGAGCAGCCTCACGGGGAGGTGGAGAGGGGATCCCTGAGCTTTAGCAGGTGGAGGTCTGTGACTGCTTTTACTGGAACTTCTGAGTTCCAGCTCCGAGCTTTACACCAAAAGAAACCCAGTGACCATTGTGCTTGCGCTGCTGGCACGACGTCTGTTTGGGCTCAGCAAGGGGTGAAGAAACAGTTGGGTTTGCTGACAGGTGTTCCTCATTACACTGGCGAACCCAGTCAGCTCTCACCTCCTGCTCTCCTGGTGCACAAGAGGTTTTCAGAACCAAGTCAGAGTCTGCAGGAAGGACTTCCCCAGAGAGGCAGGGAAGGGCTGCCTTGGGTTGGATTGGGGTGGGCAAACTTTTTGGCCTGAGGGCCACATCTGGGTGGGGAAATTGCTTGCAGGGCAGGGGGTTGGGGTGCGGGGGCAGAGTGCGGGGTGTGGGAGGGTGTGCGGTGTGCAGGAAGGGGCTCAGGGCAAGGGGTTGGGACAGAGGAGGGGAGTGGGGTGTATGAGGGGGCTCACGGAACGGGTTTAGGGTGCAGGAGGGGGCTCAGGTCAGGGTTGAGGTGCAGGCAGGGGGCTCAGGGCAGGGAGTTGGGGTGCAGGAGGGGTGTGGGGTGCTGCAGGGGGCTCAGGGCAGGGGGTGGGGGGTGCAGGAGGGGGCTCAGGGCAGGAGGGGTTCAGGCTCCGGCCTGGTGCCGCTTACCTCGAGCGGCTCCGTGGTGGCAACGGTGCACACCAGGGCCAGGGCAGGCTCCCTGCATATCTGACCTGGCCACATGCTGCACTGCTCCAGGAAGCGGCCGGCACCACGTCCCTGCATGGTCCCTGGGGGTGGGGGTGGAGCTCAGAGAGCTCCGTGTGTTTCCCTTTCCTGTGGGTACCACCCCTGAAGCTCCCATTGGCTATGGTACCCCATTCCTGGCCAATGCGAGCTTTGGGGGAGGTACCCACAGGCAAGAGCAGTAAGCGGAGCTCTCTGCCGCGCCACCCCCACCCCCAGGGGCCATGCAGGGACATGGTATGGCCGCTTCCCAGAGCGGCGCAGCGCCACGAGGGTGGCAATCCTGTGGGCCGGATCCAAAGTCCCAAGGGACCAGATCCAGCCCGCGGGCCCACCCCTGGGTTGGATTCTCACCATTATTCATGGGGAGAATGAGTATTCTGACTTGTACGCACCGTTGAACAGTGAACAAATGTAGCCCTGATGGGGTGTGTGTGTCTTCCTTTCCCCGTGTAATGGTTATCCCCTATGGTGGGGGACTCTGGTCCTTTTTCAAGGCTTTTTGCTGTATTGGTAATTTGCTGGGTGTTCTGGGGAAGAGAATTGTATTGTTAAGGCTGAGTGAGAGGAGCTTGCCCTGTAGATGTTTTAGAGTCCATTAGGACTTGGTAGAGGGGGGAAAATCTATTTCAAATCTCAGTTTGTCTCTGTTTCTAGCCTGTCTTTAGCTTTAGTGCAGACAGCAAAAGTCTGGGAGCTCCCCCACCACCTTGACCAAAACTGCACTAATTCCACACGTGCCTGTGTGGGATAAAGGTGAAATGCCCTGTGCCAGCAGATCACTATAGTTCTTCAATAGATATTTAGGGCTGTCAGTTCAATGGATTTCTAACGGGGCAGGAAACAAAGCATGGCCTCCAGCCTTACCTCCATAGGCCATGAGTCTGTCCATTTTCACCAGCTAAGCCAGGTTGAGTGGGCCATTTGGTGGCAGTGAAATCTCCAGGAAGTACCTAGTTCCAGAGGAAACAGTTCAGCGTTCTTCCTCCTGAGTTGTTGACTGAATCCCCCCAGCTGGCTTTATGGAACACCATGCTGAGATGTCAGAAGCTCAGTTCTGCCACATAGAATGAACACGCCAAAGTGAGGCATGCTGTCCAGGTTTAAAGTGCATGTCGGGTAACTTCATCTTGCAGACTCAGCTTGATACTTCATTCTTCACTCCCCATGCTAACGTGTTGTGTGGTGGTGCTGTGGGCTTCTGTGCACTGGAGTTAAGTGATCTCCACAACCCATGTCCCTCACTGGCTGCTGTGAGGGTTTATCCCTGTTTGCGAAGAGCTTTGGGTGAAAGGTGATAGAGAAGCAGAGCGCTACTCAAAAGTTTCCATTGCAGTGAAGTTTGTTTTTCCCCTTCTTGATTCCTCCTCCCAGGTGTCTATGCCTCCGGAGCGTGCTGTAGGGAACCTCCTTGCATTGGCTGGGAGATGGTCAAGTTGATCCAGTGGGTCTATTCCACCTGCAACGTCTGTGGTTCTCTAATGGACTCTTTCTTGAAGTCCACACCTTATTAAATATATAATTACATTCTGTACTATGGGTTCTCCGGGGAGGTTGCAAGCAGGTATTGAGGAGCATGGCCATCCTGTCTATCTCAGATTGATAACTGGAGCAGGGTTATTGGTTATATCTGAATGGGAGAAGATTCCAGGGGGGTCCTGTTATGGGAAAGGTAGAGAACCACTATTCTGCACTAATGGTGAAGGGGCCATGTGACAGGTTAGATCAGAGTCCATTTTTCCTGAGTCCATTTTTCCTGTTAGCTTGGCACTACAGAACCCTGCCTAGTTTTGCCAGGCACGCTAGCCTGCTACAAACACAGACCCCGGTCTGAAACACATCCCACACAAGCTGCAGGCTTAACTGAAAACCGCTTAAGAAGTGTTCCTGTCTCCAACACTCAGATGCCCAGCTCCCAATGGGGACCAAACCCCAAATAAATCCATTTTACCCTGTATAAAGCTTATACAGGGTAAATTCATAAATTGTTCGCTCTCTATAACACTGATAGAGAGAGATGCACAGCTGTTTGCTCCCCCCACCCCCGGTATTAATACATACTCTGGGTTAATTAATAAGCAAAAAGTGATTTTATTAAATACAAAAAGTAGGGTTTAAGTGGTTCCAAGTAATAACAGACAGAACAAAGTGAATTACCAAGCAAAATAAAATAAAACATGCAAGTCTATGCCTAATACAGTAGGAAAGTAATTGCAGATGAAATCTCACCCTCAGAGATGTTCCAGTAAGCGTCTTTTACAGACTAGCCTCCTTCTAGCCTGGGTCCAGCAATTATTCACACCCCTGTAGTTACTGTCCTTTGTTCCAGTTTCTTTCAGGTATCCTTTGGGGGTGGAGAGGCTACCTCTTGAGCCATCTGAAGACAAAATGGAGGGGGCTGCCAGGGGCTTAAATAGACTTTCTCTTGTGGGTGGAGATCTCCTCCTCTCCTATCCAGAATTCAGCTCCAAGATGGAGTTTTGGAGTCACGTGGGCAAGTCACATGTCCATGCATGACTGAGTTCTTTACCAGCCAGGCCACATTCCTGGGAAAGCTCAGGTGTGGATTGGCGTCTCCAAGTTCATTGTTAGCTTAACTGTTTCTTGATTGGGCACTTAGTGAGACTAGTCTTTTCTCCGGAAGCTGACCAACTGCTTCACTGAGGCTACTTAAAATTAAACAAGTACATAGCCAATATTCATAACTTTGAATACAAAAATGATACGTGCATACAAATAGGATGAATATATTCAGTAGATCATAACCTTTACAGAGATATGTTACATGGCATATGTAGCATAAAACGTATTCCAGTTATGTCATATATACATTGATACGTTAGGATCGGTCAGATCCAGGGAGAATACATAAGCATATTCCCTTGGAGCATTATTGGGAGCAACGTCACAGGCTGCAGTACCACACCTTGCAGTAGTTAGTACAGTAGTCCAGTCCATTACTGTAGGATTCTTCAGTATTTCAAAGTAGTTTCCCTTTAGTGTCTGACAGCAAAGCTGCCACTCAGAGAAGAGGAGGCCAAGAATTGATGGCAGCAGCATGACTAGGGTTGCCAGGGGAATTTTGATCTGTCATGGATGCCCAAATTGCCATGGGAAGCTTTGTAACAGAGCTGAGGAGGGAGCAGCTGTCAGCTTCAGCTCTGCAGCCCTAACTTCCCTGATGCTTTGTATCTTCAGAGAGTTCTGTAAATGCTAAATAATGCTCCCAGATCTCCTTTGAGCTAGGCCATTACAATGTATTTTTCACTAGCTTCAGTCTCCGAAATGGCTGGGCTCTTTTGGCTATAATTTTCCCCAACTGTTCAGCCCAAGGCAGACATTCAGCATGTGCATGTAAAATTTCAACTCAAATGATTAAAGTTTGGCAAAGTTATACACATCTGAAAACAAGGTCTTATCATGGGAAGTGTTGGCAACCTTAACAGGCAATGCTACCACCCCACCTGAATTTTTTTTTTTTTTTTGGTCACCCTCTCTTTGAACTGAAACATTCTCATTAACCTGGATAAACTGACGGACGAAGCCTACATAGGTCTACATCTGCAGAGGGTGTGTGATGGGGGCTGGGGAGCATTGCTTGATTTTATTATTCCCCCCCACTTCCCTGTCCACAATGGGTAGGCACCGTTTCTGGCTGTAACCAATGGGAGCTGATTTTCCGTTTCATAATAGGAAAACACGAATGTCAGGGTGCCCTCTTTATCCAAAGCTTTCTCCTTGAAGACTGTTCCCCTTCTTTTGCTTCCCTAATTGCTGCTGCTCAGCTGGAGGTAGCGTGCCTTCAAAACACATTACTTTGTTATGCTGTTACTTACCAAAGGAAAAAAGAGAGTGAGGGAGTATATAATTTATGTTCAATTTTCTGTTTTTAACCTGTTCTGTGCTCCGGCGAGATTCTTTCCCAGAATAGCATTCATTGCTATCAGCAGCACACACCTTCCTGCCTGCTGGGACCTAGCTGTGTGACAAGGACCTGAAATGAGGGGCGCTCACAGATTATTCATGTAGGATACTTAAAATGTCTGTGGGATGCCTCCTTTTATTGTAAATAATTCTCTGTTACCCCAGATCCATTAATCTTTATTTCCAGTGTCAGTAATTTCCAACAATAAAAGCTGTGGGGACACCAGATTGGTATGGAACATAGGATGACTTCGGGGCCAAAGTGAGTGGGTTCCTGAGAGGCACAGACTTATTGAAGTAGCTGGCTCTGAGGGGTTAGTTTCTAGGGCGATCCCTCCTGTCTTTCCTGTGAACTACATGGCTCTTCAGCCTGAGAGAGGAGGAGACCCAGTGAGGTGTCTCCTGATCTCCCCGGCTATTCCTTAGGGGCATATGATTGCAATTGATGAGGCAAACAAACCACCTCCCTGGGCCTCTGCTCTGTGGGGTGCCAGAGCACACTTCCACTCCCTGTGCCTACCCGCCCCATTCTTGTGAGCCGGTAATATAAAGAAATTGACAAGAATTTTCTCAAGTTGCAGTGGGGGAGGTTTAGGATGGATATTAGGAAAAGCTTTTTCACTAGGAGGGTGGTGAAACACTGGAATGCGTTACCTAGGGAGGTGGTGGAATCTCTCTCCTTAGAAGTTTTTAAGGTCAGGCTTGACAAAGCCCTGGCTGGGATGATTTAGTTGGGGATTGGTCCTGCTTTGAGCAGGGGGTTGGACTAGATGACCTCCTGAGGTCTCTTCCAACCCTCATCTTCTATGATTCTATGATAGGCTCAGAATAGGGGAGTCTTGCAAATTTCAACATGCTGCTCCTGCTAGTTAGAATGCAGCTGACAGGCACATTGGTGGAGGAAGTTTGTTACTCCATTTGCAGGGAAAGCTGGCACCCAGGGTAACTTGCTTGAAACCCTGACTTTTTGGGAATGTCAGTATCCCTCCCGTAAGTTCTGGGAGCAGAGCCTTGTGCTGGCGTGGTATTTCTGGATGAAAGGTCAGCATGAGGTGGCTGTTGTCAGGAATGCACCAGCAGCACAGAAGAAAGGAGAAATTGGGCACATCAGAAATGGGGCATTGGGCAGAACGACCATTACAGCAAGGGTCTGAGAAAACAAGGCTGGAACCTGTGGGCTAACCCTGACGGAGCTCTGGATAGACTGTCCGAGGGGAGAAGCAGCATCTTTTCCTCAGAAAGCACCACATGCAGCCTCTGCGTCTGTAACCATTTGTCTCAGCCACTGGGGGGAGGTGGGAGGTGGGATTCAGTATTCAGACACTTTAAATTCACCTCCAGCTGCCTTCAAGTTATCAGGAGCTTGTTGTCCACTGAGAAACTGCTTGATACTCCAGCTCAGATTTTCAGGGGAGGGGTGGAGGGGATGGAAATATCGAAGTAATTTTTCCACGGGGTTGGTGTCTGTATCCTTCTGCTGGGCTGTTTTGTAGGGGTACTTTGAAGATTGCCTTAGGAGGGTAATACTTCGGTGGCCTTCCCTGTCCCTAAATCGTAGCATCGGGCATATTCCATTATAGGAGTTGTCTTGCATTAGGCCTGGTGCAGGAGCCGGTGTTTGTCCAATTAATTAATCGTGTTCTTTGTTTTCTGCTGGTGGAGCTGGTACAGCACAGGGGTTCTCATTCCAGCCTCTTTAGAGAACAGAGTGCCCAGTGAAAGGTGTCAGCCTGGTCGCTCTGGTGAACGAAGCCCCCTGTTTATACGCACAATGCTGCCTGAACAGTGGCAGCGCGAACTCCCTCCAGTTCACCCCCTGCCAATTTGCAGAAGTACATAGTGTTTGTCATGCTGGATCAGGGCACTGGCCCGTCTGCTGGGATCCTGACCCCATCACTAGCTTCTGGGAAGTGGAGCCCCACTTCACCCAACCCTGATGTAGTGCAGTGCGTAGAGAGCACTACCGTCCTGTCTCCCGGGCATGCCCTGAAGCACCAGTTTTCATTGCTCTGGTCTAGGCCTGCATTACTACAAATGCTCCTGCTGGTTATAGTGTTATCCCCTCAACGGAGAAGAGGCACAGCCCATTTCTGGCTCAGCCCATCCTTAATCTTTCCACTGAGGCTGCCAACGCTGGGCCAGGTCTGGTAACTTTTGTGATGTGTTTTGTCTGCTGGGGAGGGACCTGGGCTGAGACTCCCAGCTTGTTGCACACAAGCCACCGCAGACGTCTCAGATGGATTACAGTAGTGCCCAGAGGCCCATCTCAGGTCAGGCCCCGTTTGGGCTAGGCGCCATATAGACACATAGTGAGAAACAGTCCATGCCTCGAATAGTCACTGTTGCTACTGATCAGATCTAGATTTGAACTGATGCCCTACAGGCGAAGACTCCATGTGATCGTTTCTATAGCACCCGAAGTGTGCTAGATGGTTTGTGGCAGGTTGATGTGGAAAAAGCTAATGTACTCAATGCTTTTTTTGCCTCTGTCTTCACGAACAAGGTCAGCTCCCAGACTACTGCACTGGGCAGCACAGCATGGGGAGGAGGTAACCAGCCCTCTGTGGAGAAAGAAGTGGTTCAGGACTATTTAGAAAAGCTGGACGAGCACAAGTCCATGGGGCCGGATGCGCTGCATCCGAGAGTGCTAAAGGAGTTGGCAGAAGTTATTGCAGAGCCATTGGCCATTATCTTTGAAAACTCATGGCGATCGGGGGAAGTCCCGGACGACTGGAAAAAGGCTAATGTAATGCCTATCTTTAAAGAAGGGAAGAAGGAGGATCCTGGGAACTACAGGCCAGTCAGCCTCACCTCAGTCCCTGGAAAAATCATGGAGCAGGTCCTCAAGGAATCAATCCTGAAGCACTTAGAGGAGAGGAAAGTGATCAGGAACAGGCAGCATGGATTCACCAAGGACAAGTCATGCCTGACTAATCTAATTGCCTTCTATGACGAGATAACTGGCTCTGTGGATGAGGGGAAAGCGGTGGACGTGTTGTTCCTTGACTTTAGCAAAGCTTTTGACACGGTCTCCCACAGTATTCTTGCCAGCAAGTTAAAAAAGTATGGGCTGGATGAATGGACTGTAAGGTGGATAGAAAGTTGGCTAGATTGTCGGGCTCAACAGGTAGTGATCAATGGCTCCATGTCTAGTTGGCAGCCGGTATCAAGTGGAGTGCCCCAAGGGTCGGTCCTCGGGCCGATTTTGTTCAATATCTTCATAAATGATCTGGAGGATGGTGTGGATTGCACCCTCAGCAAGTTTGCAGATGACACTAAACTGGGAGGAGAGGTAGATACGCTGGAGGGTAGGGATAGGATACAGAGTGACCTAGACAAATTAGAGGATTGGGCCAAAAGAAATCTAATGAGGTTCACCAAGGACAAGTGCAGAGTCCTGCACTTAGGACAGAAGAATCCCATGCACCGCTACAGACTAGGGACCGAATGGCTCGGCAGCAGTTCTGCAGAAAAGGACCTAGGGGTTACAGTGGACGAGAAGCTGGATATGAGTCAACAGTGTGCCCTTGTTGCCAAAAAGGCCAATGGCATTTTGGGATGTATATGTAGGAGCATTGCCAGCAGGTCGAGGGACGTGATCGTTCCCCTCTATTCAACATTGGTGAGGCCTCATCTGGAGTACAGTGTCCAGTTTTGGGCCCCACACTACAAGAAGGATGTGGAAAAGTTGGAAAGAGTCCAGCAGAGGGCAACAAAAATGATTAGGGGACTGGAACACATGACTTATGAGGAGAGGCTGAGGGAACTGGGATTGTTTAGTCTGCGGAAGAGAAGAATGAGGGGGGATTTGATAGCTGCTTTCAACTACCTGAAAGGGGGTTCCAAAGAGGATGGCTCTAGACTGTTCTCAGTGGTAGCCGATGACAGAACAAGGAGTAATGGTCTCAAGTTGCAATGGAGGAGGTTTAGGTTGGATATTAGGAAAAACTTTTTCAGTAGGAGGGTGGTGAAACACTGGAATGCGTTACCTAGGGAGGTGGTGGAATCTCCTTCCTTAGAAGTTTTTAAGGTCAGGCTTGACAAAGCCCTGACTGGGATGATTTAGTTAGGGATTGGTCCTGCTTTGAGCAGGGGGTTGGACTAGATGACCTCCCTTCCAACCCTGATATTCTATGATTCTATGAAGACAGAATTGCCTACCCCAAAGAGCCTGCAGTCTTGTACATGGGGCAAGGGGAATGAGAGGCTCAGCAGTGCACCTGAGCAATGATGCTGACTTTGTGGCCTGTGAACTCCAAGGATTCAGATTTACTTGGGTGATTTTCTGCTTTCTGGTTTAACATGCATCTAATGGGAGACCTAGGGCTTACAGGCTTGTGGGAGGATGCCTCTTAATTAGGAGAGGTAAGAGGTATGGCGTGCCATGTGGGGAGGTCACAAAGTGGGGGCATTTTTTTATCTGGCTTGGGCAGAGGCCAGGGGTAGGTACTTTGGTAGAAATGAAAGTCAGTACCCTGTTATCAGTGGTACTGGAAATTGTCATTCATGGAACTTCCTCCTGCTGTAGTGGAGTTAGTCACCCTACGGATTGCTGGGATCTCCCATGTTTCCTGGATAATTAAAGCCTCCTCCCCTCATTGTGGAGATGAATGGGAGTTGTTAACTCTGAAGCCTAATGCTGCCCATGTCAGTGTGGTTATTAACAATTTCACTGATTGTTCTAGCATCAGCTTCTGGCTGGTGGGACAGATCAATCCCCAGAGTGGCTCCACTGGAAATGCAGTGGGGTTTCCTCAGGGCTGAATGTGCTTAGGTAGGGTGGTTTCCATTCATGTGAAAGAGCATGCCACAGGAGTAAGGCTGCAAACTTTAGAAACCCAAATGAGTAGCTAATTGTATCAGGACTTTTTTTGCCTTCACCACTGGGCAACTTCTCTCTCTCCCTTCTCCAGCGCAGGTAGGCCAAATGCTGGGTTTACTGGGGAAGTCCTACGTTTTATCCCAGTTTCAGTCCGATCTGGCTGGCTAACCTCCCTTCTGCCCCCTGCTGATTTGGCACTGGGCAGCGGTGCTATGTACCATCTGCTGTCAGCCCATGTGTCTATTGAACTATTGGCCGTGGGGGATGGCAGTGAGCTCTTCTTGCAGTTGCCTGGTCTGGCAAGTAAGATCTGGAGTGTGGATTGTGACTGGGGTCTGGGGACATCATTTAGACACTGAAAAATGGGTGAAAAAATTGGGGAGGCCTTGACTGCATTGCACATTTGGGTCACCAGAGGGATGGGTGGCCATTGCACTGGGATGTCTCAGGCCTTGGGGAAGGAGAGGCCCTTGATGTCTCTGCTGGAGAAGAGAGGAAGCTAGAAAGCCCAGAGGGATGAGCTTCAGACCATACCCTTGTGCACACTTTCCTTGCGTGCTAAGCCTCCCAACTTCCAAATCCCACAGCCCCTGTCTTACCCATGCAGTACAATCCCTTGGCACTGTAGGGCTGGGGTATCTGTGTTTCTCATGTCTTTATGTAATGGTGACCGTCTCTCTTCTTTTTATTCCCCTTACTAGATCTACAATGACAACAGGAACCTGTTCGAGGTCAAGGAGAACGTCCCCAAGAAATTAGTGGAGAAAGTGTCGGGAGACATTGAGAGCCTGTTGGCTAAGAAAGTCCGGGCTTTAAAGGTAAGGGGCCTGCCTGGTTCATTGGTCTCTTGTGGTGTGTTTGGGGTCTGCGGGACGGGATGATCCTGGCAGAATGGTGTGACCTTGCCAGCAGAACATGGTGACGTGCTCTCTCCTAGGCATTGCATCTCTTAGGGTTTGCATATCTTAACGTGAATATTTCTGAAAGGGTGTGGAAGGCGCATGGGTTGGTAAATTTCAGCAACTCTCCAGCATAGGGGACTTTTCAAGTAAAGTGTCGTCCTTAGTCTCGGGATAACTGCTACATGTGCTGCTATAGTTAGAGACGTTGGCTTCTGAACCTTGCCAGTGTATTCTCCCCAGCTACTGAACGGGGGAAAGTACCTCAATTCCGTAGCACAACTTACAAAAAGTGATACCGAGAGATAGCTTTGGCTCTTTAAGAGGCTGCAACCTGAAATGCTTGCATGCCTGTGTCCGATGGCCCGGATGGACAGTGCGCATAGCCTGTGATATAAGCGTGTGAGTTGTCCCCTTGGGCATCCGTGTAAGTTTCCAATCTCACTTCCCATTTTGTGTCATTTTCTCTTTGAGTGAGCTCATTTCATTAGTGCTGGAGCAAGATAACCTGATCGTGCTGCCATAAAGCTGTTTCATTTACTGGAACTGTCGCTTCCTCTGGAGTGCTTGATTTTATGAAACTTTGTGTGTGGTGAAGTTCTGCACCTGGGAGCACAGTTCAAGTGGCAACACTGGCCTAACCGGGCATGCAACTGAGTTAACCAGGGGCGATGGATGAGGTGTCGTGTAAGGATGTGTGGGTGCAGATGGAGAGATCAAAGGTTACCCTTCATCTTGGTAGGAGGGGGGCTGGACTGCAGGGAAAGACCACGCCGTAGCTGTTTGGAGCAGGCTTTCATTGCTGTGTTATGTAATGTTAAATACAAAGTCTCTGTGCCTTAATAAGAGAACAAGAGACGGAGCTTTCTTGGGGGCCGGTCCCAGACTGTGGAATGAACTCCTACAGCAACTAAGGACCACCCCAAATTGTTTTTTTTTTAAATTTATTTGCTTTTGTGCCGTGACACATGAAGTATCCCAGTCTTTCCACCTCCATCTGTCTAATGACACATTTCTTGCTCCATCCCAATCCTCACTTCTGCTCAAAGTGCAAGGCCTATTTCTAAGCCTGTGACAGTGTTAGTCCTGATGCTTAATGCACTGGTGGAAGATGCTCAGATCCTACTGTGATGAGCATGGAATAAGAGTAGAATAGGATAGAACTCCCCGGGGAATTGCTTATAATGGGGAATGGTGCTGGGAGCTTTACAGCACAGTGTAAATATGTCTGTGGGGTCAGTCACTCCCTCCTTCTTGTCCCCTGTTCTGGTTCACAGGCAGTTCTGAAAGGCGGCTGTGCATCTCCTGTTGCTAAGGTCAGACTAGATGCGGCCTATGTGGTGCCAGATGGACTTAATCTCAGTTGTCTTCCAGCTTGATTCTATCTCTGGCGTTGGCCAGTCTGTGATAAGAGCCCCCAGTTCAGTAGCCCAGCATGGTGAGGTGACTCGTATTTATCCAGGGCTGAGAGAGTCTTATGAAGCATGCATTTTCAGAATGAGACCCTGGGTGGTTCATCTCTCATCAAGCCGGTTTGAATGTCCATACACCTCAATTATAACATTTTAGTAGGTGCTCCTGGTCTCTCCTCCCAGATTGGTGATAGGTTTCCCCCATCCCTAGATTCTATTGCCTTTTTGGCTCCTTCAGTCCTGCACTGGCAGGGAGAGGGACTGTACAGTGCCAAAGGGGCCAGGATCTAAGCCAGAGCTCTCCCTCCACTTCCTTTGGGAGCCTCTGCCACAGCCTAAGGCTGTCTCTACACTACAGACCTTACAGTGACGCAGCTGTACCACTACAGCTGTGCCACTGTAAGGTCTCCCATGGACATAGCGTTGTCCGTACCCCCGATGGACAAAAATTTTGCTGACAAAAGTGCTAGTGTAGACAAAACCTTACACAGCTTCTCCCTACCAGGAAGTTTTTCCTCCTCTCCAACCTATGTTTTCTTCTGCCTCCGCTCTCCTTCCAGTTGAATCATCTCTCTGAGACATTTCTCTTCCCCCCGTGACTCATGGGAGCAATGATGATTTTCCTTAAATGTTTTTTTTCAGCAGCTGAGTCAAGTGTGACTGACGTGTATCAGTGAGAGTGGGAGGGGGCATCAGGCCTTATGTAGCACAATTTTTGTGGCACCTGTATGCTTCCACCGCTGGAAAAGTAGTCCCCTCCCCACTTTGTATTGTTGCTGTAGGAGGTGTAGGACGTCTCTCAGTGAGCAGGGTTTCTGGAGGAAGATACTAGCTAGCCTTTCAGCACGCTGCACAGGCACTGCATAGGAGTCACATTCAAATTAGACGATGATTCAGCCTATTCATCAAAGAGCCTGCTGTTCCCAATTTCAAAGCAAAACATTAATGCATCCTGATTAAAGGAAGTTAAGCTGTGTCCAGAGTGTTTATTAATAATATTTACAGTCCCCCCTGCTTCCCCTATAGAAACAAAAATTAAACACAAGAAACCACACTCGGTGCTGACTTTTGGTGGCAGTGGCTTGACACAGCCGTATGGCTGCAGCAGGGGTGTGGCGATCACAGGCATTCTTATTTCCCATGTGCATTTCAGAGTAATGTGGGGGAAGGAGAGTGATTGCTTCTCTCAGTAAAGCAGAGCTGCAAGGCTGGGCACTTAGCTACTGCTCTTCCTCTCTACATTGGACCATTCTGTCTGTTTCCTCATGAGACAGGAAAATTCCTAACAGGATCTCTCTGCAACACTCCTTTCTTGTTCCCACGAGGTCTGTGGGGTTAGTGCACTCTGCCAGATACCAGGAGACTTCTTGCTGGCCTACCCTGCTCCCCAGCCATAAGCATGAAATCAGTATGGAGCTGCCTCTGTCCCCAGTGCCTGTTGTCCAGGGGAAGCCCCTTTCACACCAACCCAGCCCTGTGTTAACTCTCTTATTGTATCCTTTCTTAGGCCCTACAATCACCATTCCGCTTGCTTCCTGGTGTCATCAGCAGGGATGGAATCCTTGGCCTTCAATCCCAAAAGCACAGCCCTCTACCTTGAGCTAATAGAGTAACTCTGCTAGTAGCTGTAGTAGGCTTGTATCCTAGTTGACTGACACTAGAGGACACAACATACTTAGCCAGTGTGTCACATCAGATCAGTTATAGGGAAAAAATATGGATGGCTCTGATTGCTTTCCTGCATCAAATTCAAACTTCTGTGGTGCTTTTTGGCCTGGACCAACAGTTGCCCTGGTTCTACCCAGGAAATATGACCCCCCCCCCCCCCCCCCCAACCTTTGCAAAAGGGTCAAGGTGTCAGCAACTGCCAAATGATGGTGAGTTAATATCCCAGTTATGCCCCGACTGCACCTTTGACCCTTCTGTTGGGAATTACAGTTGCTTTGCTCATGGCTTGACAAGCTCTTGAGTCCAGAATTTCTCTGCGTCTCTTGTCAGTGATTTACCAAACTTATTTTTTTCTTGGGATTCTCTTCTTCTGTGGATGTTTTTTTTCCAGGTCTCCCCTCTTTTCCCCCCTTCTGTCACTCAAGTCCCTTCTCACGTCTGTGCGCTTGCAGGAAGGCTTGTGCCATGGGCTGCCTTCGGGGAATTTGTCAAGGGAACTGACCTGTTTATTATGTCTTGTGCTTTGGGCGCTTGTTCTGAGGCTTTACGTACAGCTCTAGTGAGGTTACCAGAGCTCAGTGTTAGGCCTCAGCCCGCCCCCAGTACAGCTTCTGCAGGGTTTACTTACCAGTCCCCCCAGCGTTAGCCGCTACTGCTACATCCTCCCCTTCGTGTCTGCTCTGGCCCAGGTAGGGAAAGGCAGACAGGGCCTCCAGTGATGAGAAGCCCCTCCCATGGCTGCTGTCCCCCCACCCCATTGTTCAAAAGTCACAGCCCGCACCCCCTGTATATTCTCCTCTCTCCTGACCCAAACCTCAGCACTACTCCCTCCCCACACCGCCCTTTGCTGGAACCATAGAGGGAGAGAAATGCCCCCTTCATATGTTCTGAGTCACTGTAGAAGCCAGCACTGTGCTCCCGAGCTCCGTGGCCATCGCTCTGCTGCTCCCTGCTTCCCCATGCTCCAGGAAGGGAGGGTGAGCTGGAAATAAGAAAAAAAGCAACGTAGCCTCCATCTTCATGAGCCTGGCATTCTGAATGCCTGCGGAGGGCAGTGAGTGCCTGGCTGGAAGGAGAGGGCTGGCTGGCATTGCCTCCCTCCCTGCTCCATTCACTGGTGGTGTTTTTTTAACCTGAGTTAACATGTTTCTATTGCGCCCAGCCCATCTCTGGAGAGCACCAACCCGCTGTGTTAAGGCGCTCGCTGGGCGGGGCAGAAAGCGCTAGTTCCACACAGATGAGGTGGCAGTGAAGAATCCAGTGTCAGCAAACAGGCTCGGGTGTTCCAGGCTGCAGCTGCAGTGGCCTCTGATGCACAGGGCCAAAGGCTGGATCTTGCTGTTGCCACTCAAACAGGAAGCCCTGCTGAAGTTAGTGGGGTGACTTTTGTGAGTCGGGGAGCCCCAAGGGAATCCATGATTGATGAGGACCCCGGAGACAGCAGATTTTATAGAAGGATGAAGGAGAGATGGGGGGAGGGGGAAGCTGGGTCCCCCTTCCCCACGTCTGCATTGTTGCTCTTTCTGAAATCTTCATGCTGCTTTGTGTATTGCACAAGTACAGGAGATGCTGCCTAGATGTACTGTATTATAATGGTGCTGCTGCTGTGTAATCGCTGCCTGCAGAAGAGTTTGGGAGAAAAATAAACTTGACTAAATGGACCTGATTTTTTTTTTATTATTGGCTGTGGATAAATTTGGGTGGTTCTACTTCTTGGAAGTGTAATCTCCTTCAGTGGTATTGCTGCTGGATTCTTCTCCCTCCCTTCTGGGCCTGTTGTGTGTTACTTCCCATGCCCATGATTAGCCACTCTCCAGGGCGGCAAGTGCCCTGGGGTCAGGAGGAGCAGATGACCATGGCAGACTGGGAAGGAAGGGACCCAGCACAACAGTTAAGGCAGAGGTTTGCTATTTCCTGCATGTGCTTTCGCTTGCTACCTGGATGTGCAGATCGGAGTAGTAATTGCTTCGTGTTATGCTGTTCATGCCACTTTCATGGCTTCTTCCACCTGCTCACTGCGGCTGTCTGCCACTGATGTGCTCCACTCAGCCCAGACTCTCTTCCTAACCAGCTCTGTAAATGCCAAGCTGCAGCACAGCAAAGGGAGGAGGGCAGCAGGGGTTGTGGTTTGAGCTGATGTCGGATTTCAGAAAGCATCAGTGCAAACAGCTGATACGCCACTGACATTTTCCAGAGGTGTTAAGTGGCACAGGGGAAATATTTCTTAATTGCAGCAATAGACATGATCCTTTTGCCAGGGTCACTCCCTGAAACATGGGAGGCTGCGCTTTCCATGGGCGGGAGCTTCTGGAACTCAATGCACCCAATTCCCACCATGTCACTCTCCCCCTGAATACCATGGTGTTATCCCAGCTGATCCCAGTGTAGGGGAGATGAGAATCTGGTCCCAGGGCTGTGGCAGCAGTGTCCTTTTCTCTGTTTGCTGAGCAGTTTCTCGGAGCATGTCTCTGTAACTAAAGTCAAACACAAGTGCAAAAATCACTGTTGCTGATTAGCTCCGCTGGACTCAGTGTGGTAAAACAGGGCATTGTCTCCCCTCAGGGCCATGAATGTCCCATGACTGCTTTTTTTTCTTGTAATCAGCAAGGGATAGGAGCTGTGTGCGGAGTTAGTATCTGGATCTGATTTTTCCCCACATTCTTAGGTGTTAGGGGCGGGATGGAAAGCTTCGCTCCTGGGTTTCATTTTGGGCTTTTCCCATGCAGACCTCTGAAGGCTAATTCGACTGCTGATTGGTTCCCATTTCAGAGGTTTAGCCACAGATGATTTGCTTTGCCTCATGATAGCTGTACATCCCATTGCTTACTGCGGGCTATGCTGAGTTATTTATACACCATGACTTGCCTCAACAGTCCTGGCTGTGTTGGTGTTCTTTCTTCTTCTCTGAAAGGAGTCTATCTGATACAATAAAATAAGATACAGATAAACAACATCAGGGAGTATGGATAACCTGGAATGCTGGGAATGGGAGATGGAGACCAGAACGAACAGACCCTAGGACGTCCAGGTCCTAGCTCCTTTAGCAATTGCCTGTTTCTTCACAATCCAGCCTGGCAGCCGGGTTCAGCTGGGTCACTCTGCCTGGTAGTTCTTAGATTTGAACTCCTGGGGGCAAGACGCTGGGAGCGGAGTTCAGTGCTGAAGCCAGCCTCTTTCTCTCTCCACCCGTTGGACTGCCTGCCCAGGGTCTTTGCACAGGCCTGAAGGGTGGGCAGTTGAGGCTGTATTTCTCTGTCTGCACAAATTCTGGTGGCAAAGTAGAAAAGTTTAAGCTGCCTTATGGTGGAGATCTGTTTGTTTCCTGTAGCCCCGTGAGTGAGGTGTTGTAGTCGGCACTGCCCAGGAGCCGCAAGTTGAATGGGTCCTCTGCTCTTTCCAATTCCTGTGAGCTTATTCTCTCTCCTTTCTCCCCCATCACAATTCCATGCTTGTTTTCACTTTCCGTCTCACCAGCTGCTGACCTGTGTGGATGAACCCTGGGTTTAGTTAACACCTACTTATCTCTAATGCTTGATGAACGCTCTGGTGAAAGGACATCTTTGGTAAAGATTCAACAGTCCTGTCCCTTCAGTTAAGACGCAAGAGCTCACTGTGTACATCCTAGAAGATCCCCAAATTGTCCTCCAGCAAAGGCAGGGAAGATCAGGCGTGGCCTTCCACATCACCCTAAGGCAAAACACAAGCAGCAGGAGCAAAGCTCTAGGGGTCTACTTTTATTTTAAACACTGTTGCAGGTCTCCTTGAAGAGATTTCCTGGGAGTGTTGCTGCAGGAGCTTCTATTACTGAGGAATATGTTTCCCTTCTCCCCTGGCTCCAGTTCCAAAGATGGTGCTTGAGAGCACCGGCTGTGCAGTGCATGAGAAAGGGGACAGCATCTTAATGGTGTCAGCATGTGACCAGGCATCTGGGGACCTGGCTTCACCCAAGAGACTTGGAGAAATTGGGCAACGTACTTAACTTTTTGTGCCTCAGTCTCCCCATCAGCATATCATTACTCATCTGCTTTGCATGGTAGTGCAATTAATGCTTATAAAGTGTTTTGAATCCTGGGAGGGAAGGCACTGTAGGAGTGTGGTGTGTTGTTATAGAACCTTGCATTAGGGGGCTTTCCAGGGATGGTAGCTGGTTGGTCAGGGTGCTTGTAGGGTTGGCAGCTCATCCTCTGATGCTCTTAGCCCTGGTGTATACTGTCTGGTTCTATTCCACTGGGAGTTGTCTCGGGCTCAATCTGCATCTAGCATATATCATGCATGCAGAGGGGATTTAATTGGACAGGTTTATCCCTTTAACAGCTCTGATGCCATGTTTCAGAGTAGCAGCCATGTTAGTCTGTATTCGCAAAAAGAAAAGGAGTACTTGTGGCATGTTAGAGACTAACAAATACATTTGTTAGTCTCTAAGGTGCCACAAGTACTCCTTTTCTTTCTGATAGCCATGAGATTTCCCTTACAGGTATTGGGTAATGAGTCTTTATCAGTCCTTCAGCTCCCTGATAGGGAGAGTGAAAGGTTTCCCTTGTCTGAAGACTTGCAAAGATTGGCATGCAACAAAGTGTTCCTCGGCTCCATTCAGAGTGGTCACACCCCCTCCCCCCCCCCAAGTAAGTCTTATGGCACTGTCACTGCAAGCAGTTAAATCTCTCCAGTGGTGAACTATCTGACTTGTGACAGCAATGTTTGTGCTGAGGGTGGTATTATGGCACAATGGGCTAGGCTAATCCAGTTCGGAACAGGACTGCCCTTCCTCCTCCAGCGAAAGCCACTGAGCTGTGTCAGGAGCTGCTTCTCTCTTTGTCCTGTTGCTCTCCATGCTAATTGCCTGTAGCGTTGTTCCTCTCTCGCTTCTGGAGGCGTGTGATATGGAGGACCGGGTATCATAGTGAATTAGTACTCATAAAAAGTATTCTCCCCCCTCTTCCCAGTGGCATGTCTGAGTTCTTCTTTGAGTGATTGTTCATGTCCATTCCAAGCAGGTGTGCGCGTGCCACGTGCAAGACAGCTGGAAGATTTTTCCCCTAGCAGCGTCCGTAGGGTCTGCCTGGGCACCCCCTGGAGTGGCGCCTTCATGGTGCCCAATATCGGGCCCCACTGACCCCCCACCCCCTCAGTTCCTTCTTACCGCCCGTGATGGCTAGCTGGAACTTTGCTCGCTCTTACAGCAAGTGCCTTAGCAGTGTCTTTGTTCTTAGTGTAAACAGTTATTCTCTATAGTTGTACTTTTCATATAGTTAGTAGTGGTTTGTTAGATAGTTCGTTTCCCCTTTGGGGGTATGCCCAGGTCTCTGGGGTTTAAACTCTGTGAGTCCTGTGGAAAGTTTATGCCCAAGAGTGATGCTCACTCATCTTGCCTGTGGTGCCTTGGTGAGACTCACCAAAAGGACAAGTGTTTGCAAGGGTTTCCGCCCAAGAACCCTTAAGGACAGAGAGCAGAGACTAAAACTCTTACTCATGGAGGTGGCTCTGAGACCGCAATCTGACTAGGGACCCAACGACCCTGCACCAAGCACGTCCTCTTCGGTGCGCAGCGCTCCGGTGCCAACAGTGCCAAAACAGGCCTGGCTAAGGACTCTAAAGCCCACCGGCACCACCACTACTCGGGCCATAGGGCGTTGGCCTCAGTTCAGCACCATTCTCCATCTCCGGTGCCGGTAAAGAAGAAGAGGCCGGAGAGGGACCGATCACCTCCCTTGAAGCCTAAGGGGCCAGCGCCGTCCGCGAGTGGCTCGGGACAGACCGCCTCTGCCTCGTTTCCGCCCAAGGTTTTGTCGACTCCTGCCCCGGCCGGGGTCCAGTCAAGTCCAAACCCTCCTCGGTCCCCGGACCATCTGGTGGACATACAACCACCATCAACGCTGGAGGTGTTCGAGGCGGCAACGGACCTGATGTGCCTCCCGGTGCCGTCCTCCCCCCAAAGGAGGGACAAATCTTCGGTGACCACACGCTCCCTGTTCCACTCCAGGGATAAGCCAACCATGATGGCCCGTCATTCTCCATCTCTGGCACCGCCTGCACAGACGCAGGAAGCGCACCACTCCTGGGAATCGAGTTGTTGTTCGTTGGCGACCCAGGGGACTGCTCTTCCGTGGTCGTCTTATTCGGAGACCTCGGAGTCGGAGGTAGACTCAGCTCGATCTAGCAGATCGTGGAGCAGAAGGTCCAGGTCCCGGCGCAGTCACCAACCATACCCGGCACCGTGGCAGCAATAGTGGCAACCACCTGCTCAATGGCCCTTCTGGACACCCTGGGCGTACCTTCAGAGCCAGGGTCAAGTCCATGGTCCGTGCTCCAGAACGGTGTCGGTGTTCTTGGTGTCGTTCGTGCCACTGTCAGCCCTGGCACCGCTGATGACAGCTCCGCCCTCGGGCGGAGTGGCCTCACCGACTCATGTGGTTTCGGCACCGATACCTCAGCCAGCTCCGGCACCAGCTCTCCAGGTGATGGCACCAGTGCAACCTCAGCTCCGTCCCTACCGACCCTGACGGTCTTGGTCCCACCGGATTTATCTGCCCCGGCACCAGCTGCAGCGCAGAGTTCATCAATATCAGCTCCACAGCCCGAGTACTGCGTGCTGAGGGACCCCGCGGGGGCCGAAGGCAGTGAACTGGGCCCACCTCTTGTTCTCTCTTCCTCGTCCTCACCCGATGAAGCGGTCGTGGGGACTTTGATGGCCCCAGCTTTGGAGGACAACCAGGTTCTTCAACAGCTTTTGAGGTGGGCCGCCCAAAGCCTGGGGATTCAGGCAGAGGAGGTGGAAGAGGATTAAGACCCTGTCATAGACATCCTGGCTCCCTCCAGCCCTTCCAGAGTTGCAATGCCATTTATCAAGTCGATAACCGAAACATCTAAGAACTTGTGGCAAACTCCTGCTTCTCTGGCACCTACGGCCAAGAAATCCGAGCGCTGCTACTTTGTTCCCTCTAGAGGGTATGAACATCTTTACACCCACCCTCCTCCGGACTCTTTGGTGGTCGACGCGGCCAATCAGAGAGAATGTCAAGGGTTTCAAGGATCCACCCCTAAAAACAGGGATGCCAAGAAGCTGGACCTGTTTGGCCGGAAGGTCTACTTGACAGCAGGCCTGCAACTTCGTATAGCCAATCAGCAGGCCATAGTAAGCCGCTACGGGCATAACAGCTGGTCATCTATGGCTAAGTTTACAGAACTTCTGCCCCAAGAAGTTTGGGGGGGGAGTTGTCTGCGCTTGTGGAGGAGGAGAAACTGGTCTCCCGAGCATCTTTGCAAGCGGCCTTGGATGTAGCGGATGCGGCCTCCCCCACTTTGGCCACATGGGTGGTTATGAGGAGAGGCTCCTGGCTACAGGTCTCTGGTCTTCCCCACGAGATCCAGCAGACCATTCAAGACCTTCCCTTTGAGGGTGTAGCTCTCTTCTCCGAGAAGATGGATAAGAGACTTCACAGCTTGAAGGACTTGAGGGCTACCCTTCATTCTCTGGAGCTTCACACGCCTGCTACCCAGTGCAGACATTTTAGGCCTCAACCTGCCCCTCGTTCTTACCAACCCCAAAACCGCCAGGACACTCCGCGTAGGCAGAACAGGAGCACTCAGAGGAGGTAACGCCCTCCCTCTGGACAAAGCTCGGGCCAGCCCAGGGTCCCACCGGGCTCTAGGCCACCCTTTTGAGGGTACGGTTGAGGACGGCTTGCCAGTACGACCTTTGGATCCTTCCCATCTTACTTTCTCGTCCCGTCTATCCCCTTTTTACTGTGCCTGATCTCGAATTACTTCAGACCGATGGGTGCTCTGCACGGTAGAGAAGGGATATTCCATCCAATTCTGTATCCCCCCCAACCCCCTTCCCGGACCCTCTTCAGGGACACCTCTCACGAGCAGCTTCTAATTCAAGAGGCGCAGTCCCTCCTCTCGGTAGGGGCAGTGGAGGAGGCTCCTCAGGAGCTAAGGGGCAAGGGTTTTTACTCCCGGTATTTCCTCATATTGAAGGCCAAGAGGGGCCTCAGACCCATACTGGACCTGCGACAGCTCAACAAGTACGTAAAGAAACTCAAGTTTCGCATGGTCTCACTAACCTCCATTATCCCCTCACTGGATCCAGGAGACTGGTACGCCACCCTGGACTTGAAGGACGCGTATTTTCGTATCGCAATAGTCCCACATCACAGACACTACCTCAGATTCGTGGTGAACAGAGGCCACTACCAGTTTGCCGTCCTCCCATTCGGACAGTCGACTGCCCCCTGAATATTCACAAAATGCATGGCCGTCGTCGTGGCTTTCCTGCGCAAGCGCCAGTTACAGGTTTTTTCATACCTCGACGACTGGCTGATCAAAGGTCGCTCGAGAGACCAGGTGGAGGCTCAGGTCGAGTTTATAAGGAGGACCTTCCTCTATTTAGGTCTCCTCCTGAACGAGGAGAAATCTACTCTGTCCCCAGTGCATAGGCGCGGTCCTGGACTCTACCCAAGCCAGGGCATACCTCCTGGAGGCCAGGTTTCGCTCACTTAAGGACATCATACAGAGCCTCAGACGGTTCCCCACGACGTCGGCAAGAAACCGTCTAAAGCTGCTGGGACACATGGCCTCCTGCACATACATGGTGCAGCATGCTAGGCTAAGGCTGCACCCACTCCAGTCTTGGTTGGCGTCGGTGTACCGACCAGCCTGAGATGCGTTGGACAGGGTCGTAACCCTGCCCCACCTGGTACTGGCTTGACCCTTGAATGGTTTGCGCAGGGGTGCCTTTTGCCAGCCCTCGCTCACCTTGGTGTCAGATGCCTCGGATCTGGATTGGGAGGGCTCACCTAGGGGACCTCAAGACCCAAGGCCTCTGGTCTCTGGTGGACGTCACTCTTCATATCAATGTCAAAGAGCTGAGGGCAGTGTGTCTGGCCTGCCACGCTTTCAAAACACACATAACGGGCACATGTGTTTCAATCCTCACGGACAACACCTTGGCGATGTTTTATATCAACAAACAGGGGAGTGCACACTCCTCTCCCCTGTGCCGAGAAGTCCTTGCACTGTGGGATTTCTGCATAAAGCACTCGATCCACCTGCAGGCTTCATACCTCCCAGGGGTGCGAAACACACTGGCCGACAGCCTCAGCCGGACCTTCAATGGCCACAAGTGGTCCCTTCGGCCGGACTTGGTGAGCTCAATCTTCCGGTTCTGGGGCTCTTCCCAGATAGACCTGTTCGCCACACTGGGCAACAGGAAATGTCAGACATTTTGTTCCCTCAGAAACCATGGCTCAGGGTCCATCGGGGACGCCTCCCTTCTTTCATGGGAGGTCTGCTTGCTATATGCTTTCCCACCCATCCCCCTAGTCCACAGGGTGCTCCTCAAGATCCGCAGGGACTGGGCCCGAGTCATGCTAATAGCGCCGGCGTGGCCGCGTCAGCACTGGTTCACCTCGCTCCTGGAAATGTCCATAGCGGCCCCACTCACCTTACCGCTGGTCCCTGACCTGATCACGCAGGACCAGGGCCGACTCCAGCACCCGAATCTGGAGTCGCTCCACCTTACGGCCTGGATGCTCCATGGCTAAGTGCCCCAGAGCTGTCTTGTTTGGACCAGGTCAGACAAGTCCTCCTGGGTAGTAGAAAGCCCTCCACCAGGGCTACTTACCTGGCCAAGTGGAAAAGGTTTTCCATCTGGGCAGAGCAACATAGTCAGTCACTGCTCCTCGCCTCCATACCGTTTATACTGGACTATCTCCTTCACCTACAGCATCAAGACTTGTCCTGATCATCAATAAGAGTCCACTTGGCCGCTATCTCCGCCTTCCATCCAGGCTCAGATGGTCTTTGCAAGCCCTATGGTCAGTCGTTTTCTCAAGGGTTTGGACAGGCTCTTTCCACACACATGTCAGCCTGTCCCTGCCTGGGACCTCAATTTAGTCCTCTCCAGGCTTACAGGCACGCCATTTGAACCTCTGGCCACCTGCTCCATGTTATATCTCTCATTCAAGGTTGCGTTCCTCGTGGCAATTACCTTGGCTCGACGGGTTTCGGAGCTCAGGGCCCTCACGCCTGAGCCCCCTTACACAGCTTTTCATAAGGATAAGGTCCAGCTCAGGCCTCATCTGGCTTTTCTCCCGAAGGTCATCTCCCATTTTCACATGACCCAGGACATCTTCCTCCCAGTGTTTTATCCCAAGCCACACTCCTCTGATAGGGAGCGCAAGCTGCACGCACTGGACGTGCGTAGGGCCTTAGCCTTCTACATAGAGAGAACGAAGTCGTTCCGGAAGTCCGTCCAACTCTTTGAAGCCAAGGCAGACAGAATGAAGGGCCTCCCGGTATCCTCTCAACGCATATCGTCATGGATAACGTCCTGCATTAGGGAGTGCTATACCCTGGCAAAGGAGCCCACTCCGCAGGTAACCGCTGACTCTACCAGGGTCCAGGCCGCCTCCTGCAGCATTCCTGGCACAAGTTCCTATTCAGGAAATTTGCAGGGCAGCTACGTGGTCCTCGATACGTACATTTACATCACACTGTGCAATTACACAACAGTCAAGGGACGATGCGGCTTTTGGGCGAGCCGTGCTCTTTTCTGTGGATAACTCTGACCCCACCTCCTGAGCTCTAGCTTGTGAATCACCCGCTTGGAATGGACATGAACAATCACTCGAAGAAGAAAAAACGGTTACTCACTTTCTCGTACCTGTTGTTCTTCGAGATGTGGTGTTCATGTCCATTCCAATACCCACCCTCCTACCCCTCTGTCGGAATAGTCGGCAAGAAGGAACTGAGGGGGTGGGGGATCGGCAGGGCCCGATATTGGGCGCCATGAAGGTGCCATTCCAGGGGGTGCCCAGGCCGGCCTTACACACGCTACTAGGGGAAAAATCTTCCGGCTGGCATGCACGCAGCGCGCACACACCTGCCTGGAATGGACATGAACAACACCTCTCGAAGAACAACAGTTACGAGAAAGTGAGTAACCCTTTTTTTCCCCATCTGGGCGGTGGCCCCACTGTTAGGCTACCCACACAGTTCAGTGGAGCAAACTTGCATTGGTAGCTACAGCTGGCCTCCTTGTGACGAGCCTAGGAGCCGGCACTAGCAGAGAGAAGGTACTGGAGCCATTGCTGCTTCAACTGCAGAGGAAGAGTCAGCAGGAAGGGGTCATTGAGCTGAAATAAAGACTATACTGAACCACAGTCCACCAGACTGTTGAGCTCCCAGGACTCCAGCAGTGTGTGCTACGCATGCGCACCTGTAGGGTTCCTCCTCCTTACCCGGACATGGCCCATGGGTTCTACACAGCGTGAGACCTTCAGGTAGGGCAGGAAGAGGACAGACTCCTGCACCCAGATCTCCTGGGTCCCAGCCCAGTGCCCTGTCCACTAGGTCCCACTATCTGCCTGTCTTTCCCTATTTCAGATGGCAGGTGACCTTTGTGGGGAAGTATTTCCTTCAGACACTGCCTGTGTTTAGCTGGGAGCTAGGGAGGGGCAACTGATACAGCACGCACACATCATACTGTGCCCAGTCACAACAGAGCAGAAACCCACCCAGCAATAAAGATGGAAATTAGCTTTCTCTGCTCAGCACTTGCATTTAAAGAGAAGAAGGTGGGGGGTGGGGGGAATACCACGCTGCCTAAACTGGAAACATTTAAAGGTATAATCTCCTTGCTTTGTTAATTAATAGTGATAATCTGTCCCTTCTCCCACTTGTTTCCTAATTGCTGGTTAGTAGTTTTTGTTTTAATTATATTTTTAATTCACTCCTAATCAAATCTTGGCTGACTTGCTTCATTTATTTAATTAATTTATTTTTTGGGGCTGTATGTGTGCATGTCTCTGCCTCTTCCCCACCTCCCCTTCTCTTCGTCTTCCTTCCTCCCTCCACCCTTCCCTCACTGTTCCTGAGCTGGACCTGATCCAGTAATCCAATTTGAATCCAATCTCTCAAGTCTGGAATTCTAATTTACAGATTGCAGAGAGGGAGTTGAACAATGCGCACACACCAGGATGGGAGTTTATTGTCTAATCTAATCAGGGACAATCAGATGTTTGTAACAAGTCTATGAGAACTGTATTGGGCCTATTTGCAGAGCAGTGTAACCAGCCTTCTAATAACGCTAACACGATTTAGGGCTTTGTGCACTTTCATGCAGATTATGTCGTACGTTTTCCTTTCTTCTTGTATGTATGCTTGGCAGAAGCCCAGCCCTGTTTGCTTTAAAACTTTGTAAGCTGCTTGGTGTGCTCTGAGGCTGCAGAGAGATGTGAGGCCGCACATCCTTCCATTGTGGTTTCTGCAGGGCCTGAGTGATGGTGCTAGAGGCACCAAGTGCCCTGTGTGTGGAAGAGACCGGAGTACTTCCTGAGCAGAGGCCTCTGCAGCTCGCTCCATGTGGGTCTTACAAGCAGCCACAGTGGTGTGCCATGTCTGTCACTCAGGATGCATTTGAGCTGCACTGCTGGGAAATAGGAGGCAGTAGGTCATGTATGGAGATACCTTATAAGTCTCTGCATTGAAGATACTTCCTAACCTTGTACATATGTGTATGAGCCCTCAGGCACTTTTGGCTGGGAGAGGATGTTGTCAAAGAATGAATAAATATACAATGGCCTTTTTTCTGTCTTGCTACAGGGCATGTAAAACCTGGTGCTTGGGTTTCGTAGATTTAATTGTTTTGGTTTATATGTAGAGTGTGCTTGGGCTGTGGGCTCCTTCAGTGGTTTTCTAGTGGTTAGAGCAAAGGTTCAGAGGCCAGGGAAATGCTGTGTTCCCCTTCCTCAAGCATAACTGGCTAGCCTTGGGCAAGTAGTTACTTTGTCTCCTTGTGCTTTCCTGGTCAAATAAATTCTCTCTCCTCCTTTCTCTATTATCACCACTAGTGTCCAGCTTTCATCAAAGAGCTGAGCTGCCTTGGAGTCGGTCACTTACTGTGGGTCTCTGCTGCTCAGCTGTCTGTACTTATGGGCTTGGCTCAGGGATTTATTCTGGGCTTCTGTATTTCCTCATGCTCCTAAAGTATTTTCTCTCTGGTGCTTGCTCCACACTTAAGTCTCTCCTGAGACAGGTATGATGCAGGCAGTTTCAGTATGCTTCTGTTCATTGCACTGTCCTCAGCTGTAGGCTCTGAACTCCTAAAGTTGCTCGGGTGGGGGGGGGGGCGGCCCAACTGCATTTGACTTAGAAGGTTGCATTTTCTAAATTGGCTGAGTAAAATTTGTCCTGGCACCTTTATGCCTGGCGTACGCATACCTGAAAGCACAAGCCCCGTGGGTGCTGGATTACACACACAAGCCTGGAGGTACAAGGTAGACTCTAAGCTCTTTGGGGCTCTTTGCCTTTTCATTCTGGGCCTGATTCTTGTTTGCACTAAGGCTCCTTTACACTACTCTGGCAGCATGCAGGAGCCTTAAAGGGGAGAGGGGGAATTCTAAGTACACCCTCTTTAAGGCTCTTCACACTGCCACAGTAGTGTACAGAGGCTTCCTTAGGGTAAGTGAGAATCAGGCCCTATGTGTCTGTACTCTGCCTAGCACAACAGGCCCTGATTCCTGACTGGGATCTCTTGCTGCTACAATGCAGATGTAATAATGGGGTGTCACAAATGATGTGGGTGCATCTTACAGGAGATAGCACCCTGTGAACATTTGGCCCAAATTTACAAATATATTTTTTTTAAATCTTGAGTTAAAAAATGTGGGGGGCTGCGGTCCCCTGTTAAGCTTTTTCATTCCTATTGTTGCAAGAGCCCTAGAGACCCCTGTAACTCATAGAATAGAAAGAGGGGTAGTTTTTTAAAACTTTGCCAGTAATGTTTGGCTTTGTATTTGACAGCACTTTGCTGTCATTCAGCTATCGCTGTCACTCTTTTTCAGGTTCCTGTACATAATTAGTGTTTCATGTTGTTTCTGTGGCTCTTTCTCCAGGGTAGTACCAGACTTTCTTAAAAATAGGTTTTAATGGACTGAATTTCAAGTTGGTAATATCCCTTTAAGCAACATAACAGCTATAGAATACTGAAGTGAACAACCCACGTACATTTAAAACCTGGCAAACCCTAGCTTCAGTTTCACTGTTGCTGTTTTTTTAAAAACAGCCAAGAACATGAAGGCGCTTTTGTACAGAATATACCCTAGAGTCCTGCGTAGTTATGAATATTCCCCTAGATGCAGATTGGCACTGAGCAGTGTTTATTAGAGAGGAAATTGGACATAGCCAGTTGATGCACTCTTTAGTCCCTGGAGACCTGGGTTTGCCTGGCTTAGGTTGTCGTGTAGTTTGTAGATGTTTGTCTTACCCACATTTACACATTAGTGTTAATTAATGTGTTCATACTAGTTAATGTTTGTAAAGCACTTTGAAGACATAAAGTGCTCTGCAGAGTCAGTGCTAAACATAATACATTTTCTGACCCAAAGCTTGGCATCGCTGGCAATCGCAGCTGCATCCCAGCTGGGAGTATATGCATGTTTAAATTCAGGACTGCTGTGCATGGGCAGAACTGCAGCCAGGATCTAGGTGCTTTGGTAGAGACATGTGGCGTCCCAGGGCTGGAAGGGGGCAGGAATGGAGGTCCTAGGCTCCAACACAGTTGTGCCTATGCACCTCAATCTTGACCGACAGCACCCCTGGCTCTTGCAGCCCTGGGACGCCACATGTCTCTACCAAATGCAGCTTTAAAAACCTCTGGCTCAGACACAGCTCTCCGTGCAGATCGAGGAACATACAAGGATAGAGGGGATAAATAAAATTTATGGCTGTAGGTACTCAAATGCTCAGTGTCACAGTAAGAAATGGAGAGACCGGATCTAGTCAGGAAGTGAGGTCAGAGAATGGAGTTTCAGCTTAATTCTACACTAGATAGGCAACTTTATGAGCTGCCAGCTCAGTTAGAGATTATAATTACTGTGGACATTTGTGCAGTTTTGGGGCATTAGCCTTTAGAGTCTTGAGAGCTCAGTTCAAATCCTGCCTTGTGGTCCAAGTGAAAGTGAATTTGGTGATCTCTGCTTAGGAGAGGTGCAGGACTGGAAGAGTAGGGGCAGGCGAGGAGCATTGGAAGAGCTGTATGGGTGACCCCTGAATTGGCATAGCAGAGGCTGGTGCAGGTCAGGAATGAGAGAGAGCCTCAAACCTGCATGAAGGCAGCTTTCACAGTCCCTGTTATGTGGCTTGACTCTATGCCACTAAACTCTATATAACAGGCAGCCTGCCTCATCCACCCTCTCTCTCTCAGTGCAAATGATGGGTGCCTGGGCTGCCCACACCTCTGTCTGCACCCTTGAAGCAGTGAGCGTGAAACATGGCAGCATCAGGCACAGCCCATAGCATAGAGCTATTACATATTCTCAGGGCAGCTGATGTCCATTAAACATTTGAGTGATATTGGAACAATGTACAAAATATCTACATTAGGTATCTAGCAAATCTTAATAAAAAAAAAAAAAGCCGACAAGAATGTAAATTGCACATACAATTGCGATAACGAGCTGCAGATAACATTAAAGAGATCGTATCAATTTAATGCAAGTTTAGTGCCAAGCTCTGTGATCCGCTCTTTAAAGAGCAATCCTTGTTAGGCAGTGGAATTTCAGCAGGAAGTATGTAAATTGCCTGAGCCTTCTGTACAAGCCATCTCTAAACCTACAACCTCGAGCTTCAAGAAAATGTCTGCTTCCTGGGGATGAATGAAAAGCTGCCCAGTTGCCATAATGATGATATCCTCTTTGTTTTAAAATAGGCTTCCCAAGCCTGCTGGCCTTTGGGTGCCTAACAAACTAGAATTAAAAATATACCTTACCACAGAGGCAGCCCAGCTCAGTAGATTCCAGAACCATAGGAGAAATCTCGAGCAATGCACCTACCAGCATGTAATCATGTGACTACCCACATGGCAAGTGAAACTGATGGAAGCAGAAGTCCTTTCCCCAGGACCATGCCTCACCTGGACACTGGTCTCTACTGCAGAGTGACTGGATACAGTGGTCCTAGGCTTCATGCTCTAATATTAAAGAGCTTGAATCACATTAGCCGAATAATGAGGTAATGGGGTTACAGACACTACGTGGGCAAAGACATTGTCTGCAGCAGCATGAGAGTAGCATTTGAGGGTAGATTTGAGCAGTCCTATAACCCAGTCTAGAACTTGCAGATTGGTACTTCTATCTGGGCTAATGCTTACAACAGTCTCCCATGTCTTCTGGGCCAGCTGACCTTTTCCCCCCTTAAATCTCTTCTTTAGAGCCCATGATTTCCATCTTATAGTGTTTTGATTTCTCCATACCCATTGCACCTGCTGAGATGAATTCAGCCAAATAAACCATCTTAAAATATTATTGTCTGAGCTGTGCAATCAGTCTCGAGCACAGTGTGACTCTGGTCCCCTTTTAGTGCAGGGCATGAGTTGCAAGTGAGATCGAGGGAAGTGATTATTCCCCTTTATTCGGCACTCGTGAGGCCACATCTGGAGTATTGCGTCCAGTTTTGGGTCCCCCACTACAGAAAGGATGTGGACAAATTGGAGAGATTCCAGCGGAGGGCAACTAAAATGATTAGGGGGCTGGGGCACATGACTTATGAGGAGAGGCTGAGGGAACTGGGGTTATTTAGTCTGCAGAAGAGAAGAGTAAGAGGGGGGATTTGATAGCAGCCTTCAACTACCTGACTGGGGTTCCAAGGAGGATGGAGCTAGGCTGTTCTCAGTGGTGGCAGATGACAGAACTAGGACTAATGGTCTCAAGTTGCAGTGGGGGAGGTCTAGGTTGGATATTAGGAAAATCTTTTTCTCTAGGAGGGTGGTGAAGCATTGAAATGGGTTACCTAGGGAGGTGGTGGAGGAATCTCCATCCGTAGAGGTTTTTAAGGCCTGGCTTGACAAAGCCCTGGTTGTGATGATTCAGTTGGGGTTGGTCCTGTTTGAGCAGGGGGTTGGACTAGGTGACCTCCTGAGGAGGGGAGGGATAGCTCAGTGGTTTGAGAATTGGCCTGCTAAACCCAGGGTTGTGAGTTTAATCCTTGAGGAGGCCATTTAGGGATCTGGCAAAAATTGGGGATTGGTCCTGCTTTGAGCAGGGCGTTGGACTAGATGACCTCCTGAGGTCCCTTCCAACCCTAATCTTCTATGATCTCTGCCTGCAATGTCTTCCTTTCCTGTCTCCTGTTGATGGTAATGCCAGTGCCAATCACTGGACAATCATGAGGCTTTAAAAATAATGTATATGGGTTTTTTTCTTTGCCTTCTAGATTTTGGTTCTTTAGGGATCATATTTTCAAGCTTTTTCCCCCTGCAATGAAGAGGGCAAGAAACATTTTTTTGCATGATACCTCAGCTTTAATTTTTAATCACCTGACTCCAGGAGCTGCAGCTTTAAGGAAAATATCAAACATTGTGAGACTTGCAATAAAATCATAAAAGAGTTGGCAACACTGTATGACTTCACTTGGCCCTGT
The DNA here is from genome assembly GCF_015237465.2 of Chelonia mydas. Lineage (NCBI taxonomy): Eukaryota > Metazoa > Chordata > Testudines > Cheloniidae > Chelonia > Chelonia mydas. The sequence continues at coordinate 46,603,130 of NC_057853.1, forward strand.
TGGTGCTGAAGCAGTGAGGTTGGTTCACACCCATTGCAGCATGAATGAATATGCATGCACACAATTAGCCTTGTTAAGCTGGACTCTGGAAACCATTTGTATTGCATAGCAACAACAACTTTATTGAACCTAACTTATGAGCAGTTTCACATTCTGACTTGCCAGTAGATGGCACACTTTGTATGAATGAATTATCTACATATAAACAGATATATCTCTTGTGTATACTATTGCCAGAGCAATCTTCACTACTCACTTTCGACACACATAAATGGAGATTCCCATAACTTTTATAGTTGCCATTAAGGTAGCTGGGTGAGAATTTAGATCTAAAGATTCAGCTTTGCAGAGGTTGTGGGTGGGAACTGATGGTGGGGGGGGAGAACCAAGTAACAATGTTGGGAGCAATATAAGCAGTATAAGTGCTAAATATTACACAAGCAAAACAGGGCCAGCTGTGGAGACTTTGGAGAGTACGTGTCCTGAAAAAAACCAACCTCAAGATAATATTTTTGCCTTTTCAAGCAACTTTCATCAAAGAAACTCAAAGCACTTCACAAACAGTAATAAATTAAACTTCACAACACTCTGATGTGGTGGTTGTGGCTGACAATCCCTACTTTACACATGGAGACACTGAGGCACAGAGCAGTTTCACATAGCGAGTGTGACAGAGCTGAGAGTAGAACCCACATCTCCTGAATCTCAGTGCAATGTCTGTAACCACGAGACCATTCCTGAAAGGTTATGACTAGAGATAAAATAGCAAAACTGCTGGAGAATGATGGTCCAAAGCCTCTTGTCTACGTACTTTTTTTGTATCAGAGTCTGCTACAGGGCCATGGGTTTTAAATGTTGGTGGTCAACCGTAAATTGTCTATTTGTATAATAGTGTCCAGCTGTTCTTTGCCTCCTCTGTACAAAACCACTGCTCTGCTCCTTTCTCTGCATGCTTTTGCAACCTGCTGGAGGATATGTGCTCAAGTGCAACTAAACGACAATTGAACAGTGAAGATGGGGATATGGGCAGCCTCAGTCCAGGATGCCCGTAACATGATATTATGGTTGCAGGGATATATTGTATCTTGACTCCACTCGCAACTCTCCCATGGTCTCCCTTTTTTTAGCCACAGACTCACACATGTACGTTTCTTAGGGAAAACCCCACAGTTCATCTCACTTTTAAACCGGTCACCATGTTACAGTACTCCCTGTTTCACTCATTGTATTACTCCAGCAGGGCCTGAACCCATTGGGCCTGCCATATACTGCTGTTCAGGTGTTGTCAGCAGCTGATAGATGAAGGGACTTAGGACAGCTTTTTCAAAACAAGTATGACTGATTGATCCATGGGTACATCACAAGTAGAGAGGCCAGGGTTAATATAACAACCGCCTAACCACATGTAGTTTGCAGTGTTGTTGTCGTGTTGGTCCCAGAGTGTGAGAGAGACAGGGTGGGTGAGGTAATATTGTTTATTGGCCTGTCTTCAATTGGTGAAAGAGAGTCAAGCTTCAGGACCTGAAGAAGAGCTCTGTGGAGCTCGAAAGCTTGTCTCTTTCACCAACAGAAGTTGGGCCAGTAAAAGATATTACCTCACCCACCTTATCTCTGAGAGTGTGTGTGGCATTAAATGGACACTTTTCTCATCCCTTGAAGACCTGGACTTCGCAGATGTCGCTCTCCTCTCACATACCCAACACCATATACAAGAAAAAACTCGACTCCACGCATTCAGTCAGCAAATTGGACTGAAAATCAACCGCAATAAGACAGATATCATGACCTTTAATATTGCCTCACCATCACCAGTACGGCTAGAGGATAATGTTCTCACCAATGGAGAAACATTCACATACTTGGGCAGCACCATCAGCCAGGATGGTGGAACAAGCCAGGACATCTGGAACAAAATCAGTAAAGCCAGGAACACCTTCAGGAACTTAAATACAGTCTGGAAATCATCAAAATACAGCACCAAAACTAAACTTAAGATTTATCAGAGCTGCGTACTTTCAACACTACTTTATATTGCAGAATGCTGGGGAATGAGAAAGCATGACATGTCCAAACAGTCTTCATTCCATGCAACCTGCCTCAGAAAAATCCTCCATATCTTTTGGCACAGAACAATCTCAAACCAAGATCTATTGACACAGTGCAGCCAAGAGGATCTGAGCACCATCATTGCCAGGAGGCGTTGGAGATTGATTGGTCATGTGCTTCGGATGGACACTGATTCCATCACCAGAGTAGCAATAAGATGGACACCTGAACGCAAGTGAAAACGAGGCCGCCCGAAAACAACATGGCAAAGAGCTGTGGAAGCCGAGCTGAAAAACCTGGGTCACAGCTGGGGAACCATTGAAAGATTTGCCAGAAACAGACAGGAGTGGAGGAGCTTCATCACTGCCCTAAACGCCAGAAGTGTAATAGGAACATGATGATGATGACCTTGTCTCTGAACACATAATGTTTACTTTGGCCTTGGCCTTTTCTTGCTAGCTCTGGGTAGGCTGCCAGATTTGGGGTGCATGAGGCAGCCTGACCACACAGCCTCTACCTCTACCTCTGATCTCCCCCACCACACTTGCTATCTCCCCCTGAATTCACAGGCTCTCTTATTCATTCCAAGATGTGTTGTTCACGATTTTAAAGTTCCTTGGTCAGATTTGGGACGTTGTACCTCGTCCATGTATTTCTTCAGGAGGGGCTGGTGGTAGCTTCCTTCGTATACTAGACAATTGAATTAAAGCCACTGCTGAGTTCCTGGAAAGCTGGGAAAGCTCAAGCTGCACTTAACCCTTCAAGGTTCCGTAGACCCAGCCCCACAATAACCTCTAACCATACAGAAATGTGTATAAAATTAGTCCAGATAATCCCCACATTGCTCATGCTTGAGTTTTCCCTGTGACATCACAGTGTCTCTGTCTGCCCCCTCCCCACCCAGACTAGATCCTCAATACCACCCCATCCAAGCAGTTTTTATTCCTTGTACGTTGAGCAGCAGTAAAACCCAAGCTGTAATAGCAGCCCTGCTAATTATATCACTGCAGATTTATTTCATGGTAATATTATTGCTGGCCTCAGGCGTCACCGCTATCATCAGAAAACATCAAATGATCACAGCTCCTTAGCTGCCTCCATTAAACCTGAGCAGAGCGTCTGGTCCTGTTTTTAAGTTTGTCTTTTGATGAGAGCCAAGGATTGATGGGTTGGTAAATGTGAGGTTCACAGAATGTGCCCTAAAGGGATTCTTGCCTAGCTATAGCAGCCATAAGGCACAGATGGCTGAATCGCTAGTGGAATGCATATTTGTTTTGGGTGGCGGGGAGTTATTTTAGAGTGTGTGCACCTTTTATCTCCTCCGGACAGGCCTTGCCCTCTCTCCTTACCTGAATACAGCCTGGGCTATGCAGCGTACCACGCATCCAGGGCTTGAATTGAGGGAGGATGGCTGTCCTACTGATTAGTGGAATGAACTGTGGAACTAGAGTGGGGGCTGAAACTTTTTTTTTTAATGAAAAATGTCTTTTTAACTACACAGAAATCTTGGCAATTTCCCGCCCCCCCCATGCTTAATTAAATGCAGCAAATAGAATAGACTCGGAGGGACGTTTGTGTCATTAATTTCTGCCCCAGTGAGGAATCTATAACCCTCCCCTCTGCAAGTTGCAAGCTCTACCTACTCCTCAGCAGATGAGACAGTGACCTTAAACGACAACCTGGTTTGCTGTGATAAATGCACAAGGTAGGTCTAGAAAACTCTCGCCCATTTTGCTGCCAAGTATCCTTGATACATCCTGACATGCTTTTGTCCTGTGGAACTCACTCCCACGAGAGGTCAGCGTGTCAAATATCATGGACGGTGTGTACAATGGGCTGGGTGATTTCATGACAGCAGACAGGTCTGGGTAACCAATGTTCACACTTCCAGGGGTCAGCTAATCACCCCATAATAAGAAAAGGAGTACTAGTGGCACCTTAGAGACTGACCAATTTATTTGAGCATAAGCTTAATAATAATACCCCATAATACTGCATATTGGGCTAAGTTCATTATGAGGGGGATTGTCATGTGACACTGATGCAATGTTTTGGTCATGCCAAAGGTGAGGTTCTTGTCTAGCCAGACCGCCGGTTTGATTCCCTGTGGGAAATCGGTAGAATGCCTGTTTTTGAATCAGCCTCTAAGGAAATGCCGAGCACAGTGCAGAAGCAGGACGATTATTTCTGATCTAAGGTTTAGCAAATGTCGAGAGCACTAGGTGGTGACTGATCAATCAAGGGTCCCTGTCAAAATCTATAAAAATAGCTCCGTTGGTGTTGACTTTACAATCTCTGGCTGTACAGGCTTCTTTGGTTACTGGGAGACAAGCTGAGGTAGCAGAATGAATGGGCCAAAAATCTTGACTGAGGTGGGGGTCAATAAATTACATGCAGACAAAAGACGCTTTACGCTCAGACTGTATCAATCTCCTAGTAATTTCAGCAAAACAGTAAGAGCAGAAATAGGCTGATAATTATTTAAATTGAACTCTGAGCCTTCAATATTTTTCCCCAAGTAACAGCGCTTCAGCACTTGTCCAGATGAGTGCTAATTTATCCAAATGGAAAGGTTTATTAAACATGTCAGCCAGTGCTTTAGTAATATTTAGGACAGCAATTTTACTTTATTATCTCTTTTAACAAAAGAAGGTCCGGGTTGCTAGAACCAGGCTGTTCACTGAAATAATCCTACAGGGAATGTTGGAGCCAGTTCCAAGCAGGGAGACCTGTCATCTATGCCCAGTCATGACTTACATTACCACTGTTCTCATTCAGTTTTGCCTCTGAATTGTGTGCAAATCCGGGACCTGACTCGAGTGGTGTTAAGCACAGAAAACTCACATGGACTTCAGTAGTGTTGCAGATGCTCAGAGTCTCTCCAGATCAGCTATTTGGGGGTGTTATTACAGGCTGCCACTATTGGAAACACTGAAACGGGCACAAGCTCACACAGATTAAATGGCACCTTAGAGACTAACAAGTTTATTTGAACATAAGCTTTCGTGAGCTACAGCTTACTTCATCGGATGCATTCAGTGGATGAAGTGAGCTGTAGCTCACGAAAGCTTATGCTCAAATAAATTGGTTAGTCTCTAAGGTGCCACAAGTACTCCTTTTCTTTTTGCAAATACAGACTAACACGGCTGCTACTCTGAAACAAATTAAATGGACTCTGAATCAGGCTCTCAAGTCAGTGGGAGTCTTTCTGCTGACTTCAGTGGGCTTTGGATGAGCCCATAAAGAAATTAGTTTCACCTCCCTTCTTGTCCTTGCCATCTGTTGTTCTTTGTAGTGCCCCATTATTTACCATCTTTATTGTCACTTGTTTGAGAAACACAAACACCCAAGAAAGATCGAAGCCTACCAATGTCCATCTTCTGTTACCAAAGGAAGTCGATCCTGTGGCTTGTACAGACCTGACCCTAATTGATACGCCTTTTTATGTTCACATTTTGTGATGATGTAAGAGAGTACATAGATAAATGCACAGGTAGGTAGATACAGTGTGGAGGTTTTGTGTGCTATGGCTTAACACAGGTAAGAATATAGATGCTTAGTGCAATAGATTCTGGGCTGATGGATCTACAAGCTGCTGATGCAGAGGTTTTTATTCATAGCTTAGTACCAGTCCATGGGTATTTCGTGTAATGTTGCTAAATGTGGGTAACTGTGCAGATATTAATTATTCAGTATAGAAAGGAGGCGACCCCTTTCTACATATGGTACAATGTAGTGATAGCTCATGGTCATTATTCTTTGTTATTTGTTTCTTGCATGTTACAAGATCAGCATTCCTCAAGCTGGTCTGGGGACTGTCTCATCTTAGCTGAGATCTGTTCAGTACATCTCTGATTTTCTTTGGCCACATAATTGTACCAGGGTTCTCTCTGGTGAGCCACCCTATTGTGGTGCATTTCCTTTGATGCTCCTGTTAAATATTCCAAATATATTTCTTTCTTTTGTAGATTTGAGGGAGGGTTCCCCGAGCACAGTTGTCCAAGATTTTATTAAAGTGTATAATAAGTTTTCTCTATGTATATACAGTAACTACTCACTTAAAGTTGTAGTTATGTTCCTGAAAAATGTGACTTTATGCAAAACGATGGTAAGTGAATCCAATTTCCCCATAAGAATTAATGTAAATGGGGGGCGGGGGTTAGGTTCCAGGGAATTTTTTTTGCCAGACAAAAGACATTATATACATAGACAGTATAAGTTTTAAACAGTTTTAAACAAACAGTTTAATATTGTACACAGCAATGAATGATTGTAAAACTTGGTTGAGGTGGTGGAGTAAGAGGGTGGAATATTTCCCAGGGAATGCCTTACTGCTAAATGATGAACTAGCACTCGGCTGAGCCCCCAAGGGTTAATACGCTGTTGTTAATGTAGTCTCACACTCTACAAGGCAGCATGGACTGAGGCAGGAAGGAGGAAACACAATAGATGGAGGGCAGTAGCTGCAAATGCTTCCCTGCAAAAACTGAACATGATGATCAGCCCATGCTATCCAGCTGGAGTGCACCTCTCCCTCCTCCTGACAGCACGTACACAGCTGCACAGGTGCTAACTTTCCAAAGTGCTGGGGGGTGTGCATGAGAGAAAGAGATGTGCATTGCCCCTTTAAGTACACTGACCCCAGTTCAAGTATGGTGCCCTTTTAAGTGGATCAGACAGGAAGCAACAGCTTCCAGCAAGCTCCCTCCTTTCTGTCCCTGAGCCCTGTCCCCCTCCTCTGCTTTGTGGAGTGCGGTACCAAGCGGGGGCGGGGGAGCAGGAGCAGGGGGACATCCTGATATCAGCACCCCTCCCCCAGCAAGCAGGAAGCTCCCGGGAGCAGCTCCAAGGCAGAGGGCAGGGCAGGAGCAGCAGGCAGCGGGGGAGGGACAGCTGAACTGCTGCTGGGCAGCTGCCGAGCCACATACCTTACAGGGAATTTAGGGGAGCTGATGGGGGGCTGTCCCCCACCTCCCCCGGTTCCAATCCCCACAAGGGGGAGCAGCTGCTCTTCCAGAGAATCCTGCAAGCAGTGGACAAAGCAGCCAGCTGCCAAACGTTGTTATAGGGGAGCATTGCACAACTTTAAATGAGCTTGTTCCCTAATAAATCAGCAATGTGTTAACCAGGACAACATTAAGTGAGGAGTTACTGTATCTCTGTGACCAAAATACTTGGATCTGTGGCTTCTTCCAAATATGTGGGTGGAGCTGGAGCTGTGGGTGTATATTGTTGAGCTACTGGAATGAAGTGGAAACATGTATTTACTTTATATTGAAAATCTCTCCATGGTGGGGAGTGTCATGGTTGTAGTGTCTGAATCTTTATCAGAGAATATCTACCCCAGAGCCATCTTCTGTGGTGCTCTGAAATTCTGCTGTCTTCTAGCCATTCCCCCCCCCCAAAGAGACGGGCGGCCTTCCAGGGTCAGACTGTCGGACTTTTGGAGCTGTGCTGTCCATGGCTGATGTAAGACCCGAGCCTGCAAAATAATGAGGTGGAATTTTCTAAAGGGCTGGTGCTGGCTGGACTCTGCCCCCATTGAAGTCAATAGTAAAACTCCCTTTGGCTTCAGTGGGAGCGGAAGGTGTTCAGCACCCTGCATGGTCTGGCTGTAGGGCAGCCTGCCACCTGCTGAATGGACTCCGCTGTTGGTATTCAGTACATTCACTAATAACCATGGTTCCCGGTCAGTGCTCTGAGGAGTGGTGGAAAACCCCCAAGGGTCTTGCCAGTGTGCTGTAAGTGTTCCTGACTCCACATTTTTTAAAATAATTTCCATCCTGTTTTAAAATTCAGTGTTGCGGTGTCTGGAGCTCTGCCTTCTAGGAAGGGACTTGGCAGGAGAGCCTGGTAGAGGTCTATGTTGTAAATTCTTCTTGTGGCTGCATGGCTGCAGTCTATTTCTAACACAAAGCTTTTTGCATGGGGCTCAGATTTGCAGGGGATTTCTCAGGCCTTTAGTACTGCATCAGAAATGGCAGGGTATTTGGCCATGCCGGAGGTATGGGGGCAAAGGCTATGCGTGCTGTGACATGACAGTGATGTTGAATGGCCCAGAGGAGGAACTGATGGATGGGCCCTATCTAGACAGCCTGCAAAAAAAAACCCAGATCCTGAGTTCCCGATCCCTCACAGTCCTCGGAGACCCTTCAAGTAGGTGGAATATTCTTTATATGATTTAAAATTTAGCTTCATGTCATGTTTGGGAGGTTAGACTAGGTGATCGGGTGGTCCCTTGTGGCTGTGAACTCTGTGATGATTCTGGTTTCCCGCAGGTAGCCAGGAAATCCAGCTGAGGAGTGGCTGAGAGGAAACTTGTCTTTTCCATTTCCTCATGTAGACAGATATGAGGTCAAGGCATCCTGTGTCCTCCTACTAACTCCACCCACCTTTTGGGTCAGGATCCTACATATGCCAGGTACAAAGTGGCCCACAGGACAAGGAGTGCTGAGATTGTGTTTGCTTGGTTGGCTGTCCCTAGCAGCAAGCTGGCGATCTAAGAGGGGACCATGAGCTCTGTGTCACCTCAGACATGCCCATTCTCCTCTCAGCCCCTGCTTTTGAGAGTTAGGCAGCGGATGCTCAATGGGCTGGAGGAATGATTCCTGCTAAGGGTGGAGGATGATGTCTGGTGCCTACATATGCTTGTGTGTTGCCTCTACTCACACTTGGCCTTGCGCTCCTTGCTGCATGCCACACAAGAGCTTATGCCTGGGGTTTATGAGCTACGTGCAGCCAAGTGCATTTTTCTGCCAGGCCTCTCGAGTCCCTGCAGTAGCAGAGCTGACTTCCCAAGTGCAGTGCCACTTTCACAAACTATTTTGTGGCTCAGGTGAGCCCTTGCTAATGAGCCCTGCTCTGTGCATTGCAGTGGTACCTGCCTGCTGGAACTTTCAGCCAGTCGGAACCCTCTTTTCATAAAGTCCGTTTTTATAAAGGTTTGTAATACATGGCCGCTGAAAACAGTTCCGGGGAGCAGACAAACATAAAACCCACCTATTGCTATTGATTTTCCATCATGCAGTCCTGTCGCTATTTACTGTCTCTGGCAGCCCTTTGATAGGAATATGAAATTCTCCAAATAGGGGATAGAAATGAAAATCATTTAAAAGGGAAACACTCACCCTCTGCATTATGGGAAGAGCACGTTCTGAAGCACCTGCCATCCCAAGGGAATGTACATCCTGACACCTCATTTAAAATAGAGAGAGATGGAAATGGAAAGATACAGGAAGGGGCCAAAAGGTTTGATATTCTTCTTGTTGTCTTTTTAAAAGTTTTAGCAAATAGAAATGAAACAAACTCTGGGATTCCATATTGCTGTTCTATACCCCTTTATTGCCACCTTACTCATAGCATAGGATTCCCTGCCCACCCTCCTGATGGTCATTTAGATTTTGTCTAAAATAAATCCCAGACAAAGGCTATCCAGATTAAATGATGGTTCTGCTGTTTCACTGTGCCTTGGAAAAGGATGGATGTTTGGTGTCTGTATGAAGCTCTGTAGCTGTATTCTGGTGGCACTATGCTATAACTCCTCTGGAGAGGGGGACTTAGCTACAGTCTGTGTGTACAGATTTGCCGCAGTCGTGGTAGAGCTTTTTCAAGACAGGGCACTGTGTGGCTGCAGTGTTGTGATGGTGCGTTGCAGGAGTCCACAGGGACCTGTGTGACTGGACACAGAATGGCACAGAAGTCACTATTGTCCAGGGCCCTGTGAACTCCGATTCAGTGTCTGCAGCCCCAGGGTTTGCCATTTCAGGTATCTGCTGCCGAAACCCTGCTCCTCTTTGCTTTGGGGGCAGGTTTGCTGCCTCTGTCACCTCCCTTCAAGGTAAGGTGTAATCAAGCCAAAAGCTTTTGTATTCACAGATTTAAGATCCCCACTTGATTGCCTGGTCAGCCCCCCACTCCCTGTCCCCAGAGCCAGAAGGTAGTCAGTTCCAAGCCCGTCCCAGCAGCTAGAAAGAGTCAGGTGGGAAAGGAGCTGGAAGGAAGGAATGTGGCACCTTCACCCCAAGTTTTTTTATCAAAGCTCCCTCCATCCCTTTAGTGGCAAAGTAATAAGAGGATCCTGTGTTGAACTGACAGCACCAGCATGGTCCATGGTGCTGCAGGGTGTGGAAATGCCTTCTGTGGTCGCAGCACTTGGTACTGTGGCCACAGAGCTGCATTTCTAGGGAAACAATCCTACTCTTCTCCTGCCTGATTTGAGGGGCCCACGAGTGGTGGTTTGCAGGCTCTGTACCTCCTATCTAGCCTCTGAGATTCATTAGATTTCTTAACCACCCTCCTTCAACAATAAAGAAATCGATATAGTGATAAAAACGTTCGCCTGACTACTCAGGCTTTCATTGGCGACAAAGGCCCCAATTCGTCAAAGCACCGAATCACGTGCCGAACTGTAATCGCACAAGTAGTCATGCTGATATTGATAGGATTGTTCATGTCCTTCAAAGTGGGATTTTTAAAGGTACCTAAGGGATTGGGCTCCTCACAAGCCCTGGAGCAGTGGTTCTCAAACTTTTGTACTGGTGACCCCTTTTACGTAGCAAGCCTCTGAGTGCGACCCCCCCCTTATAAATTAAAAACACTTTTAGATATATTTAACACCATTATAGATGCTGGAAGCAAAGCAGGGTTCAGGGTGGATGTTGACAGCTCGTGACCCCCCACGTAATAACCTCACGACCCCCTGAGGGGTCCTGATCCCCAGTTTGAGAACCCCTGCCCTAGGTTGTTGAGCTCTAGAGGTTTAAGAAGATCAGAGTGTACTGTAGAGGCAGAAGGGGCCTCAAGAGGTCACCAGGTCCAGCCCCCTGTGCTGAGGCAGGACTGCACAAACCTTGGAAGCACCAAAGGATTTGAATTCTGTTCTGAGTTGTTCATTTATTGGTTTATTTTCATAGGTAGGAAGAAGTATAAAATGAGAAAGATAGGGAGATGTGGAGCTGAGCTGAACTCGTACAGCTTTTGGTCTTCCATTTTCCAGAGTGGACCCGTATATGCTGCAGGAGGAACATAAGTGAGGATTTTCCTGGCAGGAGGTCATTTTCTAGCACTCTGCTTAGGTGCATGGGGCCAGATCTGAATCTGGAATATGGGAAACAGCTGCATTGACTTCAGTGGAGTTTCCTGCATTTGTACCAGCTGAGGACCTGAGCTCTGGAGTCTAGTGTACCTCCATCCACAGTACAGCCTCACAGCTCTCACTACAGGTCTCTGCAGAAAATTCCACCCTTAAAATAAATTAATTACTGAAGCACTCTGCTGGATCACAGCCTAGCTGTACTAGGGTTTGGAGTGAATGGCAAGTCTGGGTCACGTGCTAATTGGGTAGAGAAGCTCTGTGATGTTCAGGGTTGGCTTTTAAAGTGGGGGAATAACCCTTTGTGGCAGGGCTAGTAATGTGCCCTTCCTTGGAGAGATGTAACTGCAACAAAGCACTTGCTTTCTAACCTTTCCCCAGGATATCTGCAAGCTTTCTACCAGACTAGACTCTTCCCAGTGGCTGTAGCTGATGAGGCAAAAAGGAAGGGGACTGATTGGATGTATTATTGCAGAAAGCTGCTGGCTAATTTACCTAATCCTTAGCACTGAGGAAAAATTCTAAAGTGCCTCTCTCATCACACAGCAGCTGCAATTTACATTGGAAGGGAGGGGTGTGTGTGTGTGTGTGTGTGAGGTTTTTTTTATGTACAGCTTGATTCCCTCCCTCCCCCTACCATCTCTTGTTTTGGGGGTTTAGAAAATATCCCACTTCCACTATTATTTGCTCCCCTCTCACTCTCTTCCCTGAGTGAGGGAGAATGATGTGTTTTGCAGTAAGAGACCAGACCTCCAGGGACACTAGTTATTTCCCAGATGGAGGAGGAGCCATTTTGCAGACTCCTGGGAAGGTTAAATTTCCTTCCAAGGACTCGAGTGGTTGGAGGAGGATTCTCCATTAGAGCCTATACGTTTATAAAAAATAAATGTAATGATCCCTCCCTCCTCCATTGTTCATTTGCTGCTTTTGGGGCTCTGGACTGATTCTTGTAACAAGGTTAGGGCTCCCTCTTTAAAAGGCCTTGTATTTTCTGTAGGGATTTGGTGCTTGGGAAACGTACGCTCTTTAATGGGATTGTCCTTCTGAACAGAGATTGATTAAAACGGCCTCAGCTGCACCCTCTGAACAAGAGGGACATGGCTGAGAAACAGCTGATTACAAAGCAGGTTTTCCCTGGTGCTGAAACTTTAATGATTGGCGTTGGGGGGACTTGTTCACCCAGAGCAGAATCACACATGATTCCTTCCAGCAATTTGGGCTGGGGCTGCCTTTGTACTGTTGCTCCTTTTTGACCTGAACAACTTGCCAGTGTTCAGGGGCTTGTGGATGGTTTCTGTTAGGGGGAGAAATTGATGATAGGTATTTCTTTGGTGCAGTCCTGTCTTTTTAGCAAAGAATGTGCACAAGGTCCAGTTTCTTGGGCCATAATAGGAATTGAGCAGGAGGCACTTTCTCTGCTCGTAGTTCCAAGCCTCTTTTCAGTCAGCACTCTGCCCCAAAATCTCTCTAGACTTTTTCTCAGTCCCTCTCTTCCTGTCTGCTTTACTTTTTGGCTGATTCTCTCTCTCTGGCTGCTTCTGGGTGTTTCTGCTCACAGACATGCACCTCCATCAAACAATGCCCTGCGAAACCCCGCTACCTACATAGCTGGACTCCTGACTGGCCTGGCATGCGGCCTGTGTTCTGGATTGGGGCTCCTGTTTCAGTATCTTACTCCAAAAAGGAGATTAATTGCTCTTACATTTATCCTGAACGAAGAGCAGCTATCATGGCCACCAGCTTCGAGACTTCACCCAAACTCTGTCATACCAGCGCAGTGCAGTGCTTGACTGGATACTGCAACCATTATGTAGCAGTGGCCATCTTATTCTGGCCCGGCTCCCTCATGCTACCCCTGAGACCTCACCCAGGCTTCCCCATTGTTCAGTTCTTCTCTTCTATTGTGTTCCCAGAGCCTGGTGCCATGTGTGCACCATCTGCTCCCTCCCACTGTGGGTTGTGGGACTGTGCCCCTTCCATTATCCAGCACTGAGCTGTGTATCTGATGGGTACAGCACCACAATGGCTGGGGACTGATGGTTCTCTGTAGCTGGGAATTAACCCATCTGGATGTGATAGAAACCACCCCTTCTATGTGACAGCAAGGAGCAAAGTGAGCTGCTGTGCTCTGAGCAGAGGGAGGAGGTTTGCTGAGAGAGCAGTAGCAGAGCCAGGGACACAGAAGGCTGTGTATAAGATGCCAGGTACCAAGTCCCGATCGAGCTGACCTGAAGAAAAGAACGCAGCCAATGACTTGGTTGCACTCCCCGAGGAACACCACCTCTCTGACTTTATTTTTAGAGCACGACTCTACGTCCCATAGAGCAATTCATGCGAGAGCTAAAAAAAAATCTGTTAAACTTCTTCCCATTAGGGTATAGCAGACAACCCAACCGGTCCCATTCAAACTGCTTTGGGAGAGAAGATGAAGCACAGATCAATGTTTTCTGCCCACAAGATACTAGGCGACCTCTGTCAAGACACTATTACTGAGAAGCCCAATGGAAAGGAGAGAGTCAGAATGGTGAAATTATGCTGTACCAGACTGCACTTTCAGCAGAAGAATGAACAAAATAAAGAATTCAGTGAAACTAAATGGGGGCACGAGTAATGCCAGACAGTCATCAGCAATGCATTCAGAGCACAATTACAAACACAGGGAGACTGAAAGGGGCTACAGCTCCGTCAGAGAGAGAATCAGTGCTGCTGGAATTGGCCATAGCCTGGGAAGAATACTGAGTGGAGGAAAGTGGACTTCATTGTATAGATTGGACAAAAAGACCCTGGTGACGTGCTCCGCCAAAACCTAGGTGATTAATGGCTGGCTGGCTGCACGACAGAGCACATAAATGCAGGCAGTGGTCATGCTGGCCCGGGTCAAGCTGAGAAAATGGGTAAATGAGTGCAGTGCTTAAGAGAGGAGTGCTCTGGGGTCAGGTCCATTAGATAGCCAGGCTGCTAAAGGAATAGGTCTCTTCCAGGCATGCACTGTCCCTGTTTTCAGCAGTAATGTATGTAGTGGAGTGATGGGGATTGTCTTGTCCCAGGGAAGGTTTTATATGCTCTCTCTTCAGAACCGGAGAGCCATTCCCCAAGCCTCCACTTCCTCAGTTTAACTCAGAATTTGGAGAACCCTTTTATCCTGCTGTAGAGAATCCAAGACAGACCCAGCACATACCACTTTTGTTAACTCTCTGAGGCTAGGCAGGTCCAGAGGGGAGATGGGGGCAGTTCTAGCTATCTGCAAAGAACAGCAAGGTGCTGCTTTATACAGACACAGGGCACAAACTTCATGGTAGTTTCATCCCAATCCGTGGCCAGATTCTTCAAGGAAATGCCTTAAGGTTTGGTCTCCGATGTCTCCTTCAAAGACCTTAAAGTGGTGCTCGATTCATTTCAACCTACTTATCGAGGCAGTGGATGAGTGTGATTTATGTCTAGGGCCCTACAAAATACGATGCCATCCTTACTCCTGCGCTGCTGCTGGCAGTGGCTCTGCCTTCAGAGCTGGGCTCCCGGCCAGCAGCCACTGCTGTCCAGCTGCCCAGCTCTGAAGGCAGTGCCACCTCCAGCAGCGCAGCAGAAGTAAGGGTAGCAGTACCACAATGCCCCCCTACAATAACCTTGTGACCCCCCCACCACTCCTTTTGCAGTCAGGATCCCTACAATTACAACACTGTGAAATTTCAGATTTAAATAGCTGAAATAATCAAATTTACGATTTTTAAAATCCAATGACTGTGAAATTTATCAGAATGAACTGTGAATTTGGTAGGGCCCTAGCTATGTCCATTAAAATTCTCCACGTAGGAGCTATCTGTTGGACTGAGTTCCTGATGGTGTGGCTGATGTGGTTAGGTCCCTTCACAAACCTGGTGGCTGAACTTTTTGTGGTTTTGTCCTCACCCACAACTGTTTCAGATTTGGGGACAATTTATGCCTTCAAGTCAGCAGGACTACTGTGGGTACCCGCATGGCCCCATTGAGCCTCTGATGGTGGACTTTCACCTGCACATGTACCAATATGATATATGCCATCATGTGTCAGCCATGTCCCTCTGCCATGTACATTCACCAAACCTGACAGTCTCTACACAAAAGAATAAATCGACACAAATCTGAAATCATGAATTATAACATTCAAAAACCAGTAGGAGAACACGTCAATCTCCCTGGTCACTCAATAACAGACTTTAAAAGCGGCAATTCTTCAACAAAAAAACTTCAAAACCAGACTCCAACAAGAAACTGCAGAACTAGAATTAATTTGCAAACTGGACACCATCAAATTAGGTCTGAAGAAAGACTGGGAGTGGATGGGTCTTTACAAAAACTAGTTTCCTCATACTAATTTCCCCCTACTGTTACTCTCACCTTCTTGTCTACTGTTTGAAATGGGCCACCCTCATTACCACTACAAAAGTGATTTTTTCCTCCCTTGGTATTCTACTGTTAATTGAATTGTCTCATTAGCACTGACACCCCCCCCCCCACACACACTCACTTGGTAAGGCAACTCCCATCTTTTCATGTACTGTGTATATATACCTGCTACTGTATTTTCCACTCTTTGCATCTGATGAAATGGGTTTTAGCCCACGAAAGCTTATGCCCAAATAAATGTGTTAGTCTCTAAAGTGCCACAAGGGCTCCTTGTTTTTTTTTATAAAAATGTGTGTTACACAGAATGGAATGGAATCCAGGAGCAGTCACACCAGAGCTGTAAGATCAAGGGACTCTTCCCTCCCTTCACCATGACTTGACATTTGCAGCTCAGAATAGCAATGGGATTTTTCTGCTACCCTCTCGCGTTGTAAACATGTCTAATGTTCACTCCTCGGTCTCCTTAAGCATTTGCATCCCAGGATTCCCATTAAATATCTGTGTGTAATTATGTCTTCCCTCCCCTCCCAGAGGGCAGCGGTTTGACCAACTTGAATGTTGTTTTTACTTTTCTGCCTGTATTTCAACTCTCTGAGCTTCCTGGTGTTCACAGAGCCTCTCTAGTTACAACCCTCGGCCCCTTCAGGGAGTTGTTTCTTTCCCTTGACAGATCACAACAGACTTTGTGAATTGTGACCTGGCCGAGCACTACGCGCCACAGATCTCCACTAGACTCATCCCCAATTTGGTACCTTTCTCAGTCACATTTCTATAGTTTATAGAGGATTAATAAATTGTCATAGAGTGTAGCGGGTCACTAAGTTACCTACAGCCATGACTTATAACCATCTGTAACACACCATCTACTGGTGTGCCTAGAACACAGGCTACTCATATCTGTAACATGCTTATAACATCTATTAGAATCATCAGACTGGAAGGGACATCGAGAGGTCATTAGGCCAGTCCCCTGCACTCATGCCAGGACTAAGTATTATCTAGACCATCCCTGACAGGTGTTTATCTAATCTGCTCTTAAAAATCTCCAATGATGTAGATTCCACAGCCTCCCTGGGCAATTTATTCCAGAGCTTAACCACCCTGACAGGAAGTTTTTCCTAATGTCCAACCTAAACCACCCTTGCTACAATTTAAGCCCATTGCTTCTTGTCCTAACCTCAGAGGTTAAGAAGAACAATTCCCCTCCCTCCTCCTTGTAACCACCTTTTATGTACTTGAAAACTGTTATCATGTCCCCTCCCAGTCTTCTCTTTTCCAGACTAAACAAACCCATTTTTTTCAGTCTTCCCTCATAGGTCATGTTTTCTAGACCTTTAATCATTTTTATTGCTCTTCTCTGGACTTTCTCCAATTTGTCCCCATCTTTCATAGAATCATAGAATATCAGGGTTGGAAGGGACCTCAGGAGGTCATCTAGTCCAACCCCCTGCTCAAAGCAGGACCAATCCCCAACTAACTCATCCCAGCCAGGGCTTTGTCAAGCCTGACCTTAAAAACTTCTAAGGAAGGAGATTCCACCACCTCCCTAGGTAACGCATTCCAGTGTTTCACCACCCTCCTAGTGAAAAAGTTTTTCCTAATATCCAACCTAAACCTCCCCCACTGCAACCTGAGACCATTACTCCTTGTTCTGTCATCTGCTACCACTGAGAACAGTCTAGATCCATCCTCTTTGGAACCCTCTTTCAGGTAGTTGAAAGCAGCTATCAAATCCCCCCTCATTCTTCTCTTCCGCAGACTAAACAATCCCAGTTCCCTCAGCCTCTCCTCATAAGTCATGTGTTCCAGTCCCCTAATCATTTTTGTTGCCCTCTGCTGGACTCTTTCCAATTTTTCCACATCCTTCTTGTAGTGTGGGGCCCAAAACTGGACACAGTACTCCAGATGAGGCCTCACCAGTGTCGAATAGAGGGGAACGATCATGTCCCTCGATCTGCTGGCAGTGCCCCTACTTATACAGCCCAAAATGCCAATGGCCTTCTTGGCAACAAGGGCACACTGCTGACTCATATCCAGCTTCTTGTCCACTGTAACCCCTAGGTCCTTTTCTGCAGAACTGCTGCCGAGCCATTCAGTCCCTAGTCTGTAGCGGTGCATGGGATTCTTCTGTCCTAAGTGCAGGACTCTGCACTTGTCCTTGTTGAACCTCATCAGATTTCTTCTGGCCCAATCCTCTAATTTGTCTATGTCCCTCTGTATCCTATCCCTACCCTCCAGCGTATCTACCTCTCCTCCCAGTTTAGTGTCATCTGCAATCTTGCTGAGGGTGCAATCCACACCATCCTCCAGATCTTTCCTGAAATGTGGTGCCCAGAACTGGACACAATACTCCAGCTGATGCCTAATCAGCGTGGAGTGAAGTGGAAGAATTACTTCTTGTGTCTTGCTTACAACACTCCTGCTAATACCTGCTAGAATGATGTTCGCTTTTTTTGCAACAGTGTTACACTGTTCGCAAAAAGAAAAGGAGTACTTGTGGCACCTTAGAGACTAACAAATTTATTTGAGCATAAGCTTTCGTGAGCTACAGCTCACTTCATCGAATGCATTCAGTAGAAAATACCACTGAATGCCTCCGATGAAGTTTGCTGTAGCTCACAAAAGCTTATGCTCAAATAAATTTGTTAGTCTCTAAGGTGCCACAAGTACTCCTTTTCTTTTTGCGAATACAGACTAACATGGCTGCTACTCTGAAATCTGTTACACTGTTGACTCATATTTAGTTGTGGTCCACTATTACAAGCAGATCCCTTTCCACAGTACTCCTTCCTAAGCAGTCATTTCCCATTCCTAAGTGGAGTACTTTGCATTTGTCCATATTGAATTTCATCCTATTCATCATTTACAGTAGAACCTCCGAGTTAGGAACACCTCGGGAATGGAGGTTGTTTGTAACTCTGAAATGTCCATAACTCTGAACAAAACATTGTTCTTTCAAAAGTTTACAACTGAACATTGACTAAATACAGCTTTGAAACTTTACTATACAGAAGAAGAATGCTGCTTTTAACCATCTTAATTGAAATGAAACAAGCACAGAATCAGTTTCCTTACCTTATCAAATCTTTTTTTTAAAACTTTCCTTTTATTTTTTAGTAGTTTACATTTAGCACAGCACTCTACTGTATTTGCTTTCTTTTGTCTTTGCTGCTGCTTAATTGTATACTTCTGGTTCCAAATGAGGCGTGTGGTTGACCAGTCACTTTGTAACTCTAAGGTTCTCCTGTATAAAGTTAATTAGTGGAACATTGTCATAGCGTGTGACCCATTGCTCTTTGTTTCCAGCCCATCAGTCCGTGTTACTTTGTTCTTATCCAAGTCAACAGTAGTTCATTCGTGAGGTAAGATTTTTGAGGGGCTGAATTAAAGGCTTTATTATAATCTGAATGTCACATCTACCACTTTTCTCTCCTTGCTGATTTTGTAATTTTATATATTTAAAAAAGCAATCAACTTTGCTGCACTATTATTGCTGCTGATTGTTCAATTCCATTATCCTCTAGCCTCTTAGATCTTTTTCTTAATGTTTGTTCCACTATTTTACTAGAGGTTGAAATGAGTCTAATTCCCAAGATACTCTTCTTTTTTCCTTTTTAAAATTTAGATTAAACAGATCAAGGTTATTAAGCATTGAAAATCAGAGAGTCAATAAAACAGAACTATGGCAACTAACATACATTTCTCCAGAAGACCATTGGTGTGTTTCTTTTCCCCCTTGCTCCTAATGAAGGAGCGTAAGGGCATCTGGGGTAATGAACAATTCAATGCAGGTCAAACAAATGTTTCTTAATAGGAAGTATCATTAACTTGTGGCACTTGCTGCTCCAGGATGCTGTTTGAGGCAAAAAAGTTAGTAAGTGTGATAAAGTTCCTCCTCTACCTTGGTGGGTCCTGCGCTTATTGGGGGATTT
Organism: Chelonia mydas; assembly: GCF_015237465.2. Taxonomy (NCBI): domain Eukaryota; kingdom Metazoa; phylum Chordata; order Testudines; family Cheloniidae; genus Chelonia; species Chelonia mydas. Next base: position 46,622,582 of record NC_057853.1, read on the forward strand.
TGCTCGCCTCAGAGATTCACAGTAGCCCTCAGTTTGGCCACTTTCATGGCTCAGATCTGCCGTTCACTCAGATAACCTCATCACTAGCCAACATGGGGAAAAAAAGAGTAAGAATAATCCCCACAGTCTCCGCTGATCTACCATGTGGGTCAGGGAACAGCCTAGAGACCTTCCCCTCCGGTGGAACCTCCTGTGTTGGATCAGGAGTTGGGAGGTTTGGGGGGAACCCGGGCCCGCCCTCTACCCCAGGTTCCAGCCCCGGGCCCTGTGGACTGCAGCTGTAGAGAGTGCCTTCTGGAACAGCTGTGTCACAGCTACAATTCCCTGGGCTACTTCCCCATGGCCTCCTCCCAACACATTCTTTGTCCTCACCACACAGGATCTTCCTCCTGATGTCTGTTAACGCTTGTACTCTTCAGTCCTCCAGCAGCACATCCTCTCACTTCCAGCTCCTTACACACCCCTCACTAACTGGAGTGAGAGACTTTTTAAACCCAGGTGCCCTGATTAGCCTGCCTTAATTGATTCTAGCAGCTTCTTGATTGGCTGCAGGTGTTCTAATCAGCCTGTCTGCCTTAATTGTTTCCAGAAAGTTCCTGATTGTTCTGGAACCTTCCCTGTTACCTTACCCAGGGAAAAGGGACCTACTTAACCTGGGGCTAATATATCTGCCTTCTATCACTCTCCTGTAGCCATCTGGCCCAACCCTGTCACATAAGGCACAAAAAAAGATTAAATATTCTTATGAACAAGAATAATGGACCTGATTCTGTCACCTTTTATGTGCAATAATAGTCCTTATTCCCTGAAGTGGTGACTCTGAAAATCATTGGGTGTGTTCCATGTGACGAAGGCTTTCTGGATCAATCCTGGCATCTGTAAAATGTAGCATGTAAATGGATGTAAATGAGAGAGCCTATTCCAGTCACCGGCTAGGATCAGGAAAATGAATTCCCTTCTCTCCATTGGGTGGTACAGCATATGTAAGTGCAGCATTGAGGGCAGGGTGTGTTGTGTCTTGCTCCCAAAGCATTAGTAAGATGTAACAATTGGTGGGACACTGGGCCAGTTGTACTGTAGCAACTCTTCTGTTCTGAAAGATGTGTTGAAAGAAGGGCACGTCTTTGACCGTTCCGCTCTGTACTCCCAGAACGCATGGAGGGGAGACCTTTGCAGTTAAAAACACAGGTAGTGTCAGGAATCAAGGCCTGCAGACTCAGCCAGTCTCTGAGCTAATGAGTGCAGCTGGTCTGTGGTCGGCTGCCTGACTGGTTGGAAGAGTCAGCAGACTGGCTCTTAAGCCTAGCAGCAGCAGTTCAGGGTTGCTCGTAAGAACAGCCATACTGGGTCAGACCAAAGGTCCATCTAGCTCAGTATCCTGTCTTCTGACAGTGGCCAATGCCTGGTGCCCCAGAGGGAATGAACAGAAGAGGTAGTCATCAATTGATCCTTCCCCTGTCGCACATTCCCTGCATCTGGCAAAGAGAGGCTCTAGACACCATCCCTGCCCATCCTGGCTAATAGCCATTGATGGACCTATCCTCCATGAACTTATCTAGTTCTTTTTTGAACCTTGTTATAGTCTTGGCCTTCACAACATCCCCTGGCAAGGAGTTCCACAGGTTGACTGTGCGTTGTGTGAAGAAATACTTCCTTTTGTTTGTTTTTGCTGCCTATTAATTTCATTGGGTGACGCCTAGTTCTTGCTCAAAGTATATGCCCATGGCTGTGATCTCTCCTGCTCCTGTTTGTTCCCTGCCTTGCATCCTGCCTTGCGTCACTCCAGATAACCTGGTTCCGACCCTCAGCTCCGATTCCTCACCTCTGACTCTGGCTCTGACCCTTGGCTTTAGGATTTGGCCTCTTGCTCGTGTTCTGACCCTTGGCTCCAATTCCTGGTTGCGGATTCCTGATCTAACCATTGGGCATGACTTCTGCTCTGACCATTAGGCCTGAGTTCAGCTCCCGCCACTAAGCACTACTGCCTATGGCCCAGTCAAGTGGCACAGTGATAACTTTGGGAATGATACTTCCATTGGGAGAAAACCCCCTGAAGCCCAGCTGGCATTTCAGTGGTTCTGGGATGTTTATGTGGACAAACCCTGTAGATGTGGCATTTCAAAGAGTGAGTCCGGAAAAGGTGCCAGGTGTCCCAGGAACAACATGATGGAGTGGGCTGTGGTGACAGTGCTGAGCCCGTCATATATTGGTTTCCCAGGCAGCTGCACTTCTGCATCTCTAACAGCCAGCACGGCTGCTTCTCCTAGTTATTTCAGGTGCATTTTAACAAGTGAACCTGGGAAATGTGGCAGAGGGCTGTAAGTAGTCATGCCAGGGGCAGGCACACACCTTGGAGGAGATCCTGCCCCTTGGGTTCTGCATGGGGAAGGCGAAGGGGGTGTAAGGAGCCCAGGTATCAGAGGGTGAGAGGTAGCTGGTCTCACTCCTGCTGCCCTGCGCACCCTTGCAGGGGGCCCATCTGGCCTCCCAGATGGCTACTGCACGCACTGCGTGCCCTGTCTAGTCGGGGACATGCAGTGCTTCCTTTCCAGAGCCTCAGCAAACTGTATGTCATGTGCCCACGCCCCATCTGATGGGATGCTGCACTGGTTATCAGGATTTCTGGAGGGAAGGAGGCATCTGCCCCTCACTGGGTTGGCCAGGGTAGGTCTTCTCCATCCATTGCTGCTTAGCTTTGCTGATGCTGACCCGTGTGACTGCTTTGTATCTGAGATTCCTCCTAGCCCTGAAGTGGACTCTAGATCAAGGCAGATGGCTATCTAGTGAGAACCTCCTTATTTCTTGTTCCTTGGGCACATGTATCCATCTCTCCCAGCTTTCATGGCTTTCCTGTCAAACTGGGGTATTGTTTTTCCTTCTCAGAGAATTGTTTTTGATTAATGGCTGAGAAAATGGAAAGGAGAGAGATGAATTAACTCACAAAATGTGCATCACTCTAATGGGGTTTTAAGATGTTTGGGGTCCCCCACCCCCACTTGCTTTGCTATTGCTTTTAATTTTTTCTCCCTTAGAAATTAAAAGGCAGTGTCTTAAACAGTAAATGTATTTTTATGCATTATATCCATTATATGCATTAAAAGATCTTGACCATCCATTTCCAGCTCTTGGAAGAAAAGTAATATATTGTGCCGATTAGGATCCAGTGTGTGGAAATTAGGGTGTCTATGAAAGCATTTTCTCTGATTGCTTGCATTTAAGTCTGATTATGCTCAAATCACCCAAACATCAGAGAGTACTATGCAAAGTGTAATAATCTATCATCAGAAGCAGGCACGCAGAGAGGCAGCTTTTAACTTTGGCAACACCAAAGAGCCAGTGTTTGTGTATCCTCTTTTCAAAACACTGGTCTGCAAGGAAGCCACACAAGCCAGATGTCTTGGCACTGTTACAGCAGCACAGCTAGGACGTCTTTAGATCAGAGAGGTTTAAATGTAAGACGTTTTCTGGGCACCCAAATAGAACAACCTGGGCTGAATTCATCCATTCATCAAATGTGTGGTGTTACATCAGGGACGAATGTGGCCCATTCAGCTTAAGATACTCTGATGAAAGATTACATGTCTTAAAAGCATGAAGCAGAAGTCTGTGCATTTAACATAATTACAGCTTTCCTGCTGTCCTCACCTCAGAGCTAAGGCTCTGTATGTGTTTTTCACTATAGAGACGAGTTTGGAGGTACTTCTCCATCTGATGATGTATGTCCAAATGCCAACTGGGGGATCTACTGCAAACTCCATCCCCTGCAAATGTTACATTAAATTAACTGTGCCGTGCCCTGGCCTCTTAACTCCAAAATATAAATTCTCCAGGGTCCCATGCAGGTATCCAGGAAAATGAGGTCTGGGTTTTGAAAAAATCACTTTAACAGTGAACACATCTTGAGGCGTTCTCCTTGTCCTTCCCCACAAACATCCCTGATCAATTGCAGCTTGAAAAGCAGCTACTAGCTACTCCTTAGGATATTGCTTTACTTTGCATCCACTATTGCACTGAGGATCACATCCAGCAGTCTTTATTCAGCCCATTGTATCCCATGGGGGTAAGACAAGCTACAGGATTTGACGCATAACCAGTAAGCTCAGGGGTGAGATACAGCTCTATCTGAATCATAATGGGAGCTCTGTGTAGCACACTAGGGCGGAATATTCTAAGTGGTCTGTAAAGAACTGTATGCGGCACTTTTGTAAATGTAAGTAATATTCACCTTGGGAATTATATGCATGAAATACACAATAGGATGGGAAATACCATTTATATCAGTGAGGCTGTTGGTGCTGAATGTTAATTTACAGTGTAACTATTCCCCGGATGTAGTGTTGGGCCCTTCAGGGCAGATGCAGAGGTATGTTAGTAGGGTACATCATCCTCTCAGCTTGCAGAAGTTTTGGAGCACTTGAAATTATAATATTTTATTTTCTCATATCCTCAACAAAGGTTTTCCTATATCCTCAGTGGAAGATTTCCCTTCATCTCTGCCCTGTGCATTGGCATGACCTAGTTTGATGAAAAACCGTTTGATTTCTTCCCATCAACCTGACTCCTTTGATTGACCAGAGGGTGCAGATAACAAGAGACTGAGCTCAGAAATTGAAAGCCAGGTCTTCTGAGTGTAGCATATTAACCCCGGGACTCCTGGAGCAGCGCATGATAACCTTTTGCTAAGGTTCTGTCAGCTAGCTAGACCAATGCATACAGTGACACACACTTATCTTGGGGAGTATTATCAATTGTGGTCTTAATCTACTGAATAATAACACTGGCTCATTTGCTGGCAGAGTCTCCAGTGTTACTTGCCTCCAATGACTGTGGAATTTTAAGGACTCTCCTGTTGACTGCAGTGTACATGGAAGCAGGTATTTTCCTTCCTTCCTTCCTTCCTTCCTTCCTTCCCACTGTAACCCTTCCGCAAAGGAAATGAAATAACAGAACTGTGCTAGCTATTTGGTGAAGTGAGCTGCAGATCTTGTTCACTCTGAAAAGCCCTTATGGTCAGCGACTGTGCTTCTTAACCAGTTATCTTAGCCCACTCTCAGGCAAACATTCAAGTTTCAGAAACCACTACTACCAGTGGCTACCTTGTTGGCAGGCCCAGACAGGCCAAGGACTGAAAAGGAATTGCTCCATGTATCTCTAGAGGAACCATCATTATGATGTATCACTATGCACTAGGCACTTTCCAAGCACTTATGTGGTTGCTGCTCACATCAGAGCTAACAGTCTAAGGACCCATCTGGATACCAAATACAAGAGTGTAAACCATATCAATGTGGCCTGTTTTTTCTGCCCCTCCCTTAGTTTCAGGTCAGGTTAGTGCCAGGAGGAAAGTAGCTATGGTAATTAACCATTGGAACAATTCATCCAGGGTCATAGTGGATTCTCCATCACTAGCAATTTGTTAGTCAAGATTAGATTTTTTTTTTTTTTTTTTTTTTTGGTGTTTCTTAAAGATCTGCGCTAATTCCAGGGGAATTATTTTGAGGAAGTTCTATGGCCTGTGCTGTACAGGAAGCCAGACTCAATCACAATGGTCCCTTCTGGCCTTGGAATCTATAAATCTGTGATCTCCATCAGCATGGGGATGCAGCTTCCCACCCAGCTGTGTTACCTCTCATTGTAGAGGAACTGCAGTGCGGGAGCTGCCACAGCCTGGGCTGCCCCAGTTCTGTGGCTAGCCAGAAGGTTTACCTTCCAGGACCACGGCCTATCCAGCACCTTTCCACCAGAGCTCAATTCAAATAGATTCTTAAAAAAGCAACCCCAAACTTAAGCCACTAATTTAGATTCACAAGAACGAGGAATTGTTTAAGGCTGTTTGTCATCTCCCTCCTATGGTGCCGGGATTATTACAGCCTGAACGTGTGAAATCACACACTGCTCTGAGATCTCTGCAGTACTAAGGTACCGGGGGATAAGCGGAGGATGGAGTGGCAGCCGTAACTCAGAATCCACTCCTCCCTCCCCTTTCCTTCCGCTTTTGAGCAGCTGCTCGTGATTTAAATTGTCACCTTAATGCATTCATTTATTTAACTCAAAAACATGGTCTTAAGAAGAAGGGGGGCACCGTCTCCCTGAAATATGATGTTGAGCTAGCAGAATATCCCTCTTGAGAAGGGCGTTAATAGTCCGTCGATGCCTCTAGTTAGTGTGAGTTATAGGTCTTTCAGCTGCATGAAAGAAATGGAACCATCATCCTTCAACTAAGCAAGATTACTTTGTATGTGTTCACATAGCAAAATGTCTCCTGAAGTCACAGCGGGTCGTCACTGGATAAACACCTTCACATAATTCCCGGAGTAGTCCTTTCCTGTTCCTTTAATGATGGCAAACGTACTTTGTGCTGGGAGGACAGGGCGCTGCACTTGCTGCCACTTAACAGGCCATGCTTCAAAGGAGCCAGCTACAGCATCCGCAAAAGCCGAGATAGGGAGGGTGCTGGAGAAGTTTGGCCATTTAACTGGAGAATCAAATGATGGGCGTACCCAGGGGTGGGTCTTTAATGCTTCAGTGTTGTCTTGCGAGGAGGCAAATCCAAGTTTGCACAGATACAGACTCAAGGCTATTACTAGCAGGCTTCCTTAGCCAACAGCTTGTGCACTTTGGCAGCTTTAGCATGAGACTCGCGATGGGGTAAAACCCCCATCACAGGTGCGAAAGGCTTAAAGGCACAGTTAGTCATATTTACCCCACCTCGGTGGTAATTGGGCAGTTCCTCGTCAGTCGGAGAGGACATGACTAAAAGGATCAGCAGACACCTGGGCTAAGAGAATTCAGTCAGGGGAGAGATGCCACAGGGAGGAGATGAGAAGGCTGGCTCCTGCAAAGGGCCGAAACACCAGAGGTGGAAGGAGACTAGAGGCCTCAGGAAGACTTTGGTTGGGCAGGACAGAGCCAGGGAAAGGCAGTGGCATCCCGGGAGAGGGTTGAGCACAGGGCCCAGAGGTTAGGGTGATTCTTTGGACCAGCCCCTTCTCAGCCAGAGGGCAGAGCATCCTGTGAAGGCAGGGGGCCTGCAGGGGGCACTGGAGATGAGAACCACTGCACCACCGCACTCTGACACAAGGGGATTCACTGGTGATGAATGTGCATCGTTACACCTGCATAGCCGGGAGCTCTCTGGTTAAAACCTTACGGTGTGAGTTTAATGGGACCCACCACTGCAGCATCTACTGAGAGTCTTTTGCAAAGAGTGAGTCAAGGGACATCTGTCACGGAAGACAGTGGAAAGGGAGGTATCTGGCCGTGGATCAGGGAAGCTGGCATTTGAGATGCCCTTTGTAACAGCCTCCTAGGGGGAAGCACTATATACCTGTATCAGTGAGAGGCGGGAGAGCACGATCTTAGCCTTCTGCACGCACTGTAGGGTATAACTGCTTGGGGTATTATCATGGGCTTCTAAAACCTGACAAACCTGTTAGTGTTCTCTTTGATGTGGGATCTAATTCTGAGAGAGGCGGGTTTAGCCTCATGGACTAAGCTTGGGAGGCTGGAACTTCTACAGGCCAGGAACTGGCCTATCAGTGACTCACCCTATGACCTTGGGCCTGTCTGTGCTTGTTTCCCTGTCCGTTATCCACGTTTTTCAACAATTGATGATGGTGTTTACTTACCCCAATGATGGTTGTGATCGTAAATTCGTTGTCCATAAACTTGTTGAGATCCCTGGATGAAGTCTTCAGTGTCCTCACCCGGTCCTGTGCTTTAGCCATGACCACATCTTTCCGGCCTCGTTCTCTTTAGAAGTGACTCTCCAAGCATCTTCCTCACAAAGAGAGTGCCCGTCTGTGATGTTGTTGACATAATCTGGGACCATATAGATCATTGTTGCAACCAAGGTCCTGTAGTGGCACCAAATCTTGTATAAAGGGGGTCAAATAAGGTGTCTAAGACAAGGTTATGGTTGGCTGATTATGATTATGCTATCTGTGTGCATGTATCATTTTTGTATTTAAAGTTATAAGTATTGGCTCTATACTGTCTGTATTTCAAACTTATGCTGTGCTTCTGGGTGACACCCCAGACAAGTTGGTTTCAGCTCTGCCTAGCTTGCTTGATGGCCCATTAAGGACTATCAGCTATACAACTGACCCATTGAGAGAAAGCAGCTACACCTTGTGATTCAGCAAGGTATGCAGGGACATGCCTATGGACAGAGCTCTGAGGTTTTTCCATGCCATGTGATGGACAGCTTGTCTTTGGGACAAAGAAAGCAGAGACCACATGGCAAGAGAATATAAAGAGCTGCTGCAGCTCCTCCATCTTGTCTTCGACCCTGCTTCTTACCTCTAGAGGGACTTTGCTACAAACGGAAGCTCTACACAAAGGACTGAATGACCCATCCCAGCTGTGGATGTACTCCAGAGACTTGATTTGAACCTGCAGCTTATTCCGTCATTGCTACAAGTCTGAACCAAGAACTTTGCCATTACTGTATGTAATTGATTCCATTTAACCAGTTCTAGCTCTCATCTCTATCTTTTTCCTTTTATGAATAAACCTTTAGATTTTAGATTCAAAAGGATTGGCAACAGCGTGATTTGTGGGTAAGATCTGATTTGTATATTGACCTGGGTCTGGGGCTTGGTCCTTTGGGATCGAGAGAACCTTTTTTCTTTTACTGGGGTATTGGTTTTCATAACCATTTGTCCCCATAATGAGTGGCACTGGTGGTGATACTGGGAAACTGGAGTGTCTAAGGGAATTGCTTGTGTGACTTCTGGTTAGCCAGTGGGGTAAAACCAAACTCTTCTCTGGCTGGTTTGGTTTGCCTTGGTGTGCATAGAAACCCCAGCCTTGGGCGGTAACTGCCCTGCTTTAAGCAATTTGTCCTGAATTGGCACTCTCAGTTGGGTCCCACCAGAACCAGCATTGTTACGCTGTCACAAACTGGTGGCAGCAGTGAAGGCTTGTCGTGGTCACTTTTTTTTTCTTCTCTTTTATTAAAATGGATCCCAAGCCTCTATCCTAGTATTTTTCCCCATCCCTTGCCTGTGCTCTCACCAACAGGGGTATGTCTGCACTGCATTGTAATTGGGTCTGTGTGACCCGGGTTTGTAGATTCTGTGTTTCTAAGCCTGCGCTCAAGAATCCACACTGCATTATAAATCTGGGTTTACAGTTGCTGTACCCAGGTCTCTTAGCCATGGTAATGCATCCATACTGCACTGCACAGACCTTCTGACTGATCCACGCTGCAAAATGACAGGGCTTTGACCTGAGTCATGGCGGAACTTGGGCTCTGACCCATCCCCTTAGCAGGGTCCTACACTTGGATCCTGAATGCTTGCTGACCCGAGACGAAGAGAGCTTGGGCTCAAACATGAGTCAGAGCCTGGCTCAGTATGCAGTATGCAGTGTAGACGTACCCTGAGTGAACTTCTACTGCTGCCCTTTGGTGTCTTTGGCTGCTCTATGAGCACCTCCCAGTCCAAGAGCCACTGCCACAGCCTTCACTGGGGCACTGCCTGACTCTCTTTCAGTGCTTGTTATGCAACCTTAAGTGTGGTATATTGAGGACTGTGTTTGAATTGCAAGTTCTTCTTCGAGTGCTTGTTCATGTCCATTCCAATCAGGTGTGTGCACACAGGCACATTGGCCGGAAGATTTTTCCCCTAGCAACGAGAGGCGAGTAACCATTTTTTACCACTTTAAGGGTTCATCTACACTGCAGCTGGGAGTGGGCTTCCCCGATTGTGTAGACAGGTACACGCTATCTCTGCTCAAGCAAATGCACTAGCAGAGTAACCAGGAATAGCATGGTGGTGGCTTGAGCTAACTGTGTACCCAGTCTGGGTAGGTTTGTACGCAGGCAGCTAGCATGGTGGTGGCTTGAGCTAACTGTGTACCCAGTCTGGGTAGGTTTGTACGCAGGCAGCTAGCCCAAGCCGCCACCACCCCTGGCTGCATTGCTATTTTTAGTGTGCTAGCTTGAGCAGAGCTGGTATGTGTCTGTCTACCCAAGGTGAGAAACCTGCTCCCAGATGCAGTGTAGATCTACCCTAAAAGTGTGTGTGCTGACATTGTTCCCAGTTCTGCTTGCACTCTAGATGGCTCTGTAGGAAAGTGTGCAATCACAATCAGTCTGGAAAGAGCCACTTTAAAACAAGGTAGGGTGAGTTGTGCCTCGTTGCTTTAGAGAGCAGCCTGTTTCCTCTCTCTGCTTTTGGGTTTTTGTGTGTTATCATTCTGAATTCTAAGAGATAAAATAGCGTTATGCTGCATCCTTCCAGAAGGAGTATTTTACATGATCTAACTTCTGTGTGTGTATGCCATAACATTAAGTTTCTCCTAAAGTCATTTGCTGGTAGACATGTAGTTTAGAAATTAATGGGTAAACCATAATGCTATCTTCCCTACTCCACAGTCTGAATGCATTGACATTTTCATAACTTTCTTATGTTTATTTTTACATTAAGGCTATTACCCATGTGCTAGCCGCATGCACTAATAATTGGAAGTCTTGGGTTCAGTTCCCAGCTCTGACTTGTTATGTGCTCTTGGGCAAGTCACTTCTCTGTGCCTCTGTTTACCCTCTCACCTGTACCTGTTTAGAGTGTAATCTCTTTGAAACAAGGACTGTCTCTCCCTAGGGGTATGTCCCAGCTCCTGCCTGAGACAGAACGTTTACACAACTGCTTTTACCACCAGAACCTGAGCCCAATACTGTAGACTCAGACTGTGAAACTTACTGCTGCTGTTTTTCCCCCCCGTAGACATACATGAAAATGCCACAACTCCACCAGTCAGAGTCAGAACTGAGAATTAAGTAGCTTATTTCAAATTCAAGTCTAACCCCTCCCTTCCCACCCCCCACAAATAATGTTTCAGCTAGTGTGTGTGGAATTGTTTTAGTTAAATTTCTTATGGAAAACCCACGTTCTGCCACTTCAGTGCTCCCGGACAATGGGAGCAGTGTTTCCACTGTGAGAAATCGATCCTGAAAAGCGGGTGGCCTAGGGTTAAAAGCTTTGTTAAACATGCACGTACCTCCTCAGTTGTTGAGGATTTGATGGAGTTTAAGTGCAGTTCTAAGAGGCCAGTGCTGACACAGGGCATTATCCTCTGCCTCACTTGATACCTTTGTAAAGTGGTCCAGCAGATTATCATTATGTACATTGCCGTAATAGACCAATTCTTTATTGCTGGGCTACTGCGTGGAGTCAGAGCGTTGAAACCATGTGAATGGTGGTTGCTATAGCCTGGAGATTCTGGCAACCATCTGTTCAGAGGCACCTTCAAGTATATATCCAGGATTTTATGCAGCGTTTTCTCTGAAGAAGGGTTTTGTCTCTTCAGATTTTTCCTAAGGGATAACTGTTTGGACATAGGAGCCAAGATCGCCATTTGTTCCTAGTTCTTCCGAAGCCTCCAACAACAAGAGGTTGTCTCCCTGAAACCCCATTGCAGTAGCAGCGAAGAACAGCATGACACTTTGGTCCTCTGTCCCTCATGTCAATGACTTATGCCCACCTGGTTGGGTTGGGAGATGTAGGCACCCATCGTTGTGGGAGGCTTTGAGTCTGCCTTTCTCTTTCACATGCCTCAAGTGGCTTTCCTTGTGCGGAGTCTGTGCCCACCCCCTAACGCAGCAGTGGCAGCGGAATCCACAGTCCAGGCGAGTGTGTGTGGCCAGCATGCGGAAAGCTGGATGGGGAGGTATATTTGTTGGTTTAGCAGTTACTCCAGGGGTCAGCTTTTATGCCTCCCTCACAGAACTTTCCTTTATCCTTTAATTTACCAAGATCAAATTAAGCAACTGGTTAAAGTAAAAATTTGGTGTTAGACAAGGGGGCAGGGAATCACCGTCACTGCTCATCATGGTTTTAAACTGGACACTGAGAATGTTAGACGAGTTGGAGGGCATGGCGTTAAATGATCTGGAGTTAATCTCCTTAGTTTATGTAGATGGCATTGTACAGCTGGCAGACCTATTTGAATTAATGATGATACTCTTTGCTACCTTGGAAGATTGGTGTAGTCAGCTTGACCTTAAAATAAATGCCAAGAAGATGAAATGGATGTACCTTGGAAAAGGGACTATAGATAAAATGTTGAAATGTAGCAGCGGTGAAGTGGTAAAACAAGTAAAATGTTATGTATACTTAGGAAGCTTGATCAGTGCCATGGTTCCATCAGGGATGAGGTTAAAAGAAGATGTGCTTTAGTTACAAGTGCTGCACAGAAACTGATGAAATTATGGACTGATAAAAACATTATTTGGTACTGAAGTGATAATGTATCAAGCTAGGGTACTAACAATATTACTCTGTGGGCTGGAAGCAGCTGCATTAAATGAGACAGACAGACATCAGAAGGCAGCAGGCAGTAGAGCTAAGAGTTCTTCAAAAGATGGCTGGTGTAAAATGGAATGATTTTTTGACAAATGGAGAATTTAGAAGGAGAGCAGAATGTGATATCAGGGACAAGATTGGCTACAATCAAAAGGATTATGATGGTGGGGACATTGCAGAAGACAAACAGATGATAGGATGCAAAGAAAATAATGTCAACACAACCCAGGTCAGTCTGGCCTAGAGGCTGGACACCAACTAGATAGCAGGACATTGTACGCAGGGACACGACCAGGTTGGACTTAATGGAGGAAGAAGCCATGGACAGGAATGAATGGTGATGATGTACTGCTCCCCATGTCTGTAAAGATGCTCTAGGATGAAAAGAAGAAACTGTTTACTCGGCTGGAGAGGAGAGAGAGAATCCAGGATTTCTTTCTTTCTTTCTGTCTTTCTGTCAAATGGAAGTGCCTGAGTGCTTGCAAGGGGCATTGCCTGCTAACTGGGGCTTTCAGAAGAGCACTTGCCTATGTCTGCAGGCAGGCGATTACTCTCAAGTATTATTCCTTTTTACAGCAAGCTTTGCATTAGGAGCAGAGAGGAGGAGGAGGGGAGAGAGCTGCTGGGAGCGGTGCAGTGATAGCACCTTGCACTGCTGTGCGGGGATGGGAGGATTAGGCAGGAGAGGGAGCTGAGCCCCAGGCTGCTGCGAGGGAAAGGAGGGAGCTGCATGCTGCTGCCCCCCACCCTTTCTAGGTATTCCTTAACAAGAGAGACTGAAAGTGGAAGAAACCCCTGGATGTCAAATGTAGCAATTTCCACAGAGAGCAGCTGAAATCTGCCTGAGCTACAGTGGTTTGTGGAAGTGGATTCATCCTTCAGATGGGTCTTGTGTGATGATTAGATACAGACGTGACCTGCCGGCGCCTGGCATCAATGGGATAGAAGGGGAAGAAGGTTGTTAGCAGACAGCAGCATGCAGAAGTCAAGCACTAGATGGCCACAGCCAATGGGTTCCTTTCTCTCCGTTGCAGCTCAAAGTTGGGGGTGTAGTGCTGAAGTTGTCCTTCCTTTCCCTCTCAGCTCCTCCCTGCATACGCTCTGGTGACCTCCAGCTCTTCCAGCAGTTGCAGCCTCTGCTGCTTGTGTGCCCGATTGTTCCACAATCGTGCTGCTGACCGTTCTGCTTGCGCCTGAGCATGGCACGCTCTCCTGTAGCGGATCCGTAAAGCCGCTAGCCTCTCCCCCCTTCTCTTCCCTCCTCGAGACCCACCTGTGATGAGACGTTGTGGCAGAGCTCTGGGCTTTGACAGAAATGAGGAAAGGAGAAGGGGGAATATATATTTGTATCCAGCGAGTATATATATTTCAGTGTGTCCCTCTCCTTCACCCGTCGCTTGTCTTTCGATTGTCAGCTCTGCTGAGCAGGAGCTGCGCCTGCTTCTGTATCTATGCAGCGCCTGGCACAACAGGGCCTTTGGATGCTTCTGTTAATAGAAGTAACATAATAATCAAGATGATGGGAGCCACTGATGGTTTTGGGAAGGTGTGAACATCACTGTCACTCACTGGCATTGCTGTGAGGAAGCCCTGGAAAACAATGCTACCTACCATAGGGATTTACACTGCTGCCCATCACTGTCATGTCAGAGCACTTTCCGTGGAAAGGGGATTAGCAGTAGCAAAGTCCCTGTTGGATGACAGAGGGTCTCTGGCTGTTCTGTATGCTGCTGGTTTGGATATTTCAGTCAGGCCAGATCTGTGGCGCTCCCTTTTGTAATGTGAACAGGACGTTAACAGTGTCTCTGGACTTGCCTTGTAACAAAGTTAGGGCACAACTGATCCATTCCTACCTTGCAACCTAGTGCTTCATGTTGTATGGAGAGGACAGATCCTTATAAATCTTGATCCTGGTACTATCTGCACCCCTTCCGCTCTCTGGCTCTGAGCCTCGAAGCTAAGCTCATAGTGAGTCAGAAGCACTTGAGCAGGGGTATGCAGGAGGGTTTGCAGTAGCTGGTGCTGCTCAGAGTAGCTGCTGATATTGGAAGTGCAGAGTGATTGCTCTCAGCGAGCTGGTCTAACCCAAATAAAACACACACAGTGTGTTTTAATAAGACATGAACAAATGGCTCTTGCAATTGAGGGTGCAGCTGTAAGATATTAGCTGTATGGTAATAAAGTGGGTTGCCAAGTGTCTTTGCATTGTGTTCATTGCAGAAGGGTTGTTTAACCAACCCTCACTCTGGCGACAGTGCCCAGCGAGTGTGGAACTGAGCACTGCATAAATTGTTTGTGCTCAAATACTCCAGGGCCACCTCCCTCCCTTGTTCCTGTGGCATCTGGACTAGGCTTCTTCCCTACCTGCATGCAGTGCTTGCAAGGGGCACAGCGATGGGCCTTCACCCCCATGCCTGCCACAACATCTGGCAATCCGGAGCAGTGACTTGCCTTGAACAGGATCCCAGGGAGCCTTTCATCCACCTCTTTGCTCTGGGCTTTTTCCTTCTTATTGTCTTCCCAGGCGCCACTGCACCATCTTCTCCCCTTACCTGGCAGCTGCCTCAACTCCTAAGCCAGCGGGGAGGTGTTGTGCTTCCCTAACCTACCTGGCACTCCAGCCCAAACCCTGAACAACAGCGTTTCTGATGGCTGTGGTGCTTGTTCCAGTGCGGGGAGGTGATAGAGCTCTGTAGACTTCAGGGCTGCAACCAGAAGTCAAGTTGCTGCAGGTTGTGAACTTCGCCCTGTCCTTTGGCAATACCAGTGTCTTGCCCCTTCCCGGCACCCGAATGTCTTTATTCAGCTTCCCTGCTGCTGCATGATGCTTGCCATGGGAGACTGTCACATGTGTTAACAAGCATTTGGATGGAAGAATCCAGGGAGTGTATTGGGGAGGGTGAATTGAGGCAAAGACTCGTTTTTACACCATGGACTAGATTTTCGTAACTAGCTGCTTTGAGTGGGCCTGCAAAATCTGTGCACCTCCTCAGGTTGACACAGGTGTAGCTGAGTGCAGACAGTAGGCCTGGAGGTGAGGCTATTAACTGAATGCAGCCGACACTAAGGCAGCGTTCAGGGGAGATCAAATTCAACCATGGTTAAAGTGGGTGAAGCCACTATTGAAGACACCAGGAGCTGTGATGCCATATGCCGGTGCTGACTTCGTCTCGGGAATGCTGGGAGCGGTGCAGCGATTGGCCTAAAGCAGGCCCCCTGCTGCTATCTTACCCCTTCCTGCTGTTGCTTTTCCTGATTTACCCCCCACGCTTTCACCCCCTCAGTGACTGAGTTACATTCAGCAGCCAGCAGTTGTGCCAAACAAAACAGTGCCAGTTATACCCCTGTACCTTGCCATGGCCACCTGTTTGAGGAGCAAGCGCTCATCACCGTTTACATCCCTGCTGAATTAGACTCAGGCACTTGCGGGGGAGTTGCTCTTCCTTTCTCTGGGCTGCGTCTGGCTGAACATCACTAAGTAACCCTTCTATCAACACTAAATCAGTCCCACCCCCTCGGATAGACTAAATGTGTAACTCATTCTAATAAGTGATCTGCTAAACGTGCCTTGCTGTTTTATCAACTGTTCAGAAGTCAACTAAGCTACTCTTGAAAGGAAAACAATCCCGAACATAAGAGCACCCACATTTCAGCTATGCTGCAGCAATCAAGGTATTGGTCAGGCTCTGAGGATTTTTCAGCAAGCCTGTTCAATGTTAGTGATATGGGTGGTGGGTTTTTTGCAGTCATTCCTCTGTGATTTGCCACGTTCTTGTTGCATTGTTTCATAGGTGATGCTCTGGCTGTGACCGAGTTGGTTATTTATAGGAAGAAAAGGAGTACTTGTGGCACCTTAGAGACTAACAAATTTATTTGAGCATAAGCTTTCGTGAGCTACAGCTCACTTCATCGGATGCATTCAGTGGAAAATACAGTGGGGAGATTTTTATACACAGAGAACATGAAACAATGGGTGTTACCATACACACTGTAACAAGAGTGATCAGGTAAGGTGAGCTATTACCAGTAGGAGAGAAAAAAAACCTTTTGTAGTGATAATCAAGGTGGGTCATTTCCAGCAGTTGACAAGAACGTGTGAGGAACACGGGGGGGGAAATAGTTTTACTTTGTGTAATGACACATCCACTCCCAGTCTTTATTCAAGCTTAAGTTAATTGTATCCAGTTTGCAAATTGCATCCGATAAAGTGAGCTGTAGCTCATGAAAGCTTATGCTCAAATAAATTGGTTAGTCTCTAAGGTGCCACAAGTACTCCTTTTCTTTTTGCGAATACAGACTAACACGGCTGCTACTCTGAAACTGGTTATTCATAGGGTTGATCATTTGCTTGCTGCTGTTTTGGAGCTCTTCTGAGAATGCTCCAAACGATCATCTGTTTGACCAATGTGAGAGGAAAATGAGATGATGTACTTAGAGCTGCCATTTCAAGCAGATGGGTATTGTTTGAGCATTGGCAGCCCCATTAGAAGATGTCATTTGGAGTTGGTGTGACGTGACATATTTCATTTCCTTGCCATGACCACACATCTGTTTCTTGTGCTTTGGGGACTACAGGAAGTATCCCCAGGATAGGTATTTGTACTCTGGAATAGTGCCTGGCTTTTCCAGGTTTTTTCTATGGTCCCTTCCCGACAGGACAGAGAATTTTTCGGTGTTCTTCACCTACAGGTGAAATGATCTCCGATGCATGTAGATGACCCTGGTAGTCCTTTGCTTTGCCTAAAGCATGAGATATGGGGTTGTACCCTTCTAGCCATTGCTGTCCTGGAGTTTTGATCTTCAGTGGCATTTGCCACAATTTTAATCGGGGTGGGGTGGGTTTTGTGGTTTAAGTTACTGAATTGGCTCTGGAGACCTGAGTTCAGTTCCTGGTTTTGCCACAGATTTAATCTACCCTGTGCCTCATCTCACAGATGGTGAACTGTGGATACTAGCACTTCTCTCCCTTACAGGGTATTGGAAGATAAATACACTAATGACTGTGAGATGTTCCAATACTATAGGGATGAGGGCCATGTAAGTACTTGGGTAGCTCAATGGGTGCCTGAGCTGCAGCACTGGTTTACCCAGCAGGTTTCCACATGCTCACTTTGTGACACAATGCTGTGTGTGGCTTTGGAGTTGATCCACCACTTGTCCTTTTAGTTTTGAAGGAGCCTAGCAGGAGTAGCGGTCCATTCCATGATTCTAAAATCTATTTTGTTGGCACTAGTTTGTCCTTTATCTGAGGCAATGTTTTCTGTTTCACCTGTCAAACTTCCAGCTGCCCTAGAATCAGTCAGGGACTCCGAGCTTGCGTCTGCTAATTGCATGGTCATTTGGGGACTGGGGACGCTTCCAGCTTGATGGATTGTACACAGGAAAGTTTTACTCACTCTGATGAATGTCCCATAAGCAATACAGCATTGTGGGCATAGGAGTGCATAGGGAAAGTGGTAGCTGCTCACATAAACAAGTGCACAGAAGGGGCTACTTCCTGCATAAATGTGAGTGTTTGTGCAAGTGGGTTTTGTGGGTACAGCAGACAGCTGGTTTTGGAAACCTAGCCCTATATTATTCACCTCATGATCCCCTTACCAACACAGCAAGTATGTAGCTTAGTTTGTGTGAGAGCAGCCATGCTGCGAAATGGCACGGGAGCTGCCATGTCCACATGGTACTGTGCTTATTTGTGTGACACTAAAGGCTTCAGGGGGCATATCCCATAGTTCTTTGCGCTGCAGTAAGCTGAGCCACTCTATGAATTCTTTTCCAAAGAATTGTGGGGGAATTTGCCTATCCTTTCTGAGCACTGGGGGGAAAGAGGGGAGTTGTGGTTAGGGACTGGAGCAGCGTTCGAGAGAAGCTAGTCTGCATCCACGCTACCCAGTGGTCATGTTAGCATTTGTCGAGGTGTGCTAACTTGAGCTATAGCCAATACTCCTCTTGGGCTAGCCAGTTAGAGTTAAAAGCACCCCTGTTCTTACATTAAGGGTTTTATGTGTGGACTCAAATTAGGGGCAACAACTGAGTTGTAGTTTGAGTTAACTCTGGAGTGAAGACAAGCTAGGGACGACTGCTGCCCTGAAGAGTTTCTATTCTACGCTAGACGAGGCAGACAAAGGGTGGGAGAGAGGGAGTGTAATTATCCCCAGTTTCACAGATGGGGAATCAGGGCCCAGAGAGATTGTGGCTTGGCCAAAGGTTGTGGGAGAGCCAGGAATTGAACCCACGGTGTCCTAAATCCCAGCCCAGCATCTTAACCACAAGACTATCACATCAAATAATACAGTGTATATGGCGCAAAGATATGTGACCTCATAACTTTCTCTTCCTTGTGTCCTATCACACCTAGTTCTCTGTCCGTTTAGTGGGCTCACATAGCCTCTTGCACCAAGGCAGAATGCTGCTGACTTGGATGGGGCTCCCTACTGACATGAAAGCCTCTTGCACAAATTTGTGTGTGGGACTTGGGCCTTTGATTGTAACTTTCTTGGGGCAAGGGCTCCATCTTTTACTGGTCTGTAAAGGGCCATGCACTTTCGTAGTCCTGCATGACAATCAGGTTCAGTGGCAGCAATTAAGGTGTGTAAAAGTTTCCTGTTGCCAAGCTCTAGTGACTGCCATACCCCGCCGAGAATGAAGGCTTGTAATAGACTTGTATGGCTTCTGCTGGTGGCTCTGCATCTGCATATACTGGAGAGAGCCCTGTTGCAACTATAAACAAATTCAGGTATGAAACCAGCACTTGCTAAAGTGACAGGTTTACCCTTTGGAGGCACTTTCATTTTGCATGTTGGAGTCAATGTGCCAGGCAGCTCCTTGGATCGCAATATGGACGAGGAATTAGAGTAGATGCTGTGCTCATGGTGACATTTTTAATCTTTCATCTCTTCAAGCTAATGCATTTTGCTGATCAGTTTGCCAGGCGGAGAGACCTGGGTCTGAGCTCCTCTCTTTTCTATAAAAAGAAAAGGAGTACTTGTGGCACCTTAGAGACTAACCAGTTTATTTGCATGTAAGCTTTCGTGAGCTATAGCTCACTTCATTGGATGCATAAAGGGGAAAATGCAGTGAGGATGTTTTATACACACAGACCATGAAAAAATGGGTGTTTATCACTTCAAAAGTGGGGGGAGAGAAAACCTTTTGAAGTGATAAACACCCATTTTTTCATGGTCTGTGTGTATAAAACATCCTCACTGCATTTTCCACTTTATGCATCCGATGAAGTGAGCTGTAGCTCACGAAAGCTTATGCTCAAATAAATTGGTTAGTCTCTAAGGTGCCACAAGTACTCCTTTTCTTTTTGCGAATACAGAGTAACATGGCTGCTACTCTGAAACCTCTCTTTTCTATGTGCACTGCTATGTGGCTTAACAATTGTGGGGTTTTTTTCCTTGTGTTAAATTTGTTGTCTCCATGTCAGGCAGGCTCTGTGTCACTCTGCAGCAGGCATCTCTGAAGAGGGAAACAATCAAGTGAATGGAATGGTTAGTGACACAGATTATATACTCTGTGTGTCTCTCTCTCTTACACATATATCCCCTTAAAGAAAAGGGTCATTGTTTTCTTCCTTAGAGCAGTGCCCTTTCGATGCCAGTGGTGTTGGCAGGAATGTGTGCACACCGCATGCCATTCCTTCTGTGTTGTCCTCCCTGCAGCAGTGCCCTTTAAGTGTTAGCTGAGATGTCTTACGTTGTGAGCTTCCTTGCAACAGTGCCCTGGCAATTCTGTGATTCTTTGTGGGGTGTGTTATGTCTACTGTGGTGGTGCCTGCAGACTCTAGTCAAGGATCAAGGCCCTGCTGTACTAGACACCATACAAAACAGACAGCTCCTGCCCCTGAATGCTCAGAATCTAGGTTCGTGGCCTCTAGTTATGATCCCTCCATCCTCCCCACAGACAGCACGAGCTCCCTTTCAACAGTATCTTGTCAGTGCCTGCTGCCTCTCTGGCATTGTGAACTCCTTGATGGCAGTGCAGGAGGGCTGCCAGCTGGAACCCTCTGAGCGTGAGCGTCTGACCAGGGCTGTTCTTGGAGTTTCAACTGGGGTTTTCTCAGGTGCAGGCTTCCTTGGAGAAGTTTCTTACTGGTACAGGTACTGCAAATTATTGTGGTCACATCAGCTTACCCCTCTGCTGTGTGTGTGGCTTCGGGGAAGGGTCAGATGCTTCATCAAATCACCAGAGAACTGATAAGTTCAGCCCTGTCCTTGTGGACTTTACTGTGGAGGATTAAATGGCACAGATACCTTGCCTTTCACTTCTGGAAGCCCCCATTCATATTCGGCTTCTCTCCGCGGCACACGGAATTTGAAAGTCTGAACTTGTTCCTAGTGGGTGTCCGACAAAGCACCGCCCACTTTATAGCATAATTTGGCTTGAATTTGAATTACTGTCTCTGTTCAGGAAAGCCCCAGGCCTGAAATAGAACATCACGTTGCGGGTCAGGTTTGAGAGACATTGGCAGAGCTGTGTGAGGGAAGCCTGAATCGTTCTTGCACTATGTCTGGCTCTTGCCAGTGCTGTCTGCCTCTCAGAAGTTGGAGATGGCAGAGCCCCACTGGAGTAGATCATACAGCTGGTATTTGCCAAGCTTTACATCTCAGAGTACCAATGCAGTACGTTCTGTCTCCTAGCACACACTCCCATCTGGTTCCAGGTTTCCTTTTTCATGAGTATTAAAATTAGCCTTTTTAAAAAGGATCTAATGAATATTAAACATTAGTCACATCCTTTAAGTACCAAAGCCCTGGAGTTAGCGTCCAGCCATGTAACTGCTAATACTGCTTTGAACTTCAGCACCACCTGCCACCCTGAAGATCTGCAGGCACTTCATGAACACTATAAGGGCCTGATCTAACTCCCATGAAAGGAAATGGAAAGATTCCCTTTGACTTCTCTATGGGTTGAATTGGGCCCTAATTAATTTAGACTCTGTAGGCGAGGTGAGTGATGGTGTCCCTCTTTTACAAGGTTGAGGGAGGAGAGATTTGGCAAAGCCACATCTGCCATCAGTGGCAGAGTCAGAGATAGAGCCCAGCTCCCCATGGTCCAGTTTTGTGGGGTAGGCAGAATGACAGCTGGCCAAACAGTACCAAGAAGGTGCCACAAGTACTCCTTTTCTTTTTGCGAATACAGACTAACACGGCTGCTACTCTGAAAGAAGAGGAATGTTTTTCATACATGAAGGTTGAGGTTCTCTTCTACTGTAATGCAGCCCTTTGGTATTTCTGAACTGATGAAGCTTTGAAATGGGTCTGAATGATTTGCTCCCATGGATTTGGTGTGTCTTATGTGCTTTAGCCCCTGCTAATGACTCGGATGGCCCGTTCTGAACCTCAAATCCTGGCTAGCCACACGGGATACTTTTCAGAGAGTAACGTGCAGGCTGTGGTTTGTTGGCTTGAGAGATTCATTGCATGTTTTCAAATACCGAATGGAGTTGTTTGCAGATGATTAGTAAAGCCCAAAATAGCCACAATTGGCTGGATTTTGTATCTGTTGAATAGAATTCAACCAGCTCCAGTCACAATAGCAAACTGCTTCCCTGCATTGTATTAATTTCACAGCTGTACAATGGGTAAAATGTACCAAGTGAGCATGGTCTCTCAAATGTTGTTATTCCACCTTGCTACACAGACAATGTCAGATATTTGTTTCGCTGAGTTCTATAGTCTCTTATTTGTATTGGCTCCGATGCTTTCATCTCACTCCTCGGTGCTCCTTTGTGGTCTTCCGTTATTTGGTACACATTGTCCTGAGGAATCGAATCCCTTTTGATTAGCGCACCATCCGTCCTAGCCTGCCTGTAGAAACATCAAGGAGACGTATAATTGTCTTCGATTTGCCTTCCTCTGGGTGGGAAGTGGGTGTCATTTCTCTGAATGTGTCCCTTCCCCCTTCCCAGTTTGCGTTGGCATGCACTGAATTCAGCAACGCTCATCGCAAACCCAACCATAGCATGAGGCTGCCTTCTCTACCCCTCCCATCTCCATTTCGTGCACTGTTGTGTACACAGTGGAAAGTTTATCTGCTGTGGTTTCTTCCCCGAGTCCATGAATGCGACGATAATTAGCAGTGACAGGAAGGTCAGTATGCATGGGGAAGAGAGGGTATGAAACATGCCCTGAACTCCGCTGTTCTACCCCCACCCGCTTGGTATCTCTGTCTGATGCAATCTTGTCAGGGCACTGGGAACGGCACTGAGCCACCCTTCTGGCTGCTGCCGCTTACCTTCCCTAAGGGGTCTGTTTCACAGGAGGCAGTCTTTTTAAAGATTATTTATTCATTATTTCTTGATTTATTTATTTCTCTCACTGCTCCTCTCTGAGTAGATCGCTTCTGGCAGATGTGACAGACTTGTGTGAAATTCTTGGGACAGGTTGATGCCAATAACTTGGAAGCTCTCGCCTGGTTCTCCTCTTCCCCTCTCCCTGGATCGCCACTCCAGCCCCACTATTCCACTGCTTCACAGGCGTAGCTTTTAATTCTGTTGATTTCTTTTCACATCTAGGTTGGCAGCTCCTGCTGCTGGGGGAGGGAGGCAGGTCTAGAGACTGGAAACATCCCCTTCATACCCACTGTTCAGGTGCACTGTGTTTCTTCTATAGCTTGTCTGCCCCAGAGGAAATGTCAGTCTCTCGGGTGGACATAGGCGGGGGGGGGAGAAGGGAGGGGAGGAGGAGCTGGGTGCAGCAGAGGTAAAAGAGCCATTCAGTTTACGTGTTAGTTCAGCAGTGGAACTCTAGAGCAGAGACTGCCAAGCTGCAGTCCTGCATGTGTGTCTCACCCTCACACAAACACAGTTTAATATTTCATCTTTTGGCAATCATTGGCACAGTGAGTTATATTTTTGTTTTTCCACACACAGCTGGGTAGTAGCAGACTAAAATGCACGCGCGCGCACTCGCTCTCCCCCACTGGAAAATGCTGTACTTGGAAGAGCCACCCTGCTGTCTCTCACACGGGGCCGACAGACCCCTTTTCCCTTCCAACGTGCTCTAGCTCTGCCATGTGGCTCCGTCAGGGAGGGAGGGCCTGCAGGCCACTGTGCTGCACCTCTTCAATATTGTGTGGAGCCTTGATGCATAGTGAATGAGGTTAGAGTTGGTAAAACTCCGCAGCAGCATTTCTTAGCAGTGAACAAACTGGTGTCTCTTCAGATTCGCCCTGTTGTCTGATGGGTTGCGGCTCATGCCCAGCATAAGGCCTATTCTGCAGTATTTCCTGGGCATGGATCTCAGAAGCCATATCCAAACTTGGCATCGAGATCGGATCTGAAAATAAGTCGCTATATATTTTGTTAAACCAGTTGCTGCTTTCTTTAAAACAAAACAAAACAAAAAAAAATGTGCTGCTCAGGAGCAAACCAGTTATTTTAGGGGAAGGATTTCTTTCTGTTAACCTTCTGTGTCCGAAGCGGCCCCACCTCACCTGCTAACATTGGCTGCCAGAATTGTCTGTAAAAAAACTCCCAAGCACAAAAGGTACCATCTCCAGATATGTGGTGGAGTACAGCTGTTCATGAACTCTACAGGGGAAGCTAGAGAGAAAGGATGTCCTAATGGTTAGGGTACTGGACTGGGATCCAGGAGACATCACTTCATATGCCCTATGCCTTAGCTGACCATCTGTAAAATGGGGCTGATGGCACTTCCCTTCCTCACAGGGCACTGGTCAGATGAAACCCATTAAAAAGTGTGAGCTGCTCATATAACCCCATAGTATTTATATACCTAGTTAGGGTAGAATAGAAAGAACAGGGCAGTATGGCTGGGATCTGGCCCCCTTCACCTTGTACTGCTGAAGGGGAAGTGGGATCTGAAGATGTGCCCCCACCCTCATCTTCAGCAGCTGTGATGAATAGGGGATGGATTGGCTGCAGAATGTGAGGAAAGGCCTGAAGCTGTGGCGGTGTCCCACACGTTGCTCTGGATGGCAGTTGTCTGCGGCGTTGATGTGGGATTATTTTTTTGTTGTTCAGCGCAGTCTTGCCAACCCCAAGCGTTCGAACTCCATGAGTCAGGCCCCCAAAATCATGAGGTTGGCATAAAAATCATGAGATCTTAAAATGTGTTTTGTTTTTCCTTTCTGGTTTGAGAGATCACAGCTTAGAGTTTCACACCGGAACTGTGAGGGTTCACAATGTACTGTTTTATAAAAGTGAAAGCTGAGCTTCTCATATGAGGGCTCTGAGAGTGGAGTCATCAAGAACAACAAATGTTACGATAAAATTGCTGAAGTAGACAGTACTGCACCCTCTGTGTGCCTGTCCCTTTGCAGAACAGTTGTGCCACAGTCCCTACCCCAGGGGATCACAGTGTAGACATAGACCCGATGTGGCTGACAGGTGGCAGGGATGGGTTTGAGGGAGAGAAGGATGACAGACCTCACCCACCTTGTCTCTTTGATACAAAAATACCTCAGATAATTGCTTTGGTTAGGGATGTGTACTTCTTCCTTGTAAACTTTCCAAGTGTTGATCTTCATGAACCACTTTGATCTCTATGAGTTTTAACGTTTCTATGGGGGAGGGATAGCTTAGTGGTTTGAGCATTGGCCTGCTAAACCCAGGGTTGTGAGTTCAGTCCTTGAGGGGGCCATTTAGGGATCGGGGGAAAAAATTGGGGATTGGCCCTGCTTTGAGCAGGGGGTGGGACTAGATGACCTGATCTTCTATGTTGGGGGGAGGGATAGCTCAGTGGTTTGAGCATTGGCCTGCTAAACCCAGGGTTGTGAGTTCAATCCTGGAGGGGGCCATTTGGGATCTGGGGCAAAAATTGGGGATTGGTCCTGCTTTGAGCAGGGGGTTGGACTAGATGACCTCCTGAGGTCCCTTCCAACCCTGGTATTCTATGATTCTGGATTCTGTTGCAAGGGAAAGAAGGTGCTGGCAAGAAGGCAGTAGGAATAAGAGAACAACAATAATAATATTGGTGAGCTTGTATATAGCACTTCTCATCTTCAATCACAATCCGCTTTACAAAGGAAGTCAATAGTGTTATCCCCATTTTTACAGATGTAGAAACTGAGGCACGGGGCAGTGACGTGTCTTGCCAAGGATCACCCAGCATGCCAGTGGCAGAGCTGGGAATAAAACCCAGGTCTCCTCAGTCCAAATTGATGCTCTGTCTGCTAGGCTATATTGCGTCCCCAGGTGCATGATTGGGCAGGGTAAGTTCATAGGGCCTTGTCCAAAACACTTTGAAAAGGTGCCATCGTTGCAGCAATGATGCATGGTGTGGAGGCCATTTCTATTGTAATCATAGTCAGGTGTAGTCAGTTTGCTCCGTATTGCCCTGGGCATGCCTGCTGGATTTCCATCCTGCCCTTTGGAAGGATTACCGGTGAGGGCTGGCCACTCCCCAGTGCGAGGCTGTTCCAGGTTTACACTGAATCAGCCCATGCTGGGAGCGGACTTTGGGAGCACAGTCAATGTCACGCAGATACCCCCGCAGTGGGGACATGATCAGTATGGTTGTGAGTCTCGGGGCTTTAATGTAAGGAACTCCCTCCCAGAGACTGACTGACACTCTGGTAGCGTCCGTGTGTATAAACATACGGCTGTTAGTAAACTTGTTTTCTGCAGCTGTTGGCCATGACAGATTGCTGAACGCTGGCCAGTGCTTGCAGGAGCTATTGTGAAAATGGGGAGCAATATGATTCTGTTGCTTTTCAAGTACTCCCATTTCCCAGCTCCTGGCTAGTGCCACCGTGCCCTCCTCTGGCATTAATGGCATATGGTCCCCTCTTGCCCTGTGTTTCCAGCTGATAGGAGGAAAGCAAATTTCAAAGTTAACTCTGTAGCCTGGGGCTCCTGCAAGGCGCAAGCAGCAACAGCACAATGAACTGGCAGTCTGTGCTTTCAAACGATTGAAATACTCACTGTGCATCAGGGTCACCGCCTACCCCAAATCTCAGAGGACAGTCAGGCCTTTGCTGGCGCTGTCCTGTTCCTGGCAAGGGCAGCTCATGGGGTGAGGAGAAAGTCAGAGATTTACAACAGCGACTAGTGATTTTTTTGGATTGCACAATTATTCCCAATTTGAGCCCCGTGAAATGGGCTTCGTTTTCAGACAGTGGCTAAGAACCTGGAAATAAGGTCTCTCAGGTTGGGCACTCAAATAACTGAAGCTTCCTCTTGGCCTTAGTTGTCAGTTGAGGCGATGGTAATGAGGTTCACGATATTGCTCATTCTCTAAGGATACTGGAGGCCTTCCAAATATGTGTGTGTCACACAACTGGGAGGTAGGTCAGGGCGCCTCTCCTCCCACCCCAAACACAGAATCCATTTCCTCTCTTCCCCTGAGCTCAGACACACACACACACACACACTCTCCTTTGCTATAGTCTCAGAGAGTCCCTCTTTGGAAGCCCATCTGCTGATTTCCTGGCCGAGGGACAGTCAGTGGAATGGGAAGGTGGAAAACTGGAAACTGACAAAAAATGCGTAATTAGACTGTGGAACTTATGGCCACAGGATATTGCTGAGTGCAAGAACTTAGAAAAATTTAAAGAGGGTTTGGGTGATAGCATGGAGAACAAGAATATCCAGAGTTGTTCCGGTAAACACTAGAAGAAAGTCTTGGAAGGGATCAGACATTTGGAGAGAGACTTCTCTGGGGGCAGATTAATCCATATCTGCTCACTGCAGGATTTGGAAATGCAATCAGAAGTTACTGGGAGTTCCCTGCTCTGGGATCCAGAAAGTCCTTGAGCTGGATCTTTGTGCTCTAATTCTGGGTGTGACCCAAGCTCTCTAGGCTGTTACTTAGCCCTTTCACTGATCGCATTTTCTCCTACCCTAACACCTTTCACTCTATCGCCATGGTGTTCAGCTCAGCCTGACTCCTGCACAGTCACGGTGACAAAACATCCTACCTTTCGCTAGAGTGGCAGAGCACGTCCAAGTTTTTGTTTTTTTTAAATGCGTTCGGACACTGTGCACTGTGAGGCGCTGAACTCAATTGATCTAGCCTTCTTAGCAACGTGGTTAGGGCAACCGTCCCTTTGTTAAACACTGTGCTGTCCAAAGTACATATGCTAATAATTATTTCATAGCAATGGCTTACTCCTTCTCAGTCTGTCTGTCTGTCTGTCTCCATCTCTCTTCCCCTCGAAATGAAACCTCTAGAGTTATACACCCTGTGGTCTGTCCTCAGTTAAATGGAATATGCCTGTGGATATTTCAGTGTGTTATGCAGGCCGACAAAATACTTCCAGCCCCGCGAGCAGTGTTAGCTTTGTCAGCAGGAGAGACAAAAGTGAAAGAAAAAAGTTTTGTTGACAACTTCGCAATGTTGACATACCCACAGTCTCCTCCACAGCAAAAGAGAGCCGAGCCGAGCCACAATACACAGAGTAAATCCCGCTGCCCTGGCAATGCACAGAGGCTCTGGAATTTCTGGTGCATGTTTTTTGAGCCAGACAAGGGGTCATGATGGGTCTCTTAGAATGAAAACAGCCACCCCACAATGCAGAAGTGGGGTGGCTGTTTGTAGGGAGTCCGTGAGTCTCTCCCCATCTGTCAGGTCAGGAAATCACGCCCCTTGCTACGATCCCTCCTGGAGCAACTCAGTCAGGGAAGAATTAGCTAGGAGTCACTTGGCTCTAGCCTGCGGTTGGCCTAGCAGCAGGGAGGGGGTCACACAGAGCACTGGGCTGGGATCCTGTAACTTTCTCATGCTTTAACCTTCTCAGTGTCCCCTGCTTTGGTGTCCGTTTCTATCAGGTACTTATTAATTGGCTGCAGGAAGCCCATCTGCACAGGGAGTCTATAAGCCCAGGGCCCTCAAGCAGGGCCACTTACCCAACAGTCAGTGGTCTAGGCTGATAGACTAATTGCTGCCCTGACTGACTATCTGCCCAGAGCCTTCAATCAGGGCAGGCAATCCACAGTTAACAGCTCTGGTTGGGTCCACACAGAGCAACACAGCAATTCGGGGTGAATCAGCTCTCTGTGGGAGCTACACCCAAACCTGTCTGGCACCCTAACTCCAGCCGGTGCCAGACCATTACAGGCCTCCTGGCCTAACGGGGGCAGATGGCCACCCTCTAGGGATGCGGTGGCCGGGGAACGGAGATGCAGGCCCTCCCACTCCACTGTGTCCCTGCCCAGGGTCCTATCAATGGCGGAGTGATCTGCCACTGGGTCAGTGGGGATCCGCCTGCAACACACTGGCCGGCTTACAATCAGTCCCACAGCTGAGCCCTATTCAGCTTCCCTGGGCTCCTTCCTACCCTCCATGTCCTGGGGTACCTGAGTTCCAGGGTTGTCCTCAGTCTCGCTCGCGTAAACAGCAAGTGGCAGCCACACCAGCTCATCAGTGTCTGGTGGCTCTGGCAGCCCTTCCAGGTCTGAGGCAAGGTGGCAGCCTATGTCAGCTCCAAGCTCTCCCCCAGCTGAACTAGAGGGCTGGTCTTCTATAGTTCCGGTTCCTGTCCTGCCCCTCTGCTTCCAGTGGGGCAACCCTGGGTGTCCCAGCTCTGCCCACCAGGGGTGACTTATGGGTCTCTCCCCGTCTGTCAGGGCAGGAGACCATGCCCCCTCGCTACACTGTTCCATTGAGCCATAGTCTCTTATCCCTGCTGAGTGTCTTCCCATCCATTCCCCTGCATAGGCACAGGACACACAGTATTGCTGGGATTCTGAAGAGCCTTTTAAAGAAATGCAAAACTTTAACGCTTGGTAGTTGTTTCTCTATGTCTTACAGCCCCACCAGGACAAATATGCTATAAACAAATCAACATATTTCCCCCGAGGTTGTAATAATTTTGCTCCTAAACCTTTTTGTTTTGTTTGCCTACAAAGTCTTTTCTTTTCCCCTCCATCATTACATTTTTTTTAAACGAAAAAGTATTAAATGTGGGCAGAGACAAAGAGTGTAAAACCTTTTTGAAAGTATTTTGTCTTGTATGTTGTTACTGCCCTGGGAATTCTGCAGAAGTTTGTTACCAATAATTAAAGAACATGATCAAATAATTTTGGGTTTATACTTTAACTCCACTGCTCATAATACCCCCTTTGAACCTTGAAAATGAAATTTTTTCCATTCCCTGATTTTATATTTGAAGAAAAGCACTGAACCACAACCTGCTCTATTATAATTGTGCTACCATCCTGATCTAACTCAGTTATGGGTTTAGGAGCCAGTCACTTTATGGGGAGCTGAGGGCATGTGATCAGGGGCCAACTTTCCTCTTCGTACCCCCAACCAGGCCGGCCTCCTCTAGGGTAATGCTAGATGGCCTTCCCATTTGTGCTCTTGGAATATAGGAGGGGTCTCAAACACGCGGCCCATGGAGCTATTTCCTGTGGACCGCCACAGGCGCTGACTCTGCCCACTCTGCCCTTTACCCCGCACCCAACCACACCACATCTCCGCTCCTCCACCTACCTCCCAGCGCTTCCCACCATCAATGGCGCTTAGGACTTTCCAGGAGGGAGGGGGGAGAAGCGGGGAGCCGCGCGCTCAGGGGAGGAGGCGGAGAAGAGGCAGGGCCGGGGTGGGGATTTGAGGAAGGGGTTGGAATAGGGGCAAGGAGGGGGTGGAGTTGGGGTGGGGATTTTGGGGAAGGGGTGGAGTGGGAGCGGGGGTAGAGGTGGGGCTTTTGTATCTTTGTATGAAAAGGTGTCAGTGATGCGGCCCTCGGGTGAATGTACTAGTTCTCATGTGGCTCTCGTAGTGATTTGAGTTTGAGATCCCTGGAATATAGCCATCCAAATTAAGGCTGCCTCTTGCATGAGTGTGCCCAGTCTCTCTCTTTCTTGGGTTTTTTATAGGTTCTCAATGGAGCAGGAGCTGAGCTTATATTCATCTGCTTAATAACTGCTGCCTGTGAGATGGGAACCCCTCTTCAAGGGAGATCAAATCCAGTCCCTTTTTAAATACGGTGTTCAGTGACTTCTACTTGTTGTCCAGTGGCTATACTGCAATTGATTTATTTGTATTGCGGTATTCCCTAGAGGCACCACCCTAGATGAGGGCTCCATTGTGCTCGGCACTGTACAAAGGTATATTAGCTGGCCATCGCTTCCCTGAAGAGTTTACATATGTTCCTGGCTTCATTTAAAAGCACAGGGAGGGAGAAGGTACAGAAAAGCATAGGCAAGGGATGCCTCCTAAGGCAGTGCTGAAATCTGAGTGGCTGCAGCTGACAGTAGGTCCAGTTACCGCAATATACAGAAAAGGGGGGAAAGTAGAGGTGCTGTGCTTCTCTCTCAGTTCTTCCCTCTCTCTGGCCGTCCACGTTTGCTAGCACGCAGCACTGCATGCTGATAAGCCACAGGGTTTCCTCTCAGGCTTTGCTATTGGCATCTGATGCCTGGGCCATTTTTTCTGATAATAGCTCTCCTTGGCAGAGTCCCACTTGTTCCTTGCATGTTCTCTAGGGACTACATAGCCCCATTTGATCAGTCCAATTGCAGGTTAAAAGAGAAGATTGGGACTCCCCCCTTACCCAGGAACCTGTCCACAATCTACGTTCAGCGTCCCTGCATAATCACCATGGGCCAGATTCATCCGATGTCATTACTCCTTCCATCTCTTCCCTGAAGTTACACCAGGGATTGGGCCCCAACCATTTGCTGAATGGTTACATTGTCCTTTCTTTGTTTAGAGTTGTGCTTAGGCCATAAATCAGCATGCCCAGATGAAATACAACACAAGGCTGAGAGCTGCTATTCCACCTCAAGTTGTTTTAATAGACAGAGAAGTAGGAATGTGCATTGTGACGGGATCCTTTCAGTATTCAGCAAACATGTCTGATTTGTAAATGTTGTTGTCTCTGCTTTGGATGGCTTTGTGCTGCTGTTTGGGATTGCATGTTGTCCCACTTTCCGATAACTTCATCAGAAGAAACCCTTCCTGGTACCCTTCCTTGTGAAGCCTCTAATCGTGATCGGTGCTGAAGAAAGATCCTAAATTGAACAGCCTTAGAGATGGGAGACCTCTGCTTAGCTTCAGTACTAAGCTAAGTACTTAGTACTTCTGGTCAGCAGAAGTGCAAACTTCCACCATAGTGTGCTCTGCCTCCCCCCTGCTGGACCTTCTCTAGGGTCATGCCTGTGCTGGGAAAATAGACCTAGTTAGGTATGATGTTAGGCATGAGGTTAATTGCCCCTCAGCACCTAGCACAGACAGGAAGTTGTCATGTTCCAAACATCATAGTGGGTCATGGTCCTTTCTGGGGCAAACCACAGTCAAATAATGTGTTTCTGAAACACAACTGACCTCCTCCATACTGAAGGTAACAGGATAAAGCTAACGACCTGCTCTCAAGGGTAAATAACACATAGGAGCATAAAGGGGCATTCAGTCTTCAGTCTCCATAGCCTGTTTCCGTCTCCATGCTGAGACTGCCGACAAGGGCAGGGGAGGTAAGTAATGCCAGATGTGATGGTGGTTTTTGTGATGTACGATTGAAATTGAACTGAGACCCATCAACCCATTTTACCCAGGCCACCAAACAGCTGTCAGATTTCATTGACTTTCAGTCTCTGTTGACCTCATCTGTGTTGATCCTATTGATCTAGAGGTGAGAGGTTCCACATCCCATTGCCATTCTGCCAGGTCCTTTGGAGGAATGTATTGTGAATCTGGACTACAGTTTGTATCATACCATCTGATTTCTTGTTAAAAATAGCTATTGCAGCCCAGACCCTTTCTCACTTTGTGAGCAGCATTTAAAGTTGATGTTGATTGGAGTTTTTAGCCTCTTTTGTTGCAAGAGGTGCTTTGGTGTGTTTACCCACAGTGTTTGGCATGTGAGTTTCACAATTTGTTTAGCAATGTCAATACCATCTGGAACATCATCTATTTAAAGCACATTTGAGAGATGAGGAGTATCCCGCCATATTTTTCCATAGTGTGCAGCAAGATTGGAAATGAGTCATTTGGAAAGGCTCGATGCTAAAGCGATCTATGCTGCACTGCACAGTTGTCTCTTATAATTGGTTATTATAATCCTGGTGCCATTTCTCCAGTTCTTTCCCTTGCTGTGTTGTGCCACTCTGTAGTATCTCTCCTCAAAAGCAAATCAGAGCTTCTTTGAATGTACCAAGTAGGATTAACTGTAAGGGCTGGATTCTGACATCCTTGGATGTGTTGAATAGTATCTTACTCCATGAGTCATCCTGTTGATTTCAATAGGACCACTCATTGAGTAAGGTATTAATCAACATGAGTTAAGGATATTGGAATCGGGACTGTTCTACCCAGGGATGTTAATGGGCAGTGTGTGTGTGTGTGTGCACGCGCGCGTGTAAAATTCAGACACAGTTCAGGCCCCTCTGGGTGCTCTTTAACTTGCATGGGATCCAGCAGAGCATATTTATGGCTTTGACTATTGATGCTGGAAATACGAAGGTCAGCCACTGACATCTGGTCTTGCTTGGGGCCCCAGGGCTGGCTTGGGAAGGGAATGTGCTCTAATGTCTTTCTAGGACTGCAGACTTTGAGGCCAGCTCGTTGCAGGCACTGAGACCTAGTTTTCTGAAGAGCACAAGGAGCGTTAAGGGCCGAAGCCTGACATTGCACATGTCTGTGATGAAATGCCTCTTGACTTGAGTGGGGCCAGGTTTTGGTCCTAGTTCAGGCTGCTGAATGCTGTGATCTTGTGTTACTGTAAAAAGAAAAGGAGTACTTGTGGCACCTTAGATTTATTAGAGCATAAGCTTTCGTGAGCTACAGCTCATTTTTTCAGATGCATACAGTGGAAAATATAGTGGGGAGATTTTATATACACAGAGAACATGAAACAATGAGTGTTACCGTACAGACTGTAACAAGAGTGATCAGGAAATGTGAGCTATTACCAGCAGGAGAGCGGGGGGGAACCTCACTTGCTCCATAACCTCAGCCGTGCAGAACACAATGCCATCCACAGCCTCAGAAACAACTCTGATATCATAATCAAAAAGGCTGACAAAGGGGGTGCTGTCGACATCATGAATAGGTCGGAATATGAACAAGAGGCTGCTAGGCAGCTCTCCAACACCACTTTCTACAAGCTATTACCCTCTGATCCCACTGAGGGTTACCAAAAGAAACTACACCATCTGCTCAAGAAACTCCCTGAAAAAGCACGAGAACAAATCCGCACAGACACACTCCTAGAACCCCAACCAGGGGTATTCTGTCTGCTACCCAAGAGCCATAAACCTGGAAATCCTGGAAGCCCCATCATCTCAGGCATTGGCACCCTGACAGCAGGATTGTCTGGCTATGTAGTCTCCCTCCTCAGGCCCTATGCTACCAGCACTCCCAGCTATCTTCGAGGCACTACTGACTTCCTGAGGAAACTACAATGCATCGGTGATCTTCCTGAAAACACCATCCTAGCCACTATGGATGTGGAAGTACACCAACATTCCACACAAAGATGGACTACAAGCCGTCAGGAACAGTATCACCGATAATGTCACGGCAAACCTGGTGGCTGAACTTTGTGACTGTGTCCTCACCCATAACTATTTCACATTTGGGGACAATGTATACTTTCAAATCAGTGGCACTGCTATGGGTACCTGCAAGGCCCCACAGTATGCCAACATTTTTATGGCTGACTTAGAACAACGCTTCCTCAGCTCTCTTCCCCCTAAAGCCCCTACTCTACGTGCACTACATTGATGACATCTTCATCATATGGACCCATGGAAAAGAAGCCCCTGAGGAATTCCACCATGATTTCAACAATTACCATCCCACCATCAACCTCAGCCTGGACCAGTCCACACAAGAGATCCACTTCCTGGACGCTACAGTGCTAATAAGCGATGGTCACATAAACACCACCCTATACTGGAAACCTACTGACCGCTGTGCTTACCTACATGCCTCCAGCTTTCATCCAGACCACACCACACGATCCATTGTCTACAACCAAGCTCTACGATACAACCGCATTTGCTCCAACCCCTCAGACAGAGACAAACACCTACAAGATCTCTACCAAGCGTCCTAACAACTACAATATCCACCTGCTGAAGTGAAAAAACAGATTAACAGAGCCAGAAGAGTACCCAGAAGTTACCTACTACAGGACAGGCCCAACAAAGAAAATAACAGAACGCCACTAGCCATCACCTTCAGTCCCCAACTAAAACCTCTCCAATGCATCATCAAGGATCTACAACCTATCCTGTAGGATGACCCATCACTCTCACAGACCTTGGGAGACAGGCCAGTCCTTGCTTACAAACAGCCCCTCAACCTGAAGCAAATACTCACCAGCAACCACACAACAAAACGACTAACCCATGAACCTATCGTTGCAACAAAGCCCATTGCCAACTGTGTCCACATATCTATTCAGGGGACACCATCACAGGGCCTAATCACATCAGCCACACTATCAGAGGCTCGTTCACCTGCTGTGACAAAGTTCCTCCTCTACCTTGGTGGGTCTTGCGCTTATTGGCAGATTTGCTCGCCTTTGAGCTTCATGGCAGCCCTCAGTTTGGCCATTTTCATGAACCCACAGTTCAGGTCAACTCCTCCTATGTCTGACTAGGAGTTGGGAGGTTTGGGGGGGAACCCGGGCCTGCCCGGCACTCCAGGTTCCAGCCCAGGGCCCTGTGGAATGCAGCTGTCTAGAATGCCTCCTGGAACAGCTGTGCGACAGCTACAACTCCCTGGGCTACTTCCCCATGGCCTCCTCCCAACACTTTCTTTATCCTCACCATAGGACCTTCCTCCTGGTGTCTGATAATGCTTGTACTCCTCAGTCCTCCAACAGTATGCGTTCTCACTCTCAGCTCCTAGCGCCTCTTGCTCCCAGCTCCTTACACACGCACCACAAACTGAAGTGAGCTCCTTTTTAAACCCAGGTGCCCTGATTAGCCTGCCTTAATTGATTCTAGCAGCTTCTTGATTGGCTGCAGGTGTTCTAATCAGCCTGTCTGTCTCAATTGTCTCCAGAAGGTTCCTGATTGTTCTGGAACCTTCCCTGTTACCTTACCCAGGGGAAAGGGACCTATTTAACCTGGGGCTAATATATCTGCCTTCTAGTACTCTCCTGTAGCCATCCGGCCCGACCCTGTCACACTGCGCATCTACCAATGTCATATATGCCATCATGTGCCAGCAGTGCCCCTCTGCCATGTACATTGGCCAAACTGGACAGTCTCTACGTAAAAGAATAAATGGACACAAATCAGACGTCAAGAATTATAACATTCAAAAACCAGTCGGAGAACACTTCAGTCTCTTTGGTCTCTCGATTACAGACCTAAAAGTGGCAATCTTCAACAAAAAAACTTCAGAAACAGACTCCAACGAGAGACTGCTGAATTGGAATAAATTTGCAAACTGGATACAATTAGCTTAGGCTTGAATAAAGACTGGGAGTGGATGTGTCATTACACAAAGTAAAACTATTTCCCCTTGTTTATTTCCCTTCCTACTGTTCTTGTAAAGTGCTGGAAATGGCCCACCTTGATTATCACTACAAAAGGTTTCTTCTCCCCCCCCCGCCGACCCCCCTCCGCCCTGCTCTCCTGCTGGTAATAGCTCACCTTTCCTGATCACTCTTGTTACAGTGTGTATGGTAACACTCATTGTTTCATGTTCTCTGTGTATATAAAATCTCCCCACTATATTTTCCTCTGTATGCATCCGATGAAGTGAGCTGTAGCTCACGAAAGCTTATGCTCTAATAAATTTTTTAGTCTCTAAGGTGCCACAAGTACTCCTTTTCTTTTCACGGATACAGACTAACACGGCTGCTACTCTGCAACTTGTGTTACTGGGCGCTTTGGAAGCACCATGGGGGCTGGAGGATAGGTGACGTAGTCTCTCCTGGGATTCTGGAAGCTTAGATACCAGCTCTAGAAAAGTCATGATAGTTACATGAACTCTGGCCTTTTATAGACCTCAGATAGGTCTGTAAAGAGTTGTCATCATTTGCATAAGGTGCTTCTTCCACAGATTAAAAAACTCTTCAGCTCTGGAAGCTGGGGGTCTGGATTCTCCCCTTGTCCCAGAGACCAGTGTTTGTGTGTTTCTCAGCCAGAAGGCGCAGGTTAACAAACCCAAGTGTTTAGTTAGGGTTAGGTTTTTGGATCTGTTCCATAGGCAGCGTGCAAGACACACCATCATGGCTGCAGTCTCACTCAGTGCAACTCCACAAATGGGAGACTACAGAGTGCACGGCCCTCTCTCTGCTCTGGTAGGTGTTTGGCATCACTGACAGAGATGGCTGTAATTTCACATCATGAACCTTTAAAGGGGGTGAAGGAGGAGAGTTAACACCCCCCACTATTACTGTGACGGTGAATCACTGCAGAGCGTGAACTTCTCTCATGGCACACACAGAACTCCTATTAACCTCAAAGGGATTTGCATGCTAATGACAGAGTTCTTAAGGTTACAGGCAGCTAAAATCTTAGCAGAAAACGGGGAAGAATTGAGTGCTGTAGGGAAACTAACATGGATGGCTCCTGAGGCTGGCTCATTTAGTAAGACTGTTATTTAGCGTTTATACTGTGCTAACACCTAGAGGTCAATCAGGCCACGGTCGTAAGTGCTAGGTGCTGTGTACACACACAGTAAATTACTATCCTAGCCCCAAATTGCTTACAGTGCATTTGTAAGTATGAAATATAGTTAATAAAGTTCAGCTTTAAAGGCTTAGACTCTCAGAACAATGACTCTTTTTGTGCTGGACTGGGAACTAGGACTTCTGAGTTCTGTTCCCAGCTCTGTCATTGATGCACTGTGTGGCTTTGTGCAAGGCATTTTGCCT
Organism: Chelonia mydas; assembly: GCF_015237465.2. Classification (NCBI taxonomy): domain Eukaryota; kingdom Metazoa; phylum Chordata; order Testudines; family Cheloniidae; genus Chelonia; species Chelonia mydas. Next base: position 46,659,640 of record NC_057853.1, read on the forward strand.
CTCCGTGCCTCAGTTTCCCCATGTGTAAAATGGAGTGAGATGATATTGCCCATTCCCCTTTGTAGAAACACTTTGAAATTGACAGAAGAAAAACTGCTGTGTAAGAGCTAGATGGTACATCCTAATCTCCAACATCTGGTTACCTCTTCCCCTTCACTTCAGAGGTTTGTGGACAAAGATAGGGTTTGGTCTCCTGCCTGGAGCCAATTGCATCTGCTCCTTTCACATCTGATGGAGCTCACGATGTGCTAAGCGCTTTCCAGACAGCACTGAATGGATGATCCCTACCTGGTAGGGCTTATAGAGATAGACTGTATGGGAAAAGGATATGACATACAGGGAGAATGGTCAGTGTGGCGACTACTACGTCATGGTAATATAAAATTGCGGTAACATACATAGCCCGGAAGAAGGGATGACTCAGTTGTCAAAGTGTTAGCCTCTGACTCAATTCCCCTGCTCTGCCACAGACTCCCTGTGTGACCTTGGACAAGTCGCTCAGGCTCTCTGTGGCCCACTTCCCTATCTGTGCAATGGGGATAAAAGCACAGGGTTGTTGTGAGGGTAAATACACTTGTGCACTGCTCAGGTACTGCAGTGGTAGGGGCTGCATTAAGGTATTTACAGTATGATCACCTGCTCGTCAGCCTGGCCAAACACACAGTGATTCGTGGTCATGCAAGTTCAGGTCAGGGGCATAAGCGTGCCCTGTACTCGGGGAATGATACGTACGCACCCCCAACTCTCCCTGGTGCTGATTGGTCTGCTGCAGACTAGGGGAAGGGCTCGTCTCCCAGCCTCCCACTTGTCCTGACATATGCAGGGGCTTTGTTAGGTACCAGGGTTTCCAAGCCAAATCTAACAGTAGACTCAATACTGGATTGTTAAGGCCTAGGCAGAACCTGCCTCCTTGGTGTTACTGCTTTGCACTCCTACAGAGCACTTCACGCAACGCACACCGAGTGTTTCATAGAGATCTCTAAGGATCCCCAGGGTGAATATGGGTGGGGTGGAGCATAGGCACCAGGAATGGTCCCCAGATGTTGACTCGCTGTCCCGTGCTCGAACTGCTCTAAGGCAGTAGGGCTCTTGATTGTGCAGAGAGTCACACGTGGCAGGAGATGGTCAGTTCTTGGTACAACTAAAACCTAGGGGCACTTTATGAAGGAATGTCATGTCTTGCACTAGCATATAGATCTTACTAAAGGTTCTGGATGCTCTCGCTCCTCCCTACGGCTGGACTCTGTTCCTACTCATTCTCAGTGCTGTCTCAGATTTTTCTGCATATTAAAGCTAGCCTGAGGCTCCTTCCAGCATACCTGTTCACTGTAGCCCAATGCTAATTCAGTGTGACATGGACCTCTGCAAGCCTGCTTACGTCTCCACTGCTTGCGGTTCACACACCCCTAAACTTATAAAGGGCAGTCGTCTTCTCGGCATCAGCTATGAGTAATTGAATTTCCTTTTCCCCTGGGCATTTGACGTTATTTTCAGGTCCTGTTGGCATTAACAAGGAGCCTCCTAATCGCTGACCGCAGTTTGCATGAGGCTATTTATAGGTCTCTGTGCAGATGTGACACATCCACTCCCCACCTCTGCCCAGCTAAGACTAATACATTTCACATTGTTACTGGGAACTGGGTCACCAGAAACTTCAGAAATCTTCCACAGATCTTTCTGATACAGGTTACTTAACAGGGGAGATAAACTAGCACTTCAACACAATTGTAGGAAGAAATGGATTTGCAGAGCCCGGGGCTGTTTCAGCACAGTAAAATCCATTCTGATACATGCTCTTCAAAGCTTTGTACGTTTTGCCAGCCTTAGCACTTTTAATCGTTCGCTGGCTGGCATGCGTCTGGTAATAGTATCAAAGTGCTGCTGAAAATGGGCAGATATTTTGCTGTGACCATTAGTACTGTACTGTGCTTGTCAACTCCTAAAAAAACCCCTAATCTTTCAGGCTATAATTGTTTTGTTTGCTTTGTTATAAACCTACTAAGAATTGATCAGAACGAATACTGTTCCCTGTCTTTGTTTGCTGTTCGGATTGGGGTATTTTTTTTTTAGATTGATTTTAACCTGGGGACCAAGAACTGGGATTTCCTGACCCAGATACACTGTGTTTTCGCAAAGATATGTAAAACAGGAAAGGATAATGGTGTCCAAAGGGAACTGAGACTAGCTGGAGACCTTTATAGATCCAAAGAAAAGTCAGCTTTCCTGCTAATGTGAGGAGCATGTGCTGCTATTGCGTCTGTACCCAGGCTGAGAGGAATTTTTCCCGGTAGCACTGTGTGCTGATAAATACCTGCTCTGTCTGAATTTAGATCCCGTTGATTTAAAAAAAAAAGAAAAAGTTGTGTTGAGACTCAACAGGATGCAGACCAAAGAGCTTATAATTCTGCCTGTGCGTTCCTCAATGCTGGATTCTTCTCATGACCTTCAGGGCTGGTGAAATGTGACAGATCCACACAGCTAGAGTTGACATCCTCTAACCACAGGAACAGGAGCCACAAGTGGAAGCTTTTCCTGCCCCTTCCCACCAGTGTGCCTCCACCCAGCTCTGGGGATGAGAGGGGAAGTCCTGTTTCCATGGATCATCCAGCCCTGGCTCCTTTGCTGGCACTATTCACAAGGGGGCAATTTGAGATAGCAGCTTTTTTGTGCTATAGGAGGCTTGTCTGCTCGGAATGGGAGTGAGGGCACCAGATTGTTTTCCATAGGCAGCTACATAGCAGCAGATAGTAACTTCTAAGCCTGGGAATATGTAGCCTTGGGTGGCTTGGAAACAGCAGCCCTGAGGAGAAAGGCGAGGTATCCCCTGAGTTATTGAATCCCCCAGCTGTTGTCAGAACGGCATCACATACTCCTTATTCTGACACATTGTTCTTGGACTGAAAAAATTATCCAGGTCAAATCTGTGTAACCTCACCTTTAAATATGCTATGAAGATGTTGCCAAACTTCGGTGGGGAAAAATATCCATTTGACCCCAGTTCTTCCATGGCACAGTATGCGAGGTATTCAGATGTCATAGTCGGCATTCCAAATCCAGTCATTTTTTTACTGAGCCTTTATTTTAAAAAAAACCCATAAAATTTCAGTAAATGGAGTCATAAAGCTGTCACCGGGCGCACGGTACAAAGTGTGGTTAGAACTGAACTATACAGAGCCAAATCAGCAATAGACAAGACAGAAAAAAGGAGGAAGAAGGGAGAGAGGGTTGTTGTTCCCATGCTGTAGCCAGGGAATGAGGTGTAGAAAGACCATCATCTCATTGTTTCCTTGTGCTCCCTTGCCTATTTATCTGTAGCAATCTGTTGCTCGTGTTATACTTAGAATGCAAGCTCTTTGGGGCAGCGGCTGTCTTTTTGTTCTGTTTGTACGGCACCTGGCATGGCAGGGTCCTGGCCCGTGACTGGGGCTCATAGGCGCTACAGTAATAATTATTTAATAATAATAATAAAGTGACTTGCCTAAAGTCACCCAGGGAATCTCTGGCAGAGCCCAGAACTGAACCCAGAGCTCCTGAGTCCCAGCCCAGTACCATACCCATAAGATCATCCATCCTCTCCGATTCACTCCTAAATGTTAAACCACAGGGAAAGGATAGGTGATCTTCATGTGTGGCTGGTTAAGATACGATTTTCAGCTACTGTCATATCCCTGGTATTGTTTGGATGGGCTGTGGGTCACAGCTTTGCAGACTGGGATTGGGCAACAAACTGTAGGTCATTGCCAGGGCCAGAAGTAGGGCTGGGGAAAATGGATGGCTCCCTAGGGTCCCTAATTTTCATGGACAGCTCCCGACCTGGCCACCCTCTCCTCAACAGCAGGGCATTGTGGGGTGTGTCTGTGTCTTTGAGCAGGGAGTTGTCATCTGAGGCTGGCCATGCTGGGGCTGGGAGCGGCCACACTAACCCAGCGCTAGACATGGCTGTGGGAGTGTCTGCCCCTTTACAGACAGCTTCCATCTCCGCATCCCACAATGGGTAGGAGCAGCCTAGATCCATAGTGTGTCCAGTGCCGGCCCTGTTGGGGCACTGAGAGAAGAGTGGTTCAGGGCTCCCCTCGTTCTAATAGAGTGTGTAAAGGTTGGTCTCCCAAGCATCTAGAAACGAGGGGTAGTTGAGGGGGAGCCATGGTCACCCTCATAACGGGATGGGGGAAGGGAAGCCTAGCTCTGTCTTTTCTGTGCAAAGCATGCTGGGAGTGGAGTCTGGGGCTCATGCACTGTAGCATCCCTCGACAGTCAGCACTTCCTTGCTCATCGCTGGCTGCTTTTCAGGTGGGGGCCTGCGGGGGCTCTGCTACTCAAACAAGGCTCCATTAGCTGCCAGCTGACAAAGCTTTAGGTCTGTCTACACTGCAGTGGGGAGCGAACCTCTCAGCCTGGGAGACAGACTCACGTTGGCGGGGCTCAAGCTAGTGTGCTAAAAATAGCCACTGCAGCTCGGGCTCCCAAGCCTGGAGATCAGGTGGGTTTGCACATCCTGCACCTGTGCCTCATTCAGGAATTGTGCCAGCGTCTCTTGTCATTTGCTTTCTGGGGTTGCCAGGAAGCATGGGCCAGTGGTTGAAGCAGAGGGCTGGGCTGCAAGCTATGTGGCCTTCATTTCTGATCTTGTCACAGGCTTTTTTATGGCCCTGGGGTGAATCATGTACGCTTTCTCCCAATAAAACAGGCACAGTATTCCCTCTCCTTCCTACTGTGCAGAGGCTTCATTTATTAATGTTTGCAAAGCACCTGGAGATGCTCAGAGAGGAGTTGCTGGACGGTGGAGGAGGGCGGTGTCACAGACCCTCTGTGTGTATATGGAATCTGCACTGTGGACCAGAGAGGAGCATTTTGTTCCAAATCTGTCTAAACCAATTCCTTCCTCCATGAGTGAACTCGCTAGCAGGTTGGGAAACATGTGCTGCCCCCTGGGGGCCACTTATAGCAGGTGCTCAGTAGCACCAGCATAGTTAAGGACCTGTCAGTTCCATCAGACCCCTCATTTCCGTGTGCGAGGTTGTGGGGGTCATTGCACAGCGGCGCTGCGGTGAAGCATGATCTGCTGTGGATTCTGGTGACCTGGCTGTTAATTGTGGAGGTTTTCCCTCATGAAGCTGTTCCCACTTAAGTGAGCGCAAATATTTTTTTTGAAACTATGACCTGTGTGCATTTGGGTGCGTTCCCGGGCTCGCATCATTCAAATGTGTATGTGTCAAATGTGTCATTTATTGTACAGTGAAACTTGACAAGTGGTCAAACCTGTCAGGTGCAACTTCAGACGAGAGATCCTTTTTAGCTGTTTCTAAGAACTGGTCTAGTGCATGCCCAGGATAGTGCTGCATGAGCCCCGAGGGCCAGATCCTTTCTCCAGCCACCCCCACAGTCACCCAGGCAACCTCCACACCCAAGTAAGTAGGTTTTGTGCATGCAGACTCAGCAACAATGAGAAAGGGATAAGGCTGAGGTGGTGTAACCCATGTTGCCAGCCCCAAATATTCAAAAGTCAACCCCCACCTCTCCCATCGATCACAAGATCAGTTTCAAAGTCATAAGATTTTAGAACGAATACATTCTGGGATCCTTTCATTTGATTTCTGGTTTTTAAATCTCTAGAGTTTGCTATTTCCCAGCTTGTCTCAGGACCTGTGAGGGCTAGAAACTTACTTTTTGTTTCAAATAATAAAACCTGAGAGTTTCGCCCAGTAACATCACTTGGAGCTTTCCAAAAACAGTATCGCGAGACTTGCCATAAAATCACAGGAGTAGGCAACACTGTGTAACTCCTTGCTGCTGCTGCACCTTCATCTGTGATTCAACACCTCAGCCTAAGCTCACCTCCTGTGGCCAAAGCACCACTGCTCTGGGCTCCTGCAGGAGTTTCTACAGGGCTGGGCTCCGACTCCTAAGGAAGGGAGCACCTCTGGGCTCCCCAGATCACATCCATCTCTCTCCTTCTAGGGGTCCTGTTGCAAGCAGGGTGCTCTGTGGCTCTAGGGGAGGGGCTAGAGGTTTGCCCACAGAGGTGTATTTGGTTGGAGAATTTAGAACATCTGAGACCCAAAGAGAGCACTCCCTTTTAAAAACCAAATGTGTTAAACACACAGCTGGCCTATTGGGTAAATAAAATGCATTTTTAAGCAAAGCAGATTTGCTGTTGTCCCGGTGGAGCGTAATGGCAGCTCCTATGGAGTGTGGCTTCCACACTGGGAAATTATCGTTTCATCTGAGTGCGGTATCTCTGTGTATGTACCAGATCACTGCAAGAGAATAGTGTATCCTGTCAGGGGTGACTCTTCTGCTCCCCTCCCCCCTTATGCTTAAGATAACATTAGGGGAAATTTTAAACCCTGCAGAAAATGCTAATCCGTCACCAGGACTCGTGTTAAGCTAACAGAGGCCAGGGGATTGACAACCCAGGGCTTGTCTTCACTGGGGAGTCTTGCGCTGACATAGCTGCGCTAGTGCAAACTCCTAGTGTAAACACACTGCACCAGTGTATAAAGTGGCTTGCACTGTTGTAGGTTAGCCCAGGATTGGCTGCCCTGGTATAAGCCACTTATACTGCTGCAGCATGTCTACACTAGGGGTTTGCACTGGTGTAACTACTTTGGTAGTTACAAACAGACAAGCCCTTAGACATGGGCTCTGTATCCATAACCCAACCTGGTGGCCAGGTGCAGGACACAAAGGCTGCAGACTGGGATGAGTCTAGCATGGAGTTTCCACCTTGCCTCTGAGTTACCTTGCCTTTGTCACTTCAGCATAGGTTTTTTGTCTCCATTTGGCTATACATCTCCTCTTCAGAATAATCCTATTATTTGCATTTGCAATGACAACAGAATTACTGCAGGGAGCCCATGTAGGTCATAAGCATTTTGTTTCATAATCTCAATATCATCATCGCAATGATGATGACCTTTTGCGTCTGCGTTTTCATGTACCTGTGTCTCATTCTTGTTAAATATCCTTGCATTGAAATCTTTTACTAATCTAATCTCCACATGTGGCTGCTGTATAATTATCTCATTGTACAAAATATTGCATCTGTCATTCTCCCTCCCCCCTCTAAAAGGGAGGGAGGTGTGGGGGAGAGAAGGCAGCAGAGAGGCTGTTGGAGGAGTCAGTGATAATCACACGTAAGTAACAGTTTATACACTACTTACAGTTTGTAACTGCTTCAGGGCCGCCAAATGGGCCAGGTAGGATGCCTCCAGAATGCCAGCTTCTGTTGCCATGCAAAGGTTGCAGCGGGGAACGGCACAAAGGGGGCATTAGGAAGGAAGATGCATTAGGATTCCTCTTTATTATTTCTGAGCAAGATTCGTGATGGAAGCAGGGGGAAGGGGAAATTTCTCATTTGGAAAAACCAAAGCGGTGGCCCCTGAGGGAAGGCAGTGCATTCCTTGTTTAGAATTGAATATGTTATTTATATGGCATTACAGTTGTGCCTGGTGCTGGACAGATAAGACAAATGCCCCTGCCCTGAAAGAATCTTTGTCCATGTTTGTAAGTTGGGCGAGTGTCCCCTTTTTATACACATCCATTTCTCCTGGGGACTTCCAGATGTCTTCAGCCTCCACATGCTAAGGTCAGGCAATAAATATTGTACTTTTGGTCTGTTACCTGCTGATCATTAGTTATCTAATGGGAGATGATTTACAATCCGTGAAAATTCTTACCCATCTTGGCTTGCAGAAGCCACCAGATGTCAGGCAGGTCGCATATAGCTTGGGAGTCCTAATTCTGAAGTTACTCCTGGCACAAAGAGCAGCCATATATTGGTTGGGGTAACTCTTAATTAAGAGTAAAGGAAACAGTGAAAACTTCAGTAGTAAAAAACAAAGAGGATTTGGTCTGTGCTGACCTATGTTCCATGCAACACCTTTAGCTTCACTGGCGTAGCTCAGGGATTAGGGTTTAGAGGGGTTGGCACCAGTCAGTGCAGAATTTGTCAGGTAGAATCTAGGAGCAGAACTGTTTCTTTACTGAATGTCTTTCAAACTTCTCCCTTTTGCAGCAGGGGGTCCTGAATGCAGGGACTTAAGACAGGACACTTTTTGTGGTTTGCAGTTAAATGAAGGATGATGGCCTAATATTGGAGGTGGACAGAATGAGTCTGGGAACACCATCCCAGAGGGGGGACACACTTTTCCATTCTGTTATACAATTCGATGATTCTCCACACAGTGTGATGTAGAACCCTCAGGTATACAGTCAAGACACAGACTAATCAATAACTTCACATAAAAAAATTAACATCTGTCAGTGTATAAATCTATAACCGTATGGGCTGTTGGGAATAAAGTTGTCCAGGGATCCTCTTCTGCAGATTTCCACAGAGGCATTTGTCAGTTCTCAGTGGATCCTTTAGGAAATTACAGTTTTAATTAATTTTTCCTTTAAAAAAACCAAACAATTTAAATTGCTTTTTAAAAAAGAATAATGTGCTGCTGCCTTTTAAATAAACTACTGCACTTTAAATTCTTGCTACACTTCTGTCTCGGAGCCACATCTGTCTCCTGTCTCGGAGCACATCTGTCTCCTGTCTGTGAACGCATCTTGCTTCTATGTTCTGGTACAATATGAAAATCTTTACTGCTGACACAAAAAAAAAAATCAAACAAAACACTTTTAGGCTATGGAGGGTGTCAATTACCCATGTGGGATTTTCCCCCTTATCTTTTAATTCTGAAGCATCTTTGTGTGACAGTTTATAAATTAAAAATGTTTCTTACATGACACTTAGCTCCTGTTTCATATGTATTTCATATAAAGAGTTTCCATGTGTTTGAATTTGAGAGGGAATTATGCAAAACTAGATGCTCCGGTTTTATGTTCTGATGTGATACACTTAGCATACTGCAAATCATGACGCTACAATTAGTGACTGTGCACTTTAAACACACTGAAGTACTTCACAGAGCGCTGTGGAATTCTACTACAGCACAGGTGGAGTGATGAAAACACATTGGATGTGGCCATTTAGCACACTGAGCTATGAACTTTACTAAAGTTAGTACATTGACCCCAATCTACTGCTGTATATTGGTGGCTAGGAGCCAGTTTTGATGTAATGACTCTCCAAGTAATGATGTTGCAGTGCTGAGAGTGTACGTTGAAAGCACTTTAACATAGTTCTACAGGCTGTACAATGTATGTCCAATGTATTTCAGGGTCATCCTTCAGAATCTCCTTCCTTAGAAGTTTTTAAGGTCAGGCTTGACAAAGCCCTGGCTGGGATGATTTAATTGGGGATTGGTCCTACTTTGAGCAGGGGGTTGGACTAGATGACCTCCTGAGGTCCCTTCCAACCCTGATATTCTATGATTCTTTGATTCATGCGGGTGCCAGTTGATGAGTATGCATTGGAAAGTCTGTTGAGCTCTAAGGGTTAATCATCTTCACAAGGGATTCTCATGTACCAGACTTCTGATCAGCCCTGCTTTACAGCTGATGGCTTAGTTTGTGCATATGCTTTGTTGTGCTCCAGGGAGAAGGAGCAAACATTGGGACTAGGAGCCACAGGGCCTGCTGAGTTTTTGGTTCTAGCTCTGCCACAGACTCATTGATGGCCTTTGGCAAGTCACTGCAGTTGTTTGTGTCTCAGTATCCGCTTCTGTATGATGGGACAATAGCTATCTCCAAAGGGAATGGCAGCAAGGGGGAGTCAGTGAATGTGCACAATGTAAATGCTAAGTGGCATTATGACACCATGATATTTTCATCGTAACTTCCTTGCCACCGTCCCGCTTCGACTTTCAAGTGTGGAGCCGAGCCCGCACATTCCTTGCTTCGCACCCCTTTCATCTGTTTCACTTCCTTACTTTTAGTAGGTCATCAGTGATACCCTGCCAGCCCAGACTAATGGTCTCTTCTCCTCTAGAGGGTTCTGTATATCCACTGCCCTTGGCCTCATCAGTCATGCCCTCCCTGGACATCTGTGGATTGCTTTTCCTGGTTCGCTTACTTCCCTGGACATGTTTTCTTCCTCAGTTCTGGAGGCTCTGGCTCCTCCTTCCCCCTTCCCTCTCAGCCTTTATTCCTAGATTCCAAGGCCAGAAGGGAGCATTGTGATCATCTAGTCCAGGGGTTCTCACAACAAACATTTGCTGGTGGCCGCTCTAACAAACCTGTCTCTCTGTCCCTGTCTCCTGCGACCCTTCATCAAGAGTCCACCCTGGGGAAGGTGAGTCAGGAACTCACTGGCCGCCTGCGGAGTCCCAGGCTCTGCATGCCCTGGCTGGGCTGGAGCAGGGATGCTGCCCAGGGGAGCGTCCCAGCAACCGAACACTGCAGCCACCTCCACTGACAAGATCCGGCACCGTGCACATTGGCCCCACGTGTCTCCAGAGGCTCTGCCCTGAACCACCAAGGATGCTTCATGGTGCAGGGTGCTGATGCCTGCTGGCAGTGCCAGTGAAAACACCAAGGCTGTGCATTTCGTTGCCCTTGGTAACAGCTATTCAGGAGCAACAGCTGGGGGGAGGTTGCTGCTTTGCCCCCACCATCTCTGCCCCTGCTTTTGAGGCTGTCATGGATGCAAAAGAAATCCACTGGTGGCTGCATTTGAGAAACACTGATCTAGTCTGACCTCCTGTACAACACAGGCCAGTGAACTGTCCCCAGATAATTCCTGGAGATCTTGATTTAAACACTGCCAGTGATGGAGACTCCACCACAACCCCTGGTAAATGGTTCCAATGGTTAATTGCTCCCAGTGTCACAAAATTACGTCTTATTTCCAGACTGAATTTGTCTAGCCTCAACTTCCAGCCATTGGATCGTGTTATGCCTTCCTCTGCTAGATTTAAGAACCCATTATCAGATATTTGTTCCCTCTACCCATCTCACTCTATACTCTTTCCCTAGGAGATCTCATTTACTTCTGTGGTATCAGCTACCAATAACACAGAATCATAGAATATCAGGGTTGGAAGGGACCTCAGGAGGTCATGTAGTCCAACCCCCTGCTCAAAGCAGGATCAATCCCCAATTTTTGCCGCAGATCCCTAAATTGCCCCCTCTAGGATTGAACTCACAACCCTGGGTTTAGCAGGCCATGCTCAAACCATTGAGCTATCCCTCCCCCCAACATCATCCTTTACACCACCTCGGCTCCTGCCCTTGGGGTCTTGCTTGTCTGTGTCCCTTCCTCCATGCTCAGCTGTCAGTGCCCTGTTCACCTCACTCCTGAAGCACTGCAGCCTTGTGCTAGCTTTCTCTCCCATTTCCAAAATAATTTTCCTTTCCCACCTCTGCTCTCATCTCCTGCGACATCACCTCTTGGTCCGTCTAATCCACCTCAGCTTCATGCTGACCTCCCCCATAGCTCACCCTTGGCACTGTGCATTTTGCTGCTTCGTGTTGCATGCCTTGAACAGCCTCCTGAGTCATGCGTGCAAAGCTCCCTCAATCCTCTTCTCCAGACCCGCACGATCTGCGGTGCATTGCCCCTCCCGTGGCCACTCATCACCTCCCTTCTCTACTGTATTGTTTGTTCTGGCTTGTACCAGCTTATCATAGTTTTTCTTTACCATAAGGGACCAGCAAATCATCTGGTTTGACTTCCTGTATAAGGCAGGCCACTAAACCTCATCCAGTGCCCACACGCTAAACCCAGCAACTGGAATTAGACCAAAGTATAACACAATAAACTATTGTGTGCTGCACTCAGAGAACAGGAGGGAGAGAGGGCACCAGTGTCAGAGGTCCCTGCAGTGGCAAAGAATTGATTAGGTGAGAGGTACCTAGATGATCACAGCAGGCAATCTACACCCCCATACTGCAGAGAAAGGCATAAAAACCCCACGGTTCCTGCCAGTCTGACCGGGGGGGGAATTACTTCCTGACCCAAATCTGGGGATCAGTTAGACTCTGAGTATATGAGCAAGAATCAGCCAGCAAAGCACCTAGAAAAAGAGAATTCTCAGGACACGGGCTTATCCCATCCTGTCGGCCTTTGAGGCCGGGAACCGGTTGGTTTGGCACAGTTCTCTTGTTGTACAGCTCCTTGTACACTTTTGACACTATATGTGAGCTATACGTGTTGATAAAGCTGGAGGGGTGCAGAGATTAATTGAGGCTCCCCTCTCAGATTGTGGGGCTGGAATACGCATTGCTTACTTTGATGCCACCACGACAGCCAGCTGGTATAAAGCGCTTGAGCAGCATGATCAGCATCCGTATTTTGACCTCTCAGGTGGCGGGCGTGACTTCCACTGGATGCCTGGTCTCTGTCAACCTGCGATGTGGCTGTGGCTATAACCTGCCTTTATCCAGAGCTATCCGCTCCTTGTGTCCATCAGCTGCAAATGTTGGCGCAAGAAAAAACTAGAAAACCTGAGCCATGGTAAATGACCTTACCAGCTCGGTTCTGTGGCCAGTGGCTCAGGCTGAATCTTTATGGTTAATTTTAACCAGGTCTGTGGGCAGTCAGGATTTCAGACCTCCTATAGAATTATCCCCATTTCAGAAGGGACGTAAATATGAAATCAGTGCAGCCAGAAAAGGGAATAAACAAAAGAACCGACCAAAAATCTCGCAGAGTGTGCAGCGTTTTGTGACTAATATGAACATAATTACTGTCATTCTTTTAACTAAATGCTTTCATCACCCAGATAGGCTTCTTCCTCTGGTCATTAATCTCCAGGTTTGAAGCTAGCAGGCATTCAAAAGATGCAGCCTTCATGCTGAAACGCCAATGAGCAGCATGCAGCATATCTTGGCCAGCCTGGGGAGGTACCAAGCAGAGCCATGACTTTTGACGTAGATCGCTGACCTCCGTGGACTTTCGCGCACTTAGGCTTTTACTGCAGGCTTGATCTTAAACCCATTGAAGACACTGTGCTGGGTCAGGCGGTGTGTGCTTATTTGCTCTACTTGGTCCAGTTGTGTCTCCTTTCAGCATCCTGCCTAAATGTCCCTTAGAAAAATGCAAACCAATAGGGAAGTCCTTGCCCAATCCTGCCTTTATTCCCAAGCCACTTCCATCCTCTGGGTCAGCATTCTCTTGGCTAAGCCTGTTTCCTGGTTGTAAACTTGCAGTGCATGCTGCTTCTCCATTCCTCCCCTACGCTTCATAGCCGCGTCGATTTGTAAGGCCAGAAGGGATTATTCTGATTGTGTAGGTTGATCTGCACAGCACAGGCCACAGAATTTCACTCGGTGATTCCTGCATCCAGGCCAGAACATGTTTGAGCTCTCTACAGCATCTCTTTTATGAGATATTGATGGTGTTGGGGATCCGGTCTTGGGCCCATTCTGGCCTACAAGGTGGGGGTTTTGGAGGGTTTTTTTAGAGGCTCTGAAATCTGGTGCGGAAGGAGAGTCTCAGAGCCCAGGCTCCAGCCCGAGCCTGAAAATCTGCACTGCTATTTTTAGCCCCGTAGCGCAAGCCCAGTGAACCTCAGTCAGTCGAACCGGGCTTTGAGACTCTGCCAGGGGTTTCTTTTTACAGTGTAAATACATCCGTGAGGCCTCTTTTCGGAGGGAGTGTCTAGCTACATCTCTGTCTGGGGCTCATTGCTGCTGCTTTGTAAACTTGGTACTTACAAAAAAGGAGAAACTTACGGGACCAGTGCCACAAGGTGGCTTGCCCTAGGTGGGAGTTGGGTACAGACCCACCTGTGACTCAGTAGCTACCTATTGGCTGGTGCCATGAGACTAGGGCTCAGACCAGGGGCGCTGGAACAATTTGTACAGTGGGGGTGCTGAGAGCCATTGAACCAAACTGTAAACCTTGTGTATGATGGAAGCCACTTCAAGCCAGGGGGTGCGGCAGCACCCCTAGTTCTAGCACCTGAGCACGTAGCTCAGACAGTGGCTTGAAGATTACTTGGTCCTCAGAAAAATCATAGAATCATAGAAGATGAGGGTTGGAAGAGACCTCAGGAGGTCATCTAGTCCAACCTCCTGCTCAAAGCAGGATCAACCGCAACTAAATCATCCCAGCCAGGGCTTTGTCAAGCCACACCTTAAAAACCTCTAAGGAAGGAGATCTCTCAGAAGAGCCAGCAAAAGCTCAGTTGCTAGTGAGAGCTGGAGGAAGTAGATTGGCTCCTGCAGAAGACCTTGGGTCAAGGGAAAAGGGCATGGCTGAGATGCTGAAGTTGTGGCAAATAAGCATATTTTGAGGCGGGGAGAGCTGAAGCCCTAAAGAGAAAAAGCACTAGAGCCCTGTGGCTGGAGAACGTGCTGTGTTGCAGTGGCCAGCAAGAGAGGCCCCTGCTTCCCACCAGCCTGGTATTTGCTATGCAGGCATCCCCCCAGCTCTACCAGGGCACCTTAGTCCTGCCGCGCAGCCCCCGCTGCCCTCAGAATTGTGACACTAAGCACCTCACTGCGCCTCAAGGCCTGGGCCTCTCCTGAGCAGACGCTGCTACATGCAACTGCAGTCGGGCTAAATCTCTGGGAGGGTATGGTTCAGACTGCTGTGGACTTCCGTTTCACTTGTGATCTAAGGTAGGATTTGAACCTGAGGTCTCTAGAGGCTAAGTGCTAATGCACTTGTCTATTGTGCCTCTGTTCTAGCTGCCTGCCCTTGCTTTGGCTTTGCACTCAGCTTCCCAACTGCACTCTGCTTTTGCAGTATTTTCTCAGATATTTGCTGTAGGCAGAGTTTTCTCTGCTTTTCTGTTGCTGGAATCTTACAGCTACAGGGAGCAGCAGCTCTATCTGTCTGTATGGAACCAAAGCTTACAGTGTGGGGTGGAGGCAAGGCGAGAAAGCAGCTCTGCTTTCCAGGAAATCAGCTGGTTGTCTCCTGGATTTATTGCTACGAATTTAGAACGTCGCCCCGCTTTCCTGAAAAATCCTTAAACATGCAGGATGCAGCTTCCCATTCTTTGCTCTGAACCCAGTTGGGAGGAGAAACCCTTGTAAATTTTAGGTTTTGCAACAGTGCTTATTGAACATGACACGAAAGTAGCACCATTTGCCAGCTGCACGGGGCTCTGCAGGAGGCAGTGGCTGTGCAGAGCTCTGCAAGTTTTAGCTAGCCTTCAGCCACCCGATATGCTGCAGCCTGCTGATCCAAAAATCATCTGCAACGGCCCTCCATTTGCATGGCTTGCGAGCACAATATCCGTCTGCCAGCTGGGCTGTAGCAATGGGTGCAGAGGGCGGGGAAAGGATCTGGAAGCAGGAGCAAGAATTTGTGGGGGAAGGCAATGCTGGCTGTGGCTTGGAAGTCAGCAGGGTGTGGGGGAGGCACTGAGGGTGGAGGACGGGGGCTCCAGGAGGAGGAGGAGAGTTTGGGGAGCAGGGTGGCTCAGCAGCCGGAAAGCATTAACAGTCCATCCCCATATGAAGCATGTGCTCTCTTGAACTAATTTTGATTTCAACCGGGAAACTGAGCCAGACCCAAGCACCCCTCCCTCCATCGTCTGTGTGAATGAGATGGGATGAATGAGATGAATGAGATGGGATGAATGAGATGAATGAGAGTCTTGATGGTTTTTCACTGTCAAGCAAAGTCTTGCTTGCATCCCTCCAGTTCCTCCAGGAGCACCAGTGACTGCGTGCGGCGTGGCAGGGGCTGACTGGGAAGCTTGAAGGGTGTGCCAGCCCAGGCTGGGGTTTATATTGGGGGGGGGGGGGGGGCTGTAAAGCTGCAGGTATCTCATGCCTTCCTGGCCTTGCATGATGGCACAAGTTGACCCCACCTGCCTCTCCCCATGCTCCCTCCCACCAGCTTTTGGTAGTTTAAAGGGTTTCCCCTTCGTGTGTTCTTTCTCTTTTGGTTAAACTGACTTTCCCCTTGGATCAAAGGGAGGGAGCGGAGGGGGGAGGGTCAAGGGGAGTAATCCAACTAACCCCTCCTTCCTGTTCTGCTCATCTCCTTGCATGGTGATAGATGTACTGTCAGGCCAAGCTGTGCTATCCGCAGGAGTCCTGGGGCTTGCTAGACTGACAGGCACTGGAGGCAGGTTTCCTCTGTTGATGGAATGCTTCCAACCACGCAGTCATAACAATTTTGACATTTTGGGGAAGGAAAGAAATGTTGCCCAGCACTGTGCATGGTTGGCAAAACTGTAGCTGACAAAATAAATAAAGGTGAAAGGCTTGCAAACCGCTCCTCTTTATTATTTATTTCTAATTCTGACACATGTTTGCAAACCACAGCTTATTTCAGTTCTGATTTTTTTGGGGGGGGACGGACAGACGATGACATTCAGGTCCCATTTCCATGGCATACAGCATGTTGCAGATGGTAAAGGGGCGGGGGGGGCTGCCAAAGTTGATATGGGCTGAGAAGCCACGGGCTGTTGTATTGCCAGTGACACCACTTGTAAATTCTCTTTGGTTTTGTGCCATTCTGAGTTTCTAGCTGCCACAGAAACCGTGTGTCCCTTGAGGACTTGGCCTTGTACGGTGATGCAGTTGCACATGCGAATCAAAGGCACTGTGTGGCCTAGCGAGGCTGAGGATTCATGCGCACAGCAGAGAAGAGGGGCCCTGGATTTACATTGTGACGGGGAAAGTGAATCTCCATATTTCAGCCTAGAACATTAAACCTCTGCAGCATTATCCACAGTAGCCTAGGTCTGCACAGGAAAAGCCAGGACTGGGGCATGCTGCTGGGCAAGATCAAGCTGCATTAGAAGAACTGGGATTTTGGGGGGGGCCCAGGCTGGAATAGCAAGGGAGCTTCAGGTCAGAATTGAGGAGCATAAGCAGACCTGTGTGTGGGAGTTTAGGGCTAGAATACTGGGGGTGCTGCAGCTCAGGACTGAGGTGGATTGGAAGACCTGTGGGGGAGGCCCAGGGCTGGCGTAGCAGGGGGCTGCAGATCAGAATTGAGGTTCACTGGCAAATCTGTGTTACAAAGTGTTTTTCTGCACTGTGTCTTGCTGTAGTCAGCAGAGGGCTAGATTCTGCTGCCTTGACTCAAGATGAGTAGCTCCTTCCTCTGTGAGTAGTTGCACTGAAGTCAGTGGTGCTGCTTGCAGAATGAAATCCTCCTAGTAATGGTGGCAGGACTGGATCCTTCATCGCCAGTTTCTTTACAGTGTCAAGTTTTCAAATGTAAAAGAGAAATTAACAAGCCCAGGTTCCTTGACTGTAGTTGAATCTGGGTGCATTATCTTTAACTTTACCAGGCTCCCGTCTCAAAAGGCCAAACTGAGACTTACAACTGGGCCTAAGTCTATTGAATTCTGTGACTGAGCACCATTTTACACCAGGGCTAAATTTGCACAAATGCTCTGAGAACTTCCTGCCTAGGAAGGCATTTTGTTGTCAAAACTCTATCTTCGTCCTCTTACACATGCCAATGCCATTAGAAGTTAACCTCCCCAAACAACTGATATTTCACTGACCAGTGAGTTGGGTTGTGCGAGTCTTTGGGGGTGGGGAATTAAGGAGGAAAAGCCTTCTATTGGGCATATTCTGACTCTTCTTTTTGACCAGGGGTATGTGGAATCTAGTTTATTGTAGGAATTCCTAAAAAATTCAGCATTTAGTTTATATCTTGAATTTAACCACAGTGTTCACACATGCGGATGGTCAACATTTAGGTCACTCCCAACAGAGACTTCTGGTTTTAGAGTAACAGGTTGCTTCCCCACTGTGCTATTCCCTGGGGGCGCACAGGTTTGTGAGGCCCCTTACCACCACCTGCCCTTAGCATGAGGAGGCCATGTCTGTGCCTGCCAGGGGTCAGTGCTTCAATGCCACGGGCAATATAAGCCCTCCCCTGTAGGCCTCTCAGGCCCTGCAGTCACTCTATGGGTTAGCTATAGGTGCACTCCAACCCTTGAGCCCTCGAGCATCCAGCCCGCCTGGTCCACTGGACACTCGCAGTAATCATCCATTCGCTGCTTCCAAAGAAACAATATACTCCAGCTTAGCAGTTCCACCTCAGATCACCCCTCTGTTTAACACAGCACTTGGATGTGTTCATAGTGAAATCAAGTGTAAATTTATTTATCAAAGCAGAGAGCTTGAAGTCGGAGCAAGTAAAATTACTGAAAACAAATGGTTACATATAAAATAAAGTCATAACTCCCACTATAGAGCCTAGACTGAATTGATAAGATACTCTCCTGTCTACTAGTATTGCTCACCCAAAATACTTGCCACGCTTTACAGCAGGGGTGGGCAAACTTTTTGGCCCAAGGGCCACATTGGTATTGCGAAACTATATGGAGGGCTAGGTAGGGAAGGCTGTACCTCCCCAAACAGCCTGGCCCCTGTCTCTATCTGGCCCCTCCCACTTCCCGCCCCCTGACTGCCCACCTCAGAACCCTCCACCCATTCAACCCCCCCTGCTCCTTGTCCCCTGACCGCCCCCTCCCGGGACCCCTGCCCCTATCCAGCCCCCCTGCTCCCTGTCCCCTGACTGCCCTGACCCCTATCCACACCCCCACTCCTAACTGCCTCCTGGGAACCACACCCCCTATCCAACCCTGCTCCCTGTCCCCTGACTGGCCCGATGCCTGTCCACACCCTCGCCCCCTTACAGTCTCCTCCAGGACTCCCACACCTATCTAACACCCCCTGCTCCCTGACTACTCTCCCCCAGAACCTCTGCCCCATCCAACCGCCCCCTGCTCTCTGTCCCCCTCCTGCCCCTTATCCAACCCCTCCCGCCCCCCCTTACTATGCTGCTTGGAGGAGCAGGAGCTTGCAGCCCGGCTGGAGCCAGCCACACTGCCTGGGCTGCCTGGCTGGAGCAGGGCACTGGCGACGCTGTGCGCTGAGACTGCGGGGGAGAGGCTGGGGGCTAGCCTCCCCGGCCGGGAGCTCAGGGGCCAGGCGGGCCGGCTGTGGCCCGCAGGCTGTAGTTTGCCCACCTCTGCTTTACAGCAGGGGTGGCTGTGACCCCCTTTTCATGAGACAAGCGTGCTATCAGCTGGCCTCCTTGGTGAAGGATTCAGTGCAGGCCAAGATGGACTCGAACAGTCCTTCATCTTTGTTCATAAACAGGACACACACCTCAGCTGTTTGTTTCATCCCATCGATTTCCTCCCTTGTCAGTTTCACAATCTCTCACTCCACACTGCTAGGCGTGCAGTGCACAAACGGCCAGACAGGGAGATAGGTGTCATTTGCCTCCTGGCTGAAAGGTATGTCACCTCCTAACTCCAAAGCCTTAAGAACATGATGATCAGTTCGGATTCAGAGCTCCTTCAGTATGACCCGCATGTCCATTTCCCAGTGACTGTGTGACCAGTGGGCTGCTGGCTCTCGGTAGAGAGCTCACCTGTCACCTTCAGTGAACTATTATGCAGATATCTGACCCGGGGATCCCTATAAAATCCTATGTACCCCTCTGGGCCTCTGCCAGTTGGTACCAAGGGACTGCTGGGTCATACCCACACTTGGTGTTTCTGCACCATTCCTCACAGCGACTTGGGACTGGACCAGCTGTGAGCTTCCTCACAGCCAGCAATTTTACAGTGTTGGCTACACTGTCCCCGCTTGGAGCTTCTGTGACCCCCATTATTCCTCGCTATCCCTGGTGTGCCTTCCGCTGGGAGGGGATGGGTCTGGAGTAAGTGGAAGCTCTCTAAGATAATCAGCAGAGAGGAAAAATTGCCTTATGGTTACTGCACGGGGCTGCACTCAGGAGGGAGTCCTGGGTTCACTTCCTGGCTCTGCCACAGACCTCCTATGTGACCCTGGGCCAAACCACTTAGAGCCAGGGTCGCAAAGGTATTTAGGTGCCTAATGCTGTAGGTAGGCACCTAGTGGGGTTTTCAAAAGCATCTAAGCAGGTTAGGTGCCTAATTCCCACTGAAACCAATTGGAGTTTGCCACCTAGTGGCATTTTCAAAAGTACCCAAGGTTAGGTGCCTGTCTACATCTTCAGGCACATAAATACCTATGGAAACTTGTCCCTTAGTTCCCCATCTGTCAAATGAGGGATAATAGAACTTCCCTCCAGCATAGAGGTGTTGTGGCAAAAGGTTGTGAGCATCACTTTGATAATAGGGGGCCATCTATGGGGCCCTTAGCTAGATAGATAGTCCTGGGCCATTCTCTATAGCACCTTCTGTTGGGAGAGAATGGTCTAGAGCAGGGGTGGGCAAACTTTTTGGCCTGAGGGCCTCATCGGGGAATAGAAATTGTATGGCAGGCCATGAATGCTCACAGAATTGGGGTTGGGGTGCGGGCTCTGGGGTGGGGCTGGGGATGAGGAGTTTGGGGTGTAGGAGGGTGCTCTGGGCTGGGACTGAGGGGTTCAGAGGGTGGGAGCAGGATCAGGGCTGGGGCAGGGGTGTGGGAAGGGGTGCAGGATACATCTCGGGGTGTGGGCTCTGGGGTGGGGCTGGGGATGAGAGGTTTGGGGTGTAGGACGCTGCTTTGGGCTGGGATCGAGGGGTTTGGAGAGCAGGAGGGGAATCAGGGCTGGGGTGTGGGGAGAGGTTCAGGGGGTGCAGGCTCTGAGCGGCACTTACCTCAAACGGCTCCCAGAAGCAGTGGCATGTCCCTTCTCCAGCTCCTACGCAGAGGCACAACCAGGAGGTTCTGCACGGGGCCCAATCTGCAGGCACCGCTCCTGCAGCTCTCATTGGACTGCATAGGAGCCAGAGTGGGGCCATGCCGCATGGTGTGGCCCCCGGCTCAGCGCCCCGGCCGGAGCAGGGCCGAGCCGTGTCGTGTGGCCCCGACTCAGCGCCCCGGCTATGTGGTGTGGCTCGCGGGCCGGCTTAAAATGGCTCTGGCCCGCGGGCTGCAGTTTGCCCACCCCTGGTCTAGAGCAGCAAGAAGCTGTCTATGACCAGCATTCCTGTGCCATTCTGTACTGTGCCTCCTGCTGGGAGCTTCCCCCACAGCCAGTGCTCCTATGCCAAACTCTGCAATGACTTCTGCCCAGAAGAATTGACTGGGTCAGCTAGTTTCCTCCATCCACAGCTTTTCTGTTGTTCCTTACAGTGACGCCTGCTGTCACATTTCCCCGCTTCTGCTGTAGTGAGTGTGGATGCTAAGTGGGGGGGGGGGGGAGGCGTGGCTGATTGGATTGATTTTTTTTTTTCTCTTTCCTCCAGTTTACAGTGCCATATGGGGGCATGCCATCAGTCAGTTACCAATCCTTTTCATATCTAAATAAAATGATTTGTTAATTTGGGTGAGTGATCGCTGTATGGCTGGCCTGCTTTGCTGGCAATGGCGAACAGCTTGCACGCTCTCAGAGATGTATAATGATTTGGTGCCACTGGATACTTTCGGGGTTGTTTTCAATTTAGATGTGAATTGAATGAGGAGAAAAAATGTTTCTCTTGGCAATCTGATAGGCGCTAGCTCTTCTGACAGATGTTGGACTTTATTATCCCACGGGGACAATGTTTTGTAGTTCAGAATGGCTAATTATTTCAAAGGCTCCGTGCTGAATGCGGAGTATCATGCATTTGTTGTCAGGTACGGCAGCTCATGCGCTCTGTTGATTGAGGGCTCCAGTACCCGTAGACCTGGGGTGTTTATTTACATCAGTGGTGTTTTGGCTGGTGGGTTCTGAAGGTGTGTGCTCTCTCCTCTCAGTTGGCTGGCGAGTCCTGCGAATTGTGCTTTGGGAGGCTCCCACAGTGTTTCTGTGTGAGTTAGAGGGGTTTTAACTGATTCCAGACATCTGTTGCTGTTTGTGAGTCAGGTGGCCGATGGAGCAGAGCAGAGGGAGGTGAGAGGGTTCTTCTCTACATGCCAGGTGTCAAGGCTGATTCCCCACTCTGACACTTCGAGTGCAGAAGGTGGGGACCCGCAAGGATTCTAAAAATTAATACTTGCCACTCCAGGCTTGTATTAAACTCCAAAGGTTACAGCTTTTCTCTGACCTTGGCTTGGTAAACGCTGCCACCACCCAAGTGAAAACTGCCTCTTGCAAATCCTGGAAAAACTCACTTGGGAAGTTTTCCCTGAGGCCCCTTGGCTTTTCCACCCCTCCTTTGGGAAAGCCGAGAAAGAAAACAAACAAAAGGGAAACCCGGCTGTTGCCACCAGCTAATTGAAAAACATATGCAGAGACCTTTTAAGACACAAACCAATCAGGTTTTTTAAAAAGGTAAATTTTATTTAAAAAAGAAGAAAGGAAACACATCTGGAAAATCAGGCTACTGCTAGATGTTATAGAGCAACTGAAAAGGGGTTAAACACCAGGAATGGCTCCCTGGGGTCCAACTTAATGTTACAAAAGAAAACAAAAATACCTGATCTTAGCACAGAGGAAATCCACAATCTGAAATAAACCTGATCACATCTGTCTAAATATTCCCTGTCCCAATGAAACCTTCTAGGTATGGAAGATAATTTTTCATACCTGGTTCAAACTTTACACAGTATTCCTGCTGCCCCTGTCTCTTCAGCCAAAAGAGAACAACTGAGAGACAAAGGGAAAGTTTTTTTCCCATTTTTAAAAAGTTCTAGCCTTCCCATTGACTCTTTTGGTCAGGTGCCCACTCCCTTTCCTTTACCTGGGGGACTCTGTTAACCCTTTACAGGTAAAGCAAGCAGAGAAGAGCCACCAAGAGGGACTTTATAGCTAACTGGCTGGCTGGGTGTCCATAAAAGAGAGCTACTCCCCCCCCCTTCATTTATCACACCAGGATATGGAATTAAATGATGAATGACCTGCAGGCGTCACCTGCGCATCCCCCTCCCCAAATCCAACCTGCAGGCTGCCTTTAGTGCCTCGGTGTCAAGGCACCAGTGTGTTACTGCCCAGGCAGGCAGAGGAAAGGAGCATACAGAGGCACATGTGTCTACAGCGCAGCGCTGCCAAGGGTCACACCTTTGGCCATCCCATTGCATACCTGCGGCCCCGCGTCTGGCTGAACTGCGGGAAAGCTGGAGGCGTTTGTGCCTTCTGGCTGCTAGAGAGAGCTGTGGAGCCTGTGAGCAGGCAGACAGGCACGACTGCTCCAGCACAAGGTGAGGGGCCAGTACAGGCCTCAGGCTACTTCCTTTTGGCAACCTTCTGCACCAGTCTCCTCCATCCCACCCAAACGGCCCCCTGACTCCCAGGAATATAGCACCTCCTACCCTCCCTGGACTTCTCATGGTCCCCCAGGAGCCCCAGCACCTGCTATCTCCTGGAAGTCCCAACAGTCCCAGTAGCATTCACCTGGTCTTCCCTCCCCCTTCCCCCATCCTAATATACCTTCCCAGCCCAGAGCTCCTGGGTTTTGTTCAGCTCAGCACAGGGCATTGACCATTAGCTTAAATCCATGGTTACATGGAGATTATCTGCAAATGAGCCCATTGAGCAACTTGCATAAAGTGTCACCCATTGAGTAGACCACAAAGTGGCTGCTGTGACAGCCGATTTGAGATCGGCCAAGAGTGTCACACTCTGGTCCGCTCTGGGAACTGGAGGACCCAGGAGCTCTGCCATCTAACACAGCTCCCCGCAGGCCAGTGGACAGGATTGTCCTGGTGCTTGGTGGGAAGGTGCTAGTCCAGCCAGTACGCTCCCCTCAGTGGTCCAGCTCCCGCCCAGTCGTCAGGCTCCCTCCGGAGGAGACAGGATTGGCATTCTCTCCTGTACCTATCATAGCACCATTAATGCTTTCAATTAAGCAGCAGTAATTATGATTCTTAAACCACTTCTGCACGGTGTGATGAAGCAGCAGAGATACTCAGTGAGTCGGGCGCTCATGGGTGAGGTGCCAGCATCATTGATGAACTGGACCTTTAAGCTGTCATGTTAGGTTACATAAGTAGGTTAGAGTGCCAGTCTGTATTTAGTAAGTGTCAGTTCTTTTCCTTTCTAAATATGGAAATCCCTGTGCCAAGCTAGGAACGCTTCCTGCTTGTCACCATTTCAAGATCTGTGCCAGCTCTCAGCACCTTCAAGGCCATGCACAGTTCTCACCTCCCTCTGACTGCCTTCCCCTGCTTCTAGCCTTCTCCAGCTCATGTAACCCCTGATGTTTGGAATTGTCTCCTGATCGACCACCTCTCTTCCCTTCCAAACACACAGATCTCCCACTAAGCTTTTTAGCATGGCCCCACCAGCTCCTGCTCCCCATGCGTTTTATTCCTGGGTGCCAGGCTTTGAACTTGTTGTATATATCCATGACCTAAAGCAGAAATCCTTGAACTGATTATTGTCCTTTGGGGGAAAAAACACAAGTGCCTGAAAGCCAGGAACTGGCTTGCATCTTCCCACATACCTTCCCACTGGCAGCTTGCATCTTCCCACATACCTTCTGTGCAAGGTCAATCTGTGTCCGTGGCAGAAACAGGATTGCCGTCTTGCAGTTAGTTGACACGTTAAAGCTTGGATGCCTTGCTGGTTCGGCTGGTATCCTGGACGGCCGTGGATGTCTTAATCCTGGTCTGCTTTGGCGTTCTGCTTGCGGCTGAAGACCGGTCATGCCATGTCCTCTGTGGTCTGGCCATCATTATGTCTCTGGCCCAGCTGCAAGGATGCGGCATGCTGGGGGTAGAGTGCCCACAGCCACAGGGAGCCCACCCCAGCTGGCTAGAAAAGGGGGCTGTAAAGATGACGGGTGGAGGGAGGGATGTTAGCAGGATGAGATGGGAACTGGGTTTACGGGTGATCCTAGCTCTGCCACGTTATGCTGAGGGGCCAAATGATTGGCCTGGGGAGGGCCCCCACTGCTCCCTCCTCACTTGAGGAGCCCATCCCTGGCACATGCAAGATTCCTAAGCTGTTGCAGAGCTCTATGTGGTGCATTTCCTTGGACATGGTGCTGTGAATCCCCACGTCAGAGAAGTGGCAGGATGTGGGGTTTCTGAAGCACGTGTGCTGCGTATGCGCTGTTCAGGAACCTCACGCCTGGCGGGGTCAGAGTTCCTGCACCGGTGTATGAGCTCTGTGGTGGTTGCAATGGATTTGCTGAAATCACCTTTGATGAGTAAATAAAAATCCCCCCCCCCGCCCCCCAAAAGACACTCCCAAGTGGCCAAAGGCCTCAGGCCTTGGAAAATCAACAGGGCAAAGCAGACTTGGAGTTCTGAGGCCACACTTTATGTCCATCCAAGGTGAACCCCTCCTCTCCGACGGGTGTGTCTGCAGTATTGTCAACCCCTGGTCTTCACCAACCATGAATCAAGGCCCCCCCCCCCACCCCCCCAAATGATGAGGTCTTTTTTTTAAAATAATCAGTGTTGGGTTTTCTTTGCCTCCCGGGTTTCCAGCCTTTAGGTTTCATGTTTTCAAGTTTTTTCCTCTGCAACTATGAGGGTTAGAAACTTATTTTTTAAATGTAAGCTGCAATTCTCACAAAATCACAGGACTCGAAGAGCTGGTGCTTTAGGAAAAGCCCCAAATATTGTAAGACTTGTGATAAAACTGCACAAACTGGCAGCACTAGGGTTCGTGAACTGTGGACCCTCGCCCTATAGCGTGTGGAGAGCTGGACTCTCAGCTCCCCTTGACTCAGCCACGGAGAGGCTGCCTTCAAGGAAAGAGACACTGCATTAAAGCAGCCATCACGTCATTCCTCCTCTGGGACTGGAACCAGGGCACCTGATAGGCAAAGCCATTACTGCCCCCTGCTATGTACCAGAAGGAAAGGAGCTGGGCCTTGTCCCCAGGCCACGGACATCACCTATGGGGAGCAGAGAGGGAGATGAGAACAGGGGTCTGGGGAGCAGTTGGATTAGACAGGGGAGAACATGAGACTGCAGGGGAGCAGTTGCCCCATGTGGCAGGGGTCAGGAGCACAGAGCCAGGGAAGAAGGCTCATGGAGCTAGGAAAAGAGCCTTGGGGCTGGGTGGAGGAAGAGGGAAGCAGAACCTGGGGAGAGTGGAATGGGGCAGGAGGGATTTGAGAGTGGGGGAGGTTGGTTTTGTGTGTCTCCCTCTCCCTCCAGTGCAAGCAAATGCCGCAGCAGCCAGCGGGACAGTGCGAGACTGGGAGGGGAGATGCCTGGGGGATGGTCACTCTGCTGAGGCCGGCCTCGCCCTGGGCAAGCATAGGGCTGCCTGCTCCAGGGTGCAGCAAGGCTCTCCAGCATCTTCCTTCCCCGGCCCACAGCTGCTGTAATGATGTCTTAGAATCATAGAATCTCAGGGTTGGAAGGGACCTCAGGAGGTCATCTAGTCCAACCCCCTGCTCAAAGCAGGACCAGTCTCCAATTAAATCATCCCAGCCAGGGCTTTGTCAAGCCTGACCTTAAAAACTTCTAAGGAAGGAGATTCCACCACCTCCCTAGGTAACCCATTCCAGTGCTTCACCACCCTCCTAGTGAAATAGTGTTTCCTAATATCCAACCTAAGCCTCCCCCACTGCAACTTGAGACTATTACTCCTTGTCCTGTCGTCTGCCACCACTGAGAACAGTCTAGATCCATCCTCTTTGGAACCCCCTTTCAGGTAGTTGAAAGCAGCTATCAAATCCCCCCTCATTCTTCTCTTCTACAGACTAAATAATCCCCGTTCCCTCAGCCTCTCCTCATCAGTCATGTCTTGATGCATTCCGCCCTGCTGCAGCTGAATTACCCCCCTCCACACTTCCCGCCCCCCCGTGCTGTTCCTGCAGCCACCCTGCTGCTTCCCCTGGCCCCCCAGGTGCTGTTCCTGTAGTTGGCCTGCATTCTGTGCACCTCCCGCTGCCCCACATGACTGACTCAGTGCTTCAGACCGTAGCAGTAAGTATGTGAAAGGGTTCATTCAGCAAGCTGCCCCCTCCCATCCTACCTCACTGCGCCCCTCTCTCCCATCCACTCCAGCATCAGGCTGGATCCCAGAAGTAGGTTTTAGATGCTTGGAAGAAGCTGCAGGGGTGAGCCGCGCAGTCTAATACCTTTAACGTAAATTATTTGTAAGCAATCGCTTCCAAGGTAAACGCCAAGGCAGCCCGGGTCTGTGGGGATGGGCGAGGGCTTGCCTTTTTAAACAGGTGATTGGCAAACATCAAAGGAATGGGCCTGAGAGTCTCTGTTCTAGGGGCCGAGGCCTTTAGTTGGGAAGTGTAGCATGCAGGATGTTTGCGTAAT
This sequence comes from Chelonia mydas, assembly GCF_015237465.2. Lineage (NCBI taxonomy): Eukaryota > Metazoa > Chordata > Testudines > Cheloniidae > Chelonia > Chelonia mydas. Next base: position 46,686,544 of record NC_057853.1, read on the forward strand.
TAGCTGGGCTGTGCCGCGACTTAGTGGAGCTGCTTCAGCTACTTTAGAATGGATTTTTTTGACTAGAGAACAGTAAGAGCAGCTGTGATGGAGACACCTAGGTAGATTTATTGGCTCTCCTTCCCCCAGCCATGATGTCATAGCTCCTCGCCTTGCCCCATCGTCACTACCTCTGCCAGTGGCGAATGGGAGGGAATTGGAGCAGGAATGCTTTGCCTGCCCTTTGAGGATCTCAAAGCACTGTCAAGATCCGCAGCTGCACAGTACTCACTGGGAGGTGGTGTGCCCCATTTTGCAGACGGGAAACTGAGGCCCAAGGCCATACAGTCAGTGGCAGAGCAGCAATAGAACCCAGGAGTCCTGGCTGCCACAGTCGTTGCTTGCTGTGTAATAAATCCATGTGCGGGTGCCAGACACAGCTACCAGGTAAATTGTGTCCACGCTGGGGAGCAGAACCCTGCTTGCTCCACTCCAGACCCACCGGTCTCTGACAGGGGCTTAGTAGCTCCTTATTCTTCTTTTGTGGACTTCTCTGTGCCCCCACATCCACCTCACAGTCATTAATCAGTGTGCCTGCCCTTCTACCAGCTTAGGAGGTAAAGAAGCATGGTGAAGATGGAAGCTGAGGGTCAGTGGCTTGCCCAGGGTCATGCAGGACTAGTTGTGTCAGAGCTCTGGGTTGACCCCAGATCTCCTGGATTCCAGCCCAGTGCCTTTTCCTTGAGCAAAATTTCCTCTCTTTGAGGCAGCCCCAGGAGGGGGTGTGAAGATGTACAGATGGTATGTTAGATATAGACTGCACCAGGGTTTAAAGGAGACTGCAGTGGAGTGGGAGAGGGAACTCTCACTACACCAGGCAAGGAGGAGCTTCCCACCCCCTTAGTGTAGCCCCTTGACCACGTTCCTTCTGGAGGAGCAGTTCTGTGAGCTGTTGTTCCTCTTCAGTCTCAGCTGCAAGGCATCTTGCTCCCTGTGTTAAACATGCCAGCCAGGCCTCACTAACGGGGGAGACTCCGATGCTTCACAGGGGGCTCCAGCGTCCCTTTGCCTGTGTCCCTGTACAGGAATGGCATGACCGTACCCCACCCCACCCCATCCCATCCCGTCCCCTGTGGGTCGTTAGACCTGCCAGCTGCGCTAGAACCCCTGCTCCGGCCTGGGCCACCTAGGAAAATGAGCTCATGTTTACAGGCAGTCTCTCCTCCAGCCAGGCCCCAGAGCGCCCTCTTACTGTAGCTTGGGGATCACTTCACCCGTCAGTGAGATGCCGTCCTCTCAGGCGTGGCACACAGCATCCGTCTGACACCACCCTCTGGTTGGGACAGGAAGTGAACTAGCATCCTTTTGGCAGGGCTGTATTGGAACACTGCCTTGGGATCCTGCTTTGGCCTCCCCAAAATGACTGTCCTTAGCCCAGTGTCAGTGCCTGATTCAGCAGACAGGACATGGGATGGAGAGTGAAGAGGGAGCAGGGGTCTATTTCCGGGTCTGCCTTTGACTTACAGTGGGAGCCTGGGCAAGTCACTTAACAGCTCTGTGCCTCAGTTTCCCCATCTGTGAGCCAGTGTTGCCCACTTGCCTTGGGATCGGCTGGCTGAAAGACACCACGTGCGTTGAGTGTTGCCATTTCAGGCTCAATGTTGTTTTAAAGCTGGTGCTCCCTGGCTGCACAAGAAGAAAAAGATGTGGCAACATCAGCAGAGAGACTTTGCATCTCCCTTCCCTCCCCCTCTAGCTCCAGCCTCTAAAGCTCCCCCCTCACCTCCAAATTAAAGAACTTAACCTGAGACGTTTAGTCAAAAACCTCGTTTTGTGATCAAAACCATGGGTAGAACTCACCCCCCACCCCTCATAGCTAATGGAGTTACGTCAAGGATCCGAATGGGCCATGAGGAAGGAATTCCTTAGCTATGCTGCTACCAACACCTCCAATGTGGAACACAGCTAGAGCTGGGTCAGAAACCAGACCCTAACGTTCCCAAATCTCGGAAGTTTGAATCTGAATCCTGGCTCCAGGCCTCCAGCATACCTCTAATCAGCACTGCACCAGTCGGAACAAAATCATTCCCTTTCCCTTACTCATGGTGTTTGTCCCTGCTTGGGACACTGGCTGGGTCCATTTCACTTCCTGTCTTAGCCCAGCACTGTTCTGTTTGGGTCTCTGCCTCTGAGGGGAGTGTTTTTAGTTTTAAATACTTTTAGGTTTTTAATTGAAAGTTTAAAAAATCCCCACCAACCCTGCTATTTCAGTCTATCTTAAGCTTTGTGAAAGCCCCTCTGCAAAAAATAACCTAAAGCTGGGACCTAAACAAGCTGACAGAGGCTTTAAATAAATTTGTCTCCTTGCCAGTTCCCTCTCCTTCATGTCCCAGGAGTCTGGAAATAAACTCTCCTTCTTGTCTATTTTTTATTCTGTATAACATTAACTTTGTTTCCCATTGACAGGAAAGAGGCTGACTCCCTCTCACTGGCTACTCGCATTGCTCCTTGTTCTGAGACAGGCTCTCCCGTCCTCATCCCCCCCTTGCTCTCCATGCTTCTTTTGTCAGCCCCTTCCTCCTCTCTCCCTCCTTCCTATCCTCTTCTCCTGCACATACACAGCCTGGTTCACCAACAGCCTGATAGGGAAACCTTCAACAGCTAGTTCCAGCAGCTACTGAAAGCCAGTTGGTGTGCAAGGTATTGTAGAAACCTACTCACCATCTAGCTTCCCGCCCACACCTCCCTGCCCGTAGGCAAGTGCTTCAAGATTAATTGTTAGAAGGATGGAGGAGTTTGACAAACCAGATTCTCTCTTGCATGGGGCTTTCCCCCTTCGACTCTTCCTATATTTTAATTAGAGCAGGTTTTTGGTATCCCCCTCATAACACAGTGCCGCCTTCATTTTGGAGAGCATGGGGGAAGTGCTGGCAGGAGCTGCTGCACGGGGCTGTCACGTAGGAGTGACAGTGACAGCATCTTCCGGGCAGGGAGGAAGAGGGAGGTCCCATGCCTTCCAGAGACAGTGAGAGATTCAGTGCCTGTCCCAGAGCTCCCTCTGCTGGCAGCGGGCTGAGCCCCAGAGCTGCTGGCTTGGCCTACTTAGGCCTTTTCGGACACAACTTTCCCACTCTGCAGTCATCAATTCAACTCCAACCGGCTCTGGTCAGGGAGAGCTCTAGCATAGACAGGCTCTTGCAGCCGCTGGTGTGTTTAACTCCCATGCCAGCCAGTGGTGGCAGCCTGGTGCCTGGAATCTGCTGGCCATCTGTTCCTGCTGGCCATCTGTCACTCTGCAGGGAGCAGCCAGAGCTCTGACAGGCCAGTTCCCCTGCCTGGCTGAGATGTGCCCTGTGGGCTGGCCAGGGTGACCCACTGCATTTGGAGGCTGCAAAGGATAACTGGGGTGGGGGGAGTGAGAATACAGGGCAAGGTTTAGTGCACTGTTTCCCAAATAGTAGGTCCACACAAGGGTCTAGGCAGATTGGATGTTGCTGCTTCCCCACATTAACTCCTCGCCCCACACATGCCCCACTGCCAGTGGGCCAGGGCAGCAGGGGGTCAGGCTGGAGAGGGCAGAGCAAGGAGCTGTAGAACTGGAGAGAGGGGACGGGGAGGCTGTAGGGCTAAGAATGGAGGGGAGTGGAAGACTGGGAAGGGGTAGAGGGTTAATGGTAGGTCCCCCTCAAAGACCAAATGCAGTGGGTGGGTCGCCTTAGTAAAAAGTTTTGGACCCCTGGTTCAAGGGACAGCTCCCTGCACTCTGCTTTGTTTTGTGGCACCATATCCTGCGCATGGGGCAAGCTGCATCCGGCACTGACCTGATACTGGGCACTGGAAAGCAGGGACAAAACAAGGGGTGTCCCTTAGGCCTGCAGTGGGGAATAGGTGCATTACTCCACTGTGTCTGTCCCAGGGAAGGGGGCATCTCTCACTAACCACCTCCCTCTTCACACTGCCATCGGGGCAGAGGGAGAGCCTGGGAACTGCTGCTCTCCTATGGAGGGAAGCTTGCGGAGGGGTTCCCTCCACCTCTATCCTGCTGCAGGGCCATGGATGGGAAACCAGCAGATAAACTAGAGAGCTGCTGGGGGGAGAGACAGTGGGGGTGCAGGGCAGGGCAAAGAATAGAAGAGCAGCCAGAAGGGTGATTGATTGGGGGGGCTGAGAGTGGGGCAGGGGAGAAGGTGGGCTGGGGACCTAGGGGAAAACTAACTGATGGAGTGGGAGAGAGATGGCTAGGAAGCCGAAGGAGAGCTGCAGGGGCCCCGGGGTGGGCTGAGGACCAGAAGATGAAGAGCTGAGGCTGAGGGAGAACAGGGAAGAAAAGGAGGCAGAGAGCAAGTGGGTGAGAGGAACATGGGAAGGAGGAAAGCTTTGGGGGAGAGTGGGTGGGCACAGGCCATGAGGACTAGAAAGGTGAGCAAGGCTGGGGCAGCCAGGGGGACTAGACAGTGTAATGTGGATGGGTGAGGTGAGTGAGCAGGGGGATGGGGAGCAGCAATGAGATGGAAGGAAACAGGAACCAAGAGGGAGACCTGGTGAGTGAGGATGCAAGAGGAGTCTCACGTCCCTACTATGTGTATGAAGAAAGGAAAACAATTGCACATTAAAAAATCCAGCATTGCTGTTTTATGTCTGTGCACTGGGGCCTAGGGTTTCAGATGCACATTTGTTGGTGTTTTTAATTAAACATAATTTCTCAGTGGCATGTTATCCTAGAAATCTAAGTAAATACCAGGGAAGCTTCCTCTTCCCCCACTGTGGGTGAGGAATTTTGAGCCACAATCGGGGAAATGGTGCCTGGTGTTTCAGCATTTGCCATGGGAGTGCTGTTGGATCTCCCCATCTACTTTTTTTATTTTACTTTCCCTCGGGTTTGGGAGGGGAGAGGAAGAAGACACGCAGGGAGGATGAGGAGAGGGCAATGCAAATCTCGAGTAGCTGAGACAGAGAGAGAGTAACAAGATTGTAGTGTAGAAGTCTTTGATTGACCACAGTATCATTTTGTGGCTTTTTCTCCATCTCCCTTGGATAAAACTCCACTGTGACATCCATTCCATTAAATAGGGCATGTTCAAAAGAGAAAATTGCTACTATTTTCCCCTTTTACTTTACTGCCATAAAAAAATTGATTCCACATAGCATCCTTATTTCAAAGATTGTGCTAAAAAAAAATTCTCATTTTGCACACTGACAGCTGCATAAAGCATTTAAAAAAATAAAAGAAACATGAAACATGTTAAAGGATTTTTTAAAACTCCACAGTTTTGTTCTAGTAAGATGCTCTTTCTTTGAAAAGGTGAAGAGAGAGAGCAGCTACACTATGATAAAAGTTTGATTTCTTTATGGGTTTGGGTTGGGGTTTTTTTTGGTTTGGTGGTCAACATTCAGGAATGAAATAAAAACTTTGCTGGTAGTCAAAGCTGGCCGCTGCTACATAGAAAACTGCCTATTAACTTGGGCTGGGAGGTGATGGACTTTCTCCATTGGCAAAGTGTATCTAGAGAGTCATGCAAAAGAATTTTTTGCTCTGTTGTGAAGGAAGTGATAGAAAGTAAGGACAGGTCTGTGCAGGGAAGGGGAATTAGGGTCTGTAATGGGGCATGGGGAGGTGATGGGGGGTTATAGCAAGGCTTGTGGAGGAGAGGAGTTGGGGTCTGTGATGGGCAGGAGTCTGTGCGGGGGGAATGGGATTAGGGCCTTTATTGGGTACGGGTGATGGGCCAAGAATGACGGTGCATTTATGCAGGGGGAGTTGGGGTCTGTAATGGGGGCGGGTGGGGTGATGGGCAGGGTGGCTAATGGTAGGTCTCTGGTGGGGGTGGGTGAGATGAATGACTGTGTAGTATTGCGACAGTTCTGTGTGGCACTCAGGGGAACATAGAATATGTAATGAGGGATGGATGAAAGGGATGATGGATCATGCGATAACAACCAGTACAGGCCGTGTGGGATAAAGAGGAATTTGGATCTGGCTGAAAGGTGTTGTAGAAGGTAGGGTAAAGGGAGGTTAATTTAGATCTAAATGGAAGAGTTAATTATCTTAATAAGAATCATCCTATTTAAATAAGATGCACTTTTAAAAGAAAGATTAAATAAAAAGTGCGCTGACTAATAGTGGAGAGGTTCTGCAAGGACGCTAGTGAGCAGCAAATTGCTTCTTTACCTCTCTTTACCTCTGCTGCATGCCCTCCAGCTCCTCCTTTTTTCTGGATAATGACCATCAGCACTGACTGGCCCTGAAGCAAGATCCAGCCTCCTATACCAGCAGAGAGCTGGTGCAATGGGGTGCTTGTAGACTGGGTCTCAGTAATGGGAAACCAGTCCGCTTGCCAAGAATTAACACTCTGTCAGGGGAAGAGCATAGGGCGCTCTAGTGGGTGAAGGTTGCAGGGTTTTATGAATGTAGCCACTTGTTGCTCAAAGGTATTATTTTAGTATAGCAGTAGGGCCTACTCTCCCCAGCGAGGTCACGTTGTGCTAGGGCCCTGCCCTGAAGACTTTGTAATCTTAAAGCAAGACATAATGTGTGGGAGAGGGGCAGCGAAGGGACAAGAGGATAACTGTAGAACAGACTGTCTTTTCACAAACTAGATGCGTGCACAGTTTGTCGGTGGGTAATCTCAGCTCCTTGTCCGCCTGCCTGGCCAGATCATTCCTTCTGCTCGTCTGCATGTGCTGTAAGTTACCAAGGTGCAAACCACTTAGAAGAGGCTGTTACAATTGAGTGGGGTATCCAGAGATGATATATAAATAATGCTTAGCGCCTAACTCCTGAACCAGGGAAAAGGGAATAATAATGACACGAGGGCTAGGGTGTTCAAAGCGTCTTCCCGCTCCTTAGGGTGAGATCTATTTGCCTTTCATTCCTAGAAGATGAAAAGTTCTCCCTAAATAGGGATCCCCCTTAAAATGCTCAGCTCTGTTTGATGTTAGCAGGATTAGGTTTGTGCAGATATAAGGCTTAAAGTTGCAGTGGTTAGGTTTGTCATTGTGACTCTTCCCCACTCCCACTGTCCAGATTTTCCAGGAAGCTTGGTCCTACATTACAGTTGAACATTGCTCTTTCCTGCCACCCTCAATCTGTGACTCATTCCTTAGAGCTCTAGAAGTCCTTGGTTATCCATAATCCTTTGAAAGTCACATTTCATGTATGTCTAATACAGTGTGTGGCACACATGAGCAGAGTTTTGATGCTCTTAAGAACATAAGAACGGCCACACTGGGTCAGACCAATGGTCCTTCTAGCCCAGTGTCCTGTCTTCCGACAGTGGGCGATGCCACGTGCTTAAGAGGGAATGAACAGAACAGGGTAATTATCAAATGATCCATCCTCTGTCATCCAGTCAGAGTTTTAGGGACACCCAGACCATGGGGTTGCATCCCTCACCATCTTAGCTAATAGCCATTGATAGACCTGTCCTCCATGAATTTATCTAATTCTTTTTTTAATCCAGTTATACTTTCTGGCCTTCACAACATCCGCTGGCAACAAGTTCCACAGGTTGACTGTGCATTGTGTGAAGAAGTACTTCCTTTTGTTTGTTTTAAACCTGCTGTCTGTTAATTTCATCAGGTGACCCCTGGTTCTTGTGTAATATGAAGAGGTAAATTATTCTTCCTTTTTCAGTTTCTCCACACCATTCATGATTTTATAGACTTAGTCGTCTCTTTTCCAAGCTGAAATGTCCCAGTCTTTTTAATCTTTGGGGGTGTGTAACAGCTTCCATATAACAAATAATTTTTGTTGCCCTTCTCTGTACCTTTTCCAATTCTAGTATATCTTTTTTGAGATGGGGCAACCAGAACTGCACCCAGTATTCAAAGAGTGGGTGCACCATGGATTTATATAATGTCATTATGACATTTGCTGTCGTCTTATCTGTACCTTTCCTAACAGTTCCCAACATTGTTAACTTTTTTGGCTGCCACTGCACATTGAGCAGATGTTTTTAGAGAACTATCTGCAGTGACTCCAAGATCATTCTTGAATGGTTGTAGCTAATTTAGACCCCATCATTTTGTATGTATAGTTGGGATTATGTTTTCCAATGTGCATTACTTTGCATTTATCAACATTGATTTTCTTCTGCCATTTTCTTGCCCAGTCACCCAGTTTTGTGAGATCCCTTTGTAACTCTTTGCAGTCAGCTTTAGACTTAACCATCTTGAGTAATTCTGCATCATCTGCAAACTTTGCCATCTCACTATTTGCCTCTTTTTCCAGATCAGTTACAAGTATGTAGAACAGCACAGGTCCCAGTACAGATCCTGGGGGTCCCCACTGTTACCTCTCTCCACTGAGAAAACTGACCATTCCTACCCTTTGTTTCCTAGCTTTTAACCAGTTACTGATCCATGAGAGGATCTTCCTTCTTATCCCATGGCTGCTTACTTTGCTTAAAAGCCTTTGGTGAGGGACCTATTCAAATGCTTTCCTGAAAGTCCAAGTACACTATATACACTGCATCACCCTTGTCCACATTTTTTGACCCTCTTCAAAGAATTCTAATAGATTGGTGTGGCGTGATTTCCCTTTACAAAAGCCGTGTTGACTCTTCCCCAACAAATCATGTTCATCTATGTGTCTGATAATTCTGTTCATTACTATAGTTTCAACCAGTTTGCCTGACACTGAAGTTAGGCGTACCATCTGTAATTGCCAGGATCACTTCTGGAGCCTTTTTTAAAAATTGGTGTTACATTAGCTGTCCTCCAGTCATCTGGTACAGGGGCTTATTTAAGTCATAGGTTACATACCAGACTTAGTAGTTCTGCAGTTTCTTATTTGAGTTTCTTCAAAACTCTTGAGTGAATCCCATATGGTCCTGGTGATTTATAACTGTTTAATTTATCAGCTTGTTCTAAACCCTGTTCTATCAACACCTTGTCCCAGATTTGTTACCTAAAAAGAATGGCTCGGGTGTGGGAATCTCCCTCACATCCTCTGCAATGAAGACCGATGCAAAGAATTCCTTTACCTTCTCTGCAATGGCCATGTCTTCCTGGAGTGATCCTTTAGCACCTCGATTGTCTAGTGGCCCCACTGATTGTTTGGCAGGCTTCCTGCTTCAGATGTACTTTTTTTTTTTCCTGTTAGTTGCTCTTCAAATTCTTTTTTGGCCTGCCTAATTATACTTTGACACTTGACTTGCCAGAGTTTATGCTCCTTTCTGTTTTCCTCTTTACTAACTGGATCAGAAAGTAAAGCCCAAATGTCACATTATTAGCCTGGAAAGCTTCTCAATTAAAAGTTGATTTCCTTTAGGTAACAGCAGGACAGTTTTCCTGTTTCCGTATGAAAAACTCTTCTGTGCACTATTATGAGATGGGGGCTTCTACACAGACTGGGAGAAAAGCCAGGCTCAAAGACTTGAAACACACTAGGGCATGAGTGCTAGGAAACCCTCACTCGGGTCTCTGAGTCCAATCGAATCCATTCATCAGTGTGTTCAGATTCATCAAGTGTAGGAGGAGCCGCAAAAAAGCAGAACTGTGAGATCGTGCTGCACTGGAAGCATGTATCAGTGCAGCTTGCCAGATGCCACCTGCGATTCTCCAGAGCAGTGTGTGTTTGTTTTGGTTTGTTTTCCTGTAACTGTGAGATAGAGCCAATGTGTCTTTAAGGCCATACGTGTGTAGGGGGATTTGCTGATGGCTCATCTTTCTCACAGGCTTTTTCAGCTGAATGTCAGTTTATTGCTTTTGCAAATTGTCTTGTGCCTACACAGAACCGGCTGCCTCAGCAAAGAGCTTTGCCAACAATATGCTCTATAAAAGGGTTATTAGGATAACAAGAAAGAAAACACAAACCTTTGCAGAATTAGAACAGTTTACTTGTACAGCTCCCCCTTCCCCCTCCTTGTTTATTACCCTCAGGTACCTCTGCGCTGGACTCTAAACCGTTTCAGTGCTGAATTTAAGCAGAAAGGTTATAGTACCCTAGGCAGGCGCTACCTCTTCTGCAATTATCTGGTTAAAAGAGGGCACCATTCTGTAGCTTGTCGTAAATACACCAGACCCTCACTAGAACACGGGATTTGGGATCCATGTGTGGTACCGTGTTAACACAGGGACTGCGTTATTGCGGGGACCGTGTTAAAATGAATTACAATTAAAGTAATTAAATTTGGGATCCATGGCCGCGACCATGTTATATGCAAATTCGCGCTATATAGATGTGCGTTCTCGCGAGGGTCCGGTGTACTGTAGAAGATGAGGAGTCCACAGATTAAACAGCAAGTGTATTTCCCAGGTAGGGGTCCACAAAGCAGTTTGCAGGCTGCCCACTATTTGCTTCTTTGTGATAGACCCCCATTACCCTTGACCTGTTTTTTATCATAGGTCTTTGTATGGCTCCCAGTATCTTAGCACCTCAGCATCTTTATTGTATTTATACTCCCATCGCATGTATGCGCCAAGGCATGGCTATTATCCCCATTAGACAGATGGGGAACGGGCGCGCACAGAGTCTAACCGACTTGTTCAGGGTCACACAGGAAGTCTGTACAGGGCAAATAAGTGATCTCAGGTCTCCAAAATCCCTGGCGGACACTTTAACCATTGGATCATCCTTCCTCTCTCTGTTGCCTAACTTTCTCCAGGGGATAAGAGAATCTGTTGCCAGTCCTGGACTACACACACAAACTGAACTAAAGCGTGCACCCAGGAGTCTTGCAGTGTATTATCAGGTACTAGGGATTTTGCAGATAAATCAAAGCTTGTTGCATTGGTGAGTTCAGCCTTGAAAGTAGGGGTTGGGGGAATAGCACAGGTTTGGTGAAGCTCATACACTGTACTTCAGTCTCACCAGGTTTGTAAAACAAGACTGTGACCCTCTCTGCATGTAATTTAATCCCATGAATTTTTTTTCAAGGGTGGTTCAATTCACACATTCAATTCACATTTTTTTCCCTAGCTGAAAGGCAGCCTGTGCTCTGTGGTGGAGACAGGAGACCTCCACTCCCTGCATGGGTAGGGTGCTATGTTATACAGTCTATGCTTATCTTTTCTCTTGCACTCCCTGCTCCATCTTCCCCAGCTCCTCTGTCTGGTTTTCACTCTGCTCCATTTCTCACCCCATACTTTCACTAGCCTCTCTTCCTCTTCTCTTTTCCCACATTCCACTTAACACAACACAATCCAAGATATGTCCAGTTTAAGTCTCATTTTCGAAATCAGGATGTACCAATGGGGTTGAAATTAGGATGGACAAACCTGTTTTCCATATTTGAAACCCACTGCAGAGAGAGACAGCTGAAGTTCTGCGACGTATCTAGCTGGCTTTGAATTTTAGTACATAAGAATGGTCGTACTAGGTCAGATCAAAGGTCCATCTAGCCCAGTATCCTGTCTTCTGACAGTGGCCAGTGCTAGGTGCCCCAGAGGGAATGAACAGAACAGGCAATCATCAAGTGATCCATCCCCTGTCGCTCATTCCAAGCTTCTGGCAAACAGAGGCTAGGGACACCATTCCTGCTAATAGCCATTGATGGACGTATCCTCCATGAATTTTTCTAGTTCTTTTTTGAACCCTGTTGTGGTCTTGGCCTTCACAACATCCTCTGGCAAGGAGTTCCACAGGTTGACTGTGTGTTGTGTGAAGAAATACTTCCTTTTATTTGTTTTAAACCTGCTGCCTATTAATTTCATTTGGTGACCCCTAGTTCTTGTGTTATGAGAAGTAGTAAACAACACTTCCTTATCTACTTTCTCTACACCAGTCATGATTTTATAGACCTCAATCATATCTCCCCTTAGCCATCTCTTTTCCAACCTGAAAAGTCTAAGTCTTATTAATCTTTCCAGCATACGGAAGCCATTCCATATCCCTAATAATTTTTGTTGCCCTTTTCCGAACCTTTTCCAATTCCAGTATATTTTTTTTGCGATGGGTCAAACCACATCTGCACCCACTATTCAAGATGTGGGCATGCCATGGATTTATATAGCGGCAACATGATATTTTCTGTCCTGTTATCTATCCCTTTCTTAATTATTCTCAGCATTCTGTTCACTTTTTTGACTGCCACTGCACATTGAGTGGATATTTGCAGAGAACTATCCACAATGACTCCAAGATCACTTTCTTGAGTGGTAACAGCTAATTTAGAGCCCATCATTTTATATGCATAGTTAGGATTATGCTTTCCAATGTGCATTACTTTACATTTATCAACATTAAATTTCATCTGCCATTTTGTTGCCCAGTCACCCAGTTTTGAGAGATCCTTTTCTATCTTTTCGCAGGCTGCCTGGGTCTTAACTATCTTTAGTAATTTTGTATCATCTGCAAATTTTGCCACCTCACTGTTTACCCCTTTTTCCAGATCATTTATGAATATGTTGAATAGGACTGGTCCCAGAACAGACCTCTGTTTTCTACCTCTCTCCATTCTGAAAACTGACCATTTATACCTACCCTTTGTTTCCTATCTTTTAACCAGTTACTGATCCATGAGAGCACCTTCCCTCTTATCCCATGGCAGCTTACTTTGCGTAAGAGCCTTTGGTGACGGACGTTGTCAAAGGCTTTCTGAAAATCTAAATACGCTCTGTCCACTGGATCCCCTTGGTCCACATGCTTGTTGACCCCCTCAAAGAATTCTAGTAGATTGGTGAGGCATGATTTCCCTTTTCTAAAACCAGACTCTTCCTCAACAAATTATGTTCATCTATATGTCTGACAACATTGTTCTTAATTATAGTTTCAGCCAGTTTGCCCGGTACTGAAGTCAGGCTTACAGGCCTGTAATTGTCGGGATCACCTCTGGAGCCCTTTTTAAAAATTGGCGTCACATTAGCTATCCTCCAGTCATCTGGTACAGAAGCTGATTTAAATGATAGGTTTCAGACTACAGTTAGTAGTTCTGCAGTTTCACATTTGAGTTCCTTCAGAACTCTTGGGTGAATACCATCTGGTCCTGGTGACTTATTACTGTTTAATTTGTCAATTTGTTCCAAAACCTCCCCTAATGATACCTTAATCTGGGACAGTTCCTCAGATCTGTCACCTAAAAAGAATGGGTCAGGTTTGGGAATCTCCCTCACATCCTCAGCCTTGAAGACCGATGCAAAGAATTCATTTAATTTCTCCGCAATGACCTTATCGTCCTTGAGTGCTCCTTTAGCACCTCGATTGTCCAGGGGCCCCACTGGTTGCTTAGCAGGCTTCCTCCTTCTGATGTACTTTAAAAAAAAATTGCTGTTACTTTTTGAGTCTTTGGCTAACTGTTCCTCAAATTCTTTTTTGGCCTTCCTAATTGTATTTTTATACTTCATTTGCCCGTATTTATGCTCCTTTCTATTTTCCTCAGTAGGATTTGACTTCCATTTTTAAGGGATACCTTTTTGCCTCTCACTGCTTCTTTTACTTTGTTGTTTAGCCACGGCGACTCTTTTTTGGTTCTCTTACTATGTTTTTTTTAATTTGGGGTATACATTTAAGTTGAGCCTCTATTATGGTGTCTTTAAAAAGTTTCCACGCAGCGTGCAGAGATTTCACTTTGGGCCCTGTACCCTTTAATTTCTGTTTAACTAACCTCCTCATTTTTGTGTAGTTCCCCTTTCTGAAATTAAATGCTACAGTGTTGGGCCACTGTGGTGTTTTTCCTGCAACAGGGATATTAAATTTAATTATATTATGGTCACTGTTACCAAGCAGTCCAGCTAGAGTCACCTCTTGGACCAGATCCTGTGCTCCACTTAGGACTAAATCAAGAATTGCCTCTCTTCTGGTGCGTCCAGGACCAGCTGCTCCAAGAAGCAGTCAAGAAACTTTTTCTCTGCCTCCCGTCCTGAGTCAATATGGGGATAATTGAAATTCCCCATTTATTATTATAAAGTTTTTTATTTTAATAGCCTCTCTAACCTCCCTGAGCATTTCACAGTCACGATCACCATCCTGGTCAGGTGGTCGGTAATATATCCCTACTGCTATATTCTTATTATTAGAGCATGGAATTTCTATCCATAGAGATTCTGTGGTACAGTTTGATTCATTTATGATTTTTACTTCATTTGATTCTACACTTTCTTTCACATATAATGCCACTCGCCCACCAGCACGACCTATTCTGTCCTTCTGATATATTTTGTACCCTGGTATTACTGTATCCCATTGATTATCCTCATTGCACCAAGTTTCTGTGATGTCTATTATATCAACATCCTCATTTAATATGAGGGACTCCAGTTCACTTATTTTATTATTTAGACTTCTAGCATTGGTATATAAGCACTTTAAAAACTTGTCTCCTTTTAGCTGTCTGCCATTACATGATGTAACTGAATGGGACTCTTTTTTATTTGACTATTTCTGATCAGACCCTGCCTGTATTTTATCATTTTCCATCCTCTCGTCCTCACTAGGACATAGAGATTCTCTATTAATAGATCCTCCCCTAAGAGATGTCCGAACCATGTGCTCCTCCACACCTGTCGGCTTTCCCCCAGCCCTTAGTTTAAAAACTGCTCTACAACCTTTTTAATGTTAAGGGCTGAGAACACTGGTTAGTGGTAGAAGAAGATGGAAGTGGATTTGCCTAACTTTCATCACAAAGCTTCTGCCAGTGCCCTTCAGTCCTGACCTGCAATAAATACTTGCGCTGTTCCATTCCTGGCCCCTCTTCCAGTGTCCCCCTGCTATCCAAGTCCCCATCCCCATAGCTCTGCTCGATGCCCCTCAATCCTGACTTGCAGCCTCCTTCCCTCCCCCGACCAGTATTCCATCACTGGACCAGCTGGGGCTGCTAGTTTGGTGACCTTTGAAATACATTTTCCTCCATTCTGCGCAAAGGTCTGATTTGAACACAGGTCTCCTGAAATGAAAGGCTGTCTTAATTCACTGTCCTTTTAAGACCCTGGGCAAAGTCCTGTCAGCTCAGTTAGTTACACAGTTCCCATAGCAATGCTTTCTCTTCGCTCCTTCTGGACAGCTGATGCAGGGGAAACACATGACAAGACTCAAATATGGGCCTTGACGCTGCCTGGATGTGACAGGCGGAGAGAGAGAGAGAGTGCATGTCAGGTGACTTTCCTACACTCTGTGAGGGATAATCCTCCATGGCAGTTTTGGTGACGGAAGTTTTCCAAACTGCTGTGGATATGCCCCCCTAACGCTGCTTTTGGTTTTTAAAATGAAATATTAACAGTGAGGGGAATGTGCAGCGGTAGGCTCCCAGCTGTGCCCTGGATTGGGGAGAGTGAGTGGGCTGCAAAGGACATGCTCGTGGCTTCTTGATCCAGGAGGTAATTTTGTGGCAGTCCTGGGTCTGCTCTAAACTACGCCTGATGGTTACATGTACTGGGGGCGGAGGTGTGGCGGGGTATGCTAGCTTGAGAGTAACTGGAGTACAGTAGTGGTCTGGCCATGCCCCTATAGAGTCTCACCACACCCTCTCTTTTGGGTACAGCACAAGGGTGCGGTTTAGGAGCTGGATATTCCTGCTGGGAAATTGTCTGTGTTGGGAATGTTTTCAGTGGGGGAGATTCACCGGCTCTTTGGCCCTCACTGCAGAAGAGAATCTGGCCCATTGTGTTCAGGTTGGGTGTATGGGGAGGATGCGTCTCTACCCTGCAGTGCATGCTGGCTGGCTGGGGGTGGGGGTGTTCCAAACAGCCATGACACTTGTTGTCCGTCCCGCGGGAGAGCCACCTTCCCCACGATCTGGTCTGTGGTTATTTATTAGGAACTGCTCCTCCTCCCTGGCCATGGCTTTGGCATCTGCATCTGTTTTCCCTTCATGGCCTCAGGAGGCAAGCAAACTGTGATGGGTGCACAACCCAATGCCACTCAGTTCTGTTTAAGGCAGGGATCTTCACTGGTGTTAAGGGGGATTGAATGCTGCAAGGGGGTGAGGGAGGTTCTGTCCTTCTCCAGAGGAGGTGGGGCGGGCTGATGGTGAAGGGATGGGGCCGGGCTAGGAGAGGCAGGGCTTGTGGGGTGAGGGAGAGTTACAGGTCAGGGTAGTTTGTGTTCATCTTGTACTGGCCATCAACCAGAAGTGGCCATTGCAGCCCAGTGCTCTCCAAGCCACCATGTTTGCTAGAGCTAGCTTGTCATCTCAGCATCCCTTCGGGACCAGCACAGAGTCCAAAGTGTGTCTGCCGGGTTCCTCCATTGGCAGTACAGGCTGTCTCTGCTGGCCTGGGCTGGAGCACAGCCACACTCTGCCTAGAACGCTCCGGTTCCTGTTGCACCAGACTGAACCAGGGAGCTGGCCTGTCATCTGTGGGAAAGGGCTTCTGGGATGTGTCTGCCTCTGGGCTGTGGTCCTTTTATGGGCTATGATTGGGGAGAAGGCAGCTGTCCCCTGGGTTTCTTTTTTTTACAACTGTGGGGGCGAAATTCATCCCTGGCATAAGCCCATTGAAGTCAATGCAGGAAACCCCAGATATTATTTTGGCCCCATGTGTTCAAGTTCTTGGTAAAGGGAGGTAGCCCAGCCCCAAGAGACGGTAGTGCGATAAACGCTCTTGGAGCCAAACACACTCAGAGGGAAGGTGGGTGTGCGAAGGAGAATTGTACTTGGGTTTCTGCCCTTTCCAGTCTCAGTGCCATCGGCGCTTCCCAGTTCCCCTGGGATGGAGTTTGCTTTTGTTAAAATTGAATTGAAGTGCCTATAGAATGGAGAGAGGCAGTCATCGTTCAACCCTATCCTGAGCTACAGTGCCCTCTGTTATTCCAGTCCTGCGTGCCTTCGTCTTGGTCTGTAGCAGCCTGTGCTATTCCAGACCTGGGCTCTCCACACAGCTCTGTCAGACTCACAAAACTTTCCAGTGTACTTAAAACCTGCTCTCTTAGCTTCACTGTGTCTTTCTTCCGGAGCAACGTCCACAAATCATTTTCAACTCTTCCATTAACTTTGCATGTTTTTTTGTGCTGAGAAAATACTCTGCATGGGGTTAAAGCTCCCAAGTTGAGGTCAGTAGTGATTTCAGTTAGGGTTTGAATCCAGCTCTCCAGAGGTCAAAGGCTGGTTCAGTAACCCACCATCTTAACTGCTTCCTTCCTGCATTCCAGGGAGCATAGCTCCTACTGTGCAAACTTCCCGGGCATTCTAACCTCGCAGTGCTGAGGCTAGCTTGGATTCAGCACTGCTGTTCCTGTTGACCAGTCAGCTCCCCTGTGGATGCTGTCAGACAGCAATGTGGGCCATACGTTTTAATACATGATTTAATTTAAACTTCAAAAACACTCCCAATGAGGCACCAGTGGAGCTTGTCTGGAAGTCAGTGCTCAGTGCAAAGGTATCCAGCAGCAGTGGTGTCTGTAGAAAGAGACAGCTGCTCCCCTGTCCCTGGGGCCAGAGAGAAGGTGTTCGAAATTGGTCCCTTGATTGTGTTGGAAGGAGAAAGCGCTAATCTGGCTGTGTGTTCAGTACACACACACCAGACCTCAGCTAATCAGATACCTCTCTGCAACCTCTATCCCTCCAACACAACAAAGAGAATAAGGCTTGATCCTGTCCATCTTTCCCGTGCAGAAGTCTGGGATATTCAGTCCATAAAGATCCCAATAAGAACAATTAGAATCATCCCATCAGTGTCCTTCTTGTCGCTACAGAGAGTTCCTGTTTAGAATACAGAGGGTTAAAATAATAGGCAAAATGAGTCCCAAGTATTGAACTGGATCGGATCAGAGCTGAGCAGCACAATTCAGTGTTGTGTTTTAAGGACCCAGAATCAACTATGTAAAAGCTGCTGAAGATGTTGGGTTCTGGGATGTTACATTATCTTACCCTGACAGCTGTGATTTTCCCTTGGTGATGGCTGGGAGCAGGGTCTGGCTGGATACATCCTGTGATGGGACACGTTGCTGGGTGACATGATACCTCAGTGTTGTGTAGTTTGCTACATGTCAGACTTCGGGTTAGAAGCTCTGGCCCGTGGGTCTTCATCTCCTTATGTGGCATAGAGGGGAGCATAAGGGCCCCACTTGCCATGGAGCTCGCTTCCTAGAGGAGTGGGCCTGGTTGGCATCTTCTACATCTCTCCCAGCCATTCCTCCCACTCTTATGGGAATGGAAGGAGGCTGCCCTTTAGGTCCAGGCCTCCTATAGACCTGCTGCAAATCTGTATCAGCTTCTGGGGACACCTGGTTGCATCCAAATGACAGTGCTGTGACATGGCGTTTCCAACCGTCTTTGCCCGACAACCCCCCCAGAAAGAACCAGCCAAGCAATTAGCATTACCTTAGGCTTTGCAGCATAGCGCAGTACCACTGTGTTTCTCCCAGTGGTATCTCTCAGCATCTGTAATGTAATCAACCTGCAGTAACACAGATCCTGGTGGATGGGGAATGGATGTCACGGGGAAAATGGCATGGGGCTACCTGGATTGGCAATTACTGCTCTGGAGAATGGTCTGCAACAGGCCCCAGAGGGCTGTGATGAAATGACAAAACAAACTGTGATGCAGCACCAGATAATCCCAATCACCTCTCTGAAGTGGAAACCTGAATGGCTGTGTGATCCCCATGCAGAAAGTTTAACTTTTCTTGTGAAAGTACATTAGCCATGCCTACTGTGGCTCCTCCAAACTTGTTGTAGGAGAGTTGGTTATTTACAGAGAGATTTAATTGCAAGGGCGTAGAGTCACTTAGCTAGAGAGAGCCTTTTAGGAAGGCTTTGAAATCATCTTCCCCTGCGGTGTTGGGGAGGGAAGAAATTATGGTAATGGAAAACATGCGTGTGAGACTCAAAAGGAACCGGGAAGTAGAGCAGGACCTGCCTTTCTGCACCACGGTTTCCTCTCTGAAAGTTAGCTGTGAAAGGCAGAGCGCCACACACACACACACACACAATCAGGAGTTTAGCCCCAGCAAGGGCTGAGTTAGGGACCCCTGCTGGTCCATTAAATGCTTGTTTACACAGCGTGACTATAGGCATCCAGGTGGATGCGGGTCTTGTGTGATTTGAGATTGTCCCAGTTAAGAGGCAAACTCGAAGAGGCATGCAGGTAGCATCAGAGCCAGGGACAAGGATGGCAGAGAGATACTTCTTAACCATGCTGTGTAGCTGATAAGAAAGCTCCAATAAGAACTGATTTAAAAAAAGGGTAATAGGTTTTAAACTAAAGGCTCTTGTGGATTTGGGAAGAAACAACATTGTGATTAGTTTTTTGGTTCCCGTCCTTGTGGTACCACAGCAAGATAACGTGCAGATTGGGACTTGGGAGATCTGGATTCTGTACCCAGTTCAGCCACTGATTTGTTCGGTGACCCTGGGCAGGCCACCTCATCTCCCCATACCTCAGTTTCCCCCTCTGTAAAGCCGGGTTATTGACTAGTGCTGGTTGAAATTATTCTGCTGCAGCATTTTTTTTTTTTTGGATGAAAACTAGTCTTGGGACCAAAATGAAAAAAAACAACAGAACTTTTGGATCAAAATTTTCTGGTGTGTGTGGTGGGTTTTTTTTTATTTTTGTTTTTAAAGCTAAGACAACCATCTCCCCAACTGAAAATTCATGGGGGGAGGGGGAAAGGGGCTTCATCAAGAAACTGAAAAGAAATTATGGGACTTTGGGGGTGGGGAGTTCTGAAATGTCCACAGAAAGATAATTAGTGTCTTTCAACCATCTCTAATATTGGTCCTTGCCTTTTTTGTTAAAGCTCTCTGGATGGAAGATGCTATATAAATGCTCTGGTAGTATTCCTTTCTCCCTCCATTTATCCTCTTCTCTCTTTTTCCATCTTCCCCTTCCAACTCCTTCCCCTCGTTCCATTTCAAGCAGTTCTGGCTGAGGCGATCCATGCACTGGCACACCCCTGGCAGAACACTCATCCTAGCAGAAGATAATGTTGCATGTTAGAGAAGCAAGTGGGGGAAGTTGGGAGCTGTGTTTCTGGATCCTCGTGTTCAATCTTAAATGGCAAACAAGTCAACATCGATTAAACATTCGGCGAAGCAGGAAGTTGTTGGAAACATCTGCCTACTAGAATTTATGCAAAAAATAAAAAAGAAACATTCTGCCTAGACTGCACTCCACCCCCGCCTTGGCCTCCCTCGATAATGCATTTCCACTAGAATTGCACAGACTGCAATGCATTAAGCTTGGGGAACATTTAGGAAGAGTACTGGCCAAAAATAAATAAATAAATGGCAGGCTTATCCAAGACATGTGTTAATTCTGCTTGCCTGGTTTGATACTACATCAAGAGACAGCTCCGATGTGTGCTATAAAACCGCAGATCCACCAAGGGAAATGCACATTTGTTGCGATGTTCCCCTCGTAGCTTCTTGTATGCCCAGCTGCATATCTCTTCATGGCGGGGAAATGCCTGATTGTTAAAAGCCACTGAAAATATAATGAATAAAATAAAAGTCCAATGGCACATATTGCTTGCAAGCATCCTCCTTTCCAAAGGTCTGTCTTTGCTTAGATTGTGACCTCCTTTGGTGAAGGATTGTCTTTCTGTTTGTGTGTGTGCAGCACCTGGCACAGTGGGTCGTGGTCCATGATGGAGCTCCTAGGTACTGCTATAATACATACAATGAAAAATAATGTTCAGTAATCCATTTTACGACATAGTAGTCAGACGGGGTCAGATTTACAGTCCATCCAGCCCATGGTTGTGTCTCCAATAGTAGTTAATACCAGATACTGCAGAGGAAGATTTAAAACCCTCATAGGCAACATTTATGCACTAGCAGACTGACTGCAGAGGTTTTTTTGTGAGCAGTTGCCTGGTAGCTTATAAAGTGTTCGGGCTTTATCAGATTTAAATGTATTGTTTTTTAATTTCATTGGATGTTCCCTTTTCTTGACTCCTGTGAGAAGCTAAATGGAAACCTCTGACCGACCCTTTCTATACTATCTATTAGTTTATATACTTCTAGCCTCTTATTCATCTCTTCCTTTCTAAACTAAATACTCTGAATCCTTTCAGTCTGTTCTTCTGTGGGTATCTTTCCATGCCTATTATAGCTTTTGTTGCCCTTCGCTGAACCCCCACTTGTTTGTACTCTATCGTTTTTGAGTTATGGTGACCAGAACTAAATGCAGTATTCCAAGTGAGGGCATACCATTGATTTATATACCAACTTGATACTATGTCAGGATTATTCATGATCTGTTTCTTAATACAACCTAATACCTTGTGGGCTTCTTTGACCACCGCTGTGTACTGAGCAGATACTTACGTTCACTGATGCCTAGATCTTTATCCTGAGGGGTTCCCATTAATTGAAAACTCATCAGCATGTAGAGCTCCATGCATTCCTTCCAGTGAGCATTACCTTGTACTTGCTTGCACTGAATTTCATCTGATTGTGTGTTTCCCAGTCCTGTAGTTGAGGTAGATCCTTTTGAAACTTCTTGCAGATTTATCCAGACTTGACTAACCTAATTTTTCCCCATCCACAAAATGTTGCCACCTCACTGTTCCTCTTCTCTTCCAAGTAACATGTAGAACACTGGTCCTGGCATGGGTCCTTCAGACACGCCACTGTTGCCCTCCTTCTGTGTGGAACCCAGGAGCTCCTCCAGAGCAGAAGTTCTCGGCAGCCAGTGTGGGGAAGGCACGCTTGTAGTTCTGGGAAGCTAAGCGACCTATAGTCTGTAGACTCTTCCTCCAGGGGGATGTCCATGTACGAATCAGCATTGCTCACCTCTTTATGCAGGACTTTCCCCAGCTGGCCTTGTTCGCTTCCCATGGGAGGTATCACCTCTCCCGTCTGCTAATCCACACACTGGGACACAATGCGTGGAAAGTAGATTCCTTCTTCTTTCCTTGTTGGCTTTCCATGTTACTCCATTGGTTTGGAATATCAGCAGGGACCATGCAAAGGTCCTTCTCCTAGCCTGCTTCAATCTGTGATCCCTCCCATACTCCAGGGTCTCCTGCATTAGGTCCCAGGGCTCTGCCTGTCTGAAGTTTGCAGCATGGAGGCTGGGAGAGGGTGTATTTGCAAGATTCCTGTTCCTCGTCTCAAAATGCTAAGGAAAATGTTCACCGTCAGTGGTCGCTGGTGTGTTTGGAGTGGACTATTTCCACACCTGCATGTTTCAGCGAGTGCCCTCCTGCATTATCTGTTGCAGGATTTAAACAAAGGTCTCAGCTACAGCATGCAAATTTCTAGCCTGTGAGCTCTGAGTCTGGCAGTTTGTAATGACTCCTTGTCACTGGTCCAGTCGAGAGCTCCCTCTTAGCCACTCACCAGACTGGGGATCCAGCCACTGAACCCCCAGCTGTTCTAAGCACCCAGAGTCTTAAGGCCTCTAGGCACGCTCTTGGGGTGCAGACCTTCTACCTGGCACCCTCTCCTGAGAGCTGCAACCACAGGGCCCACTGCCCAGCCCCTGGAATCAGTACTGAACCCTCAGACTGCCCCCATAGCTTAGTCTTTCCCAGAGCTCCAGCCATGGGGCATTCTGGGACTGCAGCTTACTTCTTCACGGGGCATATGATCAGTGTAACACGTGAATTGCACAGACACTGCACTGGAGTTTAACACACTATTGCTCTTTCTTTGATAGCACAAGAAATATGCAAATCTATACAAAAATGATACACGTTTTTCTGCCTCAGTTTCCTCACCACTCCAGAGTAGTCTTTGGGCTGGAGTCAGAGTCATCTTGGGCCCTCCAGGGTCCTTTAGCTGCAGTGCATGGCTTGGGTTCTGAAACGTGGAGCCTTCTCTGTCCCGTTTACCTTCTTTGACCTTAGCCAATCGGTCCTCTTCTCTCTCCTGCCCCATGCATCCTCTGTGTGTGTCCCTCAGTCACCCCCGTGAGGCTTTTTAGAGACTGGCATTGCCTCCTTGGCATCTTTGCTCTGCTGCTGGTAATTATCCACTCTCCAAACCCCTAGTCCCCTGCTGAGGGGAGTTGGAGAGAAGGGGTTTCCCTGTTCAGCAACCTCTTTAACATACCTATTGTCCAGTAATTAAATTCTAACCACCCACTATTGTCCCTGGTCTGGCAGAGTCATTCCACATTTACATAGAGGCATTCAGTGGTACAGCAATTTTCATAGTAACCATTTCATGATATCAACCAGAATTCATAAGCTGTGCAGACAAATTCCCCAAATGGTCACATTCCTTGTGGTCTATAGCGCCTTCACTTCCTGTTCCCAGGCACCATAAAAAGGCTCAGACCCCCTCTTCAGGTATCACATAGCTAAAGTAGGACATTAGTCTCACTCTACCTTCTTGTGATGAAGGCAACATTACTCATATCCGTCATCCTCACTACACAAGTCAGCAAGTTTGGAGCCTTCCTTTTCTTCTCCCCAGGTAAGGAGATGCACAGGGCTCTTCTGGACTTTGCTCCCAAATATCTGCTCTTTTTTCCATTCAATTGCCCACCACTCTTTTTACCCTAAAGCTTCCCTCCTGGAAGAGATTCTGCTATGTTCCTGAGATGTCACAAGAACTGTCAGGAGATGTTCTGGACAGGTAACGTCTTTCTGAGAGTCAGCCCC
Source organism: Chelonia mydas (assembly GCF_015237465.2). NCBI lineage: Eukaryota > Metazoa > Chordata > Testudines > Cheloniidae > Chelonia > Chelonia mydas. Next base: position 46,709,954 of record NC_057853.1, read on the forward strand.
TCTCCAATCTTTTTGGTAGGGGCAGACAAATCTGTTTCAGTTTTCAGATGCCTTTCCTTCCAGCAATCCATCCTCATTCCACTGGGTCCCTTGCTGCTTCCTGGGCAGAGAGGAACAGAGCATCAGACACTGAGATCTGCAAGGCTGCAACCTCAGTGTCCGTATAAGCCTTCACTAAACACTATATAAGGTGGATGTGTTGGTGTCCCCTCCTTGTTTGGGTTGCAGCCCAGGCTTCCTATCTGAGCTCTCATTCACAAAACCCCTTGGGTGGAATCCTGCCCCCATTGAAGTCAATGGCAAAACTCCCTCAGTGGGCCAGGTTTTCACCCCTAGTCTATGGCACTGGTTTTCTCCTTCTAACTTCCTGGACCCTTTCCTTTTACTCCTTCCTTTCCTCTCTGGGCCAGCCCCAGTACTGGTGGCTTGGTAGATGGACCTTGTATGACAAAACCAGTTTAATGTCCCTTTCTCCTACCGGTTTGCAGCCTGCTCTTGTGGTTAGCTCTGTTGTACTCAGTTTCTCTAGCTGAATCGGTACAAAACGTGTGCTTGCAGCATCAGTCGCTGCTCCGGGACTGGAGGGGTGCCTAGCCGCTGAACTGCAGCACTTCAGCAGGGGTTTTTAGGGCTGAACTGCAGCACAGAGTATGGCCCCCAAGAACTGAGCTATCGCACTTTAAGCAGGGTTTTAGGAACTGAGAGCCAACGGATTTTCTTGTGTTAATCCCCCTTCTCCGCCCCACGCTTTATTTCACTTGAACAAGAAAAAATTAGGAAGTGGTTGAAAAGCTTGAAAAAGGAAAGAAAGAGAACAGACTGAAGGTTGCAATTGGTCCTGCCTTGTTGGGCTTGCTGTATTGTATCTCCCATGTCATGTTTCCTGGTTTGTGTCCCTGTGGCCCCTTTGCATGAACTCCTGGCGCTTTCCATCCTACTGTAACCCACTTAGCACAGTATCTGCTTCTCCGAATCCAGTGTTGCCAACTCTTATGGTTTTAATTGCAGCTCTTGCAATATTTGGTGTCTTTCATAAAGCCCCAGCTCCTGGCATCACGTGATTCTTTGAGAATCTCAGTTTTTGCTTGGGGAAAAAAAGTAAGTTTCTGGCAAGTTTTTCATGATTGTAGAGAAAAGCAGAAAGCAAATTAAACACCAAATTTTATTTTTTTAATTTAATGATTTTTAAATAAATCTGCTGATTTTTTGGGGCAGGGCGCCACTCAATATATGGAGCTGGCGATTTGCTTGATGGATTTGGGTGTACCTCCTGCTCTCCTGTATCTGAGGTGCCTGTTGCAGTCTTATACCACCATGATGAGATGACACTTGCTATACTCTTGGTTTCAACTGTCAGTGCCCCCTCAATCGCTGATCGCATGTCAACTTGCTGTACTCTTAAAATTAGAAGGTCTTACCCTCTCTAAGGCTTTTCACTAGCGCCCTGCAGAATAGTAACTTAGGCCCCAGTTTAGCAAGGCACTTAAGTCCCTCTGCAGTCAATGGAAGCTTGCTTACAGTTAAGGACATGCCGAAAGTACTTTGCTGAATCAGGGCCTTTGTGCTGTGCATCTTGTACTGAAACCTTAAGGCAGGAAGGCTCCTGACCCGGAAATCTCCCTCAGAACCAGCTCTTTAAATGTTTTGTCCATAAATGGTATGGAATGGATCACCTGCCACTGATTCAGCAGAAACAGCTAGTTCTGGTAAAACACAATGTGTGACATTGTCAGTCAAGATGCTTAGGTTCTCCTTTTGCTTCACACCTCTCACAGCACGGGCTTCAACAGAACTCTGGCAGTGGTGTATCGGCGGTGCTTTCATTTATTTCTCTTCCCCACACACAGACATTCCTCGGAGAAATCAATTCTATCCCTCCAAACAATAGTGAAAGGCCTTGAGGAGATATTGATCTGCAGCAGAGCTGGAGAGGGGAATATTTGTGACACAGAGATGCTCTTTTGTAAGCGAAAGATAATGACCAGATCATGGGGACACTTGCTGAATAGGACAACGCTAAATGGGCATCAAGGTGAAGGGTGTCGATGCCTGTGAATGAAGCATTAAAATAGCACTTTTCTCTTGGGTCATTACAGTTAGCAGCAGCTCCTCCTTCCTTCTCTGGCCTTTTCATTTTTTCTGATCTGCACCTGATTCCTCTGTGTGTGTGTGTGTGTGTGTGTGTGATTCTTCGGACTTTCATTTTCTCAATCCTTCAGTTTCTTCTCTTTCTTCATGCCGTACCCCCCTACCCCCCCACCCCGAATTCTGTCTTTCAACAATGTAAAAGGTTAGCCTGAAACACACCCACCCTGTTATAGCTGTTGCTCCTGCTGGGAAAGGGTAAAGAGGGTACTGCTCAGTCACTGTCACAGGTGGCTTGTTGCCAAGCCACAATAAAAGGGAGATGGAAGTGGCTTTCTAGAGAGAGAGGAACCAGAATGCGGGCTGAGCAGTCCAGAGGGAGGAGCCCTATAAGCAGCCAAGTCTGGAGTGTGAAGGCTTGTGTGGAACTTTATTGTTGTTAATTTCTTTGTTAATAAAGCCAAACCCCAAAGTCGAGTTCTTGATTCTGTACATTGGACTTTGTTATAGAGCTGGTCCAAAAAGGCACCTGCTACATCCTTCTCCTCTTTTCTCATGCCTCTTTGCATCAGTGACATGGATGACATTGCCAGCAAGGCCAAGCTAATCTACCGCCCAGTGCCTGCTTTTCCTTACATTGTTTCTTGCAACTTATCTATGGGGATTGAAGAAGCCTTTTCTGTTGCATTTTACTTAGTCTCTAATTTTTTTGTTTAATTAATTGATGATAATAAAAGGAGGCCCAATACAAGAGCATGAGACACCCTGCCAATTAATCTTACATCCCGGTAGAATGCTTGAACTGCTTTGACAGGCAAAGTTTCTTTAAGTGGTGATGTGTATTGGTGGCGAGAAATGTCAGCTCAAGGCAAGCTTGTAGCCAAGTTTGCACCATGGTTGAATGCATCAGCTTTCATCCCTGCCAGCTGTGGTTCAAACAAGCCACTGATTGCACTGGCTCCTGTAACACCTGTTAAGAACCTCTCAGAGGAGGGGTGTGTGTGTGCACGCGAGTGTACATGCGTGCAATTATAGGGATATAGCTGTCATCAGAGCAAGGCAGTCAGTGGTGGATTGTTACCTGTGGGCTCTAATTTGGGCACTGCTTTGCTCCAGGAAGCCCCCGTCCCCCCTCTGGCTCAGACAGTGACATCTGCAGTGACCGATTTCGGGAGCTCATGGGACAATTTCACCCTGCTTGCTGCAATCCCATTCACCTTCCAGAGGGAGCAGAGGCAGAGATTCACTGGCTGGTATTTTAGAAAGTGGGGACAGAGCGGAGCTCCACAGGCAGCCTCAGTGAAAAGGTTCCTTGCCTGCATCAGCCCCTGAAATGGATACTTTCCCAGCATTCCAAGGCGTTTCCCATGTGTGAGGACACTTGGTGTCATCACCTTTTGTGTGACTATCACCCATGGCCAGAGACTTGAGGCCGCTACTTTGCTTTTAATCAACTCTCTGGCTAAAATTGCATTGATTTTAACGAGAGTTTTGACTGGGAAGGAAGTGATGATAATCCCTAGCTTTTATATAGTGCTTTTCATCCATCAGTCTCAAAGTGCTTGACATGGGAGGTCACTATCAGTGTTCCCATTTTTACAGGTGGGGAAACTGAGGCACAAGGGGACATGACTTGCCCAAGGTCACCCAGTGGGCCAGTTGCAGAGCAAAGAATAGAACCCACCTTTCCTGAGTCCCAGGCCAGTGCTTTGTCCACTGGGCTACACTGCCATAAATGTTTAAAGGTTTAAGAAGTCGGTACAATTTAAATGAATAAGAAATGGGTGAAATCCTGGCCCCATTTTGGGCAACGGAGCACCCTTCTCAGTGCACTTCCCCCACCCTCAGCCACTGGAATCCACCCTTTCTGGGGTGGAACAAGCCGAGTATGTAGCTGTGTGCAGCAACATCCAGGAAATGAAGTAAAGGAAGAATAGCGTATCCCCCTGAAGCTGCGTGGCGGCATTTTAGCCAGCAGAAGTGAATTACGGTACTGTCTCGTTAATGACTGGAAAACCCGATGCCAACAGAATTTTACGAAATAGGAAACTAATGCAATTAAAAAAAATAAAAAATACTACATCATAAAATGCCCTCTTGTTCATTTATATCAACATTTGTATCCTCCTTTTAATTACTTGGCAATGCACTGTAAATGGACTGTGGTTCGTTTTGTAGGACTAATGAATTCTTTGTACCACTCTCATTGTGGACTTGTCTACAGGATACTGCTGTCCAGGCTCTGGGGTTGTGCATTGTTGAGCGCTCTAAGGCCAAGTCTGCACAAGCACTTATGTCGGCAAAACACATGTCACTAAGGGGGGTGAATAAACCACTGCCCTGAGCGACATAAATTATGCCAGCATAAGTGATAGTGTGCATAGCGCTATGTCAGCGAGAGAGCTTTTTCCACCAACAAAGCTACTGCCGCTCATTGGGGGTGGTTTAATTATGTCAACAGGAGAGCTCTCTGCCATCGGCATAGAGCAGCTACATGAGTGGTCTTACAGCAACGCCATTTTAGTGTGCCTCGCTTGTCAAACCACGGGGATTAGTAAAGTTCTGCTTTATCCAGGTTTGTCCTAATGTTTTGTATTTTTTTCCATTTTATTTCTAATATGGGAGCTAAAAATACCAGTAAGAAGAGCAGCAAGGCAAGGCTAGCACTACAATACTACAAATAATAGTAATATACCCTTTAAAAGGCCAGTAGTCCAGCTATGTTAATATTGGGGCACTTTTTGGCTTTAAGACCTGCTTTCAGTCCCCTTGGAACCTGGTAAATCTCCAAGTTAGTATCTTTAGCCCTGTGGCTGCCATTAAAACGCAAATGCTTCCCACCAGTTATCACATGGTGTCTGAGAGAATAAAGTGTTTTTCTTTACTTAGAAGAGGAGATAACTTAGAAGAGTATCTCAGGGCCTGATCCAAAGTTTATGAGAGTCTATTGGCCTGGCTCCATAGCTGAGAGATTAGCACGTAGGCCTTATAGATGTAGGGGTCATGAGCTCAGCACTCATTTGGGCTTTGGAAATGCAGCTGCTTCCCAGAACTACATTGTCCTCCTGTATGGATGGCTCTTTACATCTGTTGTGTGACTTCAGGAGAAGGTGTAGTGGACCGTGGGGTGCAGGAGGAGGCTGAGGGGGACAGCTCTGAAGGTCTAGAAATCTGGATATTACAGGAGGTCAGACTAAATGATCACAGATCCCTTCTGGCCTATTAATTTATGAATGGGAGTCTTTCCATTTACTTCAGTGGGCTGTGAATCTGGGTCGCTGGCAGTGACTGCTAGAGTTATTGCGAGTTCCTGGCCATGGTATCTAGCACTTCTTTGCAGCGATTTGTAATTTTTGCAGCTTCTGAACCCACACCCAGTTTGAGAAGAGAGAATCTGAAACTGAGCAGGAAGCCTGAACAGCCAGTTGTAATTTCCACATGCCGCGGCCAATTTCTTACGCACATGCTGTCTCCAGCAGGCCTGCCATCCCCACGCAGCCATGTGTTTCTCAGCCCAACCAGCATGGTGCGGAAACAACAGAAAAAGGAAACCTTGTGTCTTAAACAGGGGGGAAAAAAAGCCCATTACTATTATTGAATAAAATCCTGACAATTTAAAAAGCTCTTTTAAATATTGTTGCTGCATTTCCAGCTGTTAAAATCTGCCATATTTAGTTATCATAATAACAAAATGCTGGAGCTGATTTCAGCAGCAGGGAGGCAGATCCATTATTCAGAAGGGTTTTTAAACGATTGGGTTTTCTTCATCACAGTGGTGCTCTCTTGACTATTAAAAAATCTCTTTGTTGTCTTGGCACCTCTGGCCTGGATACTGAGGTGGTGGCTTCTCATTGGTTGAGGACCGTGGAAGTGCTTAGCAACACGAAGGTCCCACGCTGTTTGAGCAGGAGGTTGGAGAAAGATGCTTTACAGGCATCTCTGAAAAGCAAAACACAAAATGCCTCCCAGCCCCAGTGGGAAGTTTCGATATGGAAAAGTTTGTTTTAAAAGAGAGAGAGCATGAGAATTGTGTGGCTGCCACTGCACTCTGGGGTGTGGTGAGGCAGAGAGGACCTTTCAGCACTGATCCCTATGGGAGGGTTGCTGCTAAATTGTCTTCTAACGGCCTCAAAGTCCAAAGGGGCAGCATAGGCCAGTGATATGGTAGAGGAGAATAGACTGGCTGGCAGAGGATGAGTGAGTGAAGGTCGGAGGGGTACGCTATGTCAGGGACTTTATAGGGTTCGCCAATAACCAATTCTAGGCACAGCAGTGCAGATATGCTGGAGCTGGCAGAAGAGCAGAGAGCCAGTGCTGGTGCTTCAGTATCCATAGAAAAGGGATGTAGGGTGAGCATAGCTAGAGACCTTTCACATCCCAGTGGTGGAGTGGCCCCAGCTCCCATCACTCACTTGGTGAGGGCTGTAGGCCAGCTGTGCTTGCTCCTTTCAGCATGTATATATGCTTCAGTTATGATTGCCTCAACGCCTTGCAGCTGGATGCTACTGGTGGCTTTGCTCCAGCTGCAAAGACCGCAGTGGACTCTCAGATCTCCATCGGCTAATAGGCACAATCAGAACGAACCCCTGGGCTGAGAGAGGTGGCTGGTCAGTGCAGCGGGGACAGGAAGATGGCTTGGAGCTGCCAGAAGCGGAGGAGAGATGGAAGCGGCCTGCTGTGGCTAGAAGAGCAGAGACTGGAGAGGCTCAAGGTTGCTTTAAGAGAGGGAAGGCTGGAGAAGGCCAGAGGATTTCAAAGAGGGAGGCCATAGAAGTCTGGGATGGGAGGAAGGTCTGAGAATTGTTGAGTGAAGTGACCCAAGATCCTGTGCTTACCCCAGTTGGGAGATAGCCCAAAGGGCCCTTGGCTGTACAAAACTGGTTCGCTCCTGAATTGCCCTGACTAGTCTAGCCAGGGGTTACTCATATGGGAGCATGATCCAGGCCTCCACATTGCACACTGAAGCCATCAGCTCTGTTGAGGCTGATAGTTGGCTGCTCTGATAGCAACTGCTGGGAACCACACGTCTCATGCAGCAGGCTGTAACCGATATTCCTGGTGCTGAAGCTTAAAACAGACCGCTTGGATCCAGTGCTTGCAGGTGGTGGCGGGCAGCTGTGATGCAGCACTGCAGTTTCTAGCTCTGATGCGGTGCTGCCGCTGATGGCTCCGATATGCTGACTGATTGTTGTGTGACGGGAGCTGCTATAGCTTGATTGTTAAGGTTGGAGCAAGGTTCCACTTACAAGCCTGACTTTTCATTTCCTTCCTTTCCCTCCCCTAAAAGCAACCTCTCTCTCTGAAACGTTTCATCCCTCGCCGCATCCCAGATCCCAGTATTTCTGCAAAGTGTAGTCAAAATCAGAAAAGGAGTTACTATGTTTTGAAAATGTACCTGAGGGTCCCTTTTGAAAATGTTTCTAACAGTTTTGGCTTATTACTTATTAAATAAGAATAATGTTTATATTACAGTAGGGCCACAGTCGGGTTGGGCTGCATTGTGCTGGACGCAGTACAAACGTGTAACAAATTATAGTCCCTGCCCCAAAGCACTTGCAGTCTGAAAGCTTATCCTATTGCTAGTGTGGCTTGCTCTAGAGATTCCAGATTAATTTCCTCACTGGCTTTGTTGCAGAGAAGTGTATTTCTAGTACCGACTTCTAGAGAGGGTGGGTGGTTAGCAGGGAAATTACAAAGCCATGTAACAGAACATAGAAATAGCTCGGGACACACTGTGCTCAGGTAAGCAGGCAAGGGGTTAACTAGTGGCTTTTTAAAGCAGGGATAGAAAAAGGAGCTGGAGAAGGGCTGAGGGAGGCACCCTGAGAGCTGAGGGAAGAGGAAGAGATGCATATGCCCAGCCCAGCCATGTCATAGGGTTCGGAATAAAAGGGAAGAGCTAGGAGACTGGAGGCAGAGATACTGCTTATCTGGGCTGGAGATACAGTAGAACCTCAGAGTTACGAACACCTGAGGAATGGAGGCTATTCGGAACTCTGAAATGTTGGTAACTCTGAACAAACCATTATGGTCGTTCTTTCAAAAGTTTACAACTGAATATTGACTTCATACAACTTTGAAACTTTACTACACAGAAGAAAAATGCTGCTTTTAACCATAAAAAGAAAAGGAGGACTTGTGGCACCTTAGAGACTAACCAATTTATTTGAGCATAAGCTTTCGTGAGCTACAGCTCACTTCATCGCACTGTGTATATAAATCTCCCCACTATATTTTCCACTGAATGCATCCGATGAAGTGAGCTGTAGCTCACTTAGCTTATGCTCAAATAAATTGGTTAGTCTCTAAGGTGCCACAAGTACTCCTTTTCTTTTTGCGAATACAGACTAACACGGCTGCTACTCTGAAACCTGCTTTTAACCATATTGATTTAAATGAAACGGGTACAGAAACAGTTTCCTTACCTTGTCAAATATTGTTTTAAACTTTCCCTTTATGTTTTTAGTAGTTTACGTTTAACACAGTACTGTACTGTATTTGCTTTTTTTTTTGGTCTGCTGCTGCTGCCTGATTGTGTACTTCAGTTCCAAATGAGGTGCGTGGTTGACTGGTCAGTTCGTAACTCTGTTCGTAACTCTGAGGTTCTGCTTACTGTATGCTCTTTGAGTGTGTGTGCGCGTGATTTAAAGCGGCAGGGTGCAGGATTTTGTTTCCTTGCATGGATGGAGTATTTTGTGTTTTCCTTGGTTCCCTCCTGTCACATTGTCTCCTTCCCCTCCCTCTCTCCCCCCCCCCCCTCCCCCCCCCCCCCCCCCCCCGTTACATGTTGTTATGCTACCAGGTGCTGGGATGAGGCAGGAAAAGGCTGGATCTGTGGAGGGGGGTGGTTAAAGGAGGAGCAGAGGGCTGGGCGAGTGTGGAAGAAGAATGAAATGCTTGGGGAGGGCATGTAGAAATGGACAGACCTTGATGCAAGTGAAACTTTTAATGTTTTATATCTAGGAGATTTTAAGCTTTAATGACAGGTTTCAGAGTAACAGCCGTGTTAGTCTGTATTCGCAAAAAGAAAAGGAGGACTTGTGGCACCTTAGAGACTAACCAATTTATTTGAGCATGAGCTTTCGTGAGCTACAGCTCACTTCATCGGATGCATGCTGTGGAAATCGCACAAGACATTTTATACAAAGACGTTTTATACACAGGTTGTTTCATGGTGTCTGTGTATAAAATGTCTTGTGCGATTTCCACAGCATGCATCCGATGAAGTGAGCTGTAGCTCACGAAAGCTCATGCTCAAATAAATTGGTTAGTCTCTAAGGTGCCACAAGTCCTCCTTTTCTTTTTAAGCTTTAAGTTTCCCATGTGGAGAAATGCCTCCCCACCCCCATTGCTACTCCTCCCACTGAAACACACTTTCAACCTTTGCGCTTTTTACTTAAGTTTGTCATTAGTAAATAGCTGTGATGCACAGCTGAGGGGCTGGGATCTCTGTGAGGATGACAACTGCGCTGCAGGGCTTGGGAGCTGCAATGCAGGGCTGCTGGGAGCTTGATGCAGGGATTGTGATGCAAGGCTGTGGTGCAGGGGCTCGGCGCTCTGATGGAAGGCTTGGAGCTGCTGTGCAGGGCTGGGACTGCTGATACAAGGGTTGCGCTGCAGGGCCTGGGAGCTCTGATGTAGGGGCTGGGTGGGAGCTCTGATGCAAGGATTGCAACGCAGGGCTTCACTGCACGGACTGAGTGCTCTGATGCCAAAGGCAGCCCTGATATGGCTTTTGAGGGAGCAGAAGTGGCTGCTGAGCTCACACCTGCCCTCCAGGACATCTGCAGGGGCTTAGCAGAGGGCTAAAAACTGCTGCAGGAGTGGGGCCACCTCTCGGGGAAGGAAGGGGCAAGGGGAGGACAGCAGCTGAGTCTCGGAACAATTGCATTTGAGGTGCCCAGCCACATTACATCCTTGTAAACATGAGTAACTGTATTATCCCTAGCCTCTACTCTTATGCAGCATGGCCCCCAAAAAAGGTTACCTCCAAGGAGCAGAGCATTGTGGGTAATGAGATGCAAATTGATAGAGAGACAATAAGCCCGTCTTCTGAGTGGTTCCGACGGGGGCCAGCTTTTTAAAAGTCAGCTTGATTGCCTCTCTGGCAATTTGCATAGCATTAACCAGAGAGATTTTCTTTTTAAACCTGAACTTTTTTTTTCCTCAGAGGTCACCTCAAACTAATTACATCCCCAGCGCTGCTTTACAAAGGAGGGCTCCGCGGATGTGATTACAGGGTCTGAAGTGTGAGGAGAAGACTTTCCTGGCATTGGGGAGGAGGGGAAAGGGCCTGGCCATGTGAACTCAAGCAGCTTTTAATGCATAAATTCAGGTAGTTTAATAATAGAACCCTTTTATTGGAGGTTTTATTTGTATTGGCTGCAGAAACCAGCATTTGTGTTGAGTGCGACAACAATGCACAAAGTTCAAGCTCTCGGTAGAATTATACAAAAGAGAGCTGTTCTCCAGCATGCCTCTCGCCTCTCACCACAGCTCCCTGTTTGATTACAGCTGTGATTGATTGTACCCTGGAATCTGCCTGATAGAGGGAGATTCCTCTCTCCCCCTCAGACTGTGAAATGACGAGGGGAAGGAGGATCTTAACAAATCAGGTATTTGTTTGTTTTTCTCGTCCACATGCAGCTTTGCACGAGTTTACTTTCAGTGGGATTCTAAAATGATTTGGTCAAACCAGTGCAAAAGTCTGTGTGTACTCTCTTATTTCAGTTTAAGCCAAACTTACTTTGGGTTAGCTTATATTGAACAGGAATGGTTTAAGCTAACCTGAAATAAGCGACTCTTAACCTACATAAGTGTTCACGCAGGGGTTTGCTCCAATTTAACTAAACCAGTGCAGATGTATGTGTATAGACCTCTCCTTAGAGAGACTGACATTTCCTAGATCTGGTCTACTCTGAAAAGTTAGGTCGACATAACTACTTTGGTCAAGGGTGTGAAAAACCAACTCCTCTGAGCACTGTAGCTATGCCGACCTAACCCCCAATGTAGATGCAGAGAGGTAGATGCAGTGAGGATGAAGGCTTCTCTTGATGTAGTTACCGTCTCTCAGGGAGGTGGTGTTCCTATACCAATGGCAAAACCTTCTCTATCTACACTACAGGGTTATGCCTCCAAAGTGTAGTTTCCATAGCATATACATATTCCTAGTTTCCCTCTGCCTCAAAGGAATAAGACTCTTCCTTTCTGCTCACTGCTCCCAGACTAATGCTCAGGGCAAAAGCTTAATGGCCCTCCCAGATGGTTTGTAGCCTTGACAGGTCGTGAGATCTGGGAAATGCCAACTGACTTATTCTACTTGCTACTTTGCTCCCCAGCCCCCCAGTTCTACGCTGCCATGATTCCAGCAGCCAATCCAAGGCAGATTTCTAGAGGTTAATGCCTGATACTGTTTGAAAACTGAGGTTGCATTGTGTTTTCAGATAGAATAGAGAGTTGGTTTCTAGTCCTGGTCATGTAGGACAGTGGCTGCAAGAACCATTTTGAATGACAGGAGCAAGGTGCATGGGGAAACAGGTGTGTATCAGAGTGATGTAATTGTAAGGTCTGTGGACTCGTCGGCTAATGAGGCATTTGTCTCCAGACCTACACCACTGGAAATTGCAGCATCCTGGCTGGTATACACCAGGTGTTTCTAGCCATGGTGTTCTGTATGGTATCAGACACTATGTCTGGCCACTCAGGCTAGCAGTGAGTTTGTCACTGGTACAGAACTGCATATATTAACTCTGGGAACACTTTCACTCATTCTCCGATTCTTGGGTGAGGGTTACAAATCAGGGCTTCTTGTTGTGACCTAGCCTTGAAAAGAAAGAGAAGTGTGGGGAGAGGAAAGAGAGGAGATGCGGTGTTTGACGTGTTTAAGATTCTGTGGGGCATAGTGGGAACTAGTCACTCCCTCTTTTATTGTCCCATCCCATTTCATGAGAACCAGAGAACACGTGAAACTAAACTGGGAACCAGTAAGAGGCAGTGCTTCTGTAGGTAACCTGTGGAATTCACCGCTATAGGAGGGCATGGAGTGAAACACTGTGGCAGGTTTGAAAAGCCAGCTGGATAATTGTGTGACCATTAATAACATTTATAGTAATGCGGGCTCTGACTATGATATGAATAATCAAATCTCATGCTTCACAGGATCAGTGGATTGTTTTCTGCAGTTGGAAATGAATCCCCTGTGTGTAGCTGTGCATGATTGATTAGGTATATTTGGGGGTCGGGGGGGGTAACTCCTTCCTCTGAAGAATCAGCTCTTTTCATGGCCCATGTCAGAAGCAGGATATAGGAGGAGATGGGCCAGTGGGCTTATCGAATATGACAGGAGATGGGATACTTGACTAGGTGGACTATGGCCTAATCTTGTAGGGTTGCAGATGTTCATGGGAGTGCATGGCCAGGCACTCAGTCGTGTCCTGTGTTAATTCTCAGATGGCTCAACCTCTTTGTCACACCTCCACGACTCAGGACAGGGAGCTCTGCTCTGGCTGCCATGGATCCAGGATTCCCCTTTTCTCCACCAACCCCAGTGACGCTTTTCAGCAATGTACCGATTTAGAAAGGCCAAATGTCCCTGGGATTTCCTTGGGATAAGTAGCTGTTCCCTCCCGTTCAGACCAGTGCAAGCCAATGGCCATGTCACTAGCTCCCTTCCTGAGTAAGAACATAGTGCCACCTCTTTGTGTCTCCTCCAGAGCTCGAGAGGAGCAGGGTCCGAGACCATGCTGCCGATACTCCAATATTGGAGCACTAAGCCATCAGCCAGAGCTCTCTGCAGCCCCCATAGGGTTATGCATCAGGGACCAGGGATGGGAACTTCGGAAGTTTCTCCTCCTCAGGTACAGTCCCAGAGTTGGAGTGTTTGATTCGCGGGTGAATCATGGAGAAGGAGGTGCAAGTACCTTCTGGGCTGGTACAGGATTGAGTCCCATGAGCCCAGTCTGCTCCTGCTATGTGCATTCTCCTCTGTAAATGATGCTCTCTCATGGTTGTTACCACGGAATTGGTCAGGAGCAGGAGTTCGGGGGGACTTTCAAAGCTTTTAGGCACCCAACTCATATTACTGGCTTTGACCGTCTTCCCCTGCCTCCCCTTGGAAATATTGCTCCAGGAGGGCAAGCTAGCCATGGGCAGATGGCTCCTAGACACACCAAGGAATCAAGTGGCTCTTCAGGGAAAGTCTGCGTATGTTGCACATGGATTGATTAGGCCCCAGTCTTTTTGGCCACCTTTGCTTTCCATCCAATGTGCTGGTGAAATAGCTTAGCTTCCGTTGTACTGGTCCAGGCATGTTGGGTAAGGCTCTGTGTGGAAATTTCATGGGTAAGTTCCCTTCGACCACCCATATCCATACCTTGAGTTATTTGCTGGGACAAGCCTCTGGACAGCAGCTGCTCACCCTATGCACAAGCCACTGAAGAGAAGGAAGCAAGACAGCACTGTGGTTTATTCAGCAGCTTTCATTTACTAGGTCACTGTGGCAGCACCCTGCTTAACCAGAGATGGCTGAGATGCCAGTGTGGTTACTCGTGCCCTCATCGAGGGAATTAGAACAAGGAAATGAGCAAAGAATATTTTTCCTCCTTTTTTTCCTTTTCTCTCTCTCGCTCATTCTCTTTTTTCTTTCCCAAAGATTGAGTATAATCAGACCTAATCAGAAAATTATGAGCTGTCTGATTGCTGATTAGATTCCTAATGTTAATATAGTCAAGAAGCCTCTCTTAGTGTTGTATTTTAAGAGAAGTGTAAAAATAACGTCTTCGAAAGAAAGAATCAAAGCTACTGTAGCAGCAGGAGATCTGGCTCTGGTGAAGGAAAATAGGCTTTCCAGCCCTGGGAAGGAGACAGGCCAGTGGAGAGGGCGAAAGATCTCACATCTGAGGAGGGGAAGGGTCAGGAGCTGTCCAAACAATTAGATGCATTAGCCTGGAGAAGATTGCTCTGTGGCGGAGCACAGAGAAAGCGTAGGGACAGCCCTTCCTCTTAGAGCTCATTCTTTATGGAGAATCGGACCTGAGAATGTCTCAGCTGGGTCTCTTCTGGCAGCTGGAAGAGGTTTCCTTTCTCCCCTCCCTCTTTGCCCAGGAAGCGTGGTCCTTTCATCTTTCAAAGCCATGAGCCCTGGCCATGCAGGAAGAGACCTTGGCTAGCTAGTGTGAGATGGGAGCCTGGAATGTGCCCCAAGAAAGTGAGTGAGAATGAGATGCCTCTGATATGGCTGGCAGATTCTAAGCGAGAGAGCACCCCACCAGGTCCATGGATGGACAGGCTGCACTGGCTTCTTTTAAATACTGGAGGGCTTGGATGAATGCTGCATAACCACAGCAATTGATACGCTGTATAAGAACCTGCCTAGAATAGACTCCATGGAGGAGAGCCTGGTGCTACGGGCTCTACTTAGATCACTTTGCTCCTCAGGATTTCCCATGAATTTCAGCTGCCAGCTGAGTCCAGTGAGAATTAAAATCTGTGGATAATTCTCCAGGTGGGAAAGCGCCTCTCCGAAACCCGCGTTCTCGTTGGGTCACAGAGGGGGCAGAACACAACAATTTGGCTAACTCTTTCCTATGCACCTCCTTCTGCGACCCACTAAGAATCAAGCATCTCAGTTTCCAGTGAGGTCTGCTGGCTGTTATTCACTGGGTCACTGCTTTAGGGCTTATTAGTGTCTTTCCGGCGCTGGGCAGGCCTGGGCATCCCTGCTCGAAGGTGCATCATCTGCAGCTTTCCCAGCTGTTACCTGTCCCTCAGCACTGATGGAAGGGAGGGGCTCCTCAGTCTTCCTAGGACATGCATCATTAGTTGCGGCGTCAGTTGCTCTCCATTGCCCATGTTATTTCTACCTCTCTACTTTGTGAGGTTTTGTGCCTCCTGGCTTGGGTTGCTCCCCAGGAAAGAAGCAAATACTCAGCACTGCTCCAGAATAAACTTTAAAAAACCCACCCACTTCAGCCCTTTCTTTGCACTTCCCATCAAGAAACCTCCTTGAAACTATTCCGGCTGCCCCTTCCCGAGCCCTCTACTGGCATCAGCTGTCCTCCTGACGAGTGCTGAGCTGTGACCCCGGAAGGGAGGGAGCTGCCCTCTCTGCACCTCAGAGTAGAATCCAGGCTCGTGGAAAGCGGTGAGGGACCTCTGGAAACTCCCCAGCCTGCTTTAATGCTGCTCCAGCTAAAACCAGGAGACTTGCATGGCTTTAAATCTTTAAACCTCATGTTTAAATATTCAGCAGAGAAGGTTTTTGTCACACTGCTCAATGGGCACGAGAGCAGGATGGGAACCAGTCTGCAGCCTGGGATTCCCTGGCTGCTAGTGACTGGAACGAGGTCATTTTTCAGCAAGAGGTGCCGAAGTGCCGACTGGAGTTTAAAAGTGCGTTCTACCATGTAGTGCATATGGCAGCAGGCTCTTCAGAAGCAGAAAAACACTCATTTACACCAGTGGAGGATCGGGCCTTTAATTGTTATTGATGTGCTAGGCACGGTGCAAACATAACTAAGACGCTCTGCCTGGAGAGCTTACAATTGACATAACAGTATTTACCTGCTAATGATTTCCTTCTGCATTTGGTGTTTTGTTTTGCTCCTTGTGTTTTTTGTACAGGAGCAGCCATTAAACGCCTTGTTTACTTCCCGTTTCACACACTGGCATCACTGAATTGACAACAGGATTGACAATAGCTCTTGAGATATATTTGCTAATGAACTTCTGTGGCTGGGCCAGCAGGCGGAGCTCTACGTCCCTCACACACTACTTTTAAGAGCATGAGATGTGTTGCAGGAAGTGAAAGATGTTATCATTTCACATTGTTTATAATCCATTTAATTAGCTGCTCGGTACAAAGAGAAAACTCTTGCGATTATTTTGAAAATGACTCAAAATATTCCCAGCACAGTTTAAACAGGTGTAAGATGTCAATGGTCTAGTTGTAGCTACAGACGGTTTGTTGTCTGCTTATATTGCACCCATCACGAAAAATATTTGCACTCATTCCCCACATAAGTTGGCAGGGTCGGTCCACCGAATCCAGAAATTGGACTGAAAACCGGTCTATGGTATGGAGCAGCATCTCGAGATGAGCGCGGCTGTGTAGCAAAGCATCACACAGCACCTGGCTGGATATCCTTAATGTTCGTTAAAGCAAAGAAAGTCCCATGCTGATGACCCCTAGCTCTACCTCTCTTGCTCAGCCAATGTTCACAGTACCTCCATGCAGTTGTCTCAGTGCCCATGTACAGGATGCACTTAGATGATGTTCCTGGGAAGAGGGGAATGCTTTGTAGAGCTGGCCAAAGCCGTTGCCTTTTCCTCTGTCTAAGTCATTCATGCTCCAGTCACAATGGTGCTGTGCCATCTGGGAGTGCTCAGAACCCAGGATAGCTATCATCACTGTATTCTTGGCTGTTCTGGGGTGCCCAAGATTTGGTAATAGAGAGAAATGCCTCTTCATGTCTTTGGCTGGCCAAGAAGTTGCCCTTCTTGTTGGATGATGATGTACACCACAGAGATCTACCAGTTCACCATGTCTGGGCTCAATTGTAATAACATCCTGAGGTAGGATGCATAGGCCACATGGAAACCCCCACCTAGGACAATGTGCAGGAGCTGTTCTGCATAGGCTAGACCGACGAGATCACATCGCTGCAGTGCCCATGTGCTCTCTGTGCGTTGTCTGTGCAGCACTGGATTCACCCAAGCAGTGCTGGTGCTACTCGGCAGAGCTCTCGATGATCTGGGCCCTTAGTGCCTTAGAGAATCACCTCTTTCTCCATGACTCGCCTGGCAGCTGTGGGCATTAGGAATGCTACATGAACTTGGGACAGGGACTCTATGGTAGCAGGCCCCAGGCTGGGGAACACCATCCCACCAGAAACGAGGATGAGCCCAGATCTCCCCCCTTCAGAGCAATAGTGAGATCTCGTCTCTGTACACTTGCCTTCCTGCAATAACACCCTCAGAACTAGCCTGGGGAATGGAAGTGGACAAGGGAAGTCCTGCAACTTTTGCTCCATTCTCTTAGGCCTGGTCTACACCAAAAATTTAGGTTGACCTACCTACATCGCTCAGGGTTCTAAAAATGTTTTGCCCTGAGTTCAGTAGTTGAGGTTGACCTAACCCCTGCTGTAGTTGCTACTGCCTCTTGGAGAGGTGGCTTTCCTACAGTGATGGAAAAACTCCTTCAGTCGATTGTAGGAAGCATCTATGCTACAGTGGCTGGACTGAGCCCTCTGCTTAGCTTAGCTTAGCTTAGCTTCGCCTTCCAAAAGGGTGGCAGGGTAGCCCCATGCATGGAAATGTTCAGGAATGATGATGATTGTGACTGTAGTGTAGTCGAGGGTAAATGGAGTTTACCCTCTTTTACCTCTACACCACTGGATTATGAGATTCAGCTCCATCCTAGACACACACATCGTAAATACTAGTGGATCATGCTGTATTGTTTTAGGTCATTTATTACCCAGATTAGTTCATCTTTTGCATGGGGAAAAGGTTTTTTGGATTCCAGATCTGCATTGTCTCAGTGGTTACTCTTGTTGAGAGGATACAGGTGTTAACTCTGGTCCTGGTGTGTTGCGCACCTTCACAGATGTGTCTCTCATACTAGTCAATTTCCCAGTCCATCCTCGTTTAGTCTGCTCAGAAATAATAATGCACTCATTTAGAGCACTCCAGATGGATCAAACTGAGCTCCCCTCCTCCTGGGAGCAAAAGGATACTGCTTTCTGCCCTCCACTAAACCGCATCAGATCCTGCTGCTGATTGCTCCTTTATCTCTGGTCACTAATCCCACCTGTGGGATTGAGAAGGGTGGGAAGTCCTCAACAGTGTGAAAAAGAATTACGCTGCTCAGTGCCTTCCTGGAACACAGTGCCTCAGACCGGTTTCCGTATGGCCCAGCTTGCGGGGGATTCCCATCAGGATGAATCTAAAGCTCTTTCAGCTTGGTCCACGCTGTTGCTTAGTGCAGCCTGTCTGGGAGGCCTGTCCCAAGAGAGACCTCCCAGCTTTACAATGTTTCCAACTCACGGGAGCCAGAGAGGCTTAGGGTGGGATTATGGAAAGGACCAGGGTTAGCCTGATGCAGCTACCATTGAAATCAGTTGGAGTTTTTCTGGTGACTCCAGTGGGAGCAGAGCAAGTCGGAGACCGGGCAATGGTTGAGCCATGTCTTCTCCAGTGCTGGAGCTGCCCTCCCTTCTCCACATTGGAAATCACACGTCAGGGTGTCCAGAAAGAGGTGGGAAAGGCAGCACCGTGACTCTACTGGAGTCTTTAAAAACTGCTTCCAGACACAAACATTGCCCCCCCTCCCCATCATGTCACCGTAGAAAGGGCAGAACTAACTGGAAATGTGAAGATTGGGTAGGGTGCAAGAGCTCCTGCTGAAGCCAGCAGAAGACACTCAGCAGCTCTTAGGAGGAGCCCTGCACTGTGGTGCAGCGTTGGGCCCCTAGCTGGGCAGGTCAGTAAAAGAGCGATGGATTGTAAGCTGCATGCCAGAGAGGAGCCTGCCCAGAGAGGCTGGGGCCAGAGTCCTTTCCTTTATTTGTATTACAGTAGTGTCTAGTGGCCCCAGTTAGGAATCAGAGCCCCACTGTGCTAAGCACTAAACAAACACAGGACAGAAAGCTGACAGCTTCACCAACCGTCCAGTACAATAGGGAGACGGGGGAGTGCAAGGTACCAGTGAGACCACTCTAACCCACCTGGTAAGCAGCGGTCGCAGCATGCCTGCTGCCTAACCGCTACCGAGTGTCTAGTGGGCCTAGAGGAGAGAAGTAAAGGAGGGTTGTACAGTGGCCTTACGGATATTTTATGATCAGCTTCTTCTGTGTGTGGGAAAGAATGAGAAGGTGCTCGTGGGTGAGCTCGACAAATGGGCAGTGAAGGCTGGTGTCTCTGGCAGAGCAGGACCTGGGGCTGACAGCTCAACAGTGCAGATGAGATGATAGGTAGCCCAGGACGGGCTTTCCAAGCCACGACCTGTCATTTGTATTTGATGCCTTAGCTTTGATTGAGGTCCATCTCTTTGCACGAATATGCCAGCAGAGAGGGACATTGGAAAATTTTCCCCATAATCCCTAAGTCACTTACGCGTGGTCAGAAATGTTACCATCTCACACTAGAACTTGGTATTTTATTGCGTCCTGCCGGCTGCTACGACCTGAGAAACCCCCTCATTAAAACCTGGCCTTATAACCCTTCCAGGGAAAATTCACCCCAGAGATGGCAAGCGTGAGGCCCGTGCGCCACTTGAGCCTGGTTTGAGTGGCACACCCCATCCATGCCTGTGCATTGTTATGGACCATACAGAGAGTCCCAATAATAATCATAATTCGCCTTCTGCAGCTTCGAGCTGCTGTGTCATTCCCCTCCCTCCCCGTGAGATGCATCACATACAGCTTTACATTGCGCCTGACAGTGTAGCAAGACCAAGTGCCACACGTGCAACTGATTGGAGCGCACGCACTAGATTCCAACGTAGTAACCGGACACAGCTTATGTGAAGGTAACAAGTAAAACTGTGTCTGATGATTGGAGTTTTTGCTGACTACTCTCAAAGTGTCTTATCAGTGGGTTCTTGGTGTTACATATGCTGGGGACGCTGATGAATCAGGTTCATGCAGGTCTGTGATCACATGCATGTGTGTGTGTACGCATCTAGCTGAAGCCACTTTGTCATCCTACCATTTTTACCTAATTAGAATACAAATGTAATTCTGTCCCTGACGACTCAGTCAAAAACTTGGCATGACATTCTTCTCTGGGTTCCCAAATTGTAATCGCGCCTGGGTGGGCTTCAATCAGTGGGATCGTCTGAAATATACCACTGTTCTGGAGATCCTGTATAGAGGGAGCAGGTTCTTTCCTTGCAGTCTGCACCTGGTCTGTTCTCTCCATCCTGCCCCCTTTCTGACTCTCCTTTCCAATCTCTCCAGCCGACTGTATGAACCACAGAGATAAATATACAATCTGAATGGCAGGCATTATATTCACTTATACTAATGTTCTGATTAATAAGCTCATCTCCATTCATTGTGAGTATTTGCTTTGAATCATCCTGGCTGCAGTACTGTATAAAGGACTAGATACTGTAATTGTCCCCCATTGTCGCCTTGTAATAACTTGGTATGATGTTATCAGGGTAATTTTTTTTGCTAACTTTGATTAATTATATTTTGTTGTTCAATAAAAAATATCAGAAAATGGTAAAGGGGGGAAAAGTTAGGAAAAGTCTACTCGCTGAGCAGCCAATTTACAAACCTGAATATCTGTGGCTTATATTGTGAAAGGGTTTTGTTTGGGCTTTTTTCCCCCAAAGTTTTTTTGAAATATCAGAAACTAGTAGCCCCATGAAAAAGAGCCAGTGGGAAATATTTTAATTTTTACAAACAGTTTTGGTCAGCAGGTTAGCTCCGAAGTGCTTCCCTGGAAAGTCTGTTTAGCTCCGTTTGCTGTTGGCAATCTCTAAATCAAACATGGCAGAACTGATTTAAGTACTTCTGTAGGATGGGGGGGAAAATCTCCTTTGGGCAGACAAATGTGTGTGCCAGGTATCAATCCAGCGTGTTTCAAAGCAGCCAAGGTACTAAACCAACATGGAGTGGATAATGGAGAGGCTGATGTTGTGTTAGTCAAATACAAATTATTGGGCTCAATACAGAGATAATTGGGTGAGGTTCTCTGGCCTGGTTATACAAGAGGTCAGATTAGATGGTCTAATAGTCCCTTCTGGTCTTAAAATCTGTGAATAGAAAGAGGCACTTTTGCCTGGTTGCAGTAATCAGCAGCTATAAACTTTACAGAGGTGTTTTGCTGTTATCCTTGCTGGTCTTATCCTAAAGGAAATTCCAAGATTCATCTGGTTCTGGTTGGCCTACTAGATTCTGGAATGGAGCAGCAGCTCTATTGGTTGGTTGCTTACAGAGCTTACATCGTCTTCCAGTAGATGTCAACTGAAACAAAGTAGAAACCAATAGAGATCAGCTGGAAGGATTTTAATGATGCCTCCTGGGATTTCCATTAGGGTATGTAATGAGCCATCAATGTTATTGCATTTCACCCTCATGTTAACATACTATTCTTCAGTTACTGTTGGGTGCATCTCAGTGTTTGTGCTGCACCTCAGTTATTGTTTGCAAACCCCCTCTTTGCTGTGTGCCTCTTGTTACCAGTTTGCCCAGTTGCTGGTGGCAAACCCATGTTCAGTGGCTATACCTCTGGGGTAACAGATTGCTTCCAAGTTTGTTTTTTTCCTGAATCTCATTTGTGATTTGCTGCATTCCTGTGCTATATCTGCTACATCCCACTAGTTACTGGCTTCTCCCAAGCATTTATCTCCTTCTCTGAGTGATTCCTGGTGACTGAATCAGAGCTTGGCTGGGGAAGGAAAAACAAAACAGACCAAGCTCTGAATGCAGTGGTGCAAACAAATGAAAATCAATGACTTCAATCCACAGCTTGCCAAAAGGTCCTCTGGTTGGGGAGCGGGGTGAGAAGGGGAGCGAGGTTCCAGCTTTCGAGAGATGGAAGATACAAACCTAAATGAGTTTTTCCCGGTAACACATGTCCTGACCTTTTTTAAAAAATGAAATCTATTTTATTAATTCTTTCTTTTTATCAAATTCGTCAGTGGAACACTAAATATATGACTGTGGAAAAGGTCAGGAAATATGTAGTTGGTGAAATCTTGTTTCAGTTGATGGATTTTCCCTTAGGGGATTTTTTTTCCTCTTTGTTTTGTTCCCCTTCATTTTTTTCCCATAACAAAAATGTGTTAATTTGTTTTGATTTTTCCAGGTTTAATGATATACACGCTTTAATCAGAGAGACAACCACTAAAAGCTCTTTATTTTCTGTATCAGTGGGTTTGACCCTGCAGTCCGTATATGAATGCAGGATTGGGCCCGACATTTGCAAAGCTGGGATTTGTTTTCTTTTGTGAAGTTGGAGTCCAAATCTGCAGTCACATGAGCAAGGGATACAGGATCGGGCCCATTTTTACAGAAATTCAAGGTTCTTCTGAGTCTCTCCTCTGCTGAGACACACACTGAAACCACCTGATGGATTCTGATTCCTCTCCCACTTGTGGCACTCTTGGCAAGTCATCACGGTGGAACCAAAAGCCCTGTCCATCAGAGCTGGCAGCCAGGCGGGTGGGAGAGCTAGAACAAGTCAGGGCATTTTCAACAAATGGGATTTGTTGTTGAAAAATGCCAATTTCTCATAACCAAAACATCTCTTGGGAGTTTATCAGTTACACTGAATTTCTGGTGGCCAGAGCACTGACTGGGATGTGGGAGACCCAGGTTCAATCCCTGCTCCGTATCAGGTTCAGCTTGCATCTCCCCATCCCAGGTGAGTGCCCTCACCACCTGGCCATTCTGTGGCCATTCTCTCTCTCTCCCCCCTGGATTTTAGCAAAATCCTTTGAAAGGTCTCAGGTTCCTCCCGATACGAAACGGGGAAAATATTTGAAATCTCAAAAGTTTTCATGGGATGGGAAAACAGGTTCCCACCCAGCTCTAGTGGATCTTGTAGACCCCCCGTGGTGGTGCTGGCAGGCTGGGTCTGTGGCATGGCATGGATCTAGAGCACCCCGACGCTGACAGAGGTGCTAGGGAGTGGCTCCACAATGGAATCCCCATACAGCAGCGGCATGTTAGAGGGGAAATGAATGAAGACAAGTAATAAGAAATAGCTATTCACTGGCGAGTTGCTGCTCTTCGAATCCGTTTCCCTGGGCTTAAGTTGCTCTTTATTAACAGTAAGAATGAGAGTCAATCAAACTGGCCAAAGGAGAGGGAGGAGGATCTGAATTCTCATTATAGGTGGTTTTATTAGCGCCAAGCTTTTTTAGCACCATGTCTGCAGGGCAGGAATTATGCCTTAAATGGGGCAGAGCTGAACTTTCAACAGAAAGCAGGAGAATTATCTTAAAAAAAAAAATCAAGTCAGGAATTGATCATATATTAAACTTCATGGGGTAAATTACGTTAAAGGACCGTCAAATGGCTGTAAAAGCTGGAAAATGCCGAGTATGGGAGGAAAATCCAAGTGAGCACATCTCCCTCTCTCCTAAGCTTTGCAAGCTCCAGAAGGAAGGTTGCGTGTGTAGTCAGAGCTCAGGACTGCCTGTCAGGAAAGGCTGTTGTTGTTTGTATTGTGGTACAGTCTGAGAGCTCCCATCATGGACCAGGACCCCATTGTGCTAGGTGCAGCACACTTTTATTACTAGTAGAGGTATTATGGTAGTGCATAGGAGCCCCAGTCCTGGACCAGGACCCAATGGTGTTTGGCACTGAATATTTTACTTGCTATTAGATGTATTACTGTAGCACATAGGTGCCCCAGTCATGGACCAGAACTCCATGGTGCTAAGTGCTGTACGTTTGTATTGCTATTAGGTGTATTACAGTAGCGCATGGGAGCCCCAGTCCTAGACCAGGACCTCCTGGTGCTTGGTGCTGTACAAACAGAACAAAAAGACAGTCCCTGCCTCAGACAGCTCATAGTCTGACAAGACAATATTGATCAGCATGGTAGTTGACGGTCTCTGCACCCCAGCAGCCCTAGCCAGTGTCCAGTATTTCGTAGGCATCACGGCATAGGATAAGAGGCATTGAAGGAGGATAATAAGGGAGCTCTGTGGACATTTATGGGGAGCTCCTCTCAAGTGTGAGGGGTAGCATGGGAGAAAGCACGAAGGGGCTTGTTGGAAAATGTAACAACTAGGCGACGGAGGCTGGTGTCATGGGGGGATTGGAGGCAGGAGTCAATGTCTCCGTAGCCAAGGACAGATGACAGGTAGGGCTTTGACCCAAATGCGCTGTGCAACCATTATTAAGTCACTCAGTTTCCAGAGCTGGACAGGAGGGCAGAGATTAAGGAAACTCACCGCCTGTGCAAATGGCCATGCAAGTAGCTTTCTTACCCTCAACCTGTGAGCAGCGCAAGGAACCACAACTGCTCTGCAATGAGCGTGTTGTAGAGAAACATCCTAGGCTGGAAAAAAACGGGTATGTTAAACCGTTCTTTTTAAAACGTATTATGAACTTACTGCATTATTGTACAACGGTGCTGCCAAATGCTACAGCCCACTGCCGTGCTGCTGCAGGCGTGTGTTGTTCAGTAACACACCCTGATGCCACTGCCCACAGTAGTGCTTCTTGGGTAACTGGGCAGCCAAAGATCACAGCTCTCAGTCGCGTTGTTGCAGTGTTTGGGGTGTTTGACATAGAATACTGCCGTCCGTTTTTGTTAAGGCAAGAGTTTTTCTTTGAGTCATGTCCCTATGGGTGCTCCATCGCAGGAACTAGTGACCCACATCTTGAAGAACCTTCATTACTGCACAAGTTGAGTAACTTCCTCTTCTCACGCAAACTCTTCATAAGCTGTTATCACCCACCAAGGCCAGATGTTCATAATAGAAGCAGTATTTCATTGACCCATGCCAGGTTTTCAAAACATGCCTGCATCAGCCCGACGTTGCTGCCTTCCGCTCAGTCAAGTAGGGGCACTCAATTAGTGTTTAGACAACTGTAAGGTTTGAATAGATCCGTGTTACAAATTTCACTTCACTTCATTAGTCTCTTTTCATCTCCTTGTTTTAAAACTTTGGGCCAGGGATTGAATTTTCCAAGGATAACATCCATCGCTGCCAGTGATTTCAGAGCCCGGGGGTTAAGACAAACACCAGAAGCCTTCGTTACATTGTAACTGTGTATATTCATAATAATTAGGGTGACCAGACAGCAAGTGTGAAAAATCGGGACGGGGGTGGGGAGTAATAGAAGCCTATATAAGAAAAAGACCCAAAAATCACAACTGTCCCTATAAAATCGGGACATCTGGTCACCCTAATAATAATGGACTTTCAAAAATGAAACCTATAATTTACCTAATAGATTATCAGGATCTCTAGGTACAGTTATCAAAGTATTGTAGTGATGGGAGAGCTGTAGAGATCAGCCAGCCCACCCCCTGGCCAGTGCAAGACTCTACCCCTTGTTATGATGCTCTGTGCTTTGTCCAGTCTAGTTTTCAATGTCTCCAGTGTTAGAGCATCTACGCTGTTTCACTGATCTCACTATTACCAGTTTTCTCCCTACTCTTCTAAATTTTCTTTGCCCAGTTTCATCCCTTTATTCCTCATTAATGGCTCCTCACAATCCTGCTGCACAGTGCCTCCTGCTTCCTGGAACCAGAGTGTACTTGTTCCTGACCAGGGGCATCAGCAAACATCTGCCCCTGGTATCCTTACCCAGGGGGGCTGCCACTTGCACTGTCTGCATGCAAAGGCTGAGGGTTGGACTCATAGACGCTAAGGCCAGCAGGGACCATTGTGCTCACCTAGTCTGACCTCCTGCACATTGCAGACCACAGAACCTCACCTGCCCGCTCCTGTAACAGACCCCTAACCTCTGGCCGAGTTACTGAAGTCCTCAAATCATGGTTTAAAGACTTCAAGTTACAGAGAATCCATCATTTACACTAGTTTAAACCTGTAAGTGACCTGTGCCCCGTGCTGCAGAGGAAGATGAAAACCCCCCAGAGTCTTTGCCAATCTGACCCAGGGGAAAAGTTCCTTCCCGACCCCAGATATGGCGATCAGTTAGACCCTGAGCATGTGAGCAAGACCCAGCAGCCAGACACCTGGGAAAGAATTCTCTGTAGTAACTCAGAGCCCTCCCCATCTAGTGTCCCACCACTCGCCATTGGAGATATTTGCTGCTAGCAATCGCAGATCGGCTACATGCCATTGTAGGCAGTCTCATCGTACCATCCCCTCCATTAACTTATCAAGCTCAGTCTTGAAGCCAGTTAGGGTTTTTGCCCCCACTGCTCCCCTTGGAAGGCTGCTCCAAAACTTCACTCCTCTGATGGTCAGAAACCTATCTAACTGCAAGGTTAAATTTATTGATGGCTGGTTCATATCCGTTTGTTCTTGTGTCAACATTGGCACTTAACGTAAATAACTCCTCTCTCTCCCTGGTATTTATCCCTCTGATGTATTTATAGAGAGCAATCCTGTCTCTCCTCAGCCTTCATTTGGTTAGGCTAAACAAGCGAAGCTCTTTGAGCTGCCTCTCATAAGGTAGGTTTTCCATTCCTTGGATCATCCTAGTAGCCCTTCTCTGCACCTGTTCCAGTTTCAATTCATCTTTCTTAGACATGGAAGGCCAGAATTGCACATAGTATCCCAGATGAGATCTCCCCAGTGCCTTGTGTAATGGTACTAACACCTCCCTGTCTCTACCGGAAATACCTCGCCTGATGCATTCTACGACTGAATTAGCCTTTTTCACGGCCGCATCACATCAGCGGCTCATAGGCATCCCGTGACCAACGAATACACATAGGTCTTTCTTCTCTTCTGTCACTTCTAACTGATACGTCCCCAGCTTATAGCAAAAATTCTTGTTAGTCCCTAAGTGCCTGACCGTGCACTTTGCACTATGAAATTTCATACCATGCTAATGCTCTTTAGTGCTGGATACCCCAAAGGGAGCAGGATGGGTCTATGGCCTCACCACCCCGCATCAGCCAGAAGAGCTGGCAGAGTGTGTGTGGGGGAGAACTCAGGCTGCCCCCTGTAAAGGAGTGGTGGTGAACCTATGCTGCTGGAGAAACTGTACCTGCCTCTGAGAAATGCCCCCTTTGGCTCCTGATGTGGCTGCCGGGCAGTTGCTTGTCACTGGTTGTCGACGCGTATCCCTCCTTAGTTATCCTCTAGCCACATGACCCTTCCTGCAGGCCCAGCCCTGCCCTCCCAGGATCCTTCGCTCTGCCTCCCTTTGCAGAACAAACATTTAAAACATGCTAATGTTGCTCTGACCAGCTTGGGCGGTTTTGGGCTTCTCTAGCTCAACAGCCACGATCCCTGTAAAGTTCTCTCTCACATATGCGTCCGGCCGCACCTAGATCTGGATGCCAGCTTGGACACAGACCATTTTTAAAATATCACACGTAAAGCTCTCACTTCTTGTGACCTATCTGATCTCTGCAAGGAGCAGCCAAAGGAACTGGCATGTTCCATGAGCTGTCTGCCTTTAGTGCCCTGGACAGCCTGCCTCCCTGAGCCTCAGCTCCACTCCTCAGTGGCTATGGGTGATGGTCACAGAGGCTGGCTGGACATCAGGGGCTAGGAGTAGGGAGTGAGGTGACTCTGGAGGAGGGACGAGGGCATCAGGGCTTTGGGAGCATGAGGGATCAAGTGGAGTTTTGAAGGGGAGAGAAAGACAAGTGGGGATGTGCAGGCCAGCATAGGGGGCAGGCCTGGAGTGGTGGGGACTGCAGCCATGCTATGTGCCAGGCAGACCCCAGTGCCTCTGTGTTGAGGGATCGGTGCCTGAAGTGTGCTCCCCACTCCACCTACCGTTTACTGCAGGGAGTGCTGGAGGTGCGTGTGTGTTGTGAGAAGAGATGGGGTGGTGGTGAGCCAGATGAGGAGAAATGAGGAAGGGGAGAGTGTGAGTGTGTGTGTGTCAGGGGGAACTTAATCAATTACTTGGTTGTTTCTTTGATTTTTAGAAACTTAGGTCAGTGGGATTTGAACTTCAGCAGCCTTAGCTCTGCGATGGAGGGAATGTGTGTACATCCAGGGACCTTTACACCTGGGGCCCTTGGCAGTGCCGGCAGGGGGGCTATGGATATAGGGTAAAATTTGCCCCCATTCTGAAGGCCAGCATTCAACCTATGCACAATTTCCATCCCACTCACGCCCTAGGATGATGGCTTATGCGGTGCCAAGGCCTTGTTCTCAGGAGCGAATTCCACTCTGTGTGAGCCATGATGACTAAATCCCCCTCTGGCTCCTGGAGGCGAGGTGGTGTAGGGAGGGGAAGCTTGGCCATGCGGTACCTGCTGTAGGTATGGTGGAGGAGTTCAGTCTATACGGCTGCCCATCAAGTACTGAGTACCAGCACTCTGATTCACAGAACAAATGGCTCAGGCCAAGTTCCAGATCCCTGGACATAAAAGTTCATAAGGGGAGCCACGGCTAGATCTGCAGGGTCAAACTCTGCTGGCCTGCCTCGAGTGGTCCCATTGAAGTCAGTGTAGTTGGTCCCATGAGCAAGGCGCGTGGGATCTGGCTCTGAACTGTAATGCTGGCTGGTAATGCAATGAGGAGCCCCAGCTGTTGGGAACGTGAAAGCGTAGACGCTCCAAACAGCTGATGTCTTATTACAATGCCAGTGGTATTAAAATAACACTCAGAAAGGCACAAAGCAGATTTATTTGTTCTCCTCAATTAAAGCAATTACTGTGCTCTTGTGAAAGTCAAAACACAATTCTCAGCCAGCCCCCCCGTTCCCCCCCCCCCCCACCGACATCAGGCAGCTCTTGCTTATGACAGGTCAGTCGTTGTCACTCCCCTCCTGTTGGAAGCTTTAAGCTGATACCATTCACTTCTCCAACAGCACTTAACACAAAGGGGGTGGAGCAGCGACTGCAGCACACGGGCCTGTTGGAGAGCTTAGGAGATAATGTAACGCCCTTATGTGTCACCCTTGCTGACATTTATTGGGGGATGACTGGGTGTCCCCCTCCTGCCATGTGCACAATAGCATGATCATTCCTTCCACGCAACTGCCGGTGGGTGCGAGCATGCCAAGGCTTAGCTATCCCAGACAGTAATTGAAGCTGACTCTGCAATGAGAACAGAAATGATTTCATGGCTAAAGAGAAATGAGCATGGAGTAGTAATAATCCTGATGGTAGCTGGAGAGGCAGCCACTGCTGGCATTACTTATATAACGACTTTTGTTTTAGCCCCCTGTAACCAGCCACTTACAACTCTATGAAACTTTCCCCTCTTATTTCCTAGGCTTGGTTGCTGCCTAGAGGGGAATGATTTTATTTTTATGTTTCTGAAAGTCTGAGCCAAATTGGTTCTGCCATTTTTGAGTGTGGTTATGAAAAATGACTTATTGGTAGCAGCTATTGAGCTGAAATTTAGCAGGAACTAGTTGTTGTGGAGAAGTACCTTGTTTAAAACATCCCCTGAAAACTGGATTTGATTTGACTGCATACCCCTCACTGCTACCCTGACTCTGCAGATGCAGTGAAATTCACCCCCGGGCAGAGGAGGCCAACACAAGTCCAATGCACCACGTCAGTGCTATTCTGAAGACATGAATGGTGCCTATGCCTTGGGCTGGCCATCTGCGCATGGGTGAATTCCACCTTCAGTGCAGGAATTCCTTGCTAAGCTCATAACATGCCCAGCTCAGGAATGCCACACTGTGCAGGACTAGTTTAGAGGCACCACTCCACTGGAGTGTCAGCTGCATCTGAAAAGGTAATAGCTTTCTTTTTGCAAGGATGCACAGGAGAGGGGGCTCCAAGAAGGAGCATGAGAATAGGGTGGTTCACAGGGGGGGTCCGTATCATGACAATCTCAGAAATGTAGGGCTGGAAGAGACCTCAAGAGGCCACCTAGCCCATCTCCTCGTACTGAGGCAGGATTACATATACCTGGAAATTCTGTTCTCTCAATGGGGCCTTGAGAATTCTATTGGAAGCAAAAAACGTGTTAAGTGAACAGCTGCCATCCAAACAAAGGGGCTGGGGCCTGGTGCAAAGAATCTTATCCCAGTAGGAAAAGCACAGCCTGATGCTAAAGCAGCTGTTGGCAACATGCAAGTGGCCCTGAACTGCCTGTGAGTTCCTGTCTGAGTTACAGACCTGGGCAGCCTAGGAATGGGTCAGTCGGCCAGAATTATCACCTCTTGTGGCGTTGGTGTTTTTCTTAAAGCTCCAGCTGCTAGAATGAGGTCATTCCTAAGAATCTCAGTTTGCATTAGGAAAAAGAAGTAAGTTTCTAGACCTTCTGATTGTAGAGAAAAGCTTGAAAACATGACCCATCCTCAAGCGTTTCATGCCGAGGAATTTATAATTGTTTATATCTCATGATTTGTAGGTCAAGCTCACGGTCTTTGGGGGCCTGTTTGGGGTTGGCCGGTCTGCAGCCCTTCACAGAGTACTTCTGTGTGATTTGTCATTGACCTTCCAGGTGCCAGGCAGGCATTAGGCATCTATCATCCATGCACCATCCTGATGTTTCTTGTAAAGCAGAAACCTTTCTGGGTGGCCTCTTGTTTACTTTATTGTCCACCCGGTGGATGTCAACAGGAATGGATAACTTTTGTCAGAGCATGTTTGCTATTGTTGACCAGCAGGAGGGTGAACTCTTATGCACATTAGTGTTTATTTTCAATAACGCAACAAACAGGAAAAAGAGAAGGATCCACTACTGTAAAGCAGAAAGGATAGGGATGTTACTGATACACGCACAGAGCGTGATAGGTGTTCGCAAATCCACAGAGCTATATAAATGGGGTCTACAGTGTTTTATTAATACAGGGCAAAATTGAAATATCCTGTGCAGGTCAGATTTGCTATGGTGATTATGGAAGGAATACCCAAGTAACTTATCAGTGTATTTTTTCATATGGTGATTTTATATTAGTTGAATTCCACAATCGGTAAACTGGGTACCATACTTGCATGAACTGGGTTTCATCTCCTTTAGCAGAGCAATAGGATTTTTCCGGAGGATCTGTCCTTTCTCCAGGCTTGGCAGGTGATATGCTGTATTTCCCCTTGGGAGTAATTTTGCATTTGGCCGGGAAGAGGTGACCACCAGCTTGGTTTTAATGGCATGAGAAGTTTAGCAGAAAAATGAAAGATTTTTGCTATTTCACTTTGTTTAGGATCGGCTTAATTAGCTTCTAAGTACAAACAGAAAACTCTTGCAATTATTTTGAAAACATCTCAAAATATTCTCCAGCACAGTTTAAACAGATGTAAGATATCAACAATCTCGTGGTAGCTATGAATGGTTTGTTGACTGTGATTTTTCCATCAGGAGAAATAGTTGAACTCGTTCCCCACATAAGTTGGTGGGGTCTGTCCACCGAAACCATAAATCGGACTGAGAACTGGCCTCTGGTTTGGAGCAGCTTCTTCTGAAGAGGTGCAGATATCCATGAATGAGGTAGAATCACCTGCTCCTCTTTGAGTTTCCTTAAATGGAAGCTTAATTTTGTTCAAAGAAAAAGAGGTCACAAGGAGTGAGAGAAATACAGTGAGAGTCCAGCTCTGATGGATTCAGTTAGCCCCAGTGAAGCACCGGACTCCTCAATGCTTGGGCATAAATATCACAAAAGAGACGATTAGCAGCCCAGCCACGTCAACATGAAGCTCTTCACTGCTTACATGGTGCCAAGGTAAACCACATGCTTATGCTTTGGCAAGGAACTAACCCTTTGCTGCTAACCTCAGACACATCACTGTCACATCCCTCAGGCTACCCCAATCAGGCCTGGTCACTTGGATGCTGAGGCATTTTGCACAGCTTGCTGCTGACCTTGCCTGGCTGCAGCTGGCCTGCTCTTCCCACCATCCCTTTCTGTCTGGGCACAGCCATGACTGGTTTCTGCATCACCCTCCCTGCCCTAGCACTGCAGGAATCTACAGTGACCTTGGTAAATTTTAAGACCACTCTCATAGCCCGACAGATACATGCTAGTTTGCTCTTCTGGATCTCCTTGTCCATAGGACTTTGCCAGCTCAGAGGCATATTTGAAGCTGTCGCAAGGTAATGGCAGTTGCCAGTGAAATCAGAGGTGGCTTATGTGGGTCTCCCATGAGACTTGCACATTGGTGCGTCCCAGTGGATGCGCTTGATTTTCAGAGACTGTTCTCAGCCGTTCTTCATTCGGCGGCACTTGAGATGGAAATGTGCTGCATCAAAATGAGGGTGCGTCTTCCTTTGACCCCTGATGTCAGCAAGGATTCCAGAGAGAATGAGAAGAAATAACGCAGCAGCATTGAAATGTGCTCTCAACCCCTATGTGGGTTCCCGAAGAACACACAGGCTGGAGCCAACACAACAGGATGCTGGCGCCTCCTTGGGGCAGGCTCCTGCTGGTCACAAGTACTAGGGCAGCATTTTTCGGACAGGTCGCTGAAGCTGCTACAAACCTGGCAGCTTCCTTGTATGGCAATCTCCCCGTGGTTTGCTGTTGGGCAGTCCCAGTCTGATGAACCAGGAGGTATGTTAGATGGGGAGGGCCAATGGAGAGCCTAAACCCTGTAGGGGCCCAGGGCCTGGAAATGGGGGTCGATGGAGAGACAGGGATTCACAGAACTCAAATGTGGCAGAAAATGTTCTAGCTCAACTCCACACTTAACTGAGAGCTTGTCTACACACCAAAAGTAACCTGGAATAAGGTAGGGGTGAGAATTTAAACAGAGTAATTTTTCCTGATTAACTCTGTGGTTAGACCACCGGCTGGAGTCTGTGACTTTGACCATCTCCTCTCCAGGTGTTATCCAAGGAAATTCCAGCTTGGGAAAGTGGCAGCTTGTCACCCCAGCTCCGCTTTCCTTGTGTGAGATGAACCCAGAACTCCCTGGGCTCTGTTGGAGCTTATCTGTTCGTCAGGTTGTATTAACTTCTAGTGTTATATAAAGAATAAGAGCATCTGCACATGGAGTTAATCAGCAATAGCTATTCCAGAATAGCTCTCCATGTAGAAAAACAATGAGGAGTCCAGTGGCACCTTAAAGACTAACAGATTTATTTGTCTCCATGTAGACAACTCCTATTAATTTTCAGGTCACTATGACTTTTTTGTAGATTTTAGAGGTGTGGGTGTGTGTGTAAAATTGGCCTTATAATTGAAACTCAGCAGCAACTTTAATCTTGGAGTAACTATTATTGCTCCATAGTCTACTGTATAGAAATCCCCATGCAGCACTAAATAGTGTAAAAGGTCATGTTGTAGCTCACACATCACAACACAGCAAGAGGTGATGCCTTTTGAAAATATATTGATTGTCAGCAGTTTCCAATGCAAAGGTTATAATGGTCTCCTATTGAACAAAATGCTGGGAATCAAAGAGGAGGTTTCAAAAGCACAAATGGCCATAAGGTGTAGAGCTAGATGAACAATGGATTTTTTGGTTCTTTGGCAATTCTCAAAAATTGGGGGCTGAGGGGAAATTGTTACAGCATGAACCGAAAACTGAATTTTTCAAACTGAAAAGTAAAACTAAATGTTTCACATAAAAACATTTCCTTTTGATTTTTGCCATTTAAAAATGTTTTTAATTAAAAAAAACTAAAGGAAATTTTGAAACAGTTGTTTCAAAATAAACATCAAAATGTTTTTAAAATGACAAAACAAAAAAAATTTGATTTTTTTTTTTTACAAGAACAATTCAGTGAAACCAACAGAAATTTGAGAAATGTTTTGGTGTCTTAAATCTGCATTCTCCAACTGCCCCCCACTCACCTAAAAAATGTTGCTGAAAATTTTCACCCAACTCTAGTTAGTCACCCAATTCCCATTGACTTTCCATGGGGGTTAGATCTCCAAATGGAGTCTGCCTTTGACAGTCTCCCCTCCAAGTAAAAACAACGAGGAGTCCTTGTGGCACCTTAGAGACTAACACATTTATTTGGGCCTAAGCTTTCGTGGGCTAGAACCCACTTCATCAGATGCATGGAGTGGAAAATACAGGAGCAGGTATAAATACATGAAAAGATGGGAGTTGCCTTACCAAGTGTGAGGTCAGTCTAATGAGACAGTTCAATTAACAGTAGGATACTTTTGTAGTGGTAATGCGAGTGGCCCATTTCAAACAGTTGACAAGAAGGTGTGAGTAACAGTAGGGGAAAATTCGTATGGGGAAAATTAGGTTTAGGTTTTGTAATGACCCAACCACTCCCAGTCTTTATTCAGGCCTGATGTGATGGTGTCAGTTTGCAAATTAATTCCAGTTCTGCAGTTTCACAGATTTGAGTGACTATTCACAGGAATTGGGTGACTAACTATGGAGTCTGTTTCTGAAGTTTTGTTGTTGAAGAATTTTTAGGTCTGTTATTGAGTGACCAGGGAGATTGAAGTGTTCTCCTACTAGTTTTTGAATATTATAATTCCTGATGTCAGATTTGTGTCCATTTATTCTTTTGCATAGAGACTGTCAGGTTTGGCCAATGTACATAACAGAGAGGCATTGCTGGCACATGATGGCATATATCACATTGGTAGATGTGCAGGTGAACAAGCCCCTGATGGTGTGGCTGATGTGGTTAGGTCCTATGATGGTGTCCCTTGAATAGATATGTGGACAGAGTTGGCACCAGGGTTTGTTGCAGGGTTTGGTTCCTGGGTTGGTGTTTTTGTTCTGCGATGTGTAGTTGCTGGTGAGTATTTGCTTTAGGTTGGGGGGCTGTCTGTAAACGAGGACTGGCCTGTCTCTCAAGGTCCGTGAGAGTGAGGGATCGTCCTTCAGGATAGGTTGTAGATCCTTGATGATGCGCAGGAGAGGTTTTAGTTGGGGGCTGTAGGTGACGGCTAGTGGCGTTCTGTTACTTTCTTGGTTGGGTCTGTCTTGGAGTAGTTGACTTCTGGGTATTCTTCTGGCTCTGTCAATCTGTTTCTTCACTTCACTAGGTGTGTACTGTAGTTTTAAGAATGCTTGATAGAGATCCTGAATGTGTTTGTCTCTGTCTGAGGGATCCTAGGGAAAGTAGCAGCTTGTCACCCCAGCTCCACTTTCTTTGTGTGCGATGTACCCAGAACTCCCAGAGATCTTTTGGAGCTTATCTGTTAGTCTGGTTGTATTAATATCTAGTGTTAAAAGAAAAAAAATCACTTTCTGAACTTTGTATCATTAAAAAAAAAAAAGGATCTTTTTTTGCAAAACGAGAGGAATAATTTTTTCTATTTGATACCCTATCTGCTAAGACAATGCATTGTGTTCTAATAAGAGCCCCCTGGGCAAATTCCTTGTTCTCCTGCCCGAATGGCAGGCTCTATCACTTTTTTGGTTTATTTAGTTTTTTATTTTTTTAAAGAACTGTTCCCTCGAGCTCTAAGTAAAATTGATTTTTAAGTGAAACTATCTCTTATAATTGCCACTGAAATGCCTTGTGGTTATTGTAATGGATTTTGAACTGTGACGAGGCCTACTTGATGATCATAACTGGAGCACCGCAGATTATTTGAATGTGATTTAGGGAACCTTGTTGGATTGAATGATTTGAGCTTAGCCGAGCGTTCTGTCTGAATAAGGAGGAGATGAAGGCAGGAGCAGTGGCTAAAAATGCTGACTAACACATTTCCTGCACATTCTCTCAACCGCAAGGCTGCAGAAGCTGAGAATGCTTTGAAGATCTGGTGCCCCAAGCCCTGCCCTTTCCCTAAAAGTGCTCCATTAACCTGTCCAACAGGTGTGCTGTACAGCACAGTCCTCCACCCTGTTTCCCTGGTAAGGCATTTTGTACATAGATATGATGCCTGGCAGCTGAGGAAAGATGAGGAAGGTCTAGGCTTGGCAAAGAAACTCTGGTATGCGTATGAGTAAACCCTGAGCCTAGTTCAGGTCTTTCTTCACCTACGGGCCGGGATTCTCTTCTAAATGTCTCCCCAAGTCCAGCTCCGTCCTTCTCCTTGCAGTAGGTTGAGTTCACTCCAGATGGGAAAACGATTCCAGTCATCGTGCATGGTACAGCAGTGCCACTCAGATCATCTTCCTTCAGCCTGCGGCACCCATCTGGGGTCAGCTTGTTTCTTGCTGTCCAGCTTTAGACAAACTCATAAATCCTGGATCCCTGGACTGGGATCCAGGACACCTGGGTTGTATGCCTAACTCCGTCCCTAACTCTCTGTGTGGTCTGGGGCAGGACCCTACCTCGCTTTCTCCATCCATCCAACAGGGACGATGATACCCAGCCACCTTTGTAAAAGTTCTTTGAGATCTATGGAAGAAAAGTGCCACTGTTTTGCTGGCCATCAGACTCCTCCTCTAGTCTCACCTCTGCATTGTCTGCTGAACATTGCCATCTGACAGTGTTTAGCTAGGTGGCAAGCTGATACAACCCATTTGCATGCAAAATGTGCTCCTTTTACTGTTCCCTCATCCTCCCATTCCCACCTCCACTTTCCTCTGTGTCTTCCATCCATTGCACCTCCGTTGTCCTCCTAGACTGCGAGTTCACTGGCGCAGGGAATCTCTGTGATATACATGTAGAGCACCGAGCTCAATGGAGCCCTGGTTCAGATGCTACTGAGTGCAAAAAATAGATATGTTCAAAATGGTATTAACTGATGCCATGGATTATGTCTCTACCATTGGGTTCATTAGTGATGTCCTTAATTAGACCTCTGTCTGGTGGTTCTGGTCCAGTTTGCAGCTGTCCCTGCTGAGAGGTGAATCAGGTTTGTAGCTCTCTTCACGACCTGTGTTTCATTATCAATTGTTTCCTGTGTACCCTGCCTACGGCCTTTGGGACCTGACTCCAGTGAAGGGCAGCCTAGATGCAGTATTGCCACGTCCAAAAGGCCAAACATCATGAATCAGGCCCCACGAAAATCAGGGGCTAGGCCCAAAAATCAGGAGGCTTTTTAGTTAAAGATTGTCTGGTGGGTTTTTTGGTCTGTCTTTTGACTGCCCACCCCCCGGTATATTGGCGTGACAATTAGTGTTGTCAAATTTATTGAGTTGAGGAGATTTTGGTCTCTGCTGCTGGGATATACGTTTGGATGCTGCAGGACAAAGTTTTAATGCTGAGGTCTAGTGGGTAGGGCACTGGACTGGGAGTCAGGAGACATGGATTCTCTCCCCAATCCTGCCTCTAACCTGGGTGAATTTAAGCACATCCTTCCTCTCTCTGTACCTAAGGATCCCCTCTCCATCTTTGTCTGTCTTGTCTCTTTAGAATGTGAGCTATTACAGGCAGGGCCTGCTCCTCACAGCAAAAAGAAAACTCTCCATTCATCAGTAAAGAATGAGCCATGATGTTTCCATTCATGTTACAGGAAGGCCTGTCTGTTCCCTTGCCTGTTTCACCGGAGTGTTGAGACTTAGTCAACATAATGTGCTATGAGATCCTTCAATGAAGGGACCTCCTAAGTAGTATCTGTTTATTTGCCCAGCAGCTGTTCTAGGTGACGGAGCAAATACAGAGTTAAGGAAGTTTGGAGATGTGCAGGATCATAAAAATTAGGGATGGGAAGGACAAGGCAGCTTCTGCAATCTATCCCCTGCTGATGCAAACTGTGGCCTGGCTTTCCCCCACCAGCTGCTGTGAGCAGAAAGCTATTAAGACATGGATTCCAGGGGTGTTGACAGAGAGCCCTGGATCAGCGGGCACAAAGCACATTTCAGAGCAAGGCCACCTTTGAGAAACCTTGGTTTGTGGCTCATTAACCCCTGACAAATGGTAACAGCTTTGACATGGGGGTCATTAGGGGCCAGTGTAGGTGTCATCCATGCTTGGGGAAATTCAGTGGCTGAAAAGCTTAGCGGCAGCAGTGAAAATGCACCCAGCAGAAGCAGCTTTAAACAAATTCTGTCTCCCCTGCTCTCTTACACTGTTGTAGTGCATGCCGCTAAAATAGCAAGATGCTGATGCTCATTAGGGATGAACCACCTGTTTAATTTCTAAATAGATTAATTTTCACCTGTAGGGCCAAATGAAGCCTTGAATTAAAGCAGGTACAACTGCACTGCAATCACTGTTTTCAACTACTCAGATACCATGGTGATGGGCACAGATTAAAAAGCTGAATAGGGTTCACACCAGGGCGTAATTTGGCCTAGCGAGTGCGAGACACTTTTTGTAAATGGTTTGTTCCGGTTTGGTTTGGGGTTTTTTAACTCTGCCTTTGATATTTGCATCTTCACACCTGCAGAACTCCAAATGCTTTGTAAGTCATAATTAAGCCTGCCTCCTCCAAGACTGGGAACAGTTCACGCTGGTTTACAGATGGGAAATCTGAGGTGAAAGGGATGTGTCCAAAAGAACACAGTGAGTCAAAGGCACAGCTAGGAATAGAACTCAGGAGTTCTGACCCCCCAGGTCACTGTTTTAACCACTCGACATGCTGCCCTCCAAGGTAAGACTAGAAGCCAGGAGTCCTGCTCCATAGCTCAACCAATCTTCTCCCTAGACGTATTGTGCAGGGTGAGAGTGGTGAAACTTGCCCCGTCTCTAAGCCAGAATTCAGCCAAGGTCCAGTCTTCGTGGCAGGGTCATCATGTCTTTGCAATTAGTGTTGATAACGGAAACTCCAGCACTGCCTGAACTTATGCCGAGGGAAGCATTGTGCCACTTCAGAGCTCTCACCTGCTTGCCTTGGAAGGAGCAAACTACACCTGCCCAGCTGCGTCAGTGACTGAAACCCAGACCATCCTGAGTCGCGGGAGAGGTGAGCTTTGCAGAGAGGCCACTGCATGTTCGTGTCAGCATGGAACTGGCTGCAGTCATTAGCCCTGAAAAGGGGGGCTACTGTTTTGTGAAAATTCCCCGGGGCTGGATGGCAGCGGGGGTAACTGAAATGGCTGACTGCACTAACCAGCCTGCAGTCGCGAATTGCAATGCCGCAGGAGTGGGGCTGAGGAGCAATAGCCCAGGGCTGGCCAGGGAGTTTGGCTAGGGTGTGGCTGGCAAGTCAATGGCAGCACATAGGCACCAACTCCCCAGGAGTACGGGTAATAACAGTAATAAACAAAGGAGTCAGTGCAGCCTGCCAGGGAAGAGACAAGGAAATTAAGATTGTCAAGAAATGCAGCTGTCACTCAGCTGGGGGAGCGTGAATAAGCAACTCCTGGGAACAGCCCCGTCCTGCTCCCCGCCTCCCTCCCTGCCAAGAGAAGTGGCACTCAGTGGGGCAGAGGTGACCCTCGCCCCCTAAAGTATTTTGTAATGAGCACTTCAGCGCAGGAGCACGCCCCAAGCTTTTAGTGCACAGTTGCTGCCTGGGCACGGGCTCCGCAGGTCTCTTTTCAGCAGAGGGGCGGCAGTTACAGGGAAAGCGGAATGGGGAGCCTGAAGTTCATACAATCCCACAGAAACCTTTTATAGCCCGCGTCGTCCTCCTGTGTCACGTGGGTGCTGGCCTTTGACTACCCTAGTCTGTGTCTTGGCCTGAAGAGCCCTGCCTCCCACAGTGCAGGTGTGTGTCGGGGCACTTCCTGGCAAAGAAGGAGTTAATGGTAGCTGAGTTTCTTCCTCGCTTGCAAAGTGGTGAGGCCTTTTGGGAGACTAGGAACAGTGGGAACCCGGATCCCCTCTTGCTCTCCTGGGAGGGCGGGGAGGAGGGGAGTTAGTGTTTCGAACAAGAGCCCCCTACCTGGCCCCATCCCCAGGAAATCACCACCCCTTTCTCACCCCCACCACCAGGCTCCAGGAGAAGACTTGGCAGAGGCTTCTCCCTAGAGGGTCTCAGCTCCAGCCCACCTGCCTCTCCTCAGCTTTTTTAAAACCTACACAGGCATGACTTGAGGCTGCTGGAGGAATGTGAGTTTTTACAGAGAATCTTTAAAGTTTTTACATTTTGTGAAAAAATAAAACCATATACAGTAGAACCCCAATTATCTGATCTTCCTGGGGCTGGGGCCGGGAGTATGGGCAGGGCTCCAGGCTGTCAGCCCCGGGTGGCAGGTTTTGGGCTGTTAACCCCTGGCAGTGGGACTCGGGCTTTCAGCTTAAAAATTGTAAATATATCAATAAATACTGTGTTCAGCTGATACCTATATATAGTGTGGCTAGGGAAATTGTGGCTAGGGAAATTAAAGTTCAGCATTTAATTTTAATCACAAAAAAACTCGGATTTCTATTTTGTTTTTTAATCAGAGCGTTTTGGTTTTTTTATCATGGAAAACTAGGATCCCACTTCCCATAATTTCTTTCCACCTTCTCCAAAGCAGCAGTAGCATCAGCATTACTTGGCTGGCTCTTTCGGTGTTTCCTTATGAGGAACCGGCTGGGAGTTCTCAAACTCACTTTGCCCATGGAATAACATGGCAGGCAGAGCCTCGCTTTGCCTGTGCTGGGGTGATCAGCTGTTGGAGATGAGCACCTTTTCCAATAGTGGCCCTAATGTGCTGAGCGCTGGAGCAGGGAGCATTTTTGTTGAGTTATGATGGAGAGTGTGGATACCTCACGATACATCTTTGGTGCAGCTGCTGGGGGCAAGGCAGTGCAGTTGGGGTTTCATTTGTATTCCTTTGTCAAAGTGCATGTAGAATAAGTTCCTGCTCAGGCTGAATATGACTGACTGCCCAGGGCATGCAGCTTGTGTGCTCACTTCTGGTAATTCCTGCCCTGCAGCCCTGCCTGCTACCTCAGTCCTGGGACCCCACACAGCTCTGCAAGTGGCACTCAGTCCTACCTCTCAGCATGCCTTGCTAGCTAGAACAGATGTTGCACCCCCATTCTATGCTCTGTGGGTTCTTGAACTACTCTTATCATATGGTATCAGATGGTAATGCAATAGTGCATTAAATGGTGTGAGACTCATCCTTTCCCCAAGGGGAGAATTGGGTGTGGAATGTGCTGGGTTTCTTTAATATGTCCCTGCTGCTCTTCGCTTATGTTAGAGAAGGCAGGTGGAAGATGTGCACTTTGCTCTTGGAGTGAAAGGTGGGGAGGTTGGGGGATGGTCCTTAGTTCCTGGGGGAGTTCATTCCAGATTGGGTACCGAGAAAGCACCGTCTCCTGCTTTACATGTATATAGGGAGTTTCAGAGTGCCTGGGAAGCAGATTTGTTGGCCATCATCCTTATCCTGGAGCTTTAAGTTCTTTTAGATACCCTGGGCCCAGGCCATGGAGTGCCTTAAAGATAAGGTCTGAGGCCTTGAACTTCTGGGGAAGCCAGTGTATGGTGTGGGGGAATGGTCCTGACTGGCAGTATCCCTGCATCTCCCAGTCTGGGACCTCCCTCAACTCTGTTGAGTTCTGTACCACAGTAACTCCTATGGGGTTCATTCCTCTCATGCTGGGCACTGTACAGACACGTAGTAAGAGACGGTCCCTGCCACCAAAGAACTTGCAAAATAGACAGAGGGCGAAAGGGGAGGCACTGAGTGGCAAAGTGACTTGCCAGTGGCCACCCCGCTGGCCAATGGCAGAGCCAAACGGAGAACCCAGGTCTCCTGACTCCCAGTCCAGCGAGCTATCCACTGAGCAGATCTGCCTGGGATGGAATAGACATGAGAGTACATGCAGACTTTACCCAACAGTTGCTCTGCCAATGCAGCTGCCCCGGCTTTGGCCTTTTTAGCCCTATGAACCAAATTCATAACAAAAATCAGTACATCAATTCTTTTACTTCCACTGTGTTTTATAACAATCAGTGTTCAGCTCCCCTTCCCACACCCGTGCGCGCACGCATTCTGGCTCCTTTCATCGCTCACCTGAAACACTGATCTGTCTTCAGGTGCTCTCTCTTTCTAGGCCGTGTCCAGATCCCTTAATAACACACAACAGCAATTTGGTTAGAGGGAGAAGGGGATTCAGGTGAAATGGATCAGTGTGTAAAGCAAACAGGAGGGTGACAGAGTGTGGAATTAGCAGCTTTCTGTGTTTCCAGGACAGCTCCCAGCGGAAACAGGTTCAGACCTAAAGCTTCCCTGGAAGTGGGTCTGATCAGAGTTTCCTGGGAGCGAGCTCACATTGGTCCTTGCACACCTTAGACATAGCTGCTGGACTTCGGTGGTGGTTTTCCATTTTAGATGCTGCTTTGTTGATTGCTACACAAATCGCGAACGAAAAGATGGAGCAGGAGAAGCGCTGACATGATCCCATCAGTAGAACAGAATGCTCTTCTCTCGCCCTTTCCATCCACAGGTCTCAGACAGGAGTGAGCCAAGCCTCCCAATCCACATGGGAAGTAGACTGCGTGTGTAAACAGTCGGTCCTTCATCAGTTGAGACTGAGCCGATCACAACACGTCTTGCAATCTTCTTTCGCTCTGGCCATCCTTCACCATGCTTGTCCATATCTCCTTGTTAGGAAGTCATCCCACCTCTTTGGAAGCTGACCATGTGGCCATTTCTGTTCTCGCAGATACCACTCAGATATAGCTGCGGTCCATCTGTTGTTGCTGAGTCGGGGCACATGTCCCACCCATCGCATTTTGCTGAGCCTGCTTTCGATGACAACATCTCGCATTCCAGACTGCTGCCTAATTATTTCATTGGGGATGTGATCGCGGAGCGAAATGCCCAATAATGTTTGTTCCATCGCTCTCTGTGTGACAGACAGCTGATGTTCTTTAATCTTTGTCAGCGACCATGTTTCGCTGCCATATAACATCGCTGGAAGCACGGTCAAGTTAAAAAGATTTTCACGAGTTGTTTTGGTGATCTTTCCTTGGAGGATGTCCTTGATGTCATTGAATGTGCACCATCCAGCTTTTTTTCTGCACGACAGTTCGCCTTTCTGATCATGGTGCATGTTGACTTCCTGGCCTAAATAAACATATGTATCAACCTCTTGGATCTGCTTTCCTCCAAGAGTTATTTGGGTTCTTGGCAGAATACCTGATCTCAAGTATTTCGTTTTTGACCAGTTCATTTTTAACCCGACTTGACTACTTTTCGCGTTCAGTTCTTTAAGCATTCTCTCAAGCTGGGCTGTATTTTTGGCTATCCGCATTGTATCATCTGCGAACCTGAGATGGTTTTGCCGCTCGCCATTGATATTAATCCCGCCTTTCAAGTCTGCTCGTCGAAAAACCAATTCAAGACAGGCTGTGAATAGTTTTGGTGAAACTGTATCTCCTTGTTTCACATCTTTCTCGATGGAGATTTGGAGAGGAGTATCGAACAGTGATATGTCCGTGCTGCAGCCAGAGTTCGCTTCCTTTAGTAATGTGATATACTTCGCGCTGATGCCCTATTCTGAAAGAGCTTCAAGAATGGCTTTAGTCTCTACGCTGTCAAACCCCTTCTCGTAGTCCACGAGGGCAATACACAAAGGGAACTTGTATTCCCTTGAACACTCTAGCAGTTGGTTTAGAGTGAAGATGTGGTCTATCGCGCTGTAATTCCTTCGAAAGCCGGCCTGCTCTCTAGGTTGCTGTTTATCCAGGTTTTGTGACAGTCGATTTGTTATTATTTTAGTGAACAACTTATAGATATGCGAAAGCAGGCAGATCAGGCGATAGTTCTTTAGATTTTCTCCATCGCCTTTCTTATGCAGCAAGATGGTATTGGACTCTTTCCAACTGGACGGTATCTTCTGGATTTCCAGGTAGTGGCTGAACCTTTGAGTGAGAGCTTTCCAAAGTTCTTGACCTCCCGCCTTAAGCACTTCTGCTGTCAGACCATCCTTGCCTGGAGCCTTCCCCTCTTTCATTTGATGAACTTCGCTGATGAGAACCGGGAGTATATGTTCATCGGTTTGTTGAAGTGATGGCTGTATGGGATGCAAACAGCTGGTTATAGAAATCCCTGCAAGTTCCCTCCATCTCTGTTTGATCGGTTATTGATTTTCCATCGCTGTTCTTCAAAGCTGATAATGATGACCTGTACAACGCCGGTTCCCGTTTGCATTTTTTGAGACTTTTATGATCTTAAGCAGCCTTTAGGGGCTTTTCGGTTCGAAATTTCTCAAAGTCTTCCTTCAACTTCATTCGTATGAGCTTGCAGAGAAGGGAGTACTCAAGCCTGTCGCTGCTATTTCTTGTCATTTTCCTCCTCTTCTCCAATAAAGTCTTTGTATCCATTGAATGCATCCGATGAAGTGAGCTGTAGCTCACGAAAGCTTATGCTCAAATAAATTTGTTAGTCTCTAAGGTGCCACAAGGACTCCTTTTCTTTTGTATTCTCTAAGATTCTTCCGCTAGCTCTTCTTGGTCTTTCACGCTCAGCTGATTTCACACACCGTTTCAGTCTCTTACTGAAGTTCTCATAATCGTCATTGCAGTCGTCCAGGAGGCTCTAATCTTCCCTAGAAATGTTTTCTTTCAGGATTGCCTCATTGAAAGCTACCGGTTGGTGCCTTCTGTTTGCCATACACAGCACCTTTTTCTCCACCTTCACAGTGAATATGAGTCTGGCTCTCAGTCGGCGATGATCGTTACCGATATTGAATGATGGCACTACTGAAATATCCTACATGATGCGTCGTCTATCGATCAGAAAGTTATCGATTTCATTTTTTGTCTTTGCGTTTGATGCGATCCAGGTCTATCTTCTGTTGGTCTTCTTTCACAACCAGGTGTTACCAATGAACATTCTCCTCGTCTCTGCCAATATAGCTAGTTGTTCTCCTCGCGCATTTCATTCTCCGATACCGTACCTTCCTATGAACTTTTCGCCCTCTCTCCCTCTTCCAACTTTGGCGTTAAAATCTCCCATCACAATCGTATATGTGGAACTCTGGGCGAGGGTTTTCTCCAGTTCCTGATAGAATCCTTCCACATCATCATCTTTGCATGCCCTTGTGGGAGCGTAGATCTGGATGATTTTGAGCGTACTATTTTGGTTCAGTTGGAGGTAAAGCACCATGATACGCGATGACTTCAAATGGCATGAGACAATTTTCGAAGACCATTCCTTGTTTATGATGAATCCAACTCCTCCAACTGTCCTCGTGCCTTCTCCTTTTCCTAGAATGACCTTGCTTCCATCCCTCCAGCTCACCTCCGTCTCCGTCTTTCGTCGTGTTTCGCAAACACCTAACACATCGCAGGCTGTTTTTGCCTTTTCCTCCCTGAGATGGTTTATCGATTCCTCCCGCATCAGTGTTCTGCAGTTATAAGTGCACATTGAGAGAGTTGTCCAGTTTCCTTTTGGCGACCTGGCACTTGAGATTCTTTGCAGCCTCTTGTCATTCGAATGCCTCGCTGCCTCCGGAGTGGGGATCGAGGAACGTGCAGAGACTTGAGACTTGGTTTTCCATGTTGTTTTAGCCATTGTTTTCAGCCACCCG
This sequence comes from Chelonia mydas, assembly GCF_015237465.2. Taxonomy (NCBI): domain Eukaryota; kingdom Metazoa; phylum Chordata; order Testudines; family Cheloniidae; genus Chelonia; species Chelonia mydas. The sequence goes on from NC_057853.1 coordinate 46,754,799, forward strand.
CTGGCTGGGCTGTCAGTGGCACGTTTACCTCCTCAATTTAGCTAGCTTACAGCTTCAGAAAGAGGGATTATATGCCCCTTCACAGAGGAAGCAGCCCCCTCACTGGGCTGACAGTCCGACACCTTGATAGCATGGTTAGACCTGCCAGAGAATACACTCCACTACCATCGCTGTCGAACAGCCAGGGTCACCACTGCGCCACGTTGAGGCATCAAGATGGGATTTGCAGCAGTAGACATGGGAAGTAGACATGCTTTATTCTCTCAAAACCCAGGCCCAGAGTGGGGAAGGGCTTGGTCCAGGGTCACACAGATGGGCAGCGGCAGAGCTGGGAAATGAAGTTGAACCTAGTCCTGCCTCCTAGCCCTGTGCTTGGTCACAGACCCTCCTCCAAGAATTCCTAGCACAGGGCAGCAAGGATGTCTGGAGAATCTGTGAGCTTCAGGGAGGGCAGGTATGGTCACAAGTGCACCAGAAAAGCAGGGGTATCAGAGGTGAAAGTAAGCCAGTCCAGCCGCTATGGCGTACCGGCAAGAGCTGGTACACAGCCGACTGTATCAGTAGGGGGCAGCTTCCCCAGGCTGGCAATTTAAAGGGCTTAGGGCTCCGGCCGCTGCTGGGAGCCCCGGGCCCTTTAAATGACTGCCAGAGTCCCTGTGCTGGAGCCCCAGGGGAGCCTCGATTTAAAGGGCCTGGAGGTTTAAAGGTCCCGCCTCTTCTGGTTGAGGCCCCTCCCCCTTCCAGTTGCAGCCCCACCTCACTGCTTAGGACTCTGGCGTACTGGTAAGTCCTTTAAGTTACTTTCACCCTTGTGCTTGTGACACAGAGTGAAATCCTGGCCCCATTGATATCCGTGGCCAAGCTCACATTGATTTTAATGGGGTCAGGATCTCATCCCTTAGCATTTTACCAAGGTGTGTTATGAATTACACCTGAGAGGACACGCACACAACTGCTGCGAATTATACGTGGTAGGACACGCACACAAATGCTACGAATTACACCTGGTAGGACACACACATAAATGCTACAAATTACACCCGGTAGGACATGCACACAAATGCTGCGAATTATACCTGATAGGTCACGCACAGTTCGAATCTAGGCTGAGGCACATAAACAAAGTCCACAACTGCAGAGTTCCCAAAAAACACTAAGTTTATTACGCTCGAGCGTGGTGCCCCCCTGCTAGCCAGGAGGGGACCCCGAATACAGATTATACAAAGGTTATATACTTTTTAGCAAAGCATGTTGCCCTCGTGCATCGGAAACCTTAGCCAATAAACAAACCCTTTTCTTATCTACCACCTATCTCTGCTTGGTGCATTCCTTGTGCTAAACCAGTATGTTAATTACACAGCATGGTCCTAAAGCCATGCATCAGTAACTTTTATTATCAGGATGGGAGGCCTCACATCAAAGGCCAGGAGATAGGGAGTTAAGGACTGACAAAAAACAGATACCGGGAGTCAAGGCAGGCTGGAGACAAGGAGGGGGATTTTCACAGGAATGCAGTATCTAAGGAACACTCCTCCTGGTGCATGATGTGCTTGCTTTTAGACAATGGTGGGCCCCAAACCAAAATGGAGTCACATGTGCTAACTTTTCCTTAACAGGTGCATTTCAAAGAGGCCAAGCAGTCAGGTCTGGAGCATCCTAAAATACCTCCAGAGAACATACTGATGACTCAAGCTGGTACCCTGAATAGATTAATAGATTCTAAGGCCAGAAGGGACCACTGTGATGATCATCCTGTCTGACCTCCTTAGAGCACAGGCCAGAGAACTTCTCCAGAGTAATTTCTAGAGCGGAGCTTTTAGAAAAACATCCCATCTTGATTTAAAAATTATCAGTGATGGAGAATTCAGCCCAGTGATGGAAAATGGCTCATGGGGTTCGGATATGCATCCTCTCTTTCACCAACTTGGTGGTAGGAATTCACCCCAGATTAGTAGCGGGCATAGGTCATTACCCAGCTGCCAACAGCTTCAGCAGCTGTGTGAGCACTGTGAAAAGAGTTCTTCATCTCAGCCCAGTCCCTGTCCAGCTCCCCTGCACCCCGGAACCCACCTTCACAATTGGCACTCACTAGCCACCTTGTTGGGGGTCCCTGCAGACAGCACAGGGGTTGAGTGAGACAGGAGACACTTTATAATATGTCTGTGGTGCCTTGAGCCTGCAGGGCTGAGCACATTCAACCTGCATGAGAGTGAGAGAAGTGCCATGTATCCTCTGAGGTAGTCTGGCCAGGGTAGGTGTGAGCTATGTTGAGGGAGTATTAGGAAAGCTTGCAAGGCCATGCCTCTTCTGTAGGAGGCAGTGTGGCCTGGTGGGTAGAGTACTAGACGGCTACTCAGGAGACCTGGGTTCTATTCCTGGCTCTGCTACTGGCCTGCTGGATGACCTTGGGCAAGTCACTTCTCTTGTCTGTGCCTCAGTTTCCCTGTCTGTAAAATGGGGATAATGATAGTGATGATCTTTGTAAAATGCTTTCAGTACCATGGATGAGAAGCGCTAGGTAAAAACTAGGTGGTGCTGGTGTTATTATTACTACTTGCTCTGTGGATAGAGCGAAGACTGAAGCACAAGCATGGCACAGTGTAAGAAATCAGAATAGAATTCAGCCTCCAGGGCTGCCAAGCTGGCAGCTTTCACCAGGTCTGAGTTCACTAAGAAAAGAACCAACATAGTGCTGAGAACGGGAGAGCAGGTACCATTCAAGGGGGTTAGCAAACCTTATTGCTGAGAACAAGACAGCCTGATTGGGTCACTGCAGTCACGGGGACAAACAGGCATGATCAGTGGTACAAGACTTGCATTGTTTCCTATGCAGAGCACATATGCTGCATAGACTCCTCTTAGAGAATGGCATCTGTACCATTCATTCCATGGATAAATAGTTCTACCTCTTGTGTGGCGCTAATGCCCATGCAGTAAACTGCAGAGGCTAAGTGACAATGTGAATTTATCGTGGCTGCACTCTGCTCCTCCGGGACTGCTGCCGATATTCCCAGACCTCTGAGCATCTGCCAGGAGCTGCCAGCTATTTTAAGTAAGTAATTACCAGCCACAAAATATTCCCTCCCCTGTCCCCAAGTTACCCTGGCCTAAATCCCAAAATATTCTGGTTTAAGTCCCAGTGAGGAATCTTCCCTTTCCAATGGGAGCTGTCTGCCAGAGCATAAATTATCAGACCTGTGCATGGTGACATAATGCACAATGAATCTGTTGGAAATCATCTTTTGGAAACTTCTATATAGAATGAATTACAGTCTCTGTGCAGTTGGGGCTGAAGCAGTTTACCGGGTGGAAGGACGCAAGCTCTAGTACCCAGAACATTTAGAAATCATTTCTGAGACAGGACTGCCTGGAGGGTGGTGTAGATGTTTTATTGCCCATGAGTTTGGGATGGCATCGAAGCTCGCGTAAGTGACTTGTAGCCTCATTGCTGTTAATCCATTCTACCACACCAAGAGGTGGTCGCCTGCTGTATATCAGACATCTAACTAGACACTTTGCATGGACATTACAGGCCAGGAGCCGCAAGGGATCAAATCGTTCTTGGGCTTTTGGCCAGCTGGATTTTGTAGCTACTTTCTGGACTTTATGCTCTTAGGCTGCCTTTGGTTTCTCCCACATCCAGAATTTGAAAAACTGTGAAGAGCTAGGGTTAGGGTTAGCTGCAACTTCTCTCCTCCACCCTGAGCCATTATTTATGTTTTAGCAGTAGGTGTTTTCTGTGAATATGTATATAGGCTTTAGTTCCTAAATATCCACAAGCAAGATATGTCCATCTAGATATATAAAATCTGAATGTTTACCTTCTGGCCAGTTCCCACACACAACTACCCACCCCTGAAGACAGGTGGACAGCATTCCATGTGCTATAAATACCATAAAATCTACAGATAAAAATGTTTCTCAGATCTGTGGAGGTAAGACAGCTGTAGAGAATGCATTGCTGCAATCGACGTGCCAAAACATTGCAAGTGGGGTGAAATGAGAACAATTTGAAACCGCTGTGCTGGAATTCATCACCCAGGGCAGCCTTTGAAAATCCATTGACATCCTACCACTGACATTAATGGGCCTGCCACACCCAGAAATTACATTTTTCCATGCGTCAGAATTAGGGAGGAAGGGAGGGAGAGTGAAAGCAAGAACAAAGGAAGAGTAGCCACAGCTTTATCTTCCATTGGTATCTACGATGCACAGGGGCCGTTTTCCTACTGGGCAACTTATCTTTTCCCCATCACGTATTCTCTAAATAATAAGTTGAAGTGGTAATAGGTCTCTGCCTCACCTCGGGAAATACAAATAGTCATAAGCGGTGGGAATGGGGCTGAGTAAGGGGGAAAGACCTGGGCCGAGGGCAGGAGGTGATAGCTGGCTCCCTTGGCTCTTCCTTCCCCACAAGCCCTGCTGGGATTCCCGGCATGAGTTAATGCTCACTCCATCATCTGCAGTAAATGCCTCCCCCTCCCCAGCTTCCTGAAGCAGTGCTCCAGGGACACTATGGGGGTCAGAGGAGCAGCTGGTGTGGAGAAGCAAGGCTTACAGGTGAATGTCGCTTGCCTTTGGCACGTTGCTCAAGAACTGCTTATTCTGGGAGCTGGGTCCTCTTCTTATGAGACATCTCGGAATGAAGTTTCCAGCCATCTACATGGGAGAAACCTGCTTAGGGGATCCCAGGTTGTCAGGGCGACGTCAGCTCCGTCCTTTATCTGCAATACCTTGACTTTCATGCCTGGAATTCCTGCCGGGATGCCCTTTTTTGTGGCTGATATCGGGACATTGGTGTAAACCTGGCAAAATGTAACCAGTTCTTACAAAGAGTCTAAATGTCCCTTAGAAAAAACAGCCGTGAGCTGCTTCTTGGCAAAAAGAAGATATATTGGTCCTGGAAAGCAAGAGCAAATTGCATTTCTGGAACAGAGACAGTTTCTTAAATGAAACGAACAATCTTGTGATGATGTGGTAGGTGGAGAGTGAGGGACAACAGCAGAGCTGGGGCAGGACTGGGGTAGCAAGGTGGGCTGCAGGTCAGGAGTGAGAGGGGTTGGGAGCCCAAGGCTGGAATAGCAGGGGCTGCAGGTCAGGATTAGGCAGTAATGTCCACTGTGCCTGCCTCCTTTATGCCTAAGTGAAACCAGCGCTTGTTAGGTCCTTTCTTTATAAGTATTAAACTAATTCCGAATTTTAAAACACTAAGCGGCCAGTTAGGTGTCCAGGGGTGTTTTCCCGAGTGTTATTCCTTCTCAGAGGCGCAGTGGCTTTTGGCTGGTTTTGTCCAGCACTAAACCCACAAGCTGTTTGTAAGGAGTTGGTCAGATGCCCGCATCTCCTGTTCCACTCAGATGGAGAATGTCCTCTAGTGTCTCAACCCTCCGTTTTCCAACGCCGTACGGCAGATATTACTCGTGGGACTCCCATGACAGCAGTGTAACTCCGCTAGGCTAAACCTCTCTGAAAAATCTGCTCCAATATGTCTGTGGGGAAAATCTACCACACAGCTGATGAATAAACCAAACTGGCTTTCCCTTCTGCCCTGGATTTGCCCTTTATGTACCAGCCCCCCAGCCTACCTCCAGGCACAGGGTGCTAGACAGGGATAGAGGAAGTGTTTGCAAACCTGTAGGGATAGTGGGCAGATCTCAGTGGTGAGGCAGGGTGGGGGAATGATAATTATTCATTATTTGTATTGCTGTAGCATCTGGGAGCCCAGTCATCCACCAGAACCTCGTCCCCCTCTCTTCTCTGTTGCCTGCCATGCGCAAATCTCAAAGCCATCCCTCTTCAACTGGTACAAACTGGCTTGTTTTTGTTCTCTTTGAGCCCAGCAAAGTGGGGTGGGAGGACAGCATTTTGTCTTCACTCCAGTAATGGGAAAGGTGCTCAGATACTAATGCAATGGGCATGGCTGGGGGAGCATTTTATTTTGTAATGAAATGAACAAGGTTGTGTATTTCCCTCCGAAGGGCTTGTCTACACACAGAAGTTGTGATCTAATGTGGTGCTATCCCCTGGGTGTGGCTGTAATTACAGTGGGATAAGGATGGTTTAGACCAGTACAGCTTTTCACCATATAGGAAAGGGAATAAGCTGTTCTGGGAAGGCACCTATACACTGGTGTAAGGGATTGTTTGGGGATGTTCTCTGTTTTATATTATACAGGAAGTCAGACTAGTTAATCCCTTCTGGCCTTGGAATCTCTGAACTGCATCCACACCAGAAGATTTGTATTGATATGACTATTCTGGAGGGAAATCTATCTGACTACTCATCTCATGAGGCCATCTGCACTACATAAGCCCTGTGTTAAAGACTAAAGGGGTGCGGAGGTGCTCGTGTTTCACCCACATATCTGAGCTTGCCCATGGTGTGCCAAAACGCCCTTATCCTAGCCTGCAGAACTCCGGGAGATCGGGGATGTAGACAGAGCTACTTCCTCCAACTTCTGCAAAATGAGTCTTACTAGTCGATAGTCAAGTGGTCAAATGAAAGAATGCAGACATCGCTGCTTCTGGAGATACTTCCTGCCAACAGTACCTATTCTTCTGTCTTGCAAACTAGTGGTTTTTAACCTTTTCCATGCTCGGACCCATTAGGGATCTTTCTCCTTCCCCATTTAGCACTGTGGGAAGAGGGCAGGATGGTTGCAAGCCATGGGGTGGGAATCTGTGTTTCAGCCTTCAGTCTCTGTCTTCCGTACTTTCTCCTTCACTAGATGAAAACCAGGATTGTGCCATGTCTTCTGCAGGCTTCCCCAAGAGAATCCATGCAGGAACAATTCAAAGCAGGGAGTCAGTGCTCCCAGTGCCAGGTGGGAGGGTTAGCCACTGTACCCAGCAGTTCTCTACATCTCAAGAAACCATGGTGTGCTGGGTTGGGGACAGGCCTTCCTACCCCCATGTGTCTCCAGTTTTGGGGTAGCATTAAAGATTGGTCCCAGCACTGTGCTGCTCAGAGCAGAAAGGAAGCATTTTGACCTTTACTAGGAGAGGGGGAAGCAGGGTAGCCCAGTGGAAACTGTAAATGCTGGGGAGATTTGCCAGGTTCATTCTCCTCTTGTGCTGGTTTTGAGCCAGTTCAATTGAAAGCCCCTTATATTGGTCTTGTCCCTTTTTCCGTATCACATCTGTGTTCTATAGGGCAGCATGTTGCTGGCCCTTTCTGGACAAATGAGTGTCAAATTTTGCTCCCAGGTGCACTGGTGGATGGGCAGCAGAAGTGATAGGGAAAGCAGTGTGGAACAGCAAAATGCAATGTTGTGAGCTCCCCCTGCTGACTCAGCAGTGAAGTAACAAAAGTGAAGTAGGATGAAATCCACCCCAAGCTTTTGCAGGCCTCAGTTTCTACAAATCTGTAACGGGGTGCCCGTCACGCCCCTGCGTATCCAGCCCCTTGGCCCTGCTCCTCACAGACTAAGGGACACTCCAAGCTGGTGCAACTCCCGTGCTCTTTATTGGTGTCCATTTCCCACCACCAGTTTCCTACTATATACAGTTTATTTACAATGGCTTGGCCTAACACAGGCCTGGTCAACAACAGAGTAGCAGGCTCCTACCTCTCCCTTCCCTTCTGGTCTTCCCCTCCCCACTCACTTCTTCCCAGCCTTATAGCTCCTGTCTAATGAGGCTGGCAGGTGCAGTCAGTGATTAGGCAAACCTAGGCTATTTACCCAGCCCCAATCCATTTCCCCTGATTGGGGCTGGAGTGGCAGGAGCTGATTGGGGCTTCCCCAGCAGTGCCCTGCCACAAAGTCTGTCCTGCTTTAGGGACAACTAAACTTCTCCCTAGATGCCCAGTTGGGAGGAGAGTGGAATCCTGTGCACATCAATGCTGCATGGGAACATTTGTATCCCCCCAGGCAGCTTTGAAAGGTGGCAATTCACTGAAATCATTGCCCTCGTGGGTGCTGTCAGCAGCCCGGACAGCAGAGTGTCATAGAGCACAGATTCCAAGGGGATGGGATGATATGGGGCAGGTGGTGATCTCAGAGCGACACTGTCCATGCTCCTCCCCACAAGTGCAGAACTTCCCTTATCAGGGGAGGCTGGATGATTGGAACTGAGCCCTGCAGTGTCACTCGGGAGCAGAATTCTGCCTTGGTGAAGGGCAAAATCGAGAGGAGAGAAAATACAGATTTCCAAACTTTTTTGGGGGAGACGGAGTTAAAGAGAAACCCAGACAAGCCTCAGATTCCCTGGAAATGCAGGCAGCCAGCGCTGTCCTTTTGACCTTGGGTATTTTTCCATTTTGCATGATGTAAGGTCCATTCTGGAGGCATGAAAGGGATTTTAGAGCAGAAGAAAAGTCTGTCCCTTTCATCTGTGTTCAAACATGCCGATATCCAGGCCAGCCACAGAGTCCCACGCGTCCCCATATGTGCCGAACACGCCTGGCTCACACAGGCACTCTGATTTCAGTAGAGCAGTCAGTATTACTTGCTCTGTGCTGCTACACAGCTCTCATAGTGCCGTGGATCTGGAAGCTGGGACCCTGTTTTTCCTCCTGAGTGCCCCTGTTTACAGCTTTCCAATGGTAGCAAGGATCTGTAGAGGCCAGGGATTCGGGTGGATGGGGCGAAGATCGGACATGGGAACAAAATCCTAAATCCTTGAGGTGACAAAATCCTCGAGGAGGTGTGGTGGGACGGGCCAAGTGAGATCCCTTCAGACCTCTGCCAGTCCCTTTTGTTCGCTCTTAGCTGGAGCGATTTCGTTACACTCTTCCTGGGGCATTCCCTTGCCCGTTGCTGTTCTCTCACCTGCTAAAAGCATCGTTCCATTCAAAGGAGCGCAGGTAGACAGCCCGGGGCTGGGGTCAGGGGACCTCGGGCGGTGCTCCACCCACAAAATAAATGCCATCTGCATTTGCCACCAGACTGAGATGCTGCACACAGTAGATTCCAAATACGATTGTGCTGCTCCACTGGGCCCCTCACTGGAATGGGAACATGCCCTCCAGGCTCTGCTCCTTGGCTGGGGGGAGAAAAATAAGGGGGGGCGTCTCCCAAACACCACCCACTCATGGCTCCCAAAGAAGACGTGGCTTGTGCAGATCTGTGGTCCTCCCTCTCCATTGACATTCCGGTGGTCATCACTGGGCAGCTGCGTTAATGCCGCGCCAAGATAGATAAGGCAGCGCACATCTCTGTGAACCATTGCTGCAAGCTCTGTGCAGACTCTGATCTCTTTGCATCTGTTACACTTGGGTCCTTTTTGTGGCAGTTTCTTTGCAGCTGTTACAGCTGGAAACTTGGTGTCGTTTTTAAGTGAAAGTCAATGTTCTGGAGAATTAGATAGCAGCTTCAGAGAGGTGCTAATGTGGTGTACTGGCCATGCAGCAGCCTGGTACAAGCCCTCTGGGATGTCCCTCTGGGATCAAAGAGGACTGTCCAACTTCAGTGACGTATTGGGCTGTATAAGGTACATAGGACGGAAGGGACCTCCTGGGTCCTGGAGTCCAGGCTCTGGCTATCCCAGGCAACTCCATCATCTAATCCCATTCATACTAGCTCTGTTTCAAACTAGCTAGGTTGCAGAATTACCCTTTGTCCCCTTTTGCGCTGACCCCTGCTTCCTCTGCACAGTGAGCTGGCAACTCACAGGTCGAATCCTGACCAGGCTACCCCCTGGGAGGGTGGAGGGATTTGATCTGTGGTCGATTCTAGGCAATGAATGCCTTGCAAGCCTTAAGTGTACTGAGCTTTCCCTTAATGTTGAGACACGGGGGGCCCTCAGTTCACCCCAGTTCCATACCCTGCTCTGCACTGGCACCAGGTATGTATGGGGGCGTTTACATTCTGACTAATCGCTGCCCCTCCTGCTGCCGGCGTATCAGGGGTGTGCTCCACATCTGGTTGGCACAGTACACTGCCACTATTGATGCAGGTGCACATTAACAACTGTTACTGTCCATCCAGGTGGTTTGATGAGTCCTTGGAAATCTGCAATTTCCACCCGTTGCTCTTTACCGGTGGGAATATGGTTTCCTTTGTTCTCTGATCGGTAGGAGAACATAAGCAAACCACTGCTTCCCCCTCCCTATTGGGGAAAACAGAGAAAAAGAGAAGACACTGACTACATGTGAAGAGAAGAAAAGATCCCCCTTCCCCACATTCCTTCCTGCTCAACCCTCGCTGTGCCAAAGAGAGCGTTATTGACAAACAAGTTAGTGCTTTGAAAGAAAAATGCCACAGCATTTTGTGAAGCTGCCTTCTTAATCAATACTCAGTGGTGGCTAAGCCTGCTTCTAGTGGATTTCAGATGCAGGCTGCTGGGGTAATAAGAGCCCTGGGATCAACTGTCTCAGAGATTATTACAGGCTGAGATGCTTGGCTGCTTTACAGTGTTTACTAAAGATTTATATTCCCTGTGTGTATATAAGGGGTTGTCTTCTCTTGTCGCTGGTTGATAATTTTTTTATGGTCTTGTACTTACAGTATCATTACTGTTTGTTTGGGGTTGGGCGCTTTTTTCCCCCCTGTTCTCCTGCAGCCAGTGTGACAAACGCCAAGATGAAATGATTGGGATGAAAAAGGAGAACAGGCAAACAAACCCACAGGCTGGAAGCAGCGAGGCCTGGTCTACACTAGAAAATTAGGTCAGTTTAACTACCTAGGTCAGGGGGTGTGAAAAATCCACATTCCTGAGCGGTGTTGTAAAGCTGACTTAAGTGCCAATGCAGACGGTACTAGGTTGACAGAAGAATTCTTCCGTCAACTAGCTACCATCTCTAGGGGAGGTGGATTACCTACACTGATGGGAGAACCCCTCTTGTCAGCATAGGTAGCGTCTACACTGAAGCACTGCAGCTGTAGCGTGTTAAGTGTAGACAGGCCCTAAGAGATGGGAGGCAGATGGGTGTGTCACTTCAAAGTCCCTTTCTGAAAGTATCTCAGCGCCGCCACTTTATAAAAGGGGTTAGCGTATGATCATAGGGTACGTCTACACTGGAGCTGGAGATGTAAATTCCAGCCCGAGGGGACAATGCCCATGCTAGCTCTGATCAAGCTAACGTGGTAAAAATAGCAGTGTAGTCACAGCAGCCAAAGCAGCAGTACCGGCTGATCCCATCTGAAACCCTAGATACGTACTTGGGCAGCTAGCCACTCTTGCCGCTGTGGCTACACTCTATTTTTAGTGCACCGGTTTGATCAGAGCCGTGCGGGGGTATGTCTCTTTGTGCTGGGAATAACAGCCCCGCTCCAGTGTAGGCATACCCTTACAAGGGTAACTATTCGACTCCGTACTCAGTACAGGACTGTACCCTGTAGTCTGTTCTCCAGTTTCAAATGAACAAGTGATGGGGCATGGGCCACTACCCCCCAAGAGATGATTCCACAGGCGGCTGCATCTCACTCAGTTAGGAAATGTATCAGTCTAAATTTCGTTTCAGTTAGACACTACCCTTGCACCACCCAGAAGAATTCCTCTCCCTCCAGGGGATACAACTAAAGGTGAACTGTGAGGCAAAGAAAGAAAGAAAAGTGGTTGCACTTTACAACAGCTTCCTCAAAAGGAATTTTAATAGTTTTTTTCTACTGACTTTTTCCATTTGAAATCTCAGGCCCTCATAGATCCCAAGGCCGAAGGGACCGTTGTGATCAGCTAGTCTGACCTCCTGTATAGCACAGGCTGGAGAACTGCCCTCAAATCATTCCTGGAGCAGAGCTTTTAGAAAAACATCCAACCTGCATTTTAAAATTGTCAGGGATAAAGAATCTACCACAGTCCTTGGAAAGTTGTTCCAGTGGTTAATTACTCTCAGTGTCAAAAATGTACACCTTGTTTCCAGTTTGAATTTGTCTAGCTTCATCTTCCAGTTAATGGATCATGTTATACCTTTCTCTGCTAGATTGAAGACCCCAATATTAAATATTTGTTCCCCAGGCAGATATGTACAGACTGAAATCAAGTCACCCCTTAACCTACCTTTGGTTAAGCTAATTAGATTGAGCTCCTTGAGTCTATCATTATAAGGCAGGTTTCCTAATTCTTTAATCATTTTCATGGCTCTTCTCTGAACCTGCTCCAGTTTATCAACATCCTTCTTGAATTGTGCTCACTAGAACTGGACACAATCCTCACTTCTCTCCTTCTGCTGGAGGACCATGGGGAGATCCCCAGAGGACCTGGATAGAGATGCAAGGCTGCATCTGAAGTCTCTTAGTGCTGTCTGCTCAGCAGCCTTCCCAGTGAAACTTACGAACATCTGAGAGCACATCTGGTCTGCCTCATTCTCATCAGCCACCTGTGTGGGCAGTAAAGGGGAACTTGGGAAAGCTTTGAGCCAGTTTTGAAGGTCACCGCACAATGGTCTTGGAGAAGAGAGAGTGGATGGGATGGGGATGGGGCCCTGGGGAGAAAGCAGCATATGAAGAAGGGAGGAGAAAAGGAAAAGAGGGGAAGTAAATTGAGTTGGGGGAGATGACTGGGAAGGAAATAAGGTAACATTAAAGGGTAGGGGAAAGAACCTAGGAGAGATCTCAGGCAGTAGGTACATGGGGGAAGAGGGTGTGAAGGAGGCATAGGGGCCTCCGATCTGTAGTGAAATGAACGGAGAAGAATGTTTTTTTCAAAGATAATGAGAGGCTCTATAGTGAGAGCAGCAGCAATTTGTATGTAAAGGCAGCTCTTGGGTATGCATCAGCAGGTTGGCAAGAAATAATGCCATCCCAGCCCAGATCTCCCTTCACTCCTGCCTCCCTCGCGCCAGCCCAGTGAAGTTAGTTACGGTGCCGCTGCAGCAGAGCTAAACCCAAGCCTCATCAATTCGCGGGCAGATTGCTGCCATTAGCTAAGTCACCCAGGCTGAACTTGTCAAGGCACAGCCATCCCTAATGGCTTCCGCTGACGATGATGCAAATGTCTCTGTCTTCTGGGTCAGCCTTAATTCCAACTTCTCAGCAGTTCCTGGTGCCTTAAGTTTCCAGTGCGGTAATGGGAGGGAATTGGGATTGTAACAATCGACTGTCTCGATTTTAATAGGAGAGCCAGTGTTTAAATGAGTTGGCATTGGTTGCTCAGAGGTCCTGGAGGCAGTGGTGTGTAGCTCCAGCCAGAGGGATTCCACCGGGGGTGAATTTGTCCCATCCCAGAGCTGGTTGTCTTCACGTTGGTCTCTTTTGTGGTAAAGTTACCTGGCAGGGTTGGGCCTGGCGGCGCACAGCCTGACACACGTAGGCACAGTATGCTTCCCCATGTTCCTGTGACAGCAGGAAACTGAGAGCAGCTTAGGATCTATCAACGCTGCAGTTGGGAGGTGTAATTGCAATGCATGTACGTAGAACTAGACCAAAGCTCGCTCGGGTAAAAAGAGCAGTGACTCCGCAGGCTTGCTGCCCGGGGCCCTTGGTTATATATTCAAGCGGCTGTGGTCCATGTTGCAGTCACTTCTCCCGAATGCAGTGTAGACCTATCTTTAGTCTCTCTCCATCACAGTAACTTTGGTAGGCTCTGCGGGAAGCCACAGCCTTCTGGAGCTGGAAGGAAGGTTCTTGTCCATGCAGAGTCATTGGGAGAGGAGGCAGGGAAAGGGCCACCACCTCTCCTGCTTTGCACAGCATCCTGAAAGCTGCCCAAGGACCCAATCCTGCCAAGTGCTCAGCACTGGGACTAAAGGGCCACAGCTCCTGTTGGCTTCAAGGCTTTGCTCAGGATCAGGCCCTACCAAGCAGTGCTTTGGAAATGATGCCCTCAATGGAAGCAGGAGGCTGTTGGGGAGAACTGCAGCTGCCCCTGATGCCCGGTGCATGGGTGAACCATTGGAAGGAGGTTGCTGTTTAAATATTCAGCGGTAACCTTCATTGTCAGAGTCCTGAAGCCAGCTTATCCCTGCCCCATGGCTCCTGGACTACAAAGGCTCTCCTGTGGCATCCCTTTTCAGCGAGGCTGCATATACTCCTAGCAGGCCGAGAATCATGGGTTATAAACCCCAATCCTCTGTCCTCAGGTTGGGAACTCAGCAAGGCAAAGCAGGGCTAGGTCTTGTCACTGCGTGGCTAGGAGACCTCCCGGTCGACTGTGAGGGAGGTGAATTGATAGGGGGGCCGTGCCCCAGTTAGAGTGGGACATGCCTGCGGAAGAAAGTGTGTGTGGAGCCCATTCCTAAAGCACGGAACACTGGGGTGGGGGAGCAGTGAGAGTCAAAGCGCTGTATATGTGCTGTGGTTGCTTGTCTCACAGGACAAGTTGCAGAGGAGCCAGCCCTGCTCTCTGAGCATATGAAAGTCACTGGGGTTAATCCAGGCAGAGCAGGAGAGTTTTTGCACATCTCTGTGCAGTGCCCTTTCCCCGTTTTAAAGCCCTCTTGCTTGTAACTCTCACCAGGGCTCCAGTTCAGCTAGTACTTACTATCAGCAAAGCACTTAAAGACACACTTAAATTCCATTGAGTCTTAAGCATGTGCTGAAGTCCTTTGCTGGCGAGGGCTGGACTGGGGCCCGAGATAGCACCTGGCTACCCTGTGAATTGACAACTGTGTTTCTGATTGAGACCATACGATGTCTGGGGCCACAAGGAAATGCTGGCTGTACCAGATGGCCCAGATGCTGTCTTGCCCAGCCTCTTAATTTTCACTGCCAGCGCGTGGCAGGGAGAGAGAAGGCAGCAGAGACATAGAGAAGTGACACTGCTGTCCTGTGGACATGAGGCCAGAAAGAAAGCAACTCATTAAAACATTTCCACCTAGAACTTGCGAGTTCCCCCTACAGAGAGAGCAAGTGGGAATGAACCTCCCCTCTTTCCTTCAGATAGGAACGAACCACTGGCTGATTGAGGGGCTGACACAGCTTACACAGAGAAGTTTTAGCCTTGACTGCAACAGGAGCTGGGTTGGGGCAAGAGACCCATCAGCTCAGTGTGACAATAAGCCTCAGCACAGAAGCGGTGGTGGCTTGCTTGCAGCTCTTGTGCAACAAAATTTGTGCATTACATGTGGACGTTGTGCTTCCTTTGGTGCTCTCGCCGCCTGGCCTGGGGTAAGGGCTGCATTCCTTACTCCTGGGGGGATTCTGCACCAAAAATTCAAAATTTTGCATATTTTGTGTGTCAAAATAATGTAATATAATATATACACCTTTTTCAATTGTTTTGGTAATTTATTTAAACTACAATGACTATACAGTTTTGCTAATCATTGTCCTGGGCCTGGCTGGGTACTTTGCGAAGTGCTTGCTTCTGATTGTCCTGACATTTTATTGACTGCTTGGTAAATGTTTTATTTGTGCTCAAAGTCTTTTTTTTTAAATGGGTAAGTAAAATAAATCCTGAGCTGTACTCTAACCCCATTGTGCCACTTTGGCACAGGAAAAAAGTGAGAGAGCACATAGCTCTTCCTAGCTGATTCCCTTACTGTCATTTATAAGGCTTTACATCACTCTGGCAATGTAGGGGCCTAAAAACTTTTACAGGTTTTATGTTGCTGGGGGAATTGACTGAGAATGGGAACAGTAAACTACCAATAGGAACATTAACAATATTACAATGCAGGCAGGCTGCTACATTTCTGCCTCAAGGACAGAGCCTGCCTCCTGCATAATAAAAAGACCTACTACTCTACCCCCGGAGAGCCACAGTAGCAAGTGAGAGGGACAGAGTCTCTCTCAGTTGTTTTTTTTTTTGGTTTGTTTGTTTTTTTTTGTTTGTTTTTTTATGGAACGCTTCACGAATTTGCGTGTCATCCTTGCGCAGGGGCCATGCTAATCTTCTCTGTATAGTTCCAATTTTAGTAGTTGTTGGCAGGCAGGCAGGCACGCCCAACCCTACCCCCTGATGGTGATCAACCTCTCTCCCGCAGGCCCAGACCCCTCCCCCAACAGTGATTTGCCTCTCTGAAACTGTTCCAGGCACGTTGGAACAGATGCACTGTGCCTGGGCTGCCAGGGAAGAGGCGTCCCGTCCCCCCCACAGATTTCTTTTGCATTTTTCTGCGTGGGGGCCATAGAAATATGCGGACCTTATGAATTCTGCGCCCCCACAAGGGCGCAGAATTCTGTCAGGAGTAATTCCTAAGCAAGACAGATGCATCATCACAGGGTGAGAAGAGGAAGAGGGCAACTGGGGCTCTGCAGCTGGCTTGGATTCTCATCTTGGGTCAGTTGCATTAGAATCCGAGCACGCGTCTGCTCCAAGCAAACACTAGTATAGCACTGGCCTTGTGGGGCGAGGGGCTGCCATCTTGCCTCACCTCAGTGATCCAACTGTCAACCCTAAAATGCTTTTCCCTGTTTGGTCTCGGACTAGTTTTATTTACCCTCCTTTCCTTTCTGGGCCTTCCAACGAGAGAGTCTGCTCAGCTCCAGTAGAGTTTCTCTGCAATTCTAGAAACTTAGTGGCTTCCATTTGTTACTGTCTGCAAGTTCTGAGTCACTGCTTTTCCTGATATGCCCTAATCCTGGCCTGACTTGGAGCTCTGTCTCTGAATAGAGAGCTCAGGCTGGATTCACCCACGTGATGAGAGGAGAAGTGTGCAGAATAAAAAAGAAGGCAGGATGCAGTAAATAACTATGCAGCCCCTCCACCCTCCCAAATCTAACCCATCAATTCTTTAGCATCCAGCTACCTGCAGCCATGGGGAATTGGAAAGACCAGTAAATCCCAAGTCTATTATTGACCTTTTATGACCTGCAGGACTTATTTAAATTCAAGATTTTTAGTTTCTAAATCTCCGATACTTAGTCCTTTAGCGACTCTCTTGGAAAAAAATTAATTCTGCTCCTTCCAGCGCAGAGGTCAGGGAAGGCAACGCACATTAGCATGCTGAAAATTGAGCCCTTTCATTTGGGTGAATTGGGAGATATTTCATGCCAGCACGTTCCCATTTTTAAAGCCTCTAATATTCTTTTCATTGATATTTGATCATTGCAATTGACAGTTTTGCTCTCTAGGTGTGCCGGACCTACCAGGGCATCATGGTGGTGCTAATGGAAGCACCTACCACGACTTGGGGCAGTGCTTGGGGCTGGCCACTGGGAGGACAGTGGGCAACTCAGTCTTGGCTGTCTCTTCGAAGGCTCTTATTGATGTGAGGAAGGAAGTGAGCATACCATGCAATTCTACACCCTCAGCTCTACTAGGAATCAGGCGTTTCCTGTGCACCAAGTGCTATTTCTAAGAGAATTCTGATTCATTTTTGGAGGGCAGTTCCATTTGTCTGTCCCATTAGCTGTGATCTCCTCTGGTCTGTATGTGGAGGGCATAAACCTCTCTGTAGACAATGGTGAGATTTTCAAAGGGGCTTAAGGGAATTAAGTGGCTGTGTATATGTAAGTAGTTAAGTGCCAGGAGACAGTGCACAGGAATATGTATCAGAGTCCCTGGGTTTTGCAGGAGCAATGAAGTTTGTATATGCTGCAGATGGCTTCCCCAGGGCAGCTCTTCCCATGGGTCTCCTGACAGTGCCTAACTCCTATGATGTGTGAATGGGATTTGTGCACCTCTGAAAATCCAAGTGTATGGGCTTTGGCTGCATGTGTTCATTGTAGTGAGGAAACACTTTGCGAAGGGAATAGCCACATCTGGCTTGGGTTCGTGTTTGCCTCCATACTACACATACAAGCAAATCAAGCCATTTACCTGGGTGAACAACAGTGGCCAAGATATTCATACCCCCAAAGCTGAACATTTCCCAGGGCGTCCTTGCTCCCGGGGCAAGGAAGGAAATTCTCTTCCTTCCTGGGCTTGTATTTTGTCAAGCCTCTGGGGATACAGCTGAATGATAGGTGCTTTATACATGTGTCATTTGACTGTGCTGTTTGTTAGGTATGTCCCAGAGCAATCCAGAGATGTTCGTATTAGCCTCAACCTTTTGTCTGTGTGTTTGCCTCCTTCTGGCACAGGCTGGCTCTGTTTACACCGGAAAGCAAGAGGTGTTAGGGTGTATTTTCATGATGTTATCTGGAGTGCAACCTGTGTGCAGCCCCCGAGGAGTAGAGGAATCTGGTCTGAATTACTGCGCCTCCTGGAATGGACTCTGGGTGCTGCCCCAGGCAAGGGAAAAACCTAACCTGGATTTCTGTCTTTTTTATATGGGCTCTGGGTAGAGTGCCACTGTGGGGGGAGACTGGAACTGGATTCCTAGAGTACCCTTGATGGGCTCCAACTGTAGCCATTGTGTGGAGGAAACCTGAACTGGATTTCTGTGCCACCTGGATTGGGCTCTGGCGGGTGCAGTCTCTGGGGTCCTGTGTCCCTGAGTTCTGCGGTTTCTTTTTTAATTCTCCCTGCTCTTGTTCCTTTCTACCCTGTGCTCAGGGCCGTCCTTAGGATTTATGGGGCCGTATGCAGTATTAAACTGGTGCCCCTGTGCCTGACTTGCTCTTAGCAACACAAACATAAGCTTACATGATTTGATAACTCGCCACATGCACTTTATTAAAAACTGTTTAATTGTGCCGCCTTCACCCCTAACCCCTGCACTTCCCTCCCACCTGTGCCCCCAAACCCAGCCCTGCACTGCCAGCGTGCCCTGCTATACCGCCCCACTGCCCAGTATCACCCACCCCTTGATGCCCAGCAATCCCCATACCCACTGGACCCTCCACCACAGATCCCTATAGCCAGCGATCTCCCACCCACAGACCACTCCCCACTGCCCAGCACCCATCTCAAGCCTCCCCCAACTGCCTGGCACCCCATATTCCTGAGGGAATTCAGCACCAAAAAATTAAATTCTGTGCACAGTATTTTAAAATTCTGCAAATTTTGTCAATAAATAAATGTGGAGGCTCCAGCATGGCAGTGGCAAGCATAGGCCACTGGCTGCATGGAGGTGGGAAATCACCCTGCAGCCTCCTCTCTCCCCGCCCCTTCCTAGGATAGGAACTTGGCAGTGAGATACCTTTGTGTGCATGTCAAAAGGCCACAGGGAAGTGTATTACATGATGGCTGGGATGTCAGCCATGACCCAAAATCCGTTTGAATGACAAAAAAAAAATAGCTGATACCAGTGGCTGAGTCCAGCCCTCATCCAGGGCCTTGCCTGCCACTGCTGTGGGCCATCAACTCCCAAATGGCGTTTCATTCTCCCTAAAATAGAGCATTTCCCTCTAATCCTGAAAAGTAAAGAG
Organism: Chelonia mydas; assembly: GCF_015237465.2. Lineage (NCBI taxonomy): Eukaryota > Metazoa > Chordata > Testudines > Cheloniidae > Chelonia > Chelonia mydas. The sequence continues at coordinate 46,773,874 of NC_057853.1, forward strand.
GTGCTTGGCGTGTGCAGTTTAATAAGAAAAGGAATTATATTCAGGCACCAGTCTTTTTTTCTGCCCTGATTTATACACCTGGTTGCCACACACGGCTCAGTGGGATTGTACTGGGTATAACTCAGAGCGCAGTTTCAACAATGCTTCAACAGTGGGGCTGGACCCATAACCAGCCAAGTGTCATTTGAACAGTGGCTCTTGTTTTCGATTATTTAAGGCCATTTTTAAAAGGTCTTTCCCACAGGTGAGGAAGAAGATGCTGCATTCTTAAAGGGACCTTTAAAATCCCACCAACTCCGCACAGTTTAGAACTCTCCCTCCTTCAAAATGCTACCAGCTTGAAAGACAGCCCTGGAGATACTTGGATCCACAAGAAAAAAATCATGTCCCTTTTCCCTAAATAAAAGTTTTCAGCTACTCCAGCCTTGTCCAGTGCGAGTCCATCTTCCTCCCCAGCTAAGAGGTTGCCCCCTCCCTTGCATTCTGCAGCCCTGATTGCTGCTTTTCTGCTCTAGGTACATCCCCCTCCTCCCATTGTTTTAGTGTCAGTTTCCTCCTGTTGACACTGGAATATTGTGAATGGGCAGGAAAAGCAAACACCACCTTCTTTTATTTTCCCTTAACTTTCCTTCCTCCCCAGCCTGGGTGTGTGTGTGCGCCTCTCCCTCCTCCCAGCCTGGGGATCATCCACGTCTGGGCTTAAACTTCAGAGAAGAGGGAGGCGGAGTGAAAAGGACAGTAGGAGAGAGATTGCAGGGAGTTGCTGGTGGGCAGGACATGTGGGCAAAGAGGGGGAAAGGTGCAGGTACAGTGGGGGGCTGCTTGGAACAGCTGCTCTCCCCTGGGGCCACCAGCCTGCTCCCCAGGAGGAGGCCCTAGCGCATCCGTTGCTTTCTCACTGAGCCGGACAAAGAACCCCCCCCCCCAGCTCTTTTCCCTTCCCAGCCCGACTGCCCCCAGCAATACCCAGCCCGGTTCCTCCTTCTCCCCCCCCCCCCCGAAGTTCCATGAACAGCTCTACAAACCCCCAATTTCAGCTCCCAGCCTCCAGGTATCCCCCCCCACACACACACTCTGTTCCCAGCCTTGCCTGCCCCCCTGTCTGGCCCAGCTCCCCAGAGCCATCCCCAGCCTGGTTCCTCCTCCGCCCCCGTGACCCTGAAGTCCTGTGCCCAGCTCTACCCCCCGAGCTCGGTTCCCCCCTCTCTTCCCTACGTCCGGGTATCCACCCCTGCTCTGTTTCCAGCCTTGTCTGGTCCCCCTGCCTGGCCCCGGCTCCTCCTGCTCACTCACATGCAAACTTTCATTCCTGGCTCCTTGAGGCCCCACCCCTAGCTGGAGCCCTCAGCTGCCCAGCCGAGGAGTGAGTGGGTGGAGGGGTGGGGCCAGCGTACTGGGTCGGGGAGAAGCCTGCTGGCCCAGCGCGGGGGAGGGGCCAGAGAGGAGAGGTTTCCACGCCACAGCCAACGAGGGTGGTGCCTGAAATTTTGGGGTGCTCTGTGCAGCCGCATATGTTGCGTATGCCTACTGATGACCTTTCTCCACCTCCAGTCTTGGAGGGTGCTATGTGTCGCTCTCCATAAACTGTGTCTGCTCTCTCTGCAGATCAGCTCTGTGGCACTGGCAGCCCCTCTCCCCTTCCTGCCCCGGTGCCCCTCACCCGTGTCATCCGCCCAGCGCTAGATCTCTCTCTGCATGGCTGTCAGCAGCACCAGCCTCGTTCCCTGTTCTCTCTAGCTACCGCTTGCCTCCTAGGTGTCTTGCAGTCTGTGCATAGGGCGCCCCTTGAGATGGACTGATTGATCGGTAACGCTTTAAAAATAATGGTCTAATTGTTATTAAGGATTACCAATAATCTTGTAGCTGTATTGATCATGATAATATTATTCATGATGAACTCATTTGGTATTGGTGTGGATGTCCTGAATAGCTGCATATAGCGCCATGGGAATCCTGTTCTCCTCACCATTCATCTGCTCTTCAGAGAAGAGAGTTAAGAGGGAGCGAGGTGGCACCGCGGATGAGCTGGCCACTCTCCCAGACTCTGGCAACTTGAATTCAAATCCCGGATTTCAGTTGCAAGTAAAAATGAGTGTGATTGGTTTATCCTTGTCCCCATTGGGACAGATGAAAAGAATAACCCACCACCAGTACACCATTTTTGGCAGACTCTGCTCACAACAGTATCAGGGCAGTGTAACGGGTTGTGCTCACCACCGTGGCGCCTCCTGCTGGTTGCTCCGGAAATTAGCTCATTCAGCTGTGGGGCACCCTCTGCAGGTGGTGTCTTGCCCGTTGTCTGCTCGGCTGTATTGTCTCCACCACTGGGACATGCATCGCTCTTTGGACTGCGGTGTCTCTTCAAGACACTGCCCTCTGGCAGTGCCCACTACTTGAATCCTTCCCCCTTCCAAGGGTAGTGCGACCTGGCGACCAGAGTCCATGAAACACACCCCTACTACCAGGGCAGTACAGCCCAATGGCCAAAGTCTATGCAAACGCCCTGCTCATTGAGGGCAGCACGGCCTAACAGCCACAGTCCATAAAACACACCCGTACTGTCAGGGTGGTGTGGCCCAATGGCCAGTGTTCATAGGGGCCATCAGCAGGATGGCCAGTGGCCTGGGCCGTGCTGACAAGAGCTTTGGGTAAGACCGCAATAGTCTTTGGAGTAGTTCCTTCTGGTTCAGATTAAGGCCTGCTCCTATGGTTACTGTCCCATGTTCAAAGACTCATCTGCCAGGGGTCCTAGCTCTGGTTCAGGAGGGTAGGGAGTAATCAGTAACGTCTCCCTACTGCACCAGGCCTTCAATAAATTTACATGGTATGTGCATGTTTCGTGCTGCCGGCCAGGCAGTTTAACCTCATAATCAACCAGGCCGATCTGTCAGGTTACTTCAAAAGGGCCTTGCCACTGAGCCAAAAATTTGGACTCAGATGAGGGCAACAGGATCAGGACCCGGTGTCCAGGTTCAAAGCTCCGCAACCTGGCTCCCTTGTTGTAATGTTGGGCCTGACTCTGCTGTGCCTGCTCCAGGTTCTCTTTAGCAAAGGTTCCCAATTTCTGCAATCTCTCCTGAAACTGTAGGACATGATGGACGACCCCCTTTCCCTGGGTCTCTTCTTCTTCCCAGCCCTCCTTCAGGAGGTCGAGGATACCTCGGGGTTGTCTTCCATATAAGAGTTCAAATGGAGAAAACCCTGTGGAGGCTTGGCGTACCTCCCGTAGCAAACAACAAGGCTGGGAGTAACGTATCCCACTGTCACGGATCCTGTTCCAGGATGACCGTCTCTGCCACCTGTGCCCCAGACTGCTTGGTGGGCTCTAGCCATCACCAAGCGTAGTCCCGGAGATGTTGAGCCACCGCCCATGGCCTGGCCCCCGTCAGATACCGTCCCTGACAAAAGTGCTGCCAATATGTCTCTGGACTGATGCCAGTCTGGTCTAGTATGGCCGCCTTGACTGTTTTGTAGTCCAGGGTGTATTGGGGGTCCAGGTTATGGTAGGCTGCCTAGGGTGGCCCTGTTAAATAAGGGGCTTGCAGGGTAGCCCAGTGTCCTGCCAGCCATCGTGCAACGGTGGCCACCCACTCAAATGTGAGGAGGAAGGCCTCAGGACCATCCCCAGGCCCCATCTTCGTGAGCCTTACAGGGAGCCCAGGCAGTAAGGCGTCTGGGTCAGGGTCTGTTGGGGTTTGGCCGGGGGCTTGCCTGGCTGCAGCAGGGCTGCCATTTGTTGAACAAGCCTCTCCTGTTGGGCTTGTTGCTGCCGAACAAAACTCTCCTGTTGTGCTTGCTGTTTTGCAGCCCACTCCCGCATCATCTCCTGTGGGTGACTCGTCACCTGTTGCAGCAGCTGCGCGTAATGTTGTTGTTGCTGTGCTGCCTTCTGCTGGTGGCTTTCTAGGAGCCATTTCAAAACTTTGTCCGACTCCGTCCTAGCATCGACGATCCGTGATTCGCTAGCGTGGGAGGTTAATCGCGCAGGGGTATTTACACCGCATTTCGGTTCCTTAGTTCAGGCCTCTCCTCAGGTCTGGGGTCGTGCCCATATTCTCCACCACGTGTAACGGTTTGTGCTTACCACTGTGGCGCCTCCTGCTGGCTGCTCCGGGAATTAGCTCATTCAGCTGTGGGGCTCCCTCTGCAGGTGGTGTCTTGCCCGTTGTCTGCTCGGCTGCATTGTCTCCACTACCGGGACCCACATCGCTCTCTGGACCACGGTGTCCTCTTCAGCCGGAGGGCAGTGTCAACTACTCCAGTCTTCCCACTTCTGGAGGTAGTATGGCCTCGCGGCCAGAGTCCATGAAACACATCCCTACTACCAGGGCAGTGCAGCTCAATGGCCAGAGTCTGTGCAAACACCCTGCTCGTTCAGGGCAGTAAGGCCTAGCGGCCACAGTCCAAGAAACACATCCCTACTGTCAGGACGGTGTGGCCCAATGGCAAGAGTTCACAGGGGTCGCTGACCCAGGGCCCTACTAGCGGTGGAACGACCAGCTACCAGCTCAGTGGGGAGTCCCACCGAAACATGCTGAGCTTACCTCGGCGGGAGATACCACTCCGACACCGCCCCGGGTCACTTCCTACCACAGTCTCAGGCATTGTAGTCCAGGAGCCATTGGGATCTCTTAGTTCCCCAGCACCAGCTGCTCCCTGAGGCTCCATGGGCTACTGGGGTCCGACACTGTGATCCACGTCTCTGCTCCCCTCTGGCACAGGCTGGAACCTGTCCTCAGCAGGAGCTCCTGGCACACGTCCTTCCCTGCCAGCATCCCTCCCTGACCGAGCTGGGCTGCTCTCTTTTATACTGGTACACCTGGAGCATGCCCAGTAGGGTGAAGGGGGCGTGGCTTCCTCAGCCCCCAATGAGGCATTAACCCCTTCCCTTCCAGTGCAAGGCGAGTGCGCCCCGTCACAGGCAGGCATAGCTGGGGGAGGGAAAGGGGGGGCTGCAGGTCAAGACTGAGGCACTAGCAGAGCCGTATAGGGAATCTGGGCCTGGGATAGCAGGGGGAGCTGAAGGTCAGGATTGAGGTGGATGGATTAGCAGTACTGTGGTAGCAAAGGTGTCGCTGGTGTTGCAGGTTGGGTTGAGCTGCTGAGAATGCCCAGGGCCGGAGTAGTGGAAGTTTGCAGATTGGGAATGAGGTGCATTGGCCGAGCTGGAGGGGAAAGCTTGCACCAAGGTTTCCTTCAATTGATTCTGGCTCAAGCCAGTTCTACCAGCCTTGCACTTCATGAGCACTGTGTCCATTCCTCAACATCAGGGTTTAAACACGCTCTGTGTAGGAACATGGGAGTTGCCATTATGGAGCACATCAGCACTCCGTCTAGTCCGGCAGCTTGTCTCAGCCTGGAGCAAATACCAGATGTCTCTGAGGAAGGTATAGACTGCCCCATACTACACAGTTATGCACTAGCATGCCCAAGGTGGGGAGTTTCATACTCACCCTGGTCTTATGTCCTGAAGCTAGTGCCCCTTATGATATTATCCTAGCTAGTGAGACTACAGCTATTCATAGAGATCTCTAATGCTGACCTGAATTGTACAAGGCTCACCACCTGCACCTCCCATCATTAAATTAGAAATGTATATAATATACTGGCCACCATTAAAAACTAAAAGCCCACTGTTTCTGTTACCTGCAGAGTCCATGGTATCTTCCCCTATTCAGGAGAAAAGATTGCACCGTAGGAGCTGCAGACTAGCAACCATGATTTTCAGTGGCAACTGCTGTACATAGTACCTACACAAAACTCCACTGAAAGAACATTATAAAAGTTGCAAAGTCAAGTGCTCAAAAGTTCGGTAATGCCAGAATTAAGGTGGCCCTGTGCCACCTTAATTCAGTCCCTTTGTGCATATGCCTTATGACACAGTCTTTAATTACATGAAATCACACACACACACACGAAAGAACCCTATTACACTGATTTAAATGGCTGCGGCATAGAAAGTCTTTAATATGGGGAGAAAACACAAATAGTTTAGGCCCCTGTTCAGCAAATCATTTCAGAATGTGCTCAGTCTAAAGCACTGACATCACTGGGACGTAAGAATGTGCTTAAGTGGTTTGCTGAGTCGGAGCCTTCGAGAGGAAATGGTAAAAAGGGAAGGAGGGGGTGGGACAGAGGCATATAAAATAATGAGTGGTCCAGAGACGGTCACTAGGGCTCTCTGATTTAGTCTCTTAGCACGAGAACAAGACAGTGGCTGACGCAGTTAAAAGGAAACGTATCTGAAATGGATTGAAGGAAATACTGGGGGTTTTTTACCTGTGCTTGCTGAGCCTGTGGAACTTCCCACCACAGAAAGCTGCAGCAGCCGTCAAGTCAGTGTTGCCAACTTTTGTGATTTTGTACGTCTCACAATATTTGTTGTTGTTCTTAAAGTCCCAGCATCTGGAGTCCTGTGATTAAATCTGATTTTAAGGTGGTGATGGTGGTGGTTTTTAATAAACTTCTAGCCCTTAGTTATGGAGATAAGCTTGAAAAGAAAAGATCAAAAACAAGAGGGCAAAGAAAAATAGCCTACATTTATCATTCTTTAAAAATCTTGTGATTTTTAAGCCAGTCTGATTTATTTTTGAAGACCGGAATTGTGAGTTTTGATTCCGCTTAAGACTGACGATATTGCAAGCGGATATTGATGCATCCTATGATGGCTACGTCATCCTCCCACCCCCTCTGCCCATTTGTCTGTCTCTTGCCCTTGCTGCATCCTGCCGTGTAGATTGTGAACTCCCTGGAGGAAGGATAACCTTCTTATTCTATGTGCAGCACCAAGCACCCTGGCTCCCTGATGGAGCCCCTATTGTGATACAGATAATAAGAATGTAGAAGTGCTTAGGTAGCAAGTCCCAGTACAGACTGCATAAACATCCTGCTTTGTAGTGATCACAGAAGAGACTTTTTTCCTCTTCATTTTTTGAGTTCCTTTCAGATCAGATGAACCAACTGGTCCACTTTATCCACCTTCATCACAATTTATATCTGACTACTAAAGAGAGGGCTACTTATCACTGAGGAGCCCAGGCCTGTGTCACTCCTGCTAGCTGTCCTGTCTATTTGTTTCTGGCCGTAACAGACATGTGGATAGAGAGGAGGTAAAGTAATGGATCACAGTCTGTCTCTCAAAGTGAGAGTGCCAATCAATTCACTGCACACTTCGGGGACTATAAACAAGAGTCTATTGGGCTATTTCTCAAGTGTGCCAATAAGTAACTGTTTTGTTTTCTTTAGAATTGTCTCTAATGCTACAACATTAATCAGGATCTAATTTGCTTTTTAACTTCTAAACAATTTCCCATCACCTTTACCCAACCAGGATTGATTGCCTATATGTTGGAGACAATATTGTGTGGCCAAGATGGATCTGATTAGCAGACAACATGTCAGAGCCAATGGCTGGGTTTCAGTGGTCCTGCGGGTGCTCCCCAGCCACCAGGAGGAGTTGTGGGTGCAGCATCTCTTAAAATCAGGTCTCACGTTTTCCAAGAATCAGACTTTATTTGTATATGTATGTATTTCACACAAAAGCTATGTTAAAAGAACATTTTTAAAGTTGCAAAGTCAAGTACCCAAATGTCAGGAAATTCCAGAATTAAGGTGCCTGTGCAACCTGAATTCCAGCCCTCTTGTGCATATACATTATGATACAGTCTGTAATTACATGATCCCATACTGTTTTTTTCACAGGACCCCTGGTTCATTTGGTGCACAGGATAGATGGTGCTCAGTTAATGACCAGCTATGTAATATTTTGTTTTCTCCTCATTCAGTGTGTGGTCCTAGGCCCTATTTTACTGAATGCTATTCAAACCTTGCCCTGGAGATAGAATTGTTAATTTCCTTCAGGGTTTTTCTGTGGCACTCATCAATATTGTATCTGAGGCTCTCACAAACATTAATTAATCAATCTTCACAACACTCTTGTGATATTATCCCCATTTTACAGATGGGGAACTGAGACTCAACGAAATTAAGGTCAGATTTGTCAACTATTTTTTATTTATTATTTGAAAATTGTTATTAAACCCTCATGGTAATATAATACAAAATACATTTTGAAACAAAAAGTAATTTTGAAACAAAAGAATTGAATGGGTTCATGTACCGAAATGCTTTCTATAGTTTTTTTTTTTTTTTTTTGTTTTGTTTTTTTTTTTTACAAAATGTTGTCAAATCGATAATTTCTGTTGGAAGCTATTCAACCAGCTGAGGTAGTTGTCTGTTGTATTGTTTGCAGAATCTAGGTACTTTAAAAACACATTAAATAGTTTGGGATATCCATAATCTTACGCTGGTCACCATTATAAACAAACCCAGTATTCTTATCAAGTCTAAAGAGTGGCATATTTCAGCACTGCAGCTTTAACTGTAATTCAGAATAAATACTTTTCTTTCATCAGCAGTTCTTCTTCCATCAGCAATCTCAGCATATAAACATGGCACAAAACCATCTGGAAAATGAAACACAGAAACTATGGCCACAGTCCTGCGATTGGATACACACACACGTTAATGATGCACATTTATCAGCCCCCCATGCAAGTCCTCAAACAGAATTAGATATTACACACTTTTCCTGTTAAAATTTCCTGTATCGAATTCTGTTCCCCCATTATCCCCCAAAATTCAACTGTCAGTTGATAACTCTATTAACTGATCTTTCCCCTTTAATGGTATCCCTTGAAAGAAAATGTTTGGATCCCGAAAACAAGATAAAAATGAAACAATACAAGAGAAACAGGGCACAAGTCTATAGCTGAGAGGGTTGTATTGTGATGAAATATGCATTCCTTTATGTTTGACAATAATAAAGTAAGTTTCTTATGTGAATAATGTAAGATTTATGATGATGATAGCTGTTCGTTGCCTTGCTTTTAAATGCCTGGGCATTGTAAATGCTGTTAACAATTCCTTGCTCTTCTCTAGCACTTCTCATCCCTAGATCTCAAGGCACTTTACAAACTAGGGCAGCATCATTATTCCCGTTTTACATCTGGGGAAACTGAGGCACAGAGAAGCGGACGAGGTTTGCCCAAGGTCACCCAGCAGGCCAGTGGCAGAGCCAGAAATAGAATCCAGGTGTCCAGAGCCCCAGACCAGTGCCCTGTGGTCTGTCCGCTCCTGTCACCTTAACTGGCGTTTGAAACAATGGGTGAAATCCTCGCCCCACTGAAGTCAAGGGCAAAACTCCCAGCTTCAGGAATTAATTCCAGGAACTCTGTGCCAGCAGTGCAAGGAGGTGTCTTGAACTAGATACTGCTGTGTTTTACTGTATATTGGCTTGAGAAGGATTACAAGAACAGCCAGAGTTAGGGTAGTTAATGCTAAAAGAGAAGTGTTTTGGAAGGCTATAAAAGGGGCCGTCACTGGTAGGGGATTAGGATGGGAGCTCCGCGGAGGCAGATTATCCCACAACTGCCTACTGCAGGGGTCTTGTTTCTTCCTCTGAAGCCGAAATCAGCCACTGTGTAAGACTGGATACTGGGCTGGATGGGTCTCAGTCTCATCCAGGGAATTCCTGTGCTTCCTGTGACTTCCTGTGTACATTATTAGTGCTGAGTTTCACTAGCCAGCCCAGCATTCCCCCGAGTGTGGGACATGCCCCCTGGGGACACAAAGGCCCAGCTGGAGTGAGCATGGAATGGACAAGTCCTGACATGGGGCCGGGTGTAGGGGAGTCATGATTGCGTTCATCTTAATGCTGGGAAGAGGGTGGGGAGGACAGCTTTTTAAAGCCTGGAGAAGACTGCCCTAGCCTGTGTGATGCTGCCAGGCCGTGACATTCTGCTCCACCTGCTGCCCTTGGGTCCCTGTAGTCTGGTACCTCACTGTCACATCAGTCATCCTGTTAGCTAACAGATTAGCTGTGTCCCTGTTGTCCTGCAGGCTTACACAGACACATAGTCAAATCATGGCTATAGTTATGCAAAGTGGGGGAGGGCACAAGGAGACCCTTACCTACCTTGCTGGCTCATGTGGAGGCAGCCGGCGCCTGTCTTTGGACAGGGCATCCGTGCGTGTAGTCCATGCACACAGGCGGGCAAGCTGATGCTAACATGCGTTGTGGCTCTGTCTCCATACATCCAAGGGCATGGTTAGGCCCGTGCCTGTTCCATATCCACTAGTGCTTGGAAGCCAGTTATGGAAAAGGGCACCTGCACCCTTTCCAAGCCTGCTGCTCACAAGGCTTCAGTACGCCGCCGGCAGAATGCCTCCCGCGACTACCAGCAGGGCCGTTTACCTCCCATGGCCTATCTGAGGCTGGAAAGATGTAGCGTTACCCAGCGGGAGAAATGGACAGAGAGGAGGAAGCATGGGATGAGCAAGAGAATTCTCCTTCCCTTCCTCACCTCTTTGTTTGCTTGTAGAGATAAGATTGGCACATTTTTCCTCATCTTCCAGTGGCTGAATTACCAGTGGCTGAATTGTTCTGCGTTACACATTAGCTTACAGGAGAGTCAGAGGAATTCCTAATGGAAAGGTATCAAAATTATCACATCAGCGTATTATCATGATCAGCGTGGGTTTGCATTGACAACGTGACATTTGCGGCCTGTTACATTGGTGAATCAGGATCTGGTGCGTGGCAGAAACTCACTGTCTTGAGTTTCTTTTCTTTTCTTCTCTTTTTTTTAAAGCAGGTGGGTTACATCTCCTTAATCTGCTTGGTTTCTCCCATTGCCTCTCAGGTTTGTTCTCTTTCTCCTGAGGGTGTCTGGATATATCTGTAGTGCTGCTAAGCCAGGACAGGTAGAGATGGTGCAGAGAAACCAGTGCAGTGGGTGGGAGAACAGAGGTTGTTAGCAGTGATGAGGCTGGTAGGGCCCAATTAACACCCACCTACTTGCATGCTAAAGCACTCTCCCCTGGCTTGACATTTTGGTGGCACCTGTTCCTTTTCACAGCATTGCAAGGTGCTTATCTCTGATTCTTGCAGCACCACCAGTTCTCCCATCACATGCCCCCTAGCCAGGTGCAATATCGTGTCTCTGCCTGTATTGATCGGAGCATTTCTAAGGCACCCGTCACTCTTCTATCGCCCCAGGTTCCTATATTGGCACCCACCACTGAGCACCTAGGCCCCAAACCCAACGCAAACAGTTGCACTAAGTATGGGTGAAACCGTGGTCCTATTCCAGGCAATTGGAAAACTCCCATTGATTTAAATGGGACTGGGATTTGGCTCTCTGTTTTTATTTCAAACATGTCTCAGATCTAACTGTGGGAAATTCTCTCCTCTCTTGAAAATAACGAACTTTCTTGCTGCCTTCTGGAGGAGGCTAAAATAGGAGCTCCTTGGGAGTGATTCCTAGCCAGTTGGCCCACTCTTGGTACTCTACGAGGAAAGCTTAGAGCTCTTCAGCAGTCCCCTGGCCATCTTACTTGGTTTTACACGGAGCAATTTGGATCCCAATTAAGCTGTGGAAGGCAACATTAAAAGAAAACAATTGGCTGTATAATAGCAAACAGAGTCACGTGCACCTATTGTGTTAATGCCCCCTAGGAAATGATTTTAGGTCACAGTTTTCTGGATCTTCTGTACAAGAAGTCAAAAAATTACCAAATGAGTCACTTAGCATCTTGACTCTTGCTCCCTTAGTAACAGCTTGGGAACATCATACAAAGGCTTTGTAGACAAGTGCCTTTCCCTTGTCTTTGAACTGAATGTGCAGAATAGAAAGAGCCTTTAGCAAAGCCCAAATTTCCCATCTGGATTAATGTGCAGAACTCCCGTGTGAGTCAGTGTGGGTGCCAGGGTGCTGTGAGTATAGTGATCAAATGTGAAATATTTGCTGATGGGCCATGTAAAGAGGCACTGACAGATGTATGGGAAACTGGTGCTATTGCGCTAGCCATTTTGAGCATGAATGCAGCATCCTTTGCTTCTTCTTCAAGTAGTGTCCCTATGGGTGCTCCACTTTAGGTGTCTGTGTGCCCTGAACCTCTAATCTGAGATTTTTGGTAGCAGTGTCCCCTTGAGCCCGGGCATGTGCTCTTCCTCCCTCGTGGTCTGCCTCGAGGCTATTTAGCACTGCTCCTGGGAACCCCCTTCTCTACCGCTGGAACCAGAGCAGTTGTCCCTTCCTTATCTGTGTCATTAGCATAAGTAGTGTTTGTTTTGTTACCTTTGATCTCCCTAAAAGTACTCAGGCTAGTGTTCTGTTTTATTTTACTTCATTCCTTTGGTTTAAAAAGAAGAGAAAAAGGAAAAGAACGTCACTTTCCTTCCCTGTCTGGGGGCATTCCCCGCACCCAGGCATCTAGTAAACTCATAATTATTTTCTTTTTCAGTTTTAAAAAAATATATATCCTCTGCATATTCCTCCTTGCTAGAGGATGACATCCCCTCCCCAGGGGCTTGCCTGGCGCTCTCTGCTCCAAGCGGTGCCTCTCCTGCCAGGAGTCAGTTCCCATAATGGGCAGACACTCCCTATCGAGAAAACACTTCAGTCTGCAGGGGACTCCGGTGGGTGTTGACCCTGGATCATCCCCGGAGCCTTCACTTCAAAAGGGGTCGAGTGGTGAAGGGTGGGGGGGAAGCCATCAGCAGACTCCCCCTGGAAAGGCTCCTCCCAGCAACTGGCCAGGCAGAGGGGTGTTCCCCAGTGCAGCCATCTCAGCAGCCATCCCCAGTAGCTGGCCAGCCAGGGGGACTCCCCAGAGCGGCCACCGATAGGCTAATACCAGCAGAGGAACCTCCTGCTGTGAGCTCAGCTGCCGCTCTGGTTCGGCAGGGAAGCTCTGGAAGCTGAAAGCTGAGAAGGGGCTTCCTGCTGTGAGCTCTGCCCTGCTCTGAGGTCTGCTCTCTGCATGGACAAGGGGCTTCTGTGAGCTCTGTGCTGCTCTGAGCTCTACTCTGGGCAACTACTGCACCGAGAGGGCACAGTTACACACAGAGAAGTCCTGCTGTCAGCTCTGCTTCGGCACCCAGACACCAGAGGCTACCACCCTCATGCTCTGAGGCAATGGTACGGTCCCTTAAGAAGAGGGGACAGTTACCGTACCATCTCTAAAAGAGCAGCATAGAGAAACCCTTTGGTACCAGAGGCAACAAAACTCCCATCTAGGAAGTGTTCTGCACCTTCCCAACCATTGATACCGACTACAGACGCTCCTCTGGGGTTCTGGATGAGCCCATGGTAACACAGGTGCTCTGATACTCTGGAGACCTCTGGCCTCAATACCCAGGGAGAGACAATTACCATACCGTGTCTAAAAAAGTGGCACCACAAACTTTTTGTACTGGACAAAACTCTAATTTAGGGAGTGCTCTGCACAACTATCGGTAGTGACAATGTACCACGGACCCTCCTCTGTGGTACCAAATGAACCCATGGTACTGCATGAGCTCTGGTATCCTGGAGACCTGATGATTGGGGAAGAACCAGAATCCCCATTACTTGGTACCAGGACCCCAGTATTGAGCACATCCCGGCACTCAGAATCGCTCTTAGCACTGAGCTGTATACTGCCAATACCCCAGTAGCGGCACCCTTATGCACTGACAAATCTGACACTGGCCAGGAGGAGATCATTCCCCGGCCCCTCAAGGTGGCCCACCACCACACTACAAGGGTCATTCCCAATTCCATCACGCCAGCCGCCCGTGCCTGGCTTCCTGCCTCTCCCTCCCAAAGCCATATTGTAACTCTTCGGGTATATACACACACATGGTGCAACCATCTCCGGTGTCTCTCAGGGAGAGTCCACCAGATGGTTTGCTACAGCCTGGCACCTGAGCCAGGGCAGGAGAGCACCTGAGCCAGGACAGGAGAAAGCTTTTTCAGGACAGGAAAGGGTGGGGGGAAACACCTGAAGAGGAAACTACCTCTTCAGCACATTTCTCCTCATCTCTCCCAGATGAGACTGTGCTACCCACCCCTCATCACTAGGTGAAGATTTAAGAACTTTCTGGATCTCACCAAGAGGGTGGCAGACGAGCTGCAGATTCCCTTACAGGAGGTGGCAGATACACATCACAAGTTAGTGGAAATTCTTCACACTACCTTCTCATCTAGAACTGTCCTCCCAATTAATGAGCTGATTCTAGATCCTACCAAAATCATCTGGCAGAGCCAGCCTCCATCGCACCAACCAGCAACAGAGTGTAAACAAAACAGCCCTACATCTCTACCCAAAGAGGCAGACTTTGTTTTCAAACATCCGCAACCCAACTCCATCCTAGTGGATGTGGTTAATGCATGAAGCAAGCAACATAATGCCAAGTCAACTCCATATGATCAGGCTTCGCAAGATGGCGTATTCATCGACAACATTACTATTGAGAGTCATAAATTACCAAACTGTCATGGCCAAAACAATTTTGTTAATCTTGGGAAACCCAGGATGTTTCTGAAACATTACTGGAAACACAAAAAGAACAGATTCAGACCATTCTTAGAGAAGGTCAGTTAATAGCCAGACCAGTCCTAGAGACACCACTGGATATAGCTGTTACAGCTGCCCGCCCAGTCTCCATGACAGTGGAACTGAGGTGGGTTGTGGGTTTTTTTTGTTCGCTGCACCTCTCTAGATTGCCCACAGAGCTACAGACTTCCAATTTGAAGGGCCAAACTCTTTGCGGAGAAGACAGATTTTCTCTTGACATCCTGAAGGATTCTTGGACCGCACTACACTCCTTAGGAATCTACACTGTGGAACAGAAGAGAAGATATACCTCTCAACCACACCACAGATCACAATCTTCTCAATACTCACCATCTCTGTGCTGTTATGAACCACAGTGTAAGAGACCCAGGGCTCAAATGTGAGAACAGTCTGCACCCCAGTCCATGACCTCTCAAACTGCCTCTTATAAGCACTTTGATGAGCTGGTCGGGGGCCTGAACAATGATACCTTACAGCACCAGCTGCCATCTGTACACCTGTTGCACCACTCAGAAGTCACCTTACCTTACTTCACAGCAGTTAGGACTAGCTCTAGAGCAAAGAGATTGATTTCTAGCCCTGAACCTACAGGGTGCCTACTTCCATATCTCAATACAACCACTGTACAGGAGATTTCCTACTGCTTACCTTTGGGGCACGATCATTATAGGTACAGACTGCTCCACACAGGGTATTCTCCAAGGTTCACTTCATTGTAGTGGCATACTAACCCCGGTACAGTGACTGGACTTTATCAGCTCCAACCTGATGCAGTACAAGCAAGAGCATTCCTCTCGCTACCCACATTCACCACCCTGGAACACATCTCCCTAATAGCCTGGGGAGCTCACCAACACAACCACAAGATTCAAGACAAATGGCCTTCCACAGAAATGACCTTCCACATCACTCTTTTGGGGCTAAGGGCTGTCAGGAGTGCCTGTGCACAAACTCTGCCTTTCATCAAAAACAACACACAAAGGTTATGATGGACTTAATGTGACCTGTATGTTTTGTATAAACTGCCAAGGAGCTGCCAGATCTCCCTCCCTCTGCAAGACAGCTTTCAGACTTTGGAATTGATGCACCCATCACAATGTGCTCATCTCAGCTGTCTGTCTACAAGGGATACAGAACAGGACAACCAACAATCTCAGTTGGAATTTTATCATGACAATGAGTGTATCCTGAATTCAGAGGTGCTTCAAGATATAGCCACCCTTTGGGGAAACCCGGCCTATGGATCTCTTCGCTACTTATCGGAACAAGAAAGATCCTTGTTACTGCTCCAGGGCCGGCTTGGGGAAACATTCACTGGCAGTTGCCCTCATCTTCCCAGAAGACAGGGCGCACTTGTATGTCTCTTCCCAGTTTCCTATCCTAGCCAAGATTCTGTTGAAAATTCAACAAAACAAAGCGAGAGTTATTGTGATTGCCCCTCTTGACTATGACAAGTCTGGCTCCCTTACCTGACACAGATGGCAATATGCCCTCCTGTTCCTCTGACGTCAGCCCATTCCTCACCCGCTCTCTCAAAACAGTGGGCTGACCCTTCAGCCCAACCCATGGATCCTCCGCCTCCAGGCTTGGATCTTTCTTTGTTCCAAGACTTAGAAGCAGAATGCTCTGACAAGCTGAAACACGTGTTGCAACACAACCACACGTTGGCCGCTCCACATACCTATCTACAAAATGGAAACGACTCCAAGTCCGTACTATTCCAAAGGGACAGACCCGACCTCATCTTTCCTCCCTTTGATTTTGCACTACATTTTAAACTCTCGCTCAGCTCCCTTAAGGTACATCTCATGGCGAAAATGGCTTCCCACTTGGACGTTGCTCAACCACTAATGCGTAGATTCTTTAACGGCATTGGGACTCTCTTCCCTCATGTGATACCACTCGCTCCAGCCTGGGACTTTAATCTAGTTCTCAGGGCTTGGACTAGACCTCCATCCGAGTCCAGGGCAACTTGTTCTCTGTTATAATTGTCCATGACAACAGCATTTCTAATTGCCATCACCTCAGCTAGGCACATAGGAGAAATAGCAGCCCCGATGGCACACCCATCCTTCACGGCCTTTGTCTTTTTTTTTTTTAAAGTAACTCTAAGGCCATATCCCAAGTTTCTCCCTACTTTTTCTGCATTTTCCATATGAATCAACAGATCCATCTCTCTTTTTTTTCCCAAAACCACATTGTGACAACTGGGAGACAATTGTGCATATGCTAGATATTAGAAGGACATTAGCATTCTACTTGGACAGGACTAAGGACTTCAGGAAATCCCCTAAATTCTTCCTTTCGTCCACAGAAAGATCCAAAAGCTCTGTGATATCTCCTCAAAAACTATCCAAATGGGTCTCTAGTTGCATTAATCACTTAGCAAGGGCGCAACTTGCTTCCATCCATACGCACTCCAAGAGATCAGTTCCTACCTCAACCACATTCCATAGGGATATCCCTATCTCCCCAATCTATAGAGCAATGATCGGGGCCTCTGTCCATACTTTTGCAGAACATTATGCGATCACTGAAGATTTGGCCGCTGACACCATCTTCGACTCCACAGTACTCTCTGTAGTAAAAGACTCCGCTCCGAAGTCCCAGCCTTCAGTGGTGGGTACTGCTCCAGAGTCACCTAAAGTGGAGCACCTGTAGGACACTAATCGAAGAAGAGGAGGAAGTTACTGACCTTGTGCAGTAACGATGGTTCTTTGAGATGTGTATCCCTATGGTTGCTCCACAGCCTGCCCTCCTCCCCTCTACTTCGGAGTTCTCTACAGGGCTCTGTGGTAGAGAAGGAAGCGAGGGGGTGCAGTGCTAAATAGCCTCGAGGCAGACCACGAGGGAGGGAGAGCACATGCGCTGGCTCAACGGGACACTGCTACCAAAAATCTCCGATTAGAGGTGCAGGGGCACACAGACACCTAAAGTGGAGCACCCATAGGGACACACATCTCGAAGAACCATCGTTACTGCACAAGGTGAGTAACTTCCTCTTATTACTACAATGAATTATTAATGCACTGATTTTATCACTCTCCTTGGACTAGTTATTTCAGTAGCTTCCTGGTTTTCACGGAGAGGTTCTGTTTGCTTCAAGTCACTTTGTTTGCTTTTTCTTCATTATAGGATTCCTTGAGCATTGTTAGTCTGTTTATAATTTTTCAATAAAACACGTGAATAACAGCAGCAAAACAGCCTGGGGCCTTTACCACTTGTCATCATTAAAGATCACCCAGCACTTTTCACCTTGTGGGTGAGTACAGTATTGTTCTTCACTCCCTGCCCTAAACCCTGCGTAGGGTGGCTGTGCACTGTTAAGCATCTGCTGCATGCCATGCCAATGACAGCTGTACTGTTCTTGTACACACACCATAGTTTGAGATCCTCGGCATTATGGACATTGTCTGTTATTGGGGCAAATCAATCAGACAGTTGCCTGAGTAAACACATAAGAAGGACTGTATGTAGGTAAAAAGAAAAGGAGTACTTGTGGCACCTTAGAGACTAACCAATTTATTTGAGCATAAGCTTTCGTGAGCTACAGCTCACTTCATCGGATGCATACTCCAGGTAGTAGGACCTGCAATGAGCAATGTCTTTGCCTTGATGTATCTCACAAACTCTTGTATTGTTTGTTGTGGTAGCCCCATGGCTAATTAACCTCCTTACGGATTAGCCACTTAGTCCGTGGATCTGAGCTCAGACATGTATGGCATGTATTCCCTGAGAATCCCATAAAGCCAACAGCTGCGTGTGAGCAACTGGGGTGTGTCTGATTTTACAAGGCTGCAGAGATAGGCATGATGCACCTGCGATCAGACTTAGGGTGCTCATCACCTGGGAAACATCACCACTGCAAGATGGGGAAGTGTCTATCTGGGGAAGCCAGTCTTTTGTGTGACTCTAACACTGATAGATGAGGGTGGTAGGAAGTCAGATCCATTTCCTTGGTGCTGTTAAGGGCAGGTAGGGGCAGATCCTGAAGTCCACACCCCAATCTGGCAGAGTAAGATATGGCCCATGCTAGAACACACACACACCACACACACACACACACACAGCCAGTTGTGTGTGCCCTTTTCATCTGACCTGTGGCCCTGCAAGGTCTGGGCTGGACTCACCACGCACATCTGGAAAGGGGCCACTCCTCATACCTGCCCTGCTTGCACACAGCTCTTGGATCTGGGCTAGCGGGCTGTGGGGGGAGGTTGTGTAATTTATTTTGCTTTCTGTTTTTAATTTACTTAGTGATGCAGAATTGATCTCCCTTGGAAATCTCCGGGCTCTTGACATTTGCACCTTTCAGCTCAATTAAAAGAGCCGACCACAGCTACTTCTTGGTGCTTTATTATTGATTCGCCTCACTTTCTTTCCTTTATTTCTTTTTCTCCTCCTGCCCTGCCATGCTGTAGATCGCACAATGGGCCTGTGACATCTGAGGCACTGGTAGCTGAAGGGACCTTCTCCCGTCCTCTGCCGGCTGCCTCAGAAACCCTGCTTTCCACACACCCATATGCAGCTGAGGAAGAGACAGAATGGGAAAGCTGCGGAGGAATGAGAGGAGATACACAAATGAATGGAGGGAAAGCCCTAGGAAACAGCGGCCCAGGGTGGGATGGGGGCTCTCTGGGTCAGCATTGCTGAGGAGCAGGCCAGAATGGCCACATAGCTAAAGGGGAGGGATGGTAAAGGCCGCCCATTGTGTTACCACTCCCTGCCTTGGCAATTCACAGCTCAGTATCAGAGCCCAGTGGTGATGGTTGCTCCTCTGATCCACGGGAGGGTATCGGAGAAAAGTGGCTTCCAGGCTCTCGGGAAAGGAGCCGTAATGGTCACCATGCGCTGTAGAGAGGAGTCAAGGCAGTGGGGAAGACAGACGAACCCACCAGGATGAGGTTAGGTGAGAGGCTGAGGACATTGCCCAGTGGACACTTGTGTTGGGACGGGGGTGGCAGAGCTCTGTTCTGGCTCTCGAGGGAGACTTTTGATCCTACCACAAGGAAAAACTAATGATTTCCAGCCCAGTATAGTACACGCTGGGAGCACTGGTAGCATGGTCTGTATTACACTGTGCGCTCATCCGGCCCTGAGTGTATCTGAAACTCCAGGTGCACATGCAGCCAGCTTCCCCAGCCCCACCCTGCCTCAGCTTCACAATAGATAGAAATCAGAGCACTATCAGACCAGAAAAGACTAGCAGTCTGGCCCCGTATACTCCCTCCCCACTATAGACTAACCATCTAGCCCCTGTACCCTACCTCCCCACCATAGTGGAGCAGACCAATGGTCCATCTAACCTGCTTTGCCATCTCTGATAGTGGCCAATGCTGGCTGCTCAGCAGAAGGGCGAAGAGCCGCCTGATGCCCCTGCTCTCTCTCAGGTGCTGGGGTTTGCTACCTAGTCCCCATCAGTTTTTACCCACATGCCCCAGATGGCCAGCGAATTCATGTGCCTCGGTTGGGAGCCCCATTTGAGGCACAAGGGCTGGCTGTCAGAGGTGTTGAACACCAAGAGCTCCCAGGGGCGGCCACTGGAGCAATAGCTGCTCAGCGCTTCTGAAAATCAGGCCCATGGTGTCTCAGGATGGAAACCTATTGCTGCCAGACCCCTTTGAAAATTTGGGCCTAACCTTTCTTTAGACAGCCCCAAGCGATATCCCTCAGCCGTGTTCCACCCAAGTGTGAATGGAGTAGCTGCATGCTGTCTTCTTGCGGTAAACAAAGCAATGGCTCACCCCCTTTTTGCACAACTCTTGTTCCTCTCACTTTTCACATGCCGGGCCAGCCGCATTGCATAGGGTGACGTAGCTGAGTGGGAAGACAGCACACCTTGTCCCCCCCCTCACCTCCCATCGTGCCAGGCCATGCCTCTTGCTTCCCTTCCCAGGGACGATGTTGGTGCTGCACTCAATTGTGTTGAAAACTCTCCTCTCGCTCTGGATACGGAGATATTATTTTAAAATCTCGTACATTCTGAAGGAAGGAGCTGGGTCCAGTGTCTGTGCTTAACCTGTCCTTTCAGTAAACCTCATTAGGCTGCCGTTAAATGCCATCTCGGTGTGGGAGCCTCCCTACTGCAGTCAGTGATTAAAGCCAGAGCTGCCGAGATATCTTCCCTGATTCCTCTCCCCGTTCCGCAGCCCATGGGAACAACTGGTGCGATCCAGACCAGCTCAGTGCTGCCCAGCTTACTCTCCTGGGCTTTTGCACTCAAGGTGTAAAAATAATCTGGTGTGACATGAGAGGATTAATCAGCTCTGGACAGAGACACTAACTCCCTCGCCATCCCAGGGGCTACGGACTGTCCTACAGAGTGGCAGCAGCTAGGGTTGGCAGTGGCTAACTTCCCCCCCTCCGTCTGCTCTGGAGACCTGAGTTCAATTCCTGTCCTAAGTCATGACTGAAAAGCTAGGCTTATCAACATGCAAAGTGAGCAGTGTCTTAGTCTGTATGGATTTAGTTAAACTGGTTCAGGTCCCTGTATAGATGCTTATCTCACTATGAGTAGCTTATTTCAGCTCCGCTTAAGTCAGTAAGGAATTGACAAGGGCAAAACAGCAAGAAACATGCTTTAAACTGAAATGACAGCCCTTTGCACCCTTTTAATGGAGTCATTTTCATATCAAAGCTTTAGTTAGACAGCATACGTATGTGTGTGTGTGTGTGTGTGTGTGTGTAGACCAGGGCTGTGGTTAGTGGGTGGGTTCCTTCTTCCCTCTTGCCTTCCAAGAATTCTCTGGAAACGAGGGGAGGGATCCCATTGCAAGGTTTTTCGCAGCACCTTGGATGCTGCTTCTCCTCCTCTCGTTGTGAGTTAGTGATGGGCACCAGGGGGGCAATGGAAGCCACTTTCAGCCTGGAACTCTGAGGAGGGAGCCTGTGCTGTAAGATCTCGAGAGAGAGAGAGAGAGAGAGAGAGAGAGTGTGACGCATCCTTCACTGTGCCTGATCCACAGAGCAGGTGAGCCTGTTTTAGCTCCCATCTAGAGCCTGGATCTTTGACTCCGGCTCAACTCCTGGTGTCAGTGGCCCCATAGGAGCCAATGCCCTCCTGGGGTGGGATGAGCTCAAATCAGTTGTGTCCTGGCTATTGCAAAACATCTTCTCTTCTCTTGGGTCACTTCTTCTCTCTTGTTTTATTTGCAGAGACTCGCTGGTGCGGCTGAGAAGTTCCAGAAAGCCCACCGCTGGCAGGACAACATCAGGGTAAGGCCTGGACTCTCCCCACAGGCATCGCAACCTTTTTAATGGGCTCGTCTCGGGGTGTCTCTGTCTTGCACTTTGTTTCCCAGGGTAGAATTTAGCCCACTCATAGCATGTAACCCCACTGAAACCACTGGAGTTCTGTAGGAATCATTTGAGACAGAATTTGCCTTTCCAGTTCTTTCTTTCTTGGCTTTATCTCAGTCTTTGTGGATTTTCTCCCTCCCCTCTCCGCATCTGCTAGCTTTTCATTCCCCACTGTCTCTCTCTCTCTCTCTGCCCACTCCCTCACTCGCACTGTGATTTTTAAAGCAAGTTGTGTCCCCGTCACTCTGTTCATCTCTGCAAGTTCATACACAGTTGCCCTGTTCCTCATCTTCTGTCCCTGCTGCCTGCCAGCCCTAATGAAAGTGAATGAAGTAATTTTGAGCTCGTTTCCAGCATTGCTTCTGTCTGTGCATGCAGGTAATAAGAGCAGTCAGAAGGCAGAAGGTGAAGGTCAAGCTAATGGTTAAACACTTTGGTATTGAGTTCCTGTGGAGAGCTCCCTAGAGAATTTACATCTTCACCATCTCAGTAGACAAGTCATCTGCATGGTCATCAGGGACCCTATTTGGAGGGGCGTGCTCGGTGCAGTAGGGGGGTCTTGTGTTAAATGACGACAGACGCGCACACACATGCTTGTGTGCCTATTTTTCTATTGCCTGATTTGGGTTTGGTTCTGGGGGAAGGAATAATTGAGGCTGGTGAAGGGAAAATGTTGTTTTAATGATTGCATTTGACTTTGTAATTATGTCAGTGATAAAGCGCAGCAGGAATCTGAAGGATTCTGCCTGGAAATGTATCAAATTATAACAATAATACAGAAGGAAGAAATGGTTGTTTTCCTTTCAGCGCAAATGGATTCTGGAAAAAAAAACCCTCTGAGAGACCAACCCCCAGATTGTGCCACCATTCCTCACTTTGAGGAGTACCTTACTCCATGAGTAACCCCAGGCTAGCATGAGAAACCAGCCCAGGGAAACCACCTCTTGCACAGTCAAAAAGATATTGGCCCAGGCTGTGTCTCCGGCAGGTTCCTGTCACCTCTGTGTTTTTGGCTGTGCTGGTGGCCCGGCAGCCAGATATGGCCAAACTCTCCCCATCTGTAAAATGGGGATAAGGATCTCCTCCTTTGGGAGCATTTTGAGATCTGTACATGAAAAGCATTAGAGAAGAGCTAGGAGGTGTTAGTATTATCTCGATGGAACAAACTGGCCATCTCCATTTCTAAGGAGCAGGGGTTGAACTCTCTGAGCATTGCTAAAGTCTCTCATAGCACAGCACATATGTGTTGTGGAGATCTAGTGCGTGCTGTTTGCAAGAGGAAGTGGCCAGAGTATAGTTTGCAAAGAGGGATGTGGAATGGGGGTGTGCGTGCAGAGGTGGTGTCCTGTGGCATGACAAAAGCTCCATTGTGGAGACTGGGCTTGGAGACAGAAATAAGGAAGGAATTGGAAAGATGTGGGGTAGATGAGAGTAAGACCTGAGGCCAAATCTAGCTCTTAGATACCCCCCTCCTGGTCCATACACTGACCTCTGAGGAGCAGAATTTGGCCCATGCAATAGAAGAATGAAGCAGGAGGGAGGAGCCAGCTGCGTTCAGTTTCCCACTTGACCAACTCATGGTGGAAATTGGTATCTGTGCGGCTATAGCTACTGCCTCTCTTGGTCTGTCCTCATTTGCTTGCTTCCCATGATCCTCCTACACTGCACAGCTCAGGTTCTCATAGCACCAGGAGTTGTCTCTCATCAGACATTCAGGAAATGCTGAGGTAGAGGATCGGGGACATTGTCAGCTGCCTGGATGAGGAAAAGCTGGGGATGCACATGGTGGCTCTTGGAAGAGAGACCCGCTGTCAGGTTGACTGTATTAGAACGCCAAGCAGTGAGCTGGGGGACAGGACAGTGAAATGACCAGTACTCAGTGCTCAGCTATTGAGCAGGGGAGCGCAAAATCAGTGCAAGGCACTTGGCCATAGGGCAGGACAGAGGGGGCATATTTTTCAATGGGTTTATAACTTAAAGTTGTATTAGAATGTTTTCATTTAAACTGTGATCTGTTTACATTCCATATTCCCCAGGAGTCCTGCTCTGGTCCTGCCTATGCTATAGCGTTGATCTCTTTCACTTGTGTGGCCCCACCCATCCCAGATGAGTAGGGTCCTACCAAATTCAGTCCATTTTGGTCAATTTCATGGTCATAGGATTTTTAAAAATGTAAATTTCATGATTTCAGCTATTTAAATCTGAAATTTCACGGCGTTGTAATTGTAGGGGTCCTGACTCAAACAGGAATTGTGTGGGGGAGGCGATGCAAGGTTATTGTAGGGGGGGTTGTGGTACTGCTACCTTCACTTCTGCACTGCTGCTGGCAGTGGCACTGCCTTCAGAGCTGGGCAGCTGGAGAGCGGCGGCTGCTGGCCGGGAACCCAGCTGTAAAGACCGGGAGCCCAGCTCTGAAGGCAGAGCTACCACCAGCCGCAGCGTAGAAGTGAGGATGGCATAATATGGTATTGCCCACCCTTACTTCTGCACCTCTGCTCACGGGGCACTGCCTTCAGAGCTGGGTGCCCGGCCAACAGCCACTGCTCTCTGGCCACCCAGCTTTGAAGGCAGCAGAGAAGTGAGGGTGGCAATACCGCGACCCCCTAAAATAACCTTGTGACCCCCCCTGCAACTTTCTTTTGGGTCAGGACCCCCAATGTGAGAAATGCTGACCTCCACCATGAAATCTGTATAGCACAGGGTAAAAGCACACAAAAGACCAGATTTCACAGGGTTAGACGTGATTTCACGGTCCATGACGTGTTTTTCATGGCCGTTAATTGGGTAGGGCCCTACAGATGAGCCCTCGTGTCATAAGGACTTTAAATAAATATTAAAAATAAAGCCACTCTATAGCTGTGTATAAAATATGCAGGAGTGGCAGCCTTGGAATTTGTTGCTTAGTCATGTGTTGCAGATGTCATCAATCTGGAGGCCCCACTGAATTCTGGGATACCAAACTCAAGAGCCTGGGAAATCTGAACTGTGTTTTTGATCTAATGATCGTTCACCTCAACATCTGTGGGGCCAGAGAAGGTGAGCGGGCTGGTCACAGTTGCATCCTGGTTAAGAAGCATGCACTGGTTTAGTAAAGTCTGCACGGATGCTTGCTTGCTCACAGAATCTCGGCTCCAGTGGGTCCCAGGCAGAGTGGTCCAATGGTTATGGAATGGGACTGGGAGTCAGGAGATCTGAGTGCTGTTCTGCATTGTTCCACTGACCTGCAGTGTGACTTTGGGCAAGCTGTTTCCTTTATCTGTCCCTCTCTTTCCCCTTCCGCACTTTGCCTGTCTGCAGGGTCAACTCTTCCAGGCAGAAGTGGTCTCTGGTCTGGTGCAGCACATGGCAGAAGGGGGCCCTGATCTCAGTTGGCCTTTGGAGGCACAGCTGTAATGTAGTTAACCATGAAACCCTCTTCTCCCACATCAGTAAGGGATTGAAAATTCCTAGCAAAGGTGGTGGAGGAGGAGCTGCCCGTGAAACTCAACATCTGAAAACAAAAAAATTCTGGGGAACTAGCCCTAGAAACAGTGAGGCTGGTCGTCTCCTGGTGGAGCCAATGGTGGCTCTGCCACTGACTTTGGTAGGAGCAGGAGTGGCCCTTATATCTGTGGTGGCTGCTGTCATGTCTCTCAGGTTGTAAATATTTTAAATCTTGGGAGGGGATCTCTAGCTGTGCGTCAACAATTGAGCAAACACAAACAGACCACAATATTGTATTAGACTTCGCAGTCATGAGACAATCGATCCCAGCTCAGATCTGAACATCCAGTGAAAAGGGATTTTTTACCAAGTCACGCTGGGGGTGGGGTAGTTCTTCCTTTGGCAGGAGATTTGGTTTCCAAAGTCTGTTGTGATTTCAAAGAACAAATGCTGAATTCCTTAAAGTAAACTTAAATGAACAGGTATGTCAAGCACCACCTGTCTGATCAGTCATCTTTTGAAAGAACGAATCTTTGGCAGCAATTCTGTATCTACCCACATCTGCCTCTTACGCTGTTTTCTTTTTTCGTTTTCCTTAGTGCCCATTCTTCGTCCTTGTCCAAATGAAAAATTACTCTTCATGTACAAGGTGTTTATTCTTCACAGTGTCAGATCCCACTAGGGGAAGTGTCTGGGATCTGGAGAATGGTCTGAACCAAAATCCCAGCTCTGAACACCCTTTGGGTGGAAGATCTGGATCTGAAATCTGCAGGCTGGGCCCATCGCTCCAGGAATCTGATACCTCTTCTATCCCAAGAAGCCAATCTTAACAGTAGTCCTGTCACCTCATCTCCAGATAGTTCCCTGGTCAGTGCCTAATGCGCAACTGTTTCTGGGTTTATTTGGTTGTTTGGAGGCTTCTGTCTTCTAGAGAACAGGCCATTCTAGATTAAGTAAACTAGGGGGAGTGGCGGAGCTCAGTCTTTAATTCCTCGGATGCACTACTTGTGGTTTGAAGGTTCTCCTGTGCTCAGTTTCCACTCTCAAACTTCATGGGCTGTACAGCTCTAATTTTTCCTTCAGTCCTGTCTCCTTAGCCAAGATGGACAATACATTGGAGTGAAGCTCTGGAGCAAGCAGAGACATGCATCTGGCTCCTCTGAAGCCATTCCAGAGAACACACAACTGCCCCATGGCTGAGATCTTGCTGCCTACAGTAGCCAACACTCGGGGCTGAGGTTATTCAAGGAGAAGGCTGCTTCTAGAGCAGGCACCTGGGAGGATGCTCTCGTGTTTGACTGCATCTCATCCAACAAAACTCAGGACGCCAGCATCATAAAACACAACCTCAGGCCAACGATCAGTAGAACAGCTCAGAGGAGCAGCGCACAAAAGGGAGGTGTGAGCGCTCCCTAGCTTCCATGAGCAGAACTTTTCAGCCACGGGTGCTCCCACAAACACACACTGACCTGCTAATGGGGAACTCCAACTTCTGGGTTTCAGGGCTGTTACGACAGGAAGTTGTAGGCAACTGTGTGGCAGGTACTGCAGGGACAGGTAGAGTTTATTCCTGCCCCATTTCCATTTAGGAAGCAGCATGTGTATTTCTCTTGTTTCTGAATCGCTGCATTAGATGATGTCTTACAGAGATACCCAAGTTGGCACTCTTCATAAAGCAAGGTTTGCCCCAAATGGGTAATACCCCCCCCCTTCCTTTTGCTAGTGGCTTTGTTCTTTCTAGTTTCATACTTGTCCTGTTCTGTGGGACGCTCAGCAAGCCTGCTTGAAATACTATTCCCTTCTGTTTTCCTTAAAGCCCAGGGGGAAATGCTGTAAGGTATTGTGCACATCTGTCTCCATTTGGACACCCTGGACTTTTCTTCCCAGGATTGTAGCACTTTGTCTGTGGCATGCCTGCAATCTCCCAGGGGTTAACACGCTCCCAGGATCCAGCAGGAAACCAGGTGATATTTGCACTCCTGCTGGAACTCTTATTTGCAGGTTTGCAGCTGGACTAGTAGCCCCTGCTGTGCAGAGGCCACAGCATTTTCCTTCTGTAGTGGCTTTGGCATCTCATCGAGCTGCAACGAACATACTGTGGCAGCTGCCGTTGACTAATTAGGATGTACTGGGAACAAAGAGGGCCCAGAGCTTCATGTGCTCTGAGCAAGCTTAGACAGTGCCCTCCACTTGAGTTGGAAATGCGAGTGAGGCTGCTTTTAGCTACACTCCAGTCTCTGCCATAAACAACCAAAAGCATCAGGATGTCACCTTTTCAATCCACAGGGTATATGCCAATAGACATGTTCTTGCCTTGTCTCTTTCGAAGGCAGGCACCATCACAGAGATCCAAGGTCGCTCCAGCAAGGACTCCGAATTGCCTTGCTCTGAGCTCCAGCTCGTGCAGGAGAAGCTCCGCTGCCTTCATTAACGTCACTGGAGCGTGAGAGCTGGAAGCCCTGAGGCCAGCCGCAGTGCTGTTCTGTACTGCGAAACAGAGCCACTTCTTAGGCAGCGCCAGCAGGCAGCGGCTGACTCAAATCAGCAGGCATGGCAGTGAGCAGCAAACTTGTGTCATGGGAGGCAAATGAGCCCTGACACACTGGGGGTTGCCCCTTCCACCTTGATCTGTCCCCAGATTGGGATACCTCTGAGGCTGGCTCTGCTTGGCAACAAGGACGTAACAAAGCTTCAGATGCCGTGGCACTGAGTCAGCACACACCGTCATGGGAAGGGCACACAGCTGTCAGCTTCACAGGGAGGTGCTTGGCATAGTCACTGACCCAGTAAAACCAGCTTGCTGGGGCTTTTAAAGAGCCCTAACACCCCTACTTCACACTGGCATACGTAATTCTCCAATTCCCCATTAAATTGCCCTGTGTCTTTCCATCAGTCCCACTCCTATTCTCACTGCAGATGGCTGAGATACCTGCATCCAAGCACAGCCCTTCACCTCCTGCTGCCCGCTTCATTCTCTGATGCCATCACGTAATGTGCATTGCATCACAGTCATTTCAGTCGTGCTGGCGGGTGATGCCATAGACACAGGATTGTGAGGTCACCCCCTGAATCCAGCAGAGGAGCCATGCGTTGACCGGTCAGGACTACGTCTCTGTGGAGATTGGAGATGAGGAGACAGAACCGGAAACCTGCACCTGAACACCCCTCAGAGACAGAGGAGTTTTGCTCTGGAGTCAGGCCAGATCTCTGAGACTCAGGCCTATCTCTCAGGCAGAGGCAGACATAATCAGCAGCAATTGGTGGGGCGGGGAAGGGGGAATACAAAAACTGTCACTCGGGCTTAGTTGAAGAGGTGTCCTGCTGAGCAATGGATTGAAATCCCCACTACAGTGCATTGTTTCTGCCATGTCTGCCCTGCACCGCAGGAGATGCCTTTCAACAGGCGATCCTATGTGCATTGTGTTTTCTTTGAGTATCTCATATGGAGGGGGTCTTCATTGCCCACTCCTCCCCAACCCTATGGGGTTTCCAGTGCCTCTTTCTGCCATGCTCCAGATGGCCCATTGATACCTGTCTGACTGCAGGCTGGAGGGGGTATCTCCCCGCCCATGCGGCTGAGTGTGCTCCTGGCCCAGCACACCCTGGTCCCCAATAGCCCTCTAGGCCAGCTCAGGTACCTGAAAGGCTCATGGCTCTGAGGCCAACCTGTCTTCTCTGGCTCCCAGCGCATGACGGAGGTGCTTTAAGGTGTCCAGGCAACCAGGCTACTGCTTTTCTTGAGGAGCTGAAAGGGAGGTGAGCCAAGTAACCTCCAGGCTCTCAGCCCCATGTGCTCAGCTCATACTTCTCTGTACGCAGCCCTTCTCAGCTGCTGGGGAGGGAAGCCCCCCCCCCGAAAGGATCTATAAGAAAGGCTCGTGGTGCGTGGGGTGGGAGCTCCTGGCTGAGAGACACAGTGGGATGGTGTTGGGGCTCTGGGAGTAGCTATGGAGGGTAGGGCACCGTGTCTAACTTGGCACAGAAAGAGGAGCTTGGGGAAGGCTAAGACATGTGAGTTTGCCCCGGCAGAGTTTGTGAGCCATCTGCTGGAGGGCGAGGGGTGGGGTTTGCCGAGGAGTGAGCAGGAGGTGTGACAGACAGCCCAGGATCCATGGGGGAAGTCCAAGGACATCTCCAGTGGGCTGGGAATTCTCATGGAGCACAGGCCCTTCTGCACTGCTTCCTGTGCCCTCCATCCCCTACCTGCCAGCCCACACATGGCCTCTGCCTCCCCAGTTTCTCAGGAACGGGGAGATTAACAAGCACAGGGTCAGCCCATGTTTCTAGAGCACAAGGCAGCTGCCCCCAGCCAGGACTCCCATAAATCTATGGAACCCCAAAACCGAGAGGCTTCCTTGGGGCTGGAGGGAAGGGGGATTGGGCTGCTGAGGCTCAGCTCCCTTCTGTCAGGTTCTGTAGTGGGGTTTGGGCTCCTTCCACCTCTGTGTGCACAAACCAGGGCTGGTTGTGTGTGATCTTGCCCCATGGACTTATGCTGCTCCCTACATCATTGTGTCTGCTGGGCCCAGACTGAATTGCATTTGGAAAGAGGGACAGAAGCAAGGAGGGAATCTCTCTAATGCTCTCCCCTCTTCCCTATGCTCCTCTCCCTTCTTCAGTGTCCTGTCTCCCTCTTGCTTCCTCCATTACCCTTCCTTCCCACCACCTTCTGCCTCCATCTTTAACTAGCTTCAGTGATTGTGAAATTCTCTTACTGCTAGTGCTACCCCTGCTGTCTGCCAGCCATGTCCTGGGGGCCAGCGCTGCCTCTCCCTGAAGGAGGTGGGGCTGCCTCCACAGGGACTGCTGTCACAGTCTGAGAGAGGGCCCTTCCCTGGGAACTCGAAGGGAAATCTGGGTTCCAGGGCTGAGAGCTGCCCCCCCGACCCCCCAAAGTCATTCTGGAGAACCTCAGACTGGCACTGGAGAGGGATTGAATGGTGGATTCTCCATCATGGGAGATTGGATGTGTTTCTAAACGGTCTGCTCTACTTCAGACAGGAATGAGTTCAGGGCAGGTCTCTGGCCTGTCTCATCCAGGAGGTCAGACTAGGCGATCGCGATGGACCCTTCTGGACCCTTCTGGCCTTGGCATCTATGAATCTATGGGACTAATAAGCAGATGTGCTGTCAGCACCCAGGGGGGCCAGTGCTTTTGCAGGAGATTTAGGATGGCTTCAGTGCCCTTCCCTCCCTCTGCAGGGCCCCTCCAATGCATGGGGAGAAAAGACAGCATCTCTCAGTGCTCCGGACCCTGCCGAATGTGGGTGATTGTATACATGACTATAGCCAGCTACAGTGCTGTGTGTGTGTATAGCTATTGATAGATAGGTATAACTAGCTGTAGTGGAGGCGGGGTGTGGCTGGCTATGGGTAGCTCTAATGCAAATCAGGCCCCATTTCACCCACTACCAAGACACTTGCTCAACGGCAGCTGCCATGGAGGTTGTACGCTGAAGTTGGATGAACATTCGCTCCCTTCGGCCAATAGCAGCCGTGCTCTCCTTGTTGCAGGAAGGGGTTTAATTTTAGGCCACCATTCTTAAAGCTCCTTCCCCAGGAGGAAGAACAGAGATGGCCTCAACTCAAAATCAATATTGTTCGTAGTGTCAGATGGGAAAAGACAAGTTTCCTGTTGTTTCTCCTGTCGGGTCATTATTCTTCTGAGCTGCGAATGCTTTTATCAGTGCTTTGCTCCTGTCCTCAGGAACTCTGGTGGCAGCCTGGTCTCTGACCTCTTGTCTTGCAGTGCAGCCACACGAGCCAGTTTGTACTGAGTGATGGCAGCATGTAGATTGTAGAGTGGCAGACTCCTAGCTCCTGTGGGACGCAGACTGAGCTTGCTGGTTCCTGTAGAGCCCAGTGGTTGGGGCAGGAGCAGTCCATAAATGTGCTGCAGACTGGTACCTGCAGTACTGGCACTAGCCTGCAGATGGGAGTGACTTCTGTCCGTACCATCTTGAGCCAGATTCAAACCAGTGACCCAGAGGCGAACAACCACCTCAATATACACAAAACAAAACTGGGTGGGGTGTGAGTGGCCATTGGTTTATTTTGCCATGTGTGCCACAAGCACTTCTGAAATCCACTTCCTTAAGAAAATGTTTTTAACAGGACCATTTGCAACCACTTAATCAAGATTCAGGTAATTAGGAATGAGCCACCTGGAACTGATGTGCACTGGCGAACTGTTCCAGAACACACAGCTGTTTTATCAGGCCAGCCCAGTGCTGTTCTCTTGGATAGGTGGGACGGTCGAGTGGCTGTCCCTGCTCTTCACAGCACACCCCATGCACTGCGGGCAGAATCACTCCTCGTGCAACCCACCAAAGTGAGAGCGTGCAATGTATCTACTGCATCAGTGGCGACTGTGGGCTTATTAAAAGCCTAGGAAAGAAAGGAACGATTACATAAATGGCTTGCCCTAGCATTTCTGGCCAGGTTTTAATCTCATTTTCTGCATCTGTATAATGTGAATCAGTAAACATCTGTTAGTGGGGATGATCATTTAATCTGTGCCATTTGTGTTCCACAGAGATGGCTCTAGGAGCCAAGATCTGCTCTGTCCCAGTTCATTGCTTGTTGTGCTCTAGCTCCAGCATAAAAGCTCCTTCCCTCTGTGTGTGTGTGTGTGTGTGTGAGAGAGAGAGAGAGAGAGAGAGAGAGAGAGAGAGACTGAAGCAGGGCATGTATCTTCTATCTAAATGAGTGTCATGGACTCCATCTGGCGTACATAGTACTGCATGATGCTATATGTGGCATGTCTAAGGCTGTAGCAAAATATTAAGATATTTTGTATTATATGACAGAAAGCATGGTCATGCGATCAGACTGTTACAAAATACATGCAGAGGGGGGCAGAGTTAAGGGGATGTGTGCCCTATTTTAACTCTGGTACTTCCTGAGTTTGTGTTGCTTAACTGTATAACCTTAATGCTCTCCATATACCAGACCCCTTGATGGAAATGGAGACTTGGCATAGAGGTTCGGTTAGACTGCACCAGCGGAGCCCCATTGTCACCTTGCTGCCTGGGAATTAGTGGGAAGTCTTTTGTGTTGCTTCACAGAGGAGCACAAGTGGGAGATACACAAATTATTGACTTCTCCAAGGCTGCTGTGGTTCTTTAAGACTGGGGCAAGTTCAGCTGTGTGTAATTTGTGTGTGTGTGCTGATGTCTGCGGTGTTACAGCAGGACCAACTGCCATATTCAACAGTCTTTGCTCACAATGGAGCAGAAGCTGCCGCTCAGGATGGAGGGAAATTGGCAGAGGTGTGCATGGACAGAGTCTCGGTCAGGACTAGCAGTGGGTTGCAGGTCAGGACAATGGTGTGTAGGCAGATCCTGGCTGAAAGGGAGGTGATTGGGGTACAGGGAAGGCAGTTGGTCAGGATTGTGGTGCATGGGCAGAGCTGTGTATGTGGCATTCAGAAATGGAATAGTCGGGCTAGTGGATGAGGAGGGCTCCGGAGAGAAAGTTTGCACAGCAACAGCTTGTGCTAGTTTGGGTTCAAAATGAACTCTCCTCTACTTTTCGTCTTTTCCTTTGAAAACCTTAAAAATAATTAAATCAGAGGTTTTCCAGGTAGAAGTATCCTCCTGCCCAGGTTACGCATATGCGCTCTCTGCACCTTTGGGTGGCCTTTTGTTCTCCTGCAATTACTGAGGAGATGCCTCCGTTCGTTGGACTTCACAGTGTTCCATTAGGGTGGTGGACTGGTGCCACCGAGGGGTCAAGGGCTGGCTAACTTTCTCTGAACACCGGCACTGCCCACTCAGAAGATTGTGGAGACACACATTCTAAGCTCCTAACTGCTTCTGCATGTCTGTGTTCTGTGTTGTATACAGGCCATCTGTCAAGGCTGATTCCCCACTCTGGCACTTCGAGTGCAGAAGGTGGGGACCCTCAAGGATTCCAAAAATTAATACTGGCCACTTCATGCTTGTATTAAACTTCCAAGGTTACAGCTTTTCTCTGACCTTGGATGGGTAAATGCTGCCACCACCCAAGTGCAAGATCCCTTTGAGAACCCAGGAAGACACACTTGGGAATTCCTTCCTGGGGTAACCTCAAGCCCTTTCACCCCCCTCCGGGGAAGAGCTGAGAAAGAAAACCAAAGGAAATCAGCTGTTGCCACCAGCTAATTAAACAACATGTGCACAAACCTCTTAGGACACAAAAATCCAATCCTATTCTTAAAAAAGGTAAATTTTATTAAAAACAAAAAGAAAGAAAATACATCTGGAAACTCAGGCTATTGCTAGATTTAAAAAAAAAACACAAGGATTAAGTATCAAGAATAACTTTCTTGAGGACCAGCTTTAAGGTTACAAGCAAAACAAAAGCATTTGGGGTTAGCACAGAGGAGTCCACAAGCCATAAAGAAATAAAAGGAGATAAACCTGATCGCGTCTTCCTAGACATTTCCTCATCTACTTACATATCAGAGGTTTCAAATGAGTATTTTCTAGGTATGATACCGATGATTTTTCATACCTGGCCCCAACCTTCTTACAGCATAGTTCCAGCCCTGTCTGCCTCTGCCCTAGAACAACAGACAGACAGACAAAAGGGGAGTCTTGTTTCAATTTCAAAAAGTTCTAGCCTTCAAAAGTAGCTCTTTTGACCAGGTGCCCACTCACTTCCTTTTGCCTATGCATAGCAGTGATTTTTAACCCTTTACAGGTTAAGCAAGTAGAGAACAGCTACTAAGAGGGATATTATAGCTAACTGGCTGGCTGGGTCCATAAAAGGTAGCTACCCCCGCCCCTCATTTATTACACCATCATGCCTGCTTTAAAAAAATATATAGTACAGCGACCGAATCCTCCTCCGGGGGGAAAATCCCACTGATTTAACTGCAGCATGGAATCAGTCTGCAGAGTTGGAGGTGGCAATTTAGAGCATCTGGAGAGGCACTGAACGGTAATTCACAGTGAATGCCTCCCTGTCTCAGGCTATAAAATTTCTCGTCTTCTTCATTAGTACCTGCATGTGCCACAAGTGCTTATCTTCAAATAACGCCACTGGAGAGAAGGAAGGGTTTTATTGCCCCAATTTGTATCCCAGGTTTGTTTACATTTAGCTGGCATGCACGGCGGACAATTAAATCAGCCCCTTGGAGAGTGACCCCTTGCTGCTGGGTCTCTGGGCAGCTCTGCCTGAGGCTTACCCACCCTTCCCCTTTCCCTTGCTCGATAGTTACACTGCGGCTTTTCCTCCTTTACTTGTTTTACCAAGTGACTTGTTAATTTTGGCCACACCACTCTCCCCTCTCCCAGTGTGTCATTTTGTAACCTCAAGCTGGAGTTTATGACAGATTGCGCCAAGTGTGGTTATTTTTGTGTTTCCATCTGAATGCGCGACGGCAGATGCTGAGTGTTTGGAATGCATTAGTGCTAATGGCAGGACCATTAAACATTAGAGTCACTCACTGCAGATGGGTTGCTATGGAGGTTCAGGGGAAAATGAAACAAGAGCAGGAGTGAAAGCGGCTGGTAGGCTGTTTCCAGCAATCATCAGCTGGGCAATCAGTCAGAACCATGATCCCTGCATGGAAAGTTTCTCTTTTCTAGGGTTTTTTATATTAAACCACATGCCAGCACTTTTTTTTCCAAAGGGCTTGATTGCAGCAGTGTCATTTGGAGTGACCTTCAGGCATCGTCACGCCCTCCATCCTGGCTTTGGATCCACCCTACGGGACGACAACCCCAGGGGATCCTCTCCCTGCCCCTCTCCTCACACTGCTGGTTTCTGCTGCTTTCATAATGTGCTCCTGTGCTGTTCCTCAACCACGGGTCTCCGCAGCCAGAAGGGCCAGGAGGGGGAACTGCTCTGGGGATTTCAGAGGGGATCACATGAGGGGATGGGCTGAGCACTAGGAGCCACTGAAACATTTCTATTCTGACGTAAAGGGATGTCAATAGAGCTACGATGACTTACACAAACGGAGGCTCTGGCCCAACTATGTATGGGGTTCCTTGAGTCTCTTTGCTGATGAAGCTTGATCTTACCCACAACAAAATAGTCACGCTAGCTGCCTATTCCCACCTCCCATTCCCCAAACCCCCTGCCTAGGAGATTAACCCCTCGCTCAAGGAGAAGTGGTCCAAAGTCCATGTGCGTGGCTGGATTGTCATGCCATGGGGAGCCACGTTAGAAACAGAGGCTGGGTCCTGCAGCTGAGTCACTCTAGCTGCTGCCTTGGTTTATATATATATCTGATATAAATATATATATATATATATCTGATATAAATATATCCCTCTGATATATTTATAGAGAGCAGTCATATCTCCTCTCAGCCTTCTGTTGGTTAGGCTAAACAAGCCAAGGTCTTTGAGTCTCATAAGACAGGTTTTCCATTCCTCGGATCATCCTAGTAGCCCTTCTCTGTACCTGTTCCAGTTTGAATTCATCCTTCTTAAACATGGGAGAACAGAACTGCACACAATATTCCAGATGAGATCTCACCAATGCCTTGTATAACGGTACTAACACCTGCTTATCTCTACTGGAAATACCTCGCCTGATGCATCCCAAGACCGCATTAGCTTTTTTCATGGCCATATCACATTAGCAGCTCATAGGCATCCTGTGATCAACCAATACTCCGAGGTCCTTCTCCTCCTCTGTTACTTCCAAGTGATGCGTCCCCAGTTTATAACAGAAATTTTTGTTATTAATCCCTAAATGTGTGACCTTTCACTTTTCACTATTCAATTTCATCCTATTACTATTACTCCAGTTTACAAGGTCATCCAGATCTTCCAGTATGCTATCCCGGTCCTTCTCTGTATTGGCAATACCTCCCAGCTTTGTGTCATCCGCAAACTTTATTAGCACATTCCCGCTTTTTGTGCCAAGGTCAGTAATAAAAAGATTAAATAAGATCGATCCCAAAACCAATCCTTGAGAACCTCACTAGTAACCTCCTTCCAGCCTGACAGTTCACCTTTCAGTGTGACCCACTGTAGTCTCTCCTTTAACCAGTTCCTTATCCACCTTTCAATTTTCATACTGATCCCCATCTTTTCCAATTTAGCTAATAATTCTCCATGTGGAACTGAATCAAATTCCTTACTGAAATTGCAGTAAATTAGATCCACTGTGTTCCCTTTGTCTAAAAAATCTGTTACCGTCTCAAAGAAGGAGACTAGGTTGGTTTGACACGATCTACCAAGTTGTATTTTGTCCCAATTACAGTTGACCTCAATGTCCTTAACTACTTTCTCCTTCAAAAATTTTTCCATACTACCGATGTCAAACTAAGAGGCCTGTAGTTACCCAGATTGCTTTTTTTACCTTTCTTAAAAATAGGAACTATGTTAGCAATTCTCCAGTCATACGGTACAACCCCTGAGTTTACAGATTCATTAAAAATTCTTGCTAATGGGCTTGCAATTTCATGTGCCAGTTCCTTTAATATTCTTGGATGAAGATTATCCGGGCCCCCCAGTTTAGTCCCACTAAGATGTTTGAGTTTGGCTTCTACCTCGGATGTGGTAATATCTACCTCCATATCCTCATTCCCATTTGTCGTCCTACCATTATCCCTAAGCTCCTCATTAGCCTCATTAAAGACAGAGGCAAAGTATTTGTTTAGATGTTGGGCCGTGCCTCGATTATCCTTAACCTCCACTCCATCCTCAGTGTTTAGCGGTCCCACTTCGTCTTTCTTTGTTTTCTTCTTATTTATATGGCTATAGAACCTTTTACTGTTGGTTTTAATTCCCTTTGCAAGGTCCAACTCTACATGGCTTTTGGCCTTTTTCACTTTATCCCTACACGTTCTGACCTCAGTAAGGTAGCTTTCCTTGCTAATCCCTCTCATCTTCCACTCCTTGTAGGCTTTCTGCTTTTTCTTAATCACTTCTCTGAGATGCTTGCTCATCCAGCTTGGTCTACAACTCCTGCCTATGAATTTTTTCCCCTTTCTTGGGATGCAGGTTTCAGATAGCTTCTGCAGCTTTGACTTGAAGTAATTCCAGGCCTCCTCTGCCTTTAGATCCACAAGTTTTTCAGTCCAATCCACTTCCCTAACTAACTTCCTTAATTTTTTAAAGTTAGCTCTTTTGAAATCAAAAACCCTAGTCACAGATCTATTTTTGTTTGTCCTTCCATTTAGTTTGAACTGAATTAGCTCATGATCGCTCGAACCAAGGTTGTCCCCTACAACCATTTCTTCTATGAGGTCTTCACTGCTCACCAAAACCAAATCAAAAATGGTATCCCTCTTGTCGGTTCAGCAACTACTTGGTGAAGGAATCCATCAGCTATCGCATCCAGGAAAATCTGAGCCCTATTATTATTACTAGCACTTATCCTCCAGTCTATATCTGGGAAGTTAAAGTCTCCCATGATCACACAATTCCCGTTAGTATTTACTTCTTTAAAAGCATTAAAGAGGTCTCTATCCATATCCAGATCGGATCCCGGCGGTCTATAGCACACCCCAAGCACTATCCCAGGGGAGGCTCTAGTCGCTTTCTTCCCGAATGTGATTTTTGCCCAGACAGACTCTGTCCTATCCATTCCATCACTTCTTATTTCTTTACCGTCTACCTCATCATTGACATACAATGCTGCTCCACCACCTTTGCCTTTATTTCTGTCTTTCCTAAACAGCACATACCATTCAATACCTGTAGTCCAGTCATGACTACTATTCCACCATGTTTCTGTTATCCCTATAATATCTGGTTTCACTTCCTGCACCAGTAGTTCCTCCATTTTGTTACCAAGGCTCCTCACATTAGTGTACAAACATCTTAATTTTTGCTTTTTGTCTTCGCTCACATTCTTTACCCGACTGGGCACAGACATTCTACCACCAGTATCAGATACTAGATTGTTATGTTCACTGCCCTTCCGTCTTATGTCCATTCTCCTACCCACGGCTGTATCCTTTCTTACTTCATTTTCTTCCCTCTCAAAGAGAAAATCTGGCATGGAGATTACCTGGACATCTCCCAACCATCTCCCCCAAATTCCTAGTGTAAAGCTCTCTTGATCAGTTGTGCTATCCTCCATCCTAGAAGTCTATTTCCCTCCTTACTCAGGTGAAGTCCATCCCAAGAGAACTGTCCTCTGTCCATGAATGCTTCCCAGTGGCCATACATCCCAAAGCCCTCCTTAATAGCACCACTGTCTGAGACATCTGTTGAGCATCATAATCTTGTCACACCTTTGTTGCCCTTCTCTAGGAATAGGCAGAATCCCACTGAAGATCACCTGAGCCTCGATTTCATTCAGCATCTTCCCCAGCCTGGCGTAGTCTCCCTTGATATGCTTCAGTGAGAATCTACCTGAATCATTTGTTCCCACCTGAAGGATAATCAATGGATTCTTTCCCGCTCCCGTTAGGATCCTCTTCAGCCTCAGGTCCACATCCCTATCTTAGCACCCGGCAGACAGCACACCCTTCTGTTCTCTGGATCAGCTCTTGTTACAGGCCTGTCTATTCTTCTCAGTAATGAGTCCCCAATCACGTAGACTCCTGGGCTTCACGCTTCCCATATGACCTCTAAAGCTTTTTTTTGGTAGCAAACTTCCCTCTTGCTTTCTGTGCTCCAAAAGTTTGTGTGGCGCTGGGTGTGAGGTCTGCAGAAGCTCAGCCCTTGCAGATGTTACGAAGCTCGGCAAAGTTTCTAGGCCAAGCTAGTTTAGAAAGAAGAGCAAAAAGGAAAAGTTAGAATAATTTTTTAAAAGCGCATTTCAGGGACATTTTCCAAACAACATCACTTTAAACCTTCAGGTCTGACTTTCTTTACCAAACTTCCCAGAAAAAAAAATTTCTCTGGGGATGAGATGTAGCGTGGAAAATCTCTGGAAGATCTCTCATGCGTGTGTGCATGCGCATGCATGCGCATCTCCCTACCTGGTATGTATATAAAGATACACCCAGATTGTTGGAGGTAAAGAGAGAGAGGAGGAAAACTCCCAGTTTGGAAGTGGGCCAGCAAGCCAATATCAAGTTTATTAGTCCACTTTGCAATTGCTCACTTTTACCCTGAGTTTTTCTCCATTGATTTGTTCTCATCTCCCATTACAGGTGTGTCTGTCTTTTGGGTGCATCCTAGGAGCTCCCTGGGGGAGCATATTTCCTGGATAGTGCCCTGAGGCTGGGCACACCCCCCTTCCTGCCTATGCTCTTAGCGGGATTATTTCGTTTCAACATGCAAATCCGAAATGCAGTATTATCTATGCATGCAACACATAAACGCCTTCACAGCACTGAGCCCCTGCCTTAACCACAGCAGCAGACCTCTGTGAAGGGTGGGTCAGCCCACTCACTCCCCCTCCTCTGCGCAGATATTCCCGGACAGCTGGAGCGTCGGCTGCTGTCATTCCGGAGTGCGTGCTGCATTGCTGTTTACCAGGTTTCAGTCCTCTGTTTGCCACTTTGCTCAGACTAGTGACAGGTGCAAAATGTACCTATAACAATTACA
Source organism: Chelonia mydas (assembly GCF_015237465.2). Classification (NCBI taxonomy): domain Eukaryota; kingdom Metazoa; phylum Chordata; order Testudines; family Cheloniidae; genus Chelonia; species Chelonia mydas. Next base: position 46,813,449 of record NC_057853.1, read on the forward strand.
GAAGGTAGCTTTATTTTTTTGCTGTCTTCCTTTATGTCCTTCTTGCAAATGAGTCAGCGCAGCGGAGCGGATGGGCCATCCAACCTCTCTGTGTTTTGCAGCCAGCAATAGCAGGCAGTGCCTTTGTTGCTTCCTCTTTGCTGCTGGTCACAGTTAAACACAGTGGGGCCATTTGCAGGACAGGAGATACTAGCACTGCAGTTTTCCTTCCTTTTTTCCCGGGGCTTCCCACATGCTCAGTGTCTCAGTGCTGCTCCTTATCTGGAGTTGCTGGCAAACTGTGCGGCGGTGAATAAACCCATGGCAGATCTGGATGCCTTTTAAACCCCCTTACCCCTCTTTTGCTTGGACCGTCAAATTACCACCTGTGCAGAGCATCTTTGATATTTCATAGCTCTTTGCAAAGTTAACTGATTCATCCTCCTGCGTTCATCTGTATTTCCCCATCCCCTACTGCCAGTTTTGCCAGCACTGCTCATAAAGTTGTACATTCTAAGGCCAGAAGGAGCCATTTGTGATCATCTGGTCTGACTTCCTCCATAATAAAGTCATAGACTTTCAACAGCTAGTTCCTTGAACAGCTGTGGAGCTGCAGTAGGATCTCATATGAGAGAGGGGCCCGAGTTGCAGAATTCAGATCTGTAGTTGAGTAAAGAATGCTGTGGAAGGCTGAGCACCGAGGGCAGAAGACCAACCAGGGCATTCAAATGCAAGCCAGCCCTAGCTGCCCTGCTGTGGACTTGGGACCATCCTGCAGTTCGGCGATCCACATTTGGAACACAGGCTTCTCAGCTGGCTGTGATCCTTGCAGAAGCATAGCACAAAAGGGGAGGAGCCAGCAGTCAGCTGCATCTAGCTCACCTTGGAAGGGCCCACAGGCACATCCCTGGTGGCTGGTGTAGGAGCTCCTTAGCTGCTCACGGAGAGAGCCCATGCCATCCTCCCAGAGAGAAGAAATCACATTCCAATAAGAAAAGGAGTACTTGTGGCACCTTAGACACTAACAAATTTATTTGAGCATAAGCTTCATCGGATGCTCACGAAAGCTTATGCTCAAATAAATTTGTTAGTCTCTAAGGTTGCACAAGTACTCTTTTTTTGCAAATACAGACTAACACGGCTGCTACTCTGAAACCTGTCACATTCCAATGAGTCCTTCCTTCAGGGTGGGCAACATAGTGTCTAAATCACTAAGGCCTCCCTCCAAGTTGGAATGGAGAAAGCACCCACCAAAGCAGAGGTGGAGATCAGAAGCATTGAGGAAGCCCTTGCTTCCTGTTCATCTCACAGCTGCTGGTCCCTTTTTTCAGCAGCTTCCTGGAGCTTTTCCAGAGCAACCCCACGTACTGTCCTCAGCAGCAGGGCAAGGAGCCTCAGTCCGCCTTAGCAGTGTACAAAACTATGGAGCTCGTGTAGCTTTAGCAACCTTTCCCTTGTGGAGTTTGGATTTCAGCCAAGCCATGGTCCCTACAGAAGAAGCTGCGGGCACGTCAGTGGAGGCAGCTGGAGTCCAGTGTGCACGCATCATCAGGAAGTCGTTTCTAATTAGGGCCGAGAGATCCAGGCAGGAGAGAGAAGTGAGTGCGTTACTGGAAGAAAAAACGAAGAAGCTGAGTCCGCGGTGTCCTGGTAGCACAGTGGGGAGGAAGGACACATCTCACCAGTGACGGCAGGAGGTGCTCCCATCAGGCTGAGGTGCAGTGACAGCACCCAGGGAAGGAGTCCCCCGGGCTGAGAGAGGGAGGATGGAAATGAATGCCCCCTGCATTAGGCTGGGGTTACAGTGCCTTCTAGCACCAGGGAAGATGAGTCCCTCGGCCTGAGTGCGTGAGGAGTGGAAATGTCACTGTGAAACCTTCTCTCCAGTGACGGTTGCCCTAAGACAGTAATTGCTTTGCACGGGTGCGCATGAATGGATCAGGCGTTGCACTCAGCACCGGCTGCTAAGGACACGATCCTGACTGGAGCTGAACATGTTCTGGCTTAAGTGGGTCAGGGTCCAGCCCTCCAATCCCCACCTACGTAGGGGATGTGGACAAAGTAGAGAGAGTTCAGAGGAGAGTAAGAAAAATGATAAAAGGTTTAGAAAGCCTGACCTATGAGGAAAGGTTTAAAAAATGGTCACGTTTGGTTTTGAGAAAAGAAGAATGAGAGTGAGAGACGGGGCTGATAAGTCTTCAGATATGTGGGGGCTGTTATAAAGAGGACAGTGATCAGTTGTTCTCCCTGTCTGCTGAAGGTAGCACAAGAGGTAATGGTCCTAATCTGCAAGCAAGGGAGATTTAGGTTAGATATTAGGAAAAACTTTATAATAGTAGTTTAAGCTCTGGAACAGGCTTCCCAAGGAGGTTGTGGAATCCCCATCATAGGAAGTTTTTAAGAACTGATTGGACAAACACCTGTTAAGGATGGTCTAGGTCAGTGGCTCTCAACCCACGGGCCATTTGTGGCCCAATCGGCACACAGCTGTGGCCCAAGAGACATCCTCAGGGCCATACAGGCAGTATATATATTGTGTGGTTGCAACCCACATAACACACATCTGCGGCCCACAATGGTCAATAGGTTGAGAACCATTGGTTTAGGTTCTGCCTCAGTATAGGGGCTGGACTTGATGACCTCTCAATGTCCCTACATTTCTGTGCTTGTATGTAATTCACCTAAGAGTCATTGAAGTTTCATGGTGCGCACAGCAGTAAAAAGACCTTGACATAGCATGTCTGTTTTGTACTGTAGCCTTTTCCTTTGCACTAATGTTCTGCTCTGATTATGACCAATGGCATTACACATCATGTACAGACAGGGTCTGTGTATTAAAGAAGGGAAGACGTGCCTGCTCATAACAGCTGAAGCCTTTGGATCATCCCAGGGAGTAGGCCAAAGCAGGCTTTAAAGCCTCCTTGGGAGAGGGAGGATGGGGGAACATAGACGCCATCATTGGGCACCATGGATGAGAGGCCAAGCGCACATGTATTATTTTATTTACCATTTATAGTGCAGTCATACCCAGCAGCTTAGTTCTGGTTGTTCCGCTAAGCCTCAGTCCCTGCCCCAAACAGCTGCTGCTGCTTTATTTATTTATTTGTGTGCATGCATGCATATGTGTGGTAATACCTAAGAGCTCCAGTCATGAACCAGGGCCCCATTGTGCTAGGCGTTGTACATTTTTGTTGATAATAGGTTTATTACAGTAGCTCATAGGAGCCCCAGTCATGGACCAGGACCCCATTGTGCTAGGTGCTGTACATTTTGTTTCTATTAGGTGTACTGCAGTAGCACATAGGCACACCAGTCATGGGCTAGGGCCCTGTTGTGCTAGGTGCTGTACAAAGACAGTCCCCACCCCAAAGAGCTCCTGGTTTAAGTAGTATGTCAAGTAATACTTACACTTTTGCCCAGCATTCATCTCCTATTGCAGTTCAACTGCAAAAGGACAAGGGGTCCTTCTTTTCCCCAACCCTCCTAGCCCAGTTCTAAGAATCTGTTTGATGCTAACAGTCCATCGGTCCAAGGAATATTGAATAAACCCCTGAAATCCCCAGCAGTGCTACCTTGGAAGCTGCTTCTCTCTCTGCTGCCCTGGAGTGCCCAGTACCTCTACCCGGAGGCAGCCCTGGAGTCTCCGTTGGTGGGTTCCTGCTGCGATAGCCTAGAACCTGAGCTGCCTTCTGTATTAGCCTGCAGCGTCTCCCGCCAGCTCGGCATTTCTTTTCCCTGGAAGTCCCCTGTTCCATTGCTCAGCCCCTATGCTACATTTTCTCTTGTGGGCAGTGGTGTTTTAGGGGGCTTGGACATATTTTCAGGCCCCAGTACAGTAAGTAATAGAACAGTGGACCTTAAAGTCATTGCCTTTGAAGGCTCTTCAAGTCCCCTCAACCTGGGCTGCATTTGACTTGAGTGGGAAGATCCATATCCCGGTCCTAGTCCATGCAGCCCCTCCAGTTTCCTGTGACATAACAGGAGATGTAATAGGAAATGCCATCTCATAATGATCAAACAGCTCACCAGGAACTTTGTGATTAGTTTCCCTTCTTCTCAGACTTTCTCTAACTCTTCTTTTACCTTCTCCTCCAACACTCTAGCTAGATTTAACAGAGGACAGTATAATTTGGTGGCCAGTAATATAAGCAGTTGGGCAAGCGAAGGTCCTGCAGCCAACCAGTTTTCTTGCTACAAGCAGTGGACCAATCATTGCAGGACCAGAAGGGGATTTGCTTTGCGATGTGTGCAACTAGCTCCAATTATCCAGGTTCATTGTGGGTCATTTCCAGAGCTGGATGGGAAACCTTTTTCCCATCTCACAAAAATCTGAGTTTTCAGAACTGTTCCCATTCCTCAATGGGACAAAACCAAGATCTTTCCAAATTTTCCATGAAAAACGAGAGAGAGAGAGTGAGTGCGCGCATGTCCACCCAGCCCCGGATAGCCAGGTGACTAGGCCACTCCCTTGCAGGTCTCTTATCCCAGGTGAGTGCCCTAGACCGACGCCAGGCTATGGGCTATTCTGGGGTTGGGGCTCTTCAATCTCTCCTGTTGGAACTGTTCTGCTTTGTATAAATAATTAAATATTCATTGGGTCAGTGAGAGAGTGCAGGAGACTGTAGAGCCTCAGGGCACTCACCTGAGAAGCAGGAGATCCCAGTTCAAGTCCCTCCTCTTTTGTCAAAAACTTCCCAACCAGCTCTAATCATTTTACCCTTCTCTGAAACATCAGAGACTGGAGACTGGGCTTTATTAGTTAGTGGTTTGATCCCATACGGCAAATCCTAAGCTATTGAGTTTGCAGCACCCATGTATTTATCAGTAGTATTAGTGAAGAGCTGGTTGGCTGCAGATGCTCATGGGTATGTCACTTACAGTGTAAAAAGTGGGGTTGTAGCATGGGTAGGCATCCTTATGCTAGCTTTAATCTAGCAGCTAGCGCTGGGAACCTGGCAGCAGGAGCTAGCAACCCAAGTGTGTGCCCAGGGTCCCCAGCAGGCTTGTACGGAGGTTGCCAGTCCATGCTGCCACATCTTCTGTGCTGTTGTTGCCCATGCTAGTGTCGCTAGCCATGGTTATGCCTGCCTCTGCAATCGCACCTTCACTTGCAGTGTAGACCTGCCTGAAGAGGCAAACTGCGCTCTTCTAATTCCCTGCAAATCCCTAGCATTTTGCCAATGCTTTGTGGGCCATGAGTCCCAGCTTCATCTAGTTAGTTATACTAGGTTGCCAGTATCAAACAGGCCAGGTTACCCTAAGTTATCAAGGAAATGAGTGGGAGCGTAGGGGCCAGATCCAGGGCCCGTTGCAGTCCAAGGCAGCCTTTCCACTGATTTCAATGCAGCAGCACCACCACCACCTTGCTGAAAACCAGCTGTTCTCCTCTGCGCTCAGCAATCACGTTCTCCCTCTCCTCTCGGCTCAGGAACGACGCTCAGGTCATTAGCATTTTTATGATGTTGTGTAGGTTTGCTCGGGTGTCCTGAGCTGGCTGTCCTGGCTATGTGTCCCTGAAAGGGACATTTAGTGGCTGCCGAGAGGGCCATTCCCACATTTATGTGCATTTGGCAGGATTATATAAATTGCCTTTAAAAGTTAACTTCTATATAAGCCATTTTCTGCTTCGTAAAATGTTTATTACTGTTGTTTTTCTCCCAGTGCTTCTTTCCCACTACAGTTTTCATTGGTACAATGAAAAAAGCTCCTTTCTTTCTCTGCATCCTACTCAATCTCTCCTCTCCTAACACATTTCTGCAGAGAAATAAGTCTCTCTCCTGGGTGCCCTATGCCCAAAACAGTTCCAGAGTGGATAGAATCGTCCTTTCTAACATAAGTCACACACCCCTTTGCTCTGACAGCAGAATTCAACCATGTGTTTGTGTTGCTGTTTTGTACCTGCCACTCTAGCAAGGCAATTATACTTGCCTTGTACTTCAAAAATGTACTTCAGTGTAACAGGCACACAGGCCAGTATTTTATGACCAGTGTATTTCCCTGGCGTATCTGACATGGTATATTGGCTGAATTGTATTGGGCTGATTTTATATGGTAATGTACACCTGGTGATTTACATATACTGTAGGTGAAATTCACATGCTCTGTATCGCTTAAAGCCCCCCCTTGGGGAGGACCTTCTCCCCATACCTCCTTGTGCACTAACCCATGTTGGTCCTGATGTTGGCCATCCTCCAGGCAAGTTTGAGGGATCAGTCCAGGGAGAGGACAAAACATCTCCAGCTACATAGATGCACATGGGGAGCTGTGGAGCATCAGAAGGGATGTTCCCTCAACTGTGCGTTTGAAGAAGTACTCCCTCTTGTTTGTTTTAAACCTGCTTTTTGTTTGGTTTCTCGGTAATGACTTTTTCATGTCAGTTTTCAATGATGTTTTTCTACAGGAAATTTTGAAATGAAACAAAAAATGTTCATTTCTGGTTTTGGAAAAACAAAACCTTTTCAAACTGTTGACTTTGGGGGAAAGGGAGTGTTTCCCTTACACTTTTTTCCATTTTTGCCAATTAACGCATTAGATTGAATAATGACTAGGGTTCTTTTTCCCAGCTTTTTTCTTCTTCTCCTCCTTCTCCTTCTTATCTTTTCCTTCCTTTCCCTTTTCCCTTTCCTTTTCGTACTCTATAACTTTTCAAAACTTCCTTAACCTTGGAAAAATTCCAAAGTGGCAAAAAGACACATGGAAGCTGGAGAAATGGAGAAAAAGCCCCAGGCATTATTAATTTTATTGCCCTCATTGCTCAAAAGCAGAAAGACCGGGGGACCAAATATTTGAAATTCTTTGAGAAACCAATTTGCTGAAAAAATTCTAAAAAATGAAAAATTGTTTTATTTCAGTACACTGCAAAATGGAAACAATTTTTAAAAATGTCATGTTCCCACCCCATTTTTCAACCAGGTTTACATTAATGCAGTTAAACCACCACCCATGCCAAAGAAAGCTAGCCAACTTCTCTTCTCAGTTACAGCCATCAAAAATCCAGAATAGCTCTGCCCAAACCAGGGGAGTTATTCCAGATTTCCAGCAAATATAACTGAGAACAGAATTGGACCATGTGTGGATTCTTAGGCAACTCTGCTTATAATATTTTACATTTCCATATAAGCTTCATGCCCTGATGGGTGACTCACACGCTTTTCAACATTTACAAACCATAGACTCCATGTAAGCTGCAATCGTTCCTCCAACAACTGAATTACAGCCACATCTGGGGTGGAATGCGGCAGCTATTTAAGAGCAGAGGTGCCGGAACAAATTGTATAGTGGGGCTGCAGAGAGCCATTGAACCAAATTGTAAACCCTGTATATGATGGAAACCACGTCAAGCAGCACCCCTAGTTCCAGCACCTATGTTTAAGAGCACGCAGCAGCACTGCGCAAGAGTCACCCCAGAAAGTAAAGCAAATACCCTGTCAGGCTGTGACTGCAGGGAGAGTTTAGGCTAGCAGAATATAATGAACCAAACTGGTCAGGACAACAAGGTGCCTGGGATCTCATAATACTTCTGGCCAGGACCTCTGTTTAGTGCCTAATACAATAGCTGGATCAGTGGGGACCATGCTGTCCTGCGAGAGCATGGTAGAACTGTTAGAGTTGTGACAGGCCAAGAGGAATGCTGCTTTCCTGCTCCCCTGGTATCTCCACTCTGCGCTCACCCACTGGTGAGTAAGGGTCCACGGACATACTAGCACTAATGTGCTAAAATTGCTGTTTAGACATTGCTTTCACGTTGCGGTTTGGGCTGGGGCTTGAGCCGTCAAGGCCCACCAACCTCCAGCTACACCTCTATTTTTAGGGTGCTAGCGAACCTCGCTGGCACAGGTCTATCAACCCAGGCTGGGAAGCTCGTCCCCTGCTGCAGTGTACATGTACCCTCAGATGCTCTGGGGATCTTGGAGTGGCTAGAAACAGGAACCGAATCCTGTCTCCTTGGTTCAGGGGCTGGCTCGGATGCCTACCTCTCCCAGTGCTGCCATTCACCACATAGAGAGCTGTTTGCTACTCCTGCACCCAGTGGAATTGGATAGCAATAGCGGGAGGGTGTTGAGGGCCACCAGAGCAGATCACATTTCCTTCAGCAAGCATGACGTAGGGTGGGCCATAATGTGGACATCCTCGGGGAAGCCATTAGGACAAGGGACTCCTTGGCCTTGCCACGTCAGTGTCTGACAATGTGATCAGTTCTAAAATGCTTCCTCTCTGAGGACTGATTCTGAGAGACCCTAGCTCCCGTGCTTTTTGGTGCTCAGTCATTCAAGAGCCCAGCCCTCTGCTTCCTCTTTGCCTACCTCAGCTGAGCTACTCCCCTTTTCAGCACCACGCACCCTCTCTTTATCTCTCTCCCTCTGTGTGTGTGTGTGTGTATCTCTCTCTCTCTCCCTCTCTTTCCCTTCCCTTTCTTTACAACACAAAGGGTAATGCAGATTCTAATTGGGTTAGTTCCTCATTATTCCCCTTCCCATTCCTCTCCCCACCAACCCCGACCTCTACCCTCTGCATTCTCCCCACACAAGGCTCTGCCTGAGCACAATTCTTCTGTCCAGTGATTTCACAGCACTCCCAGCTTACTGGACGCATTGGGGGCTGGCTGGGTTGGGGAGATAGGGGAGAAGAAAGAAAAGAGGCGAGGCGGGGTGGGGTCTGCTCAGAAATATCATAAAGGAGCACAGCTCTGTGTTATCCAGCAGCTGCCTGTAGCTTGCCCCAGCCTCCTGCCTCATCTGGCATGCTGATTAGCAAACAGCCCTGATGCCTCCTGACAGCCAAGCTAGAGTCCAAGCTGGCTAAGGAGGGGCTTTATTTTTGCAGAAGGTAATTACTGCCAAACTCCCAGCTTTGTCTTCCTTGTGTGCGTTGGGGTGGGCTTTGTCCCAGCTATGCAACAAGCATCAGAGGGCAGCGCCCCCTGAGCTCCATGTTGCACGGCGCCCACCCAGCTGAGAAGAATCCCTGGGCCAAGGCTTAAATTCGCATAGAGTATTTCTGGGAGCCCCTCCGCGCCCCCCCCTCCCCCCCAGCTTACTGTGAAAACTCCAGGGGGTTGAAAATATTTACCAGGGCTCTGCTTCAGATGGCTCCAGCTGAATTTACGCCCTGCATGGGGCCACGTCCCTATCTTACCCGCTCCCGCAGACCCCAGTTAGGGTAAGGGGTGGAGGGCACAGAGTGAGCCAGCTAGGGCTGAGTGAACGTGGAGGATGGATTTTCAAAGAGGGTGGAACTGGTTCGTCCCCCCATTTCAGTTCCCGTCTCTTCCACAGATTTCCTGTGTGACCTTGGCCAAGTCACTGGGCCTGTGTGTGCCTCAGTTTCCCATCTGTACAATGGAGATAACAGCCCTACCCTGCCGCATAGCCAAGTTGGGAAGTTAAATACCTTACAGATCACAAGGTGCCCAGATAGTATGGTGATGGGGTTGATCTGAGTGCATAGATAATGCTGAGGCCTGGCATGGAGAGGCACCTTGTGACATCAGCCTTGTCTGACTCTCTCTCCGCTCTGTTTCGGGCCCAGTCTGAGGGATCGCTCTGGTCCAGAACAAGGCCTTCCCTTTAAGTTTTTCTGTTCTTCGACATGTATCTTCATTGCCCTTCCCGCCCACCACCCTCCCCCTCTCCAGCTCTGAACATACCGAATGGTGTTGCAACCTGGTGCCTGGGGAGGTAGCACTACTCAGGTTTGGCCCGGCCACCCCTCAGGGCAGCTGGATCAAACCTGAGCAGTGCTACGTCCCCAGGCGCCCACCAGGCCCTTCCCCTTGGGAGAGGAGCCACCGCTGCAGGGTGAGTGCGGGGTGGGCTCACTCTCTAAATCCTCCCTCCCCATCTCCCCTCAGTGGCAACTTGTTTTGGAAGGTTGGGAGGCCTCAGTTTCAGATTACGTCGTGGGTCCCCCAAAAAAGTTTAGCAATTAACTCCAGTCATCATCCAATCAGGGAACAAAAGTTAATTGACACAGTTAAATCCTGTGTCAATTAACTCCAGTCATCATCCAATCAGGGAACAAAAGCAATACCACATGATTTAACCAGAAGCTGCAGGGGGGATTCTCGCAGGACAATTTTTCAGATCAGCTGGCGTTGCATGAATTTAGCAGGCCAGAGAACCCCGCTTGATGTTGGGAGCTGTGCTATTGCAGGGCCAGCAGGGGGATCACCAGCAAACCACCAAACCCCATGGCGCTAACTCCCATCAATAACACTGGCACGTAAAACAAGGAAGCAAACAAAAAAGCCCAGATAATTTCAAGCTCTATTAGAAAAGACTCTCAGGGGGAATAGGATCACCATTTGCCAAATGGGGAAGGACAGAATAAATAAGAGAGATTTTGTTTTTCAGCTTCTAACTGGGTCTTGCAAACAAAAGAGAGGTGAATGGAGGGAAAAGAAAAGAACCCAATATAAGTGGCTTCAAAGTCAGTGAAACCTGTTCTCTGCACCAGGCCTTTGGAGCTGTACTGCGTAGCCATGCTGTGTGATGGCTGGGCTGTACAACAAGGAGGCAACATTGCATTATTTGTATTAATTGCTTGAGGACTTCTGGCTGGACAGTGTCCCAACACTTATTGAGAGACAGTCCGTGGCCCAAAGAGCCGACAGGCTTAACAGACCAGACAGACGGAGGCGGGAAAAATGGAGGGAAGATGATCTCCATTTTGTAGATGAGAATGCAAGACCCCAATCTTGCAAACCTTGGCACACGTGCTTTACTTTATGCACTGTGAGTAATTCTATTTACTCCCATGGGGCTGCTCACGGTGCATAAAGTTAAGCATGTGCTTTAGTCTTTGCAAGATCAAGGCCTGAGACACAAAGTGATGAAATGACATACCTGAGGTTATCCAGGGAATCTGTGGCATAGCTGGGAATTGAAACCTGATCTCCTGAGTCGTAGTCCAGTGCTTATCCATTTATACTCTGTTAATGTTCATAGAAAATCAGAAAGAAATGTCTCCCATGTCCGTGACCCTTTCGATGGTCAGTTTCTACAGAGGTTGGCGTCTCAAGATTTACTGGCATGAATGCTCGCGACAATCAGTTTCTAAGCAGCAATGCTGAAATGTTTGCTGAAAGCAAATTTCAGGTTGTACATTGAGTTGATAATTGAATAATTATAAGTGAGCGCTGATCATTCAGAATAATGAATGATCCAGTGAAGGGGGATCAGTTACTCCCAGTGACCCTGTCTCATGGCATGAGAAGGGGATACTCGAAGAAATGGAAAGGTATCCGATTTAAAACTGATATAATAGGAAATGGAGCCCGGCTGCCACTGGACATCTTCCCTCCCCATGCCAGCTCTACCCCCAAGGGAGAGAAGGCATGGAGTGGAGCATTGCCGGTGCTTGAAGCAGTAACTATCCAGTAAATTTCCAGTGGGCAATGCAGCTATTATCCAGGGAAGCAGGGCACAGCTAGAGAGAGATCCGGTCTAGTCTACAGCTTGGGCAGAGCTTGCTTGTACCTTGAGCCATCACTTGTGTGTCCCCGTCGGTCAGAGGCCACTGGCTGGCACCCTGTGATTCCCTTGCCCATCTTCCTTTCATTGGTCTGTTTGAACACGCTCAGACCCACCCCCTCTGCGTTTTTAATGCTCGCATGTGCAGGTTTGCCTTTGATGCCACAATCTCTCTTCCACCACAACTGGGAGCTTGAAAACCTTTTATAGGAGTGTAGCAGGGTGGTCACCCGCTCCGGCCCTGATGGGGTTAAAACAACCCCGGGGGCGGGGAGGGGGAGGGCTGCCCTGGGGAAACCAAAAGCTAGGCTGATGAGGAAGGCAGCCACGGCTAGGACCACGCCCCAATCAGGCCACAGCTGGCCCTATAAAAGGCTATGAGCCAGTCTCTCTCTAGCTGTGGAGAGAGACGGGCCTGGCTGCTGAGCAGGATACCTAGAGCGGAGCAGGGCTGGGGAAAGGCCAAAGGAGCTGGGGAGCTTCAGGCTGGAAAACCCCCAGGCTGCAGGCCTTACTAAAGGCCGGGAAAGGTACTGGGTTTGCAGAGGGGCAGCCCAGGGGTAGGCAAAGGCAGCAGGTCCAAACCCCCCTTGCTGATGATGAGTGGCCATTACACTGCAGTCTGCCCCAGAGAGTGGGGGCTAGATGATAACTGGCAGTAGCCACTGAGGCAAGGAGTGGATAGAGGGTTGGGGGTTCCCCAGGGAGGGGAGACCCAGAGACTGTGGGGGTACTGCAGAGGGCAGAACCCTGAGGGAAGGGGTACCAGGATTTGGGAGGGATATGGGGGCCTGAGGTAAGTGGGACACTGGCCTGCAGAGGGCGCTCCAGAGGCTGGAGAGCTAATTCCAAGGATGACCAGTGGGAGGTGCCGCACCAGTGAGTCGTGCCTTGCACAAGGGGTTAATTAATGTATGTGGATAAGGAGCTAATGCATTTGAACATGTGAGGAGCATTATTCCGATCTCACAGGCACCTCTTTCCAGGGCTCTAACACAGTGCAGACAGCTTGGCCGTCCGTAGCGATGGAGGATCTGAGAGCGCCCAAGCTAGTACAGACCCCTCCTGTTTTCCCATGGGATGGAATGCAGCAAATGTACCTTGTGTTTGAATGTATGATGAATTGTGCATCCAGCGCTACCACTCCTCTCGCCTGTCGATTTGAGGCAGCACAGACCCTGCATGGAGCTTGGGGGTTTGAGGCAAAGCTTGGTAGAAGCCCAGGGAAATGAAGGTAACAATGTACATAGGACAGTGATCAATTGGCCTCCATGTCCACTGAGGGTAGGACAAGAAAAAATCAGATTAGTTTGCAACAAGGGAGATTGCAACGAGATATGAGAGAGAACTTTCTAACTATGGCCAGGTCTACATTACCAACCTCACCCGCATGGAGGGTGTGCCACGTCAGCAGGAGAGCTTCTCCCATCGCCATAGCTACCGCCTCTCGGAGAGATGGATTAACCACGCTGATGGAAGAAGCTCTCCCGTTGGCATGGTAGCATCTTCGCTAAAGCTACAGTGGTGCAGCTGCACCAGTGCCATAGCTCTGTACACGTAGACAAGCCCTATAATCAAGCACTGGAACAAGTTACCTGGGAGGGCTGAGGAATCCCCATCACTGGGGGATTTTAAGAACAGGTTGGACAAACACCTGGCAGGAACGGTCCAGATTGACTTGGTCTCGTGGTCCCTTCTGGCTCTACATTTCTGTGATTTTACTAATCACAAAAGCTTCCATACTCCCCTGTTATGAGCTCCCGACCATGAGGGGCGAACTGTACACCAGCAAGAAAAGAGCCCCATATGCTGCGTGCGGAATGATGCTCGCTCCTAGCAAAAAATGCTGCAGTCTTGGCATGTGATTGGCAGAGGTCTGTGCTGCGGGCTCTCATGGATGGTGCAGCACTCTGCCGTGTATTTGGACATGCTGTGTAGTTCTGCTGGCCCGACAAGTTCCCTGGTCAGTGTGCACTAATACAGCACGGGGTGGCTGCTCACCCAACAGTGCCCCTCCAGAGGGATCCAAGTGTGTATTTGAGGGCATGGTGGGTACAGCAATAGCCACAGAGCTTTGTATTTTGCACAGAGCACTGAAGTCTCTGCTCATTTCTGAGTTGTATCTGCAGTTCACACTGCAAAACTGTGTGCAGGTACATGTGTGCATATCTATCAGTTGGTTATTTTGCAGAGCTGCATCAGCAGGACTTTGTGTTCAAAGCCTCTTCAGAAGAGCAAACGCAAGCTCATCACCCCCCATTTCATTTTTCTTTCCCTTTAATTATGGAGCCCACTTATCGACTGAGAACAGAAAGATTGTCTCTTTAACCTTGCACTTGCCCTTGTGAAAGGTTTACCTAAAAAGTTAGAAAATAAAATCAAATGTTCTAATTTGCAGTCATCTTGCCATTTCAAACCTAGTTTTCATTACCGTGCCGAAAGTGCATTGAAGCTGTGTTTATAACCCCTTTTTAGATAACAAATCACATTTACTTTTGGCTGGTGACTGTGTAGAATTGATATTTTTTTTTCTTTTCGGTTTAATAGGTTTGTGTGTTCAGGAATGATCTTCATCAACGGAGAATCTTTATTGTGTTTGATATAATGTCAGCTTTCATTACGCTCTGAGGGCGCACTGAGAACTTCTGTGTTACAGCACCAACCTTGCTGTCGAACCATTCTGGCTGAAAGTAGAACAAGAAAATCATTCACAAAAAAAAGTCTTCATCCTTTGCTCTTCAAAGCAAATGGAGGCCCCCTCCTTTCTAAAAAAGAAAAGACTTGGCAATGTCATGGGCATGGCATAGCGAGATCTGAGTGACCAGGAGCTTTCCCTCTGGGTGGTTGGCGTGGCAGGATCCCTTTGGCTTCCCTGTGGTTGGTGTGGCAAGAGTCTATAGGCTTTCCCCTCAGGTGGTTGGTGTGGCAGAAGCCCACTGTCTCCCCATGGGCAGCTGGCAAGGCAGGAGGGGTTGCTGAAATCAGAATTAAGGTGGAATCACGCAGGTCTCATGTGAGCCAGGCTTGACTTGATAGAAGTAAAGCAAGATGCCATGATAAGAAAAATAATAGGCAAGGCAAGATCAGATAAAACCTCTTCTTTCAGAGATGAAAAACCCTGTTGATGGGTCACTCAAATGTTTCCCCAGCGCAGTCAGGGAGGCAAAGGGAGGAAATTGGTTTTGGTTTTTTTTTGTTTTTTTTTTTTTAAATGCCAGGGCAGATCATGACAACAGTTCCCGCCTGTCACTGGTAACGTATTTAGCACCATGTTGCTGGAGGCAGTACAAAGGAACTCGTAGGCAGAAAGCTACAGGAAAGGCAGGCATGTTTGCAGCCACACCAGTTATGCATTAATCCAATATCTTCTACCCACAGCACTGGGGTGGGTCAGGTGGCAGTTCAGACTAACTGTCAATGCGATCAGCTTCAGGGAGGACTTGGGGTGGATTCATCACCGCACTATGTGGGAAATAGATATCTGTAGATAGCCCAGTGATAGATAAAGAGATCAGCCTTTGCCAGTGCTTCCCACAGGTTTTCATGGTGCCTGAAACCAGAACTCCCTGTCCTTGCGCAGATACTACTGAATGAAAGCAGTTGGCTTTTAATGGGGAAAAAATGTAGAGTTCCAAGAAAAATATTCATCTCTTCCATAAATGGAGCCCAGCACGCCACCGTGGATTGCAGAGAGCCTCAGAGAGCAGTATGATGTTAATATCAGGGTCAGACAACATTTGCTTCTTGGGCCTTTGCTGGCTTGCAATCCAAATTGTTTGGGAAGCTGGGGGAAACACCACTTTAGCCAGGATGCAGGATTCACAGGATTAGATGGAGCTGGAACAGCTACAAGAGAACATGAATGGCTATAAATTAGCACATTGAAAATCCAGTGTGCCACAGGTTTGGCAATAAGCAATGGGAAAATGGCCACTAGTGCTCCAAGATCCCCTTAAAACCCAAAACTAGCCAATGGGGGCAGAGCCTGGAGCCCATCCTTGGACGAAGCCCTCACTGATGTCAGTGCGAGTTTCGGTGGGTAAGGACCTCAGGAGTTGGTCGATGGAAGAAGATGGGCCAGACGAGTAGGTAACTTTGGGTTGGCTGCTCTGTGGACTTGTGGAAGGAAATTCTGCCCTAAATAGGAAAGGGGTTTGGGAGGAGCATTCAACAAGCTGAAGAAATGGCAGAGGTGCTAAAGCTGGCAGCCTTGGAGCAGATTGAAAAAGTCAGCTCAGACATTATCAGTACGTGGATCTAGGGGTCAGTCCTGGAAAGCAGTTGTAAGCACCTCAACGTCTTTCAGAATGAATCTCTGCCACTTCCTCTAAACCCAGAGTCATCACTTAAATATTTAGAAGAGCTGCATTGCGGCCAAAGCTCCAGTGGCCATCACAAAGAGAAGGCCAGATTACTTCTGGTGTTCACTGAATGAAAGGTTTAGAACCAGTGCATGCAGCTATCTCTGGCATACTGATTGCTCAGTGAGCATGAAGAAGGTCCAGAGGCAATAAGTAAAACAACAGTGGCTTACAAACCAGAACCCATCCAAGAGTCATCCATCCTTCAGACAAGATGTTAAACTAAAGCCCCTTCTGTCGTGTATCCTGGTGAAAAGTAAAGATCACATGAAGGGAATAAACTAGCCTTCCTTCCCTCAGTTTAAGAGGCTTTTTTTAAAAAAAGGAGAGGGCATTTTTGGTGTTGGTGCAATAAATCCTGCAACATCCCTAGGAACATATGTTCCAGTGTTAATTATTCGCTGTACTAGCACAGCATGGCAGACTCCAACCTGGAGGGATTACCTGTAGAGCTGAGAGGGTAGTTCATTCTCTGCATCCATCCAGCCTTTGGCTTATTAGCTGAGACAGCCAACCATAGAGACCACTTAAGATGGGATTTTTTTGAACAGGGACACCTGTCCAGAAGGAACCAGACTGAAACCAACAGCTAATTTGCCATAGGCCATGAGATAAGATCTTCCAGCCACTCCTGACACCAGCTAGATTTTAAATCGTTGGCTGTATAATTGAAATACTTTATGTCCCATCATCAG
Organism: Chelonia mydas; assembly: GCF_015237465.2. NCBI lineage: Eukaryota > Metazoa > Chordata > Testudines > Cheloniidae > Chelonia > Chelonia mydas. The sequence continues at coordinate 46,829,955 of NC_057853.1, forward strand.
TGCTCCCCTGTCAGCTACCCCCTAATTCTGATAAAAGCTGCCAATGCTTTAAGCGATGTAGGAATTATAGCTGAGTAGGTAACAGCTGCTGTGTTTGCCCACTCAAGTATCAGTGTCCAACTCAGAGCTGTTAAAGGAAACCTTGCGCACCAAAGCAAAATCCTCTCCTATTTATTACTATTACTGTGTACCCAATGGTTCTGGGGCATGAAGAACCACCTGAATATGTACTATCAATTATAAATGCTTATATCAACGGAAAGATTTGATCATGAACAGACCAGATGATACTTTGCAGGCATGCCTGCTCCCTTCAGCCTTCTTCCACCTGTTAACTGATATGACGGGTTCGTTATTTAGTGGGTTGCTTGTTTGTCTCATATCTTAAAGCTGGCGTCTAGGGAAGCAATTCCATTTTGTATTCCCGTTCAAAGATCATAGAGGCCAAATTTATTGTTGGCAGAAGTGGTTGTAAAGTCACCTCAGTGGAGTTACATGAGCCTGTGCAAGTGGCAAATTGGGCCCTGCAGGTGCAGCACAGCTTCAAAGCAATGCACATCTGTGTTTGCATCAGAATCCAGCATACCTTAGGGGATGGAGCGTGGACAGAGCTACCAGCTTTGGACCAAACTCTGGACTCATTTGTACCAGCAGTAGTCCCTCGGAGTCATTAGAGTGGCTCCCAGTTGTCTTCAAGGTAAACGACAACAGAACTTGGTCCTTTGTGAGCCAATTAAATCTTCAAAGAGATTTCATGTGCCCACGGGCCCTCCATGCTGACTGACTGAATAAAACTGACAGCTGGGGAATATGAGATATCCCCAGATCAATGCAACTCAGCAGGAATTACTGGGAACATCTAGATGAGTTGCTAAAATGTCTCTAGGGTGTATGATTAGCAGAAGGGCCCTCACAGGCAGAGGGGCCAAGATCCCAAGGAGGCCTGTCGACCCATAGGAAAGGATTAGCTAATTGGAGTGAACTTGCAGAGGAACAGAAACAGAGATTGGTACCTCCAAACCCCACTTTGGATGTCAGTAACTAGTGTGAGGGCTCCAAGCTACGTGAGCCATATTTCACCTCTGCACCCCAAAACAAAGGAATTTTGCTAAAATTGCTAAAATTACTGGCTACAGGCTTCCTAGACTAAATATACAGGGACTGATTCTGATCTCGCATACGGTGATGTAGATCAGCACTAATTCCCCTGGAGTCAATGGAGCAGTGCCAGTGTGAGATCAGAACTAGACCCCACCTACAGCATCCCAATAACTTCTAGTCCCTGTGCTGTGTTTCTGCGACACAACTGCTGTCGTTACCCTGTGCGGTCTGTAGGATGTGATCATGCTCTCCAAGCGCTAAATCCTAAAGTCCTTACTCATTTCTTTACTTGGAGGGAGTCTTCCTGAGGCAGGACAGAATAGAATATAGCCCCAACAGCCTGCTCCTGCTTCTGATGAAGTCAGTGGGAGTTTTGCCATTGACTAATATGGGAGCAGGATTGGGCCCAAAGTTGTGCTAGGTTCTACGAAGTGAGCCCATAGAGATGACTGGCTCAGCCTCACAGTGATACTGGCCATCTCAGTCCTGCCATGAGTGCAGGACATGGGACTAGAGGACCCCTCAAGGTCCCTTCCAGTCCTACGATTCTGTGGCCATTGTGCTGTCCCTTAGTAGGAAGGAGAGGAAGATGTGATTCAAAAGCCACTCGGGGTGTATAAGCCATATTCCAATATCAGTCATCCACAATGCCCTGCTGTATGCCGTGGATTCATATGGTCCTGTCTGTGTGAGCTATTCGAAGGACAGATAAAATATCAGGGTTGGAAGGGACCTCAGGAGGTCATCTAGTCTAACCCCCTGCTCAAAGCAGGACCAATCTCCAATTTTTGCCTCAGATCCCTAAATGGCCCCCCCAAGGATTGAACTCACAACCCTGGGTTTAGCAGGCCAATGCTCAAACCACTGAGCTATCCCTCCCCCAATAAATGGAGGCTAAGCCTTAGCCCTTTGTCTTACATGAGCCACGTGTGCAGTACATGCTGTGTGATCTTTCATGTGTGCCTCTCTAAACCGTGGCCAAAGGGGATTTTAGTAAACATGTGTTAATGCTTTCCACTGGTGAATCGTGAGGCTAAGGGCTGGTGTGAATGATGGTACCCACCAGAAATCCCTGCAGATTGCCTTGTGAGCTGTGCCCAGAGATGGTCAGCTGGGCTTCTGGTGCTCACACACGAGCTGTTCCATCCTTCCAAGGAGGCATTTTCCTGGGGTTGGAAAGTTGTGCATATGAACCGCACTGCAGCTGCGCATGTGACTCACTTGCCTGCCATCTCTTTGGGCTGTTTAGCTCAGAGTCGTCATCCAGGCTCTCTCCACCCACTATGCTGCAGGACCACAGCAATGATATCACTGCACTAACCTTTTCAGTGTTATTTTTAGTTGCTGTAACTGATGTAGAGGGGAAATGAACTATTTCTGAGGTACCAAAAGAGTAAGAATAAAAGTGAACTTTAAACTGTATTGTAAGCAAGGGAGTTACCATGAGGGTGGTAACAAGAACAGAACCTGTCCCAGATGTTTTCCCATAACAACTAGGGAGCTGATCTCCTCTTGGTGATGAATTCTTAATATGATGGTGGCCGATACTAACCATTCCAATTACTTTCTTTGACCTTGGCTTCTTAGGCTTCAAAATTCCCCTCCAGTTCATCAGACAGGGACTCTCCTCCACCTGGCGCATACTGGAGAGTGGTCCTCACCTGAGTAGCAGGAAGTGGGTCAAGATGCAGCTCCTGGGAAGGTCACAGATTTGTTTGTAATTAGTTGGCTATTAACTCAGTGTTTTAATGTCTCTGCTGTGCGGATCAGCATAGGTTTGAAATTGAAATGTAGAAACAGGATCACCTTGGCCTTAGTGCCTGGGAGGCTACATGTAAAAAGACACAGAGATAGCAAGGGGTGGAGCTTGCTCTAGATACATGTGTGCTTGACCTACTATTACTTACAGATGGTAGAATCTAGTTTTCTGATGGTTTGGGTTTCTAGAAGGTGGAATGGGTAGAAAATGCATATTTCTCAGGCAGGAACCCATCTACCAGGAGACAGTCTGGAAACGCCAGAGTTCCATCTGCCAGGCAGCTGCCATATGAGTATCCCAGGCTGATGTCCATCTGCGCAGGCTCATATTTACTCTTTCTAAATCCTGAGCATGAGACCATTCACCGGAGAACAAACTGAGATCCACCAGAACTCCTCCTATGTAACAGTAGATGTCTCTGGCAAGATTCCATCTACCGGTAGATGGATGTGACCAACCAGAATTTGTCTATAGGCATGTTCTAGGCAAGAACAAAGCTTATGGGCTTTCAGTGCATTAGTCCACTGATTCTAGGAATTAGACAATGTGTCATGATCGATCTTGGAGATCAAGAAACGCAGTCATATTAATTCTCCTCCTTTCTCAATTGCATCACGCTGTCTTTTGTTGAAGTAATGTAATTCCAAACTCCTGCTTTGAGATTCTCTTGAGCTGGTGCTTCAAAGGTGTGTCACGCACTTTGAGATCCTCAGATGAAGAACAAAATATTACTAATTTTAATGCACTCAATGAGACAAAAGATTCACAGACAGAAGGTTATAGCCAAGCGTCAACTGATGTCTGAACTCAGATAGCAAATTGACCCAAGTACATTAGTTTCAGCCCATGTTTCATTTGTGATCATGGACGTTTTTCTGGGCATTTAAAGGCTTTTTCCACTCTACGTTTCTTAACTTTTGGGGAGGGATTCATGGAGATGAGCTGGTAAGGGTGAGATGGCGCCTGTAGAAATGCAGTGGAACAGGTCATAGCAAGGATTTTTCATACAGTTCTCCAGATGTTATATAAACTGCCATGTTGAGTTAAAGAAATACTCGAAGCCTAGATTCTGACATCCTTCCTCATGCTGAGTATTGCGTGACTCTATGACTCTATGGGCATCTCGCCCAGATTTCTGTTCACACTCAGGCCTCTCCAGAACCTGTGACAAGTTGTCTAGAAAGGGTGTGTGGCAGGTGGGCTTGTTGGGGCAGTAATGTGCTGTAAGCTGGTGCCCCCCTGGCATTTCCAGACAAGCTGAGCTCCACTTACTGAATCAGCCAAAATCCCCTTCTGCAACACCCCGGATCCCTTATCTTTGAAATGCTTAGGGCACAGGGTCTTGTCTACCGAATGCATTGACTCCTGCTGCAGGGGATGCATTGGGAGATTTCCTAACCAAGCAACAGATATTTAACGATTAAAAACTGGCCCAAAAGAGTTGGCACTTGGCTATGACTTTCTGTCAGTGATCTATGAACCCTTTGCGTTCTCGGGTGCACTAAAAAATTATTTGCTTTTCATCTCAGGATCTCTAAGCACCTGACACACATTGAAGCAGTCTCTCCAGCAGCATTTAGGTGTTTAGGTACCTGATTCAGTCCCCAGTGTCTTGGCCAACACATAAGTGGGGGTTTTTCTGGGATTTGAACTGCCGTGGGCTTCTGATGCTCTGGACAAGGTTCCTTTGAGCAGAGGAAGTATGTAACCCACAGAGGAAGGGTGGTGTTGTTATAGAGCTTTAGCTCAAGCTGTAACAACTCCCTGTTTTAGTTCTAGAGGTCCCTGGTTCAATCCCCAGTGTGTTGGCCAAGATGGCAGCCATCACACCAGCCCTGAGGAGAAGCCTAAAGAAGAAATTGAGAAGGAAAAAGAGAAGAATGGCAAGATTGGGCGGGGAGTTTTGCCATATGTATGACCAAAAAACCCCAATTTCACCCATGCTTTGTTGCCGGTGTCACTCTCCATGTACGGCTGTCAGGCTGAAACATCAAAGGTGCCTGAACTAGAAGATGGTTTCTTTATGGTTCACATAGATTAAAATGAGGCCATGGTTGTCAGGAGCACCTGGTTGGATGAGTTCCGAGGACCACAGCAAATCAGAATGCATGTTTTTTGGAGGTACCAGAAAGTTATGAGTTGGCAATGCTTCTGAATCCCTGGCCTGTGATAGAAGGGCATCTGGCAGTCCGTTCCCCTACCATCGCATGGGACCAGTTCTCCAGTCCTTCCTGGGGTAAAACTCCCACTGAATTTGGTCAGTGTTTTGCCTGAGTAAGTGTAACCCATGCCTGCTTGGTGTCATGCTCTGTGTCCCTCTAGTGGCACCTAGACCATCTAGTGATTGCTGAGTCTGCTACAGCCTTAGGTAAGAGCCATGTGTGGCTTTTAATTCATGCAGTAAAGGCTCATGCCCTAAGCTTCAGAGGTCCCAGGTTCCATCCTGCCTGTCAGTGACCAGGGTCTGTAGGCCTTACATAAGGAATTTGGGACTGAGACCATGGTCACTCCATTGGGTTTTACAAGCAAATACCAGGGGATGACATGGTATTTACCAGCTTCTGCAGATTACCATGTAATTTCACTTAGATCCCAAAGCAATTTCCATGTAACCTGCACAGAGGGTTTAGATGACTGAGGTCTACAAGCCATCAGGAACAGTATCCCCGATAATGTCACGGCAAACCTGGTGGCTGAACTTTGTGACTTTGTCCTCATCCATAACTATTTCACATTTGGGGACAATGTATACCTTCAAATCAGCGGCACTGCTATGGGTACCTGCATGGCCCCACAGTATGCCAACATTTTTATGGCTGACTTAGAACAATGCTTCCTCAGCTCTCATCCCATAATGCCCCTACTCTACTTGCACTATATTGATGACATCTGCATCATCTGGACCCATGGAAAAGAAGCCCTTGAGGAATTCCACCATGATTTCAACAATTTCCATCCCACCATCAACCTCAGCCTGGACCAGTCCACACAAGAGATCCACTTCCTGGACACTACAGCGCTAATAAGCGATGGTCACATAAATACCACCCTATACCGGAAACCTACTGACCGTGATACTTACCTTCATGCCTCCAGCTTTCATCCAGACCACACCATACTATCCATTGTCTACAGCCAAGCTCTACGATACAACCGCATTTGCTCCAACCCCTCAGACAGAGACAAACACCTACAAGATCTCTATCAAGCATTCTTACGACTACAATACCCACCTGCTGAAGTAAAGAAACAGATTGACAGAGCCAGAAGAGTACCCAGAAGAGTACTACAGGACAGGCCCAACAAAGAAAATAACAGAATGCCACTAGCCATCACCTTCGGCCCTCAACTAAAACCTCTCCAGCGCATCATCAAGGATCTACAGCCTACTCTGAAGGATGACCCATCACTCTCACAGATCTTGGGAGACAGGCCAGTCCTTGCTTACAGACAGCCCCCCAACCTGAAGCAAATACTCACCAGCAACCACACAACAAAACCGCTAACCCAGGAACCTATCGTTGCAACAAAGCCCATTGCCAACTGTGTCCACATATCTATTCAGGGGACACCATCACAGGGCCTAATCACATCAGCCACACTATCAGAGGCTCATTCACCTGCACATCTGCCAATGTGATATATGCCATCATGTGCCAGCAATGCCCCTCTGCCATGTATGTTGGCCAAACCGGACAGTCTCTACATAAAAGAATAAATGGACACAAATCAGACATCAAGAATTATAACATTCAAAAACCAGTTGGAGAACACTTCAATCTCTCTGGTCACTCGATTACAGACCTAAAAGTGGCAATTCTTCAACAAAAAAGCTTCAAAAACAGACTCCCACGAGAGACTGCTGAACTGGAATTAATTTGCAAACTGGACACCATTACATTAGGCTTGAATAAAGACTGGGAGTGGATGTGTCATTACACAAAGTAAAACTATTTCCGCATATTTATTTTCCCTCGCTACTGTTCCTCACACCTTCTTGTCAACTGCTGGAAACGGCCCACCTTGATTATCACTACAGAAGGTATTTTTTCTCTCCTGCTGGTAATAGCTCCCCTTACCTGATCACTCTTGTTACAGTGTGTATGGTAACACCCATTGTTTCATGTTCTCTGTGTATATAAAATCTCCCCACTGTATTTTCCACTGAATGCATCCGATGAAGTGAGCTGTAGCTCACAAAAGCTTATTCTCTAATAAATTTGTTAGTCTCTAAGGTACCACAATTACTCCTTTTCTTTTTGAGGTAACCCTGTGTGTATCCTGTAATGATATGGTGCTTACAATGCCATTACCCAGATGCCGTTTGGTAATTAGAGTATAATTAAATGGTTAGCAGTTAACGTAGTATTGAGGAATAGTTACCTGGTGTCAGTCCCCCACAGTTTAAAACAATGATCTACTTAATCAATTCCCTGCCAATCAACAATGTCTCATTTAATCGATTCCCTGCCATTGCTGGGGCCTCAGGCATCGGTGCACTTCAAGACCTTGTATTCTCTGCTTGTAGCAGACAGTAGTTGAGTCTGTGGGCTGTATATGTTGGTCTCATTTCAGTTGTTGGATTTAGTGTGCAGGTGCTGGGGGTGTTAGTGGCCGGTGCTGGACAGGAGATCTGACTAGGTGACCTGGTGGTTTCTTCTGGCCTTCATCTCTGTGACTCACTTTTCTTGTCACTACATTTTCATTCTCGGTGAAGGGAATAACGTGTGCTGGAAACTAGGCTTCAAAGTCCTCCATATCTTCCACCCACCCCTTAGCTTTCCTGGAGTCCTATTCAGAAAGAGCCTGCAGACTGTGTGTGTCAGATTTGAGGGTGGCCACTCCTAGAAAACATGTTTCTGATCCAGGATGTCCACGTTCAGATGTGGGGGGAGTCCAGGGACGCTCACGGATATGCGCTCTGGGACATCAGGATATCCACTCCCAATGAGGCCTCAAGTATCCATTCCCAGTATGTGAATGTCTGATTCAGGATTGCTGGTGACATGTCCTTATCCAAGGAGGCACCACTTCAGGAGCATGCATATCTGCTGCAGGGGTCATGTCTAGAGAATGAGAAAGTGAAGGAAGCCATCACTGGAATCAATAAAAAGAAGGGCCCAAGCCAGCTCCGTGTGCATGCACATTGCAAGATGAGAGGCATCAAATTAGCCATACCTGCGTGTTAGGTGAAGAGCCACTGGAGATGAGGATACATAGGGTTGGGGATTGTAATGTGGAAGAGGAGCACGGATGGTTTGTCAGTCAGTCAGTCTGTGTGAACCCTGAAATCCCAAGAATTCCAAAGCGCTGTGCAGGATAATAAAACTAAAACCAGCAGTGAGGGGTTGGAAAGGAAACCAGGCTGGAGAGATTAGGTTTCAGCTTGGATGAAAAGAGTGAGATCTCTCCAGAGACATGCCCCAGTGGGAGGAGAGAGCTATACATCCAAAGTACACTGCATCTTGAAGAAGCATCTCCAATAAAGTGGCTTTGCTATGCTTTACTGTCCAATCCACGCAAGTGAAAAGGGGCTGATATAAAAACAGGAACAATTGTTACCTGAGCCCTTTGTAAGATGTGGGCCGCACTTCTGGAATGAGATCTGGGACTGGGAAGCAGATCAGGGTTGGAAGAACATAGCCTACTGGTCAGAAGACCCAGAGGGTAGCAAAGACCCTGATGCAAGCACATCGGATGAGTGGTAGCCCATAGACAGTCTGAGTGTGAAGACCACAATAAAATCTATCCTGGTAGAGACTAAGGACCAAGTTCTGAGTCTGTTGATGTCAATGGGATCTTTACCGTTGATTGCAGTTGGACCGGGATTTAGCCTGAATGGAATGTTGCTGCTGACATCCCGTTAAGGGGGGAATCTAGGGATGTTTCTCATCTTTAGAACTGTTCTACTCCCATGTTGCTAGATGTCTTGTTCCTGCCAGGGTCACAGCATGAGGAATTAATGATGATATAGTGGCTTGATGTCACTTTAGAAGTGATATTATCCCATTGCAAGATCTATGGCATCTTTTAATCGGAGTATTAGCTGCATTGTGCTGGCTAGACATCTTAGGCATTCTGCCAGTGTAAATCCCCCTATCTGTCATTTCCATCAGATCTGGTATTCTTCACTTCCTGCCCACTGCAAAGATCTGCTGTTGGCCCCTCCAGGCTGAATTAATTAATCCCACTGGGCACCCGGATGCCATGGTGGTGGGCTCCCAGATGCATGCATGAAGCATTGCTGTGTGCTGTTGAACAGCTGCTGAGCTTCACCTGCATTTCAGCGGTGGGTCCTGTGGCCTGTGTAGGGCTCTCTTGGACATGCTCTGCAAATCTAAGTTCTAATGAGGATGATTCCATAAATAGTTGAGCCCACAAGCCTATCTCCCCATGTAAATGCTTTGTGTTATGGAAGCCAGTCAATCCCGTCAGGCTGAGCTAGGCAGACCATGCCTCCCGCTCTCCTCCAGATCTGTATTTCTCAGCAAACTGGTCACTTCCTGAGTTCCTGAAGAGAGGGACACACACAGTCTCGTCCCACCCACCCCCTCAGGGCGGGGTGGACCACAAGGCCTGAACCCTCCATCGGTCCTGTGGGTGGCAGCTGCTGCTTCTGAGACATGCTGGCACAGCATCTGGTTGGCTGACAGGCGCTGCTGGGCCCCGCAGCCTGTCTTCAGCTTTCACAGCTTAAACATCTCAGGCAGCGCATGAGTGACTCCAGCAATCAGATGGTTTGTGTAATGTGTATTTAACCCAAAGCCTCCCCAGCGGGGAGCGGTACACCCACCTGAGCAGATGGATGCTAATTGGAAAGCAGGCCAGGTTTGCTTAGGAGCAGGTGAGAGAGGTGTGTGAGCAGGATTGAAAACCTGCGTGGGGAAGAGAATCTGAAAGCGGAGCAAATACAGGATTGTGGGGAGGGGCAAAGGAAGGAGCAGCTACAGGCACTGGCGAGACAGCAGAGAGCAAGGCAGTGTTGTCGTCAGCCATCTAATTAGGATTGCTAAACCTGAGCCATTATGGCCTAAGTAGTGACATCAGTTCAGAGGCTACTGACCGAATGCCTTCTGGCAAGGGTGTTTGACTGCAGAGCCTCAGCCAGCCTGGGCGGAGAGAGTGGCCGTGGCAGGAATCTCTCTGCATCGATTCCTTTGCTGCCTGTCTCCCAGGGCAGTGCATGTAAATGAGGCAATGCACTGGGAAAGGGTCGTAATGCAGTTGGGAAAGACGAGAGAGTGCGTGTGACAGGGAGAAGGGGGCTCAGAATTACACGTGGGAACCAGGTGGAGCTGAGACAGTCAACCAGAGCAGAAGGCCGTAAATGGTGCTTAGATACCGCGTGCTTCAGAGCAGGTCTCTTGGTAGCTCAAGCTGAGCTGGCCCAGGGCTGGTCAGTGCAGGAATGGGGAACCTCGCAGCTGATTCAGGTTATTGAGCACACAACATTTTCCCCTCTGAGCCAGTGACAGCACAGTGTCCTGCTGCTGGCCCTCCTGAGGGGCAGGAGACAATCCAGTCCAGTAGGTAGATCACCAGGCTGGGAATCCGGGGAGTTGGCTGCTGTTGCCAGCTCTCCCGTTGTCCTGCCGGATGCCCTTAGCAAGTCCCTTCCTCTCTCCGGTGGGGTCTACCCTAACGCTGTTGGGCAAATTCTCCCCCTCTTGCTCTAGTTCTGGGGCATTATTACCAGTAGCATCAACTACCACTGCTTTACCTAGCATGTCATCTAGCCCTGCCGCTATGCAATATGGTGCTAAAAAACCCCATGGCTTGTCTACATTATCGATCCTACTGTTTCTAGCACCCCTGGAGCAGGGCAGATCCTGGGAGAGAATCTGAGAAAGACCTTGCTGTGACCAGCCCTCGTTCTCTCCCTCTGAGTAACGGATGTCATAATGCTCAGTCACCTTTGAGATCGATGGAAGGGAAGAGCTGCAGAGGAACCGTGGTTCGTTACCATTCCCTAGGTCAATGATTCTTGAAGCAATCTGGGGAAAACTTCCGTAGGGTTAGTGCTTCATTAGGGATGGGGCAGACACCTGCAATCAGTGGGTCGCCAGCTATCTCGCAGCAGTAGTCATCCAATCTGAGATACAGACGATGTGGTTTGGAATGGAAGCATGCAGGCTATGTTACAGCGCTGGCGCTGTGTACCGGCAGCAGGGTCTGGAGTCAGGCCATACTATGGTGGATGAAGGGGCAGAGTGGGTTCTGCAGCCAGGGCTGCCCAGTGGCATGATTCTTGCAGGACAATCATGCTCCCGGCAGGCCAGTTGCACCTGCCCGCAGCTAAGCTTGGGGCAGGAGCATCAGTTGCAACTTTTGGACACTAGTGGTCCCTGTGGAGCTTAGCTTCCGGCAGTCTGGCTGTATGGCTGCCTTTCTGCTTGCTGCCCCTGCTGGACCCATCTGTGGATGGCACAGCAGCTGCGACAGGGTAGGAGCATGGGCAGGGGCAGCGGCTGCCTCAGTGGCCCAGCTGGCAGGGATGGGGGGGGGCGGGTCTCGGTATTATATTTAGCTTAACAAAGAGAAGGTGAATGAGTGACTTTGTCACAGTCTAAGAGTACCTACGTGGGGAACAGATATTTGCTAATAGGCTCTTCCGTCTGGCTGAGAAAAGTCTAACATGATCCAATGGCTGGAAGTTGAAACGAGACCAATTCTGACTGAAAATAAGGTGTGAATTTTTGACAGTGAGGGTAATTAGCTGTTGGAACAATTTACCATTGTTTTCCTAAAAACTGCGCTCTAGGAATTATTGTGGGGCAGGTCTCTGGCCTGTGCTAACCAGGAGGGCAGGCTAGGTGATCACAGTGGTCCCTTATGGCCTCAGAATCTGGGAATTTGTAATAACCCTCTGCCCCCTATAGAGATCCCCATGGCCCTGCCTCCCAACCAGTCTGCAGACCCCCTTCCTCCCACTCCCGGACCAATTCCCTGCTGCCCTCTAGAGAAACCCCCTGCAAACCCTAAAGACCCCGTAACCTCCAGCTAGATCCCAGACCCCCTACCTCCCAGAGAGATCCCACCAGAATTCTTCTCCCCAGCCAGTCACTAGTCCCCCTCAGAGACTGCCCTTCCCTCAGAGACCCCACCACAGATCCTGCCCCCAAGAGAGATCCCAGTCAAACCCCTTCTCCCCAGCCAGGCACTAGTCCTTGAGAGACCCACTGAGTCCTCCCATAAAAACCCCAGAGATACTCCAGCTCCCAAAAGAGATCACCAACTAGACCGCAGCCCTCCAGAGACCCCCATACCAGCTATCAATCCCCATCCTACCACTCCCAGACATCTTGGCACCCCCAATCTTCCACAGTACCAGTTACTCCCACCTACCTAACCCAATCTCAGAAACACACTGGTACCCTTAGCCGCCCACCCACCTCCCCATCCTGCCAGTCTCAGTGCTGCTGTGCTCTGTGCACCATCTCCCGTCCCCACCACTGCTCGGGAAGGGGTGTTTTGACCATAAACTGAAGTGTATGGGTAGGTGTGAATTATTTTCAGATATGCAGACGAGTTCATTTAATACTTTGCATAAAATGTCACCCATGGAGCTGTACTGAAGTTGGCAACTTGTGTGACTTGGTCTGATCCTTCTCCCCTTCATATCCTTCAGGGCTCTGAGCTGGGCTGGTGATCTCTCTGCGTGCTGATGATTTAGCCAGGGACAAGGGTGCTAATTGTTGTATCTTCAATAAACAGAGTGTATTGCCTTTTCCGCTAAAAAAAATCCCGTGTACTTATAAGCATAACAAGGGGACAGGTTTCAGAGTAACAGCCGTGTTAGTCTGTATTCACAAAAAGAAAAGGAGTACTTGTGGCACCTTAGAGACTAACCAATTTATTTGAGCATAAGCTTTCGTGAGCTACAGCTCACTTCTCACGAAAGCTTATGCTCAAATAAACAAGGGGACAGTGATTTTTCCAGGTTAGCCTGCGTGCCCTGAATGGGCTGCAGGAGAAGTGAAGGAAGAGACACTCCCTCCGCTGCCACGGCCTCCCCCAACCCCACTTGGGCAGAAGGGGCACTCTCCCTTGTGTCTGAGTGTCAAAGGCAGCCCACCGCTGATGGAGAGATTACATGGAGGGAGTGTCAGGACCTCTGGTAACCATCTGTGATTGGCTGGTGATATTTAGCAGAGGGGAGCTCACCTTGCATTTCTCCCACCTCATTACCCTGCTGGAGGCATCAGAGCATGCTCACCTGCTGTCCCTGGCAGAGGAGACCACACACGGCTGGGCCGCAGACTCACACCCACCCCTGGCAGCGGCAGCCCGAGTGCCATTGCCATGGGACGGCAGAAGCTCACACGCTTTCACCTTGCTGTTCAGCACCACTCAACCAGACTTGCATTAGCTTGACAAGCTGGACGGGTGCTGCCAGCATGGAGAGAAAAGAGACAGAGTCCTCAGGTCGCTGCCAGAGACAGGGATGAGCCGCACAGCGCATGCTGTGTGTGTGGCATGATTCCCAGTGACCGCCTGGCATCATCGTCTGTCCCTTCCCAATCCAGGGCCAGGTTGTGCCATAGCCCCATGCCACGCCTCTTCTTTCTTCCAGGGCTAGGGGCTTTGTTTCCTCATCACGGTTGGGTTAAATGTCTTCAGGGATTCCTGATCGTTTGAGGAAGTCTCTGACTCGTATTCTGGGTGTTGGAGTAGAAAGCCATGCTGTGTCCTCTCCCCCGTCGATCTCACAATCTCTGTCTGGCTTTGTCTCCCCCCATTTCTCCCCTGAGCATTTGGGAAGAATCTGCCTTACTTTTGTAAGTGGCATGTCTGCAATTATTTTTGTCATTGTTTATTTGTATTACTGTAGTGCTTAGGTGCCCTAGGCATGCTCCAGAACCCCAGTGGGCCAGGTGCTGTACAAACACAGAACACAAAGTCCCGGCCGCAAACTGCACCATCTAAGTATAAGGTGAAAGACAACAGATGGATATAGAGAGAGTGACAGGAGAGCACAAGGAAGCAATAAAAAACTATTCATCAGTTTGAGAAGCAATGGTCTCAGCACACCGGCAGCCTCACTGGTGTCAAGTTTTTTTTGTAGGCTTCATGCCAGAAGAGAGTTTTAATGTGTTGCTAATATGTCAGTACTGGACGGGGATCTCTAGCAGCTTGGCTTGGTTCTGGGTCTGAGCTGTTCTTGTTTTAGATGCTGATCTGGTGTCCAGGGCATGTTTTGGTTTTGAGTGGGATTATGTTTGCTCGGCTGGTCGTGGGGTTAGAATTGTTGAGCGTGGAGAGTAATGATATACAGAAGTGGATCATGTTTCCACATTCAATTCTAGCTCCTCCTGGGCTCACTCCCACGCTGGCTGGCTACCATCCTAGAGATGACTATAGAGTGCCTAAGAAACGTGCCCTCAAGTCTCATGGTGATGAGCATATGATAGATAACTGGAGGATAAAGATTCCCTGTCACTTTTTATCACATACTCTGTGTGTGACCTTAACTCTGGTCTGTCACGTGGGCCGCATTACAGTACTTCCTTTAATTACATGATCACACACTAGTTCTCAAATAACCCAACAGAATACTGTGCCGTTTCTACTGCAGCGTCAGAGAAGCCCCCCTTCCCCTTCCATCTTGTGGTGCATTGTGGGATTGAGGCCTCAGGTTCTTGTCTGGAGTGACACTGGCTCCAATCAGAGCTACTAATGGTCTCCAAAAACAGAATCCTGCCGGAAAGCTATCCCGCAGCACAGAGGGAGGGACAAGTCACCCCTCTACTAGCTTTCCCGGTGCTGCGTGTCTGTGTACTGGCCTGAGAGACAGAAAGCACTTTCACAAAAAGAAAAGGAGGACTTGTGGCACCTTAGAGACTAACAAATTTATTTGAGCATAAGCTTTCATGAGCTACAACTCACTTCTCATCTCTCTGAGCTCTGCTACCTTGCACTGCCCACTTATGTCACCTCCTCCTCCTCCGGAGCTGGGCCATCACATGTCAAAGGCGAATTTAGCTTTTCAGAGGAGCTGCTAGAAGATAAAATGAATAACAAAGCACCTTCTGGATGACTGTTGTTAGTCACACTCACTTCTGATTAAAGATCATTAAACATGAAATTAGCTCATTTGTGTTACGGGTCTCCCAGGGGTTCCGTTAATTATGAAGTGCAGATGGCCGCAAACTGGGGCAGCTCTGGAAAGGGGGCAGAGCTGTGTGGGAGCTGGGAGAGACGCGGGGAAGGAGCTGGGAAGGCAACGGAATAGAAATTAATTTTTTTCCCTGTCCTTGTTGTTGTAAACCCCTCAGCATTTCACAACAAATCACAGATAATTAATAAGTACATTCCCTTAATGACTAGGGTTTTTAATAGCAGAAATTGGAAGATGCTGTGTCAATTCTTTCTTTCTTTTCCCCCCTTTCAGTTTTTTTTTCTTTCTCGCTCTAATGAGAGTTGCTGAGACTGCTGTGCAATGGGTGATGCAGAAACCCGCTTCCTAATCCCAGCCCCTGCCAGGCTGACTCCTTGGCTGCCCTTCTATCCTAGCCTGAATTGTTGGCTGTGCCAGTCTGCCATAGAGGGACCTCAACCAGTGCCAGCTCACTCCCATTCAGTTGTGCATTGCCCCATAGCTGAGACCTACTGCTGCAAACCACCCATGCACCAGGGCACGTGCTGTTTAATGGGAGGCTGGAAGCATGGTGCTCTGGGTTGAAAGCAGTGGGAGCCTGCGTTCCAGAAGCACAAGGTACCATTGCTGTCTCCTGGGGGTTAAAACTATTGTCAAAACAGTTCACACTGTGAGCTGTTAAGAAAGAGAGATCCCTCAAGTCCCCAGACAGTCAGGGGAGAGAGACAAGCTGCAAGCTCCATGGGGAGAGAGCAGAGCCCCATGGTGCGTGATGCGGGAGGTGAGGGGACAGAAACACAGCTAGAGAAAAGTTTCGACAGGTGCCCCTTACAGCTGAAGGTAGGTCTTTACTGCAGTCACGGGGTGTGATTACAGCTTGAGTAGCGATACCCAAGCTAGCTTTTATCTAGCTAGCTTGGGTCCCAGGGCAGTGAGCTAGCCCAGCGAATAGTTCTGCAGGGCTCTGGGCAAGCTAACCTATAGTGAAACACACGCTGCTGAGCTTGGCTGCTCTGGGACCTGAGCTAGCTACATTAAAGCTAGCTCGGGTACATCCCACCCCATGGTTACAGTGCAGACATACCCTGAACGGCAGCATCCGTGCACGCTGGGAGCAAATTGCAGCTGCAGCACCTTCTCCTGCTAGATAGTTGTCACCTTCCCCAAGCACGCAGGGTCCACCATAGCATGCTGCACTAGTGCTGGGCAGTACTGCTGGCTGCCCTTGCCTGTGGTGGGGACAGCAGCAGTGCCCCTCCAGCAGCGCTCAGTGCCTCTGTTGCACCAGAACACATCAGAGCAGTGTCCCAGCACCTACAGGGCACAGGGACCTTCTCTGAAGCCCAGCTCAGCCTGAGAGAGCCTGGAAGATGCCCTTTGCTGGTGCCGGCACACTGTGGACAGAAGAGGGCAGGTCTGGGCTAGAAAATGGGGACCGCATGGAGTGGGAGGGGGCAGGAGATGGAGGGAATGAAACAAAAGTGGGAACAATTAGGAGCACTCCAGGCTGGGGGCCTGGCACTGGGCCAGGCAGGAGCGTGTAGTGCCCAGGAAGGTTTGGGGAGCAGGTACGTGTAGGTGGTGCTAAAGGAGCATCTCTCTCAGGTTGGGTGCACAGCACTCTGTCATCATGAGTGCAGATAACTACATGCTACACCATGGGGATGGCGGGGGAGTTCATACCGTTGTTCGACTGTCAAGCCACCTTGTTACAAACACGGGCAGTGGCAGATCTGCAGACAGCCAGGGCCTGTGACTGACAGCTTGGTTGTTGTGCAGCATCTTCGAACACAGAGAGCATTTCTCCTGCTACAGCAGGCATGACCCTTTCGTGGCACGACAGCCTTCCGCGCTCAGTTCAGTGCCCATCTGCACTACAGATTCCACCATTGCTGTGCAGCCAGGCCATCCTCCATCCCGGTCACAACACAGCTCCGCTATGCAGCACAGACTGGGACCTGCCCACGCTGGAACCTCGTCCCGACTCCTGCTGGCTCTGTGCACATCCCCAAGGCTTTGCCTCAATTCAGAAATGCGGTTGCATGAACGAGGATATTTCACTCTCAGTAGCCTGTTTGGTGCTTGGCCTCTATGCTCAGACTGACAACACAGGGTGGTTTGGGGAAGGTGGACTCATGCCCGCCAGGAACATGTGCATGGGTGTGCACATCTGCGGTGCCAGCTAAGGTCGGGTGCGGGGAGGGTTATTTTGAAGAGGTTCTCTTGCCAGCTTCCCCCTCCGCCCCCCTTGTGCTGGCTCCATGCAGTGCAGCTCTGACGTACACCTGTGTAATTAGCAGCAGATGCCCCAGATGCCAGCGAGGCTGCTGTTTGTCATTCTCTTCCATTGCAGCGACAGGCGAGTCCCATGTGGGGCTAAATTGATCACGTGCTGCAGAGAAGCTAAAAGTAGCACTGAGGCTCCTGAGGAGTCTGCTGCCTTCAGCTTAAACCCGGGGGGGGGGCACCTTTCATCTCCACTTCCTGACTGGACTGCTGGGAAGCCTGAGGGGGACGACGTGGGGCTAGCAGTACAGCAAGGCAGCACAGCAAGGGGCCGAGGGAAGAGAGCGCGTTAAATGGAAGAGCTCAGAATCACTGTAGGCAGGGGCTCTGAGAGGGAGACTGCTGCAGGCTGACAGGGCCAGTTGTGATGGCCCTCGCGACTCTCCTGCGCAGCAGCGTCTTCGCAATGCAGCAGCAGCGCGGTGCATTGTCCTCTCCGTCACAAACCCCCAGGAGTGACTCCCAGGGCACGGCTCAGCCCTTTACCCCCTGTCGTCACTCGACGGCCTCAATCGTGTCACAGCCCCTGGGGCGCGGGAGGGAGGTAATGGGCTCTTTCTCCTAGCTGGCTAAGCCCTTCAACGCCAGGAAACGGCTAACTCTTCCACCCTAGTTCTGCCCCTTTGTGTGTACGCCTCGGTAGGTTGCAGCCCGTAATGGCACACTCACGGCGTAACATACTGTGTTCTCCCTGGCTTTAAATATACACGCGCCATGCCTTGTCTTCCCTTGGTGCACAAACCTCCGCAATGGGCCCAGAGACTGGCAATGATTTAGGGGCCCCCTCCGTCCCAAGAGGAAAGCTAGGAGCAGTACAATTAGGAACATTGTGATCAAAACTGTTTACAGCTTTCATCACAGCTTTTGCAACACCGCTGGTGTTCAGATATGGATCCTGGAGAGTTAATTTGGCTGGTGAAATGCTAAGGTTCCCAGGGGTTTTAGTGAAAGCTTATAGTCCTGTTGCTATAAATAATTCACCTTTTTTTCTAATAGCTATGTATTTTCTGGAAGGGGGTTTGTGCACACGCCCACCAATCAATTTCACTTATGTGAATGGGTGTGTCCTGTTGTATCATGCCAGGAGAGGTGCGGGCACCTGGTCTTTTGCACATTTCCCAGGGTTGTTTGCTACCTGATGCAGGGATTCTTACAGCCTCTTTAGATCAGGTCTTGTGGCAAGGCTGCGTTGCGCGGCTTCCAATTGCTTAGGGATTAACACATCACAAAAGGCACGGGGGCGGTCAATAGGAGATTATAACACCCCAGACAATCAAGGAAATATTAAAGTGTAGCTCAGGATTATGAGAGAGGAAATGTTTGCATCACACAAAACAGGGACTTTGGCAGGTTGTCTCCATAAGACACATGAGCGGTTCCCGGGAGAGGTTCTGAGACATCTGGAAAGGGAATAAATTAGAAAATAGTGTGTCATAAATAAGAAGAAACGAACCCTCACACTCAGGAGCCCGTCCTCAAAATTCAGACTGAATTAAATGTACTATAATCCTTCATTTTAGAAACACCAGGAAAATAATCCATGAAGCAGGGCACTGCTCTGACTCCGGAGCATTCAGTACCACCTGGTGGTGCTTAGAGGATGGAAGGGGAATGCTGTTACCATTGCAGGTTCGAAGCAAGGAGCAGGAGAGGTGTTTAATAACAAGGGAAAGGAGAGAAAGCTGGAGCTTATTTTTGGAGGGGGCATGAATTGGGAGAGGGCATTCCAACCCTTCATAGTCCCCCAGAGGAGTCCTACCCATGGCTGTGTTACTAAGCCAGTGACCCATGAGAAAGCATTCATTCTAAATGAGTCTGTTAAGTTGGGATCCAAGGACAGTCTCTACGCAAAAGAATAAATGGACACAAATCTGACATCAGGAATCATAACATTCAAAAACCGGTAGGAGAACACTTCAACCTCTTTGGCCACTCAGTAACAGACTTAAAGGTGGCAATTTTGCAACAGAAAAGCTTCAAAAACAGACTCCAATGAGACACTGCTGAGCTTGAATTAATATGCAAACTAGATACCATTAACTTGGGTTTGAATAGAGACTGGGAGTGGCTGGGTCATTACACATATTGAATCTATTTCCCTAAGTTAAGTATCCTCACACCTTCTTGTCAACTGTCTGAATGGGCCATCTTGATTATCACTACAAAAGTTTTTTTCTCCTGCTGATCTCAATCAAATAGCTCATCTCAATTAATTAGCCTCTTACTCCACCTTTTCATGTTCTCTGTGTGTGTGTGTGTATATATATATATATATAAAATCTTCTTACTATATGTTCCATTCTATGCATCTGATGAAGTGGGCTGCAGCCCACAAAAGCTCATGCTCAAATAAATTTGTTAGTCTCTAGGGTGCCACAAGTACTCCTGTTCTTTTTGTGGATACAGACTAACATGGCTGCCTCAGAGATTCATGGCAGCCATCAGTTTGGCCACTTTTGTGGCTCAAATCTGCTGTTTTACTCAGATAACCTCATCACTGGCCAGTACAGGGGAAAGGAAGGAGAACAATCCCCGCGGTCTTTGCTGACCTACCATGTGGGTTGGGGAACAGCCCAGAGACCTTCCCCTCTGGTGGAACCCACAGTCCAGGTCAACTCCTCCTGTGTCTGGATCAGGGGTTGGGAGGTTTGGAAGGAACCTGGGCCTGCCCTCTA
This sequence comes from Chelonia mydas, assembly GCF_015237465.2. Taxonomy (NCBI): domain Eukaryota; kingdom Metazoa; phylum Chordata; order Testudines; family Cheloniidae; genus Chelonia; species Chelonia mydas. Next base: position 46,849,873 of record NC_057853.1, read on the forward strand.
CTCCAGGTTCCAGCCCAGTGCCCTGTAGCTGTCTCGAATGCCTCCTGGAACAGCTGCGCAACAGCTACAACTCCCTGGGCGACTTCCCCATGGCCTCGTCCCAACACCTGCTTTATCCTCACCACAGGACCTTTCTCCTGGTGTCTGATAATGCTTGTACTCCTCAGTCCTCCAGCAGTATGCCTTCCCACTCTCAGCTCCTAGTGCCTCTTGCTCCCAGCTCCTCACACACACACCACAAACTGAAGTGAGGTCCTTTTTCAACTCAGGTGCCCTGATTAGCCAGCCTGTCCTAGTTGATTCTAGCAGTTTCTTCTTAATTGGCTCCAGGTGTCCTACTTAGTTAGCCTGCCTGCCTTAATTGGTTCCAGCAAGTTCCTGCTTGTTCTGGAACTGCCCGTTACCTTACTCAGGGAAAAGGGATCTACTGTATCTGGGACTAATATATCTGCCTTCAAAAAAAAAAAAAACCTCTCCTGTAGCCATCTGGCCTGACCCTATCATAGAAGGTACATGTGATGGTGAACGTCAAAGATTAGCTTATGCCTTACATGTTGTGTTCCTTTCTAACCAGCTGCCAGACATCTCCCCATTGATCGTTCTTCCAATCTATGCCTATGTAATTTGCCCGGATCTCTTTAAGCTTGAGCATGCTGTCAGCTTGGGTCTTAACGATCCAGAGAAGAAACAGGAAAGCGCTTTAGCTGAGCAGATTTTGTCTAAGGATAACTCCAAAGAAGGGTTAGTAGCTCTCTGCTCCTTGCGTACATTGCTAGTGAGATCAGCATGACAGAGGTGGTAATATTGACGGCGGCACGGGGAGTTGAATTAACTCACCAGATGCAAACTCTTGGCCAATAATGAAATCCATCTGTGCGAAGAAAACAGCTCCAGGGGATGTAACAGGAGCTAAGCAACTGATCTGGCTGGGATAGTTTGTGTCCTAAGGGACCCGTGTTTCAGGTGCGCAGCCAAGTGGCTATGGCTGTAGCATAGGGACAGCTGTGAAGTCTTAGGAAGACATGAGGTGGTGGTGGTGGGGGTGATGTAGCCAAGGAGAGTTGTTGTCAGCTGAGAAACATTAGCTATCAGACTGGAAGGGAACGGTGGAGGGAGAGGGATGGGAGAAGAGATTTTGTAGTCATGTAGATGCAGTTAATTCCTAAGGATATGTCTATACTTCAGTCACAGGGTGTGAATGCAGCTCGAGCTGACATACCCAAATTAGCTTTAATCGAGCTAGGCTGGGTACTGGAGCAGCGAAGCTGCGGCAGCATGGGCTAGCTCTGCAAGTAATTACCTAGGGTTCCAGGTGGGTTTATACAGCCCCCTGAAGCCCATGCTGCCACAGCTTCGCTGTTGTGGAACCTGAGCAAGCTAGATTAAAGCTACGAGCTGCAGTGACACCCTGTGATTGCAGTACAGACATAGCCTAAGAGGCAGACAGACCATTTTTCAGTGTTTTTTATGCATGGATGAGTTAAAAACATAACAGCGATGCACCCTGAAAAGAGAGAGGTGTGTGAACTAAGAGCGTGGGCCAAGGGGAACCTGGCTTGTAGACTGCTGTGGATTTGTCTCTCCGTGACCACAAGTTTGCACAGCTGGCGTTTCACTCTTCCCTCTGCATGAGCACTGAATCAGTGCCCTAGCATGACCCTACAGGGCAGGGTGTTACACAGATTGCTTCCTCCTTCCTATAGCCTTGGCCTCTTTAATCGCTGAAGATGTCAAACCACATCATTACATTCTGCCTTCCTAAATTTCCCCCTTCACTTTCTGTTGAATGTTTGACCTTCTTTTTCACTTCCTGTCCTAAACTGCTGTGCAGTGTTGGCCTTCTCTGAAAGCTGCCAGGTTCCACCTTAGAGGTGGCTGCAATGGAGGAAGTAGTTCCTGTTTAGTATATGCAAAGCTTGTAAATGCCTGACATTGGCCAACATTTTCCAAAGCGACCCGTGATTTGGGGCGACCCACTGGAGACACCTTACAGAGAGCTGGTTTTCAGAAATCACCAAGCATCCACCCTCTGCAAACCAGGCCTCTTTAAGATGTCTCAAGTTGGGCCCCCCCAAAATTACTGGTCACTTTAAACATCTTGGCCACTGTGTATACCAAAATTGCTATGATGAAAACAACGTCTTTACGGAGAACCATGTTTTTTGTTTACAGTCACCCGGTGACTCTTAGCTTTGTCCATACCCAGACAGCCCCTAGGACTGACCGTGCCATACACTAAACTTGGGGTGCTGGTCTTGTCACCCAATTCATTACACCCCTTCCCATGCAATGAAGTAAGGTCTATAGCTTTGGTCTTGTTTGTTATGTTCTATCTACGGTATTATACTGCCAGAGCTGGAGCCCAGCCCTTGCTGCTGGGAGACACAAGGGGAAGTGGAGCACTGCTGGCTGTGTGCATGTTTCCGGGGCCATCTTGCTAGCACAGATCCAGCTGGTGTGCCCTGGGCTAATGTAGACTGCGCACCATGGCATAGGTCACTGGGAACTGAGTACACATGCCAGCCGGCCTGCTAGGGGCAACATGCATTCCTCCATGGGATTTAGTGCATGCTCTATAGGAATCCTGCCCTGCTGCTGCATGGCTACCCTGGGTGGTTCAGAGACTCCATACGCCCTCTGGGCTCCCATCACTCCTAAGGGGGCAGGATTTGGCCCACAGCTTTATGGAACCATGCCAGTCCATGAGCCCCTTAGCAATGGCCACGAGGTGTCTTTCACACGTCCATCACTGCTGCTATTCTTCATCAGAGGCTCCCCTTGCTCAGCCTCCCTCTCCTTGCCCTGTGGTGGAGAGCCCTCCTACGGCCTTTGGGGAAGCAGGAATCACACCAATGCCATTATCAGTAACAAACACTCAGCAGCAGCAGTCACCTCTGTCAGCTATGGCCCAGTGTCCCTCCATCACTGATCGGGGCGGCCCCCTTCCCTTTGAGCTCTGGCTGGTCCTTAATGGCAATGCAGGCTTATGGGACCAGGCTGCTCCCAGGGCTTGTTCCCCCAGCCCAGAGCTCCAATTTTCAGACTCCTGGGTCCCTGCAGCAGCTGCTGGCGCTCACGCTGCTCCATTGGGACAGAGTTTCTTGCCATCCCTCTCTCTAACCAGTTTCTCCTGCTTGCTCAACCCCTGCTGCCAATCAGAGACTCAGGGGGTGGAGGGTGAGGGCACAAGCTCACAGCATTGTGGCTGGTTTGTGGGGTTTCACACCTCTCTATCCTGAAATACCTAACTGACTGCAGACAGGTCGTTCCCCACACTGGCTCTTGCCCACAACTTCCCTGTGGAACAGAACAACAGGCCAGTGAACACACATTTGGGAGATGACCCCTTCAGCCACGTCCACACACCTGTAGAGCCATGTCCCTGAGCTTGGCCTGAGCCCGTTTGCTGAGCCGGGCCTGTGGCGATGCAGTCAAGGGGCGTGGGAAGTGAACTGAGATCCCTGCAGGTTCCTTGCCTGAGCTGCTGTTCTCAGCATGGATCGTTTTTCCCTTTAAATAATAATAGGAGTAATAATAAAATCCCATCAGCACTGACACGGCTCCAGGAGAGAGAGCTGTCTTTGTGTAGCGGCTGATTGAATGGCAGCCATGTTAGCGCTGAGCACACTGCCACTGCTGCTGTATTCCTGCATCCAGAACCGTCTCCCTCTGCCCTGTAATTACCCCTTTGGATGGAATATAAAATTCTGTTTTGACAGTATTACTGCTCTCTGAATTGCCTTTCTCTTTGTGAATTTTATCAGCTGCCGCATGTCCTAGCACACGGGACGAGGAATCAGAGCAGACCTTTCTGCATAAATGGTTTCTAAATACCCCAAATGAATTACGTGGGTTTCTCCAAGAGAATGGTGAAGCTGCTTTTTATTTTTCAGGCTGTTGGTTTGCTGCTGCTGGGGGTGAAGGGGAGGGCGGGGCTTGTGGCATTTCCCGCCTTCCCCCAACACCACAACGGCCACCTCTGATTGAGAGAAGCATTGTGATCGTTTAGTCCCGAGGTTCTCAAACTGTGGTCCGTGGATCACCAGTGGTCCGTGAGCTCCATTCAGGTGGTCCGCGGATAGTTCCCTCCAAGGTGCGCACCTGGGCGGTCGCACACAAGAGAATGAAGGGCCACCCACCTAATTAGTGGAGCTGCGCAGGCGTGGCTCTACTAATTAGGTGCCTGGACCCTGGAGAAGATGCACATGTAAGGTGAGGTGGTGGCCTTGAGGAGAATTTGGGGTAGGTGGGAGGAGGCAGTGGAGTGAGAAGGCAGGGTGGGGGGAATTTGGGACCTGCAGGGCTGCTGCGGCCAGAGAAAGAGGCGACTTTCCCCAGCTCCAGGGCTGCGGCTGCCAGGGAGAGACGGCTCTCCTTCCCAGCCTCTGGTCTGTGGGTGCTGTGGTGGGGGAGAGACTCCCCTCCTTCCCAGCCCCAACTTGGGGGCTGCTGCTGTGGGTGAGAGAGGGAGAGACCCCCACTCTTTCCCAGCCCCTGCTCAGGGACTGCTGCAGCAGGGCAGAGAGGGCACATCCATCGCATTAGAAAGGTAAGACTACTGATATTAAAATATGAGTTGTGTGCTTTTATTTGTAGAACAAACAATGTTAATTATTATTAAGGTTTTTTTAATATAGTGCTTTTATCCAAAGTGCTTCACAATAGTTAGCAAACGGTACAAACAACATTTGGAAAGATGATTAAGTGATCCGCTGAGACCCTCAGCAAAAAAAGTTTGAGAACCACTGATCTAGTCTGATCTCCTACAAGACACACTCTGTAGATTTCTCCCAATGATTCCTGCAGGTGGCCCACTGACTAGTGGTTGAAGTAAAGCAACGTTCTTTGGGGCTGTGACATCACAGCCCCTTCTTGGACAAGGCACTGTGATGTCACCAAGCCTCCCCTGTGATGATGCATCATGATGTCACCAAGCAGGAGAGGTGAGGAGCAGTGACATCACAGTCCCACTGTGATGATGTACTGAGATGCCACTGAGGTTGTGATGGTCAGGCAGGAGGAGAGGTTGTGGGCCATGATGTCATATCCCCCACTCCGACATCATCGAGGCAGAGATGGTGAAGCAAGTGCTACAATTAACACCGACTCTTAGAAACAGAAAGAAATAAAGTGCAAGGGGAGGGAGGAAGGAGAAGCTGGAGCCATCCAGTAGTCACTGCGACGGCTCAGGCATGGGGTTCGTTTTAAAGCTCCCGTCTTTCTCTTGGGAACCTCCTTCTGAGCCTTGTTTCCAATAGCCTGGCAAGTGGGGAGGCAGGGGGAATGCACAGCCTCTGCGAGCATTTGGGGTGGTGTGGGCCTGCCAGCCAGGGCTGGGCATACCACTAACCGGAGCTTTTACCTTTTCTTTGCAGGAGGAGGATATTGAATACTACGACTCCAAGGCAGACACGGAATATGTGAGTACAATCCCTGCATTCTCCAATAGTCACAGGTAGGGGGTGGGCCTGGGCTGACGCTCTCCTCTGCCTGACCCACTCTGATACAATGCATGGAACCTGCGCTTGTGGCAGCTGTTGGCAGGAGCATGGTCTTTTGCATGGCAAACCTATCCCAGATAGGGGAACAGAACCTAGTTCATTCGGGTTCATATCAGTACAGGGTGTTTGGCTGCTAGGTCTGGGAACTCGCGGCAAGTTCCTAGTTTTAACAGCTGGACTCATTGCATGGCAGAGGCAGGAGCGCTGGCAGTGGGGGAGCTCCCAGCTACTCCAGTCCCCACCTCTCCCAGCAGGGGGCGCTGTAGGGAATGGGACAGGTGTCAATGTGGATAGGGGTCAATGTTATGACTTTGCTGAGGTGCTTTTTAGATTTTAATGCTGAAATCTTACAAGCTGGATTTGCTGTGTGTGATAGCCAATATTAGAATGAAATCTAATAGGAGAACCTCTTTTTATCAAGTCCAGGGGGCGTTAGCTTACCAACTTAGTACTAAGTTCTTCTTAGGTCAACTTGTAACTTGAACAGTATTTCTCAAATCAGGACACTGGGTTATTCTTAACCAAACAGCAATTTATTAATTCACCGAGAACCGCATCAGTATACAACCAACAGTTCACCAATTAAGTGTAGACACAACCAATGTTCCAGTTATGTTCTGCACACTCCAATACAGCCTTGCAAGCAGTTGTCACAGAATGCAAATTACTAAGAATTTTTTTATCACATTTGCTTAGGATCATCAGTTTTTTAGTACCTAGCACAAGTATCACCCTTCTAACATTTCTCCAAGGAGTGGGAATGTACATGTCTGTAAGGCACTTTTAAGAGTGTGGTTCCTGCTATATGAATGGATTGGGGATGAGGGACAAGTTTAGAATATCAAAAGCAATTACCTGAAGTTATGGTTCAAATCTCTTTTACGCCAATTTGCTTGGGTTTATAAAGGAGTGCACACACAGAGCATGAGTTAAAATCTAAACTATGGTTACTTGATGTCTCACTGGAGAGCCTAGACTGAACAAGGTACGCTTCAGTTGTTTATGTATAAATAAAGGAGGAATACAATCTTTGACATGAAATCTCACCACTTCTTCTTATCTGGTTAACCGTGGGATGTCGGGAGAGTCCGTTCCACATGGCTGGTCCAGGAGTCTGTTGCAATGCGGGGATTCAGTCAACTCTGGGGTCCCCCAGGGTGACCTCAGATTTATATACCCGAATTCCTGGGCTCATTGGAGGGGACCATCCTTGGATTTCCATTGGCCAGTTGCCATATGATCGCTCATATTTCACCCCTTTCAGTTTCTCTGCCGCTTCTGTTGGTATCAAGTAGATGGCGCAGGTGTATAATAAATTTCTTCAATCCTTTTCTTATCGGAGGCTTTTTAGTTCGATTCAGTTCAAGGATTTAAGTTCAGTATTAGCCCATGTTATTAATTGAAATTTCCCCCTTTTTAAGCAATTTATTTTAATAATTCCAAGTTATACTGTGGTTAGGTGATTATATCTTTTCACCTTCCTTTTTGTGCCTATCACTGCTAGAATGCAGCAATCACTTACCAAGGAAACAAACAAAATCCATTCTAAGCCTTTTCGTTTGGTGGATACAGTCTTCGATTTTATATGAGCATTTCACATTATTTAGGGCAGGGATCGGCAACCTTTGGCATGCGGCCCATCAGGGAAATCCGCTGACAGGCCAGGACGGTTTGTTTACCTGCAGCGTCTGCAGGTTCGGCCGATCGCAGCTCCCACTGGCTGTTCCAGGCCAATGGGGGCTGCAGGAAACAGTGCGGGCCAAGGGACATGCTGGCCGCCGCTTCCCGCAGCCCCCATTGGCCTGGAACGGCGAACCGCAGACAGTGGGAGCTGCGATTGGCTGAACCTGAGGACGCTGCACGTAAACAAACCGTCCCGGCCCGCCAGCGGATTTCCCTGACGGGCCGCGTGCCAAAGGTTGCCGATCCCTGATTTAGAGCTTGCAATAGAACAAGAGATATTACCCATACATAAAGAGCGAGTTTACCTGATTCGCAGAGCAGATAAACATGCAGCTTCTAATTCAGAGTGAAAAACATATTGACAGGACAAAACAGATTATCTTTGGTATATTTGATTTATTAGGAAAACAAACGTATAGTTGATAATTTGGGGTGAAAACATGTGATTTGAGTGTCTTGGTGTAACAGGCAGTTTGCCCTATTTGACCTTCAGTCTCACTGCCAGGTAAGTATAGTTTGTTTAATTTGCAGCTTCCCCACCCGTCTTTGGATCAACTTTTAGGGCACGTCTACGCTGGCAATGTTACAAGCACTGGCAGTTAGAGTGCTGCTCAGAGCGCACTGAAGGGAAACCGCTGTTGTGCGTTCACACTCAGCTGCCTGTGCAATAGTGTGTTCACACTTGCGGCACTTGAAGCAGTATTCGGAGCGGTGCACTCTGGGCAGCTATCCCATAGAGCACCTCTTTCTCTTCTGCCGCTAAGAGTTGTGGGAAGGCGTAGGGGGTCGCGGGGCATTCTGGGTCCTGTCCCTATGCCCTGTGATGTATTGCTTCGCGTCCCAGCAATCCCTGTGCTTCCATCCGCATTTGGTGACATATTCCAACAGTTTGTGTACTGAACGCCCTGCATCTTTGGGCTGCAGGAATGGATCCCGAACTGTTGACCAATATGCTGCTCGCTCTGACTAACACGTCACAAGTGGCAGTGGAGTTATTCCTTAAACTACAGAGGCAAGAGGGGTGCAACATTGATCTCGCCAGGTGTAGTAGCTACAACAGAAGATTGCTTGTGGCATTCACGGAGGTGCTGACCATAGTGGAATGCCATTTTTGGGCTCGGGAAACAAGTACTGAGTGGTGGCATCACATCGTCGTGCACATCTGGGATGACAAGCAGTGGCTGCAGAACTTTTGGATGAGGAAAGCCACATTCATGGGACTGTGTGATGAGCTCGCCCCAGCCCTGCAGTGCAAGGACACGAGAATGAGAGCTGCCCTGTCTTTGGAGAAGCACGTGGCGATTGCACTGTTGAAGCTGGCTACTCCAGACTGCTACCAATCGGTTGCTAACCAGTTAGGAGTGGGAAAGTCGACAGCTGGACTCGTGTTGATGGAAGTGTGCAGGGCCATTAATATCGTCCTGCTCCGAAAGACCGTGACACTGGGCAATGTGTGTGACATTGTGGCTGGCTTTGCAGAAATGGGCTTCCCAGCTGCGGATGGGTGATAGATGGCACACATATTCCAACTCTGGCACCAGACCACCTAGCCACTGAGTACATTAATCGCAAAGGGTATTTCTCAATGGTTCTCTAGGCACTTGTGGATCACCGTGGGCGTTTCATGGACATTAATGCAGGCTGGTCCGGAAAAGTGCATGACGCACGCATCTTTCGGAACACTGGCCTATTCAGGAAGCTGCAAGCAGGAACTTTCTTCCCGGACCAGAACATCACCATAGAGGAAGTGGAAATGCCCATTGTGATTCTGGGAGACCCCACCTACCCCTTAATGCCGTGGCTTTTGAAGCCATACATGGGGCAACTTGACAGCAGCAAGGAGCGGTTCAACAACAGGGTGAGCAAGTGCAGGATGATGGTTGAGCGTGCTTTTGGCCTTTTAAAAGCCCACTGGCGCTGCCTCTATGGGAAGCTGGACCTGTCCGATGACAATATTCCTATGCTTATAGCCGCGTGCTGTACGCTTCATAATATTTGTGAAGGGAAGGGTGAAAGCTTCACTCAGGGCTGGACTGCAGAGTCTCAGTGCCTGGAGGCTGAGTTTGAACAGACAGAGACCAGGGCTATTAGAGGGGCCCAGCACGGGGCCATAAGGATTAGGGATGCCTTAAGGCAGCAATTTGAAGCGGAAAGCCACTAATATTTGTTGCTGTGCTTGGGAGTGCAGTGCTTGTAGTGCTAGGAGGTAATTGGTGCAGACGATGCAATATGTGGGTTTAACATAATTGTATGTTGTTTTGCAGGGCTCTTTTTGCTTTCTATGAATAGAATAAAGATTGCTTTCAAACCAACACAGTTCTTTTACAACAAAATAACAACTGGAGGAGAGAGTCAAACCAAAAAAAACATCAGCAGAGAGGGGGATGGAGGAAGGTAAGGTGCCAGGAGGAGGTGGGGTCCCGGGATCGCTAAAGATTTGTGTATGTCCAGAGCTCATAGCCACCTCTCTCCTTTGGAGTACAGTGCAGCGGGTACTGTACTTCAGCAGAGCCAAACTGCAGAGGGATGGGTGTTGAGTGCAGTGGGTAGTGGGAGTCCACAGTGCTAGACTGTGATGGGGGGAGGAGTAGAATGCCACAGGTATAGACTGGAGCCAGGAGGTTGATAAAAGTGTGTTGGCAGTGTCTTAGGGGAGCATGGGAAAGAGTTTTGCAACAGTGGCTGTAGGGGAGAGTGGGCGCGGAGCTGCTTGGTTTGAAGAGCTAGTATCGCCTGGAGCATGTCTGCTTGGCGCTCCATAACTTTAAGAGCCGCTCCATGGCTTCATTCTGGCGTGCCGCGTTCTCCTTTCAGTCCCTCATCTCGCTGTCCCACCACTCCTTCAATTCCTGTTTCTCGGCGGCAGAGTGCATCATAACATCACGCACAAAGTCCTGCTTAGTTCTTCTTGGCCACTTTCTAATTCTGCGTAGCCGGTCAGCCATCGATAACAAAGAGGGAGGCTAGGCTCCCAAGGTCATCTCTGTGAAGTTTAAACGCAACATTTTACAGAAGCAGTATTGTTTGCAACACAGAGAACCCTGATTCAGTGATTTAAAACACAGCCAGTAATCACACACCTGCCACTAACTGGCTGACCCCAGGCAAGCACACTTAGAATCATAGAATCATAGAATATCAGGGTTGGAAGGGACCCCAGAAGGTCATCTAGTCCAACCCCCTGCTCGAAGCAGGACCAATTCCCAGTTAAATCATCCCAGCCAGGGCTTTGTCAAGCCTGACCTTAAAAACCTCTAAGGAAGGAGATTCTACCACCTCCCTAGGTAACGCATTCCAGTGTTTCACCACCCTCTTAGTGAAAAAGTTTTTCCTAATATCCAATCTAAACCTCCCCCATTGCAACTTGAGACCATTACTCCTCGTTCTGTCATCTTCTACCATTGAGAACAGTCTGGAGCCATCCTCTTTGGAACCCCCTTTCAGGTAGTTGAAAGCAGCTATCAAATCCCCCCTCATTCTTCTCTTCTGCAGACTTGAGCCACAAGACCCCCAAAATGGTGAGTAGCCGAAGGGGCAGGGTTAATCACTCTTCCCGGACCCTGCTGTACACTGGGCACATGGCTCTTGGGGAGAGCCAGCACTGTAGGAGGGGCCTGATAATCATTCCTGTTCCCGCACTTTCCACAGGATGTGATCATGATGGAAGATATCTCACTGCTGAGGGTGAGCTGGGAATCAAGGGAGGGTCTTCTCCAAGCCTGCGGCTTCCACCCTGGCCCCTATGCGGCTCGCCTGTGTGCAGCAATGGTGTCTCCCCCCAACCCTCTCCAAATGCTGATGAGGTCCAGCAGCTCGGCATTACTCCAAGCGGGGGATCGCCTGGTGCGTGGAGCAGGCATGGCTACCTGGAAAGATGTGCTGAGACCACTGCATGCATCACCGAGCAAACAGGAAGGGGACTTTCAAATTTCCAAAGGAATTTATGGGGTGGGGATGACGGTTGGTCACCTGAGGGCAGGGCAGTAGAGCTCAAACTGATGAGCAGAGAGGTGAGAACAGGCATTGTGGGACATCTCCCGGAGGCCAACCGCAGCGCTGTAATTGCCACGGTGTCTACACTGGCACCACAGCACGGTAGCCCCGGTGCACAAAGCTGAACGGCTCTCGCTGGGGTGTTTTTCTTAAACGGCTACAACTGTGCAGTTTCTGCGCCTTAAGTGGCTTGGCAGTGTGTAAACCTCGGGAGTTACAGCACAGAAAGGTGCTTTACTGCGCAGAAACTTGCCAGTGCAGACAGGGCCTCCGTGTGCAATGGGCTGCTTTGCTAGGAAAGCAGGGTGTGAGCCTTCTTGGTAACTTGTTTGGAGTTCTTTTTAGTTAGGTTGGAGAGCAGGGCCGGCTCCAGACACCAGCGTTCCAAGCAGGTGCTTGGGGCGGCAGTCAGAAAGGGGCGGCAGAGTTTCCACGGCGGCGGCAATTCGGCGGCAGCTTCTGTGTTCCGCCGGCCGTGGCAGCAATTCGGCGGCGACAGGTTTTTTCACTGCTTGGGGCGGCAAAAACAGTAGAGCCAGCCCTGGTTAGGAGGGAGAAAGAGGTTTTATCCATATGCAGATGATGAGAGATTCTTGCGTAGGTGAGTAACAGTAGTCTCATTGAGCCGTTTTAGTCTCTGTTCTTGGGGAGTGTAACTCCTAACCTTGGCCGATTTGTGGGTCCTTAGACAAAATGTCTCATATGATGTGAACCATTTTTTTATTGTCTTTACTTCCTAGGTTTCAGAGTAGCAGCCGTGTTAGTCTGTATCCGCAAAAAGAAAAGGAGGACTTGTGGCATCTTAGAGACTAGCACATTTATTTGAGCATAAGCTTATGCTCAAATAAATTTGTTAGTCTCTAAGGTGCCACAAGTCCTCCTTTTCTTTTTACTTTCTAGGTGGATCCTATTGTAAGATAAACAGAGGTGGATAGCTTCTCTAATTGCCAGGAGGAATTAATACTTAGTAATTATTCAAGTCATATCTATGCTCTATACCTCTTACACAGGCGAACGGACTGTGGGTGAGCTCCCAGCTACTGCAGCCCCTGCCCCTCCCAGCAGGGGGCACTGTGGGGAGTGGGGCAGGAGCACTGGCTGTGGGGGGGAAGCTCCCAGTTTCTCCAGTCCCAGCTTCTCCCATCAGGGGGTGCTATGGGGAGTGGGTCAGGAGCGCTGGCTGTTGGAGCGTGATTACAAGGTGCCTTGGGATCATTAGAATCAGCATAACTCCAGACGTATGACTGTAGCAAGTGCTGTCTCTCTGGCTGAGACAGCTGGGCTCCCTAGCAGTAACTGGTTACAGTCCCTAAGAGCCAGTGCTATGCTGTGCTGTTACACCAGGCAATTTCTGAGAGGGCCACTTAGTGCCCAGTGCAGCCCCATGGCCGCTGTCACCCAGGAAGCAGAACCAGTGTGCAGCGGATGGCTCTGCATTGCAGAGAGGGTGTGCACTGGACAGTGCAGAGCCCCGCTTGGGGAGGCGGGCACTTCCTCTACAGCATGATGGGGAAGGCATGGCCTTCCTACGCTTCCACCTGCAGATAAAAACTTCTAGTCTACTCCAGCCATTCGGGCGCCTCCATCCCACAGCCTGGGGCAGATTCCTCCTCCTCGCCCTACAACCCCCAGGTTTTATCCCCCAAGCCTAGCCTAGCTGCTTGGGCTGGACACTAGGGGCTGGCTCCTGGCTGTAGGCCCACGCAGGGAGACTCAGTGGCTGCCCTCTGACTCTGTGTTCTGACAGAGATGGGCCGTCAGCTGGAGCCAGTCTCAGGGGGATCCAGGTGCATGTTCGCTAAGGCAAGCCACTCCACTGCCTGGGAAAGTTTCTAAAATTAAAGCTGGCATCTGAAATTCAAATGAAGAGCAAACCTTTAATTAGACACTGAATCTAATTCTCGACCCCCCTCCCGGCAAAGCCGTCCTGTAATGCTGGCAATCAATGCTTTAAATATAAACCAGACAGCTTGAATTTCCCAGGGCTCCCAAGGGGGTCGACATGTGCCGGTTACACTTCATGATGATAGCGCTCAGCTAGTGCTTTGTCTGATCAAAGCACTTCACAGGCATTTGCTGATGCCCTGGCTCACGCCAGAGATGGCTGCATTTTAGTGGCAGGTGATAGGTTGCCTGGGTATGAAGGTGGTAAAGTACTTGGGGGTCCTTCAGAGTGAAAGGTGCCCTATAAGTACAAACCGCTGCTGTTGATTGTTCTCTGAGCCCTGGGCTGGCAGGGCGTAGCTGTTTCTTCATCTGACTGAGCTCCCCTCCCGTTTCTAAGACCCGCATCAGGCACAGCAAGGGAAGGAGTTTTTCCTGCTGCTGCCCCTTCCCTCCCCAGGGCTATTAAGTAGCTGGAGGGGAAAAACAATGAAATGTAATCAAGTCAGAACCTCATGAACAAAGAGCCCCCTTTCCCCAGGTAACCACACTCTGCATCCCTAGGCCTCTGCCAGCCGCTTACAGTCCCTAGTCGGAGTGGAAGGCGATGGCAGTGGGCAGCGTTTGTAAATGACACACGAGCAGCCCTGGTTTGGGAGCCCAGGCCTGGCCCCCGATGTCCCACATGTTCCTTTACACAGCGACAAGCAGCGAAGGACTGGGAGAGCATCCAGGCCTTTGACCCAGAGACCGATTCACAGGCTCAGTTTCCCCCATCCTGCAGCTAGGTGCTGAACTGGGAAGGATTAGGGGGTGGACATGGGCATTTAGCACAGACCAGCCTTACTCAGGCACCAAGAAGGAGAAACAGAGTTGAATCCAGGAGGTGACCAGCCCCAAAATCAGTTCACCTTGGAAGGGCCATGTATCTTTGTCTGTGCCCACCTGCTTGCAAGAGCAGCACTGCTGGAGCCAGGCTGCCAGCATGTGGCATTTGTCATAAATCTAGGGTGGGGGGCTGCGGGATTTCCCCCCTGCATGTGACCTGCATGGGCCACGCTGTCTGAGCAGAGCAGTGCCTGCCTGCTGCTTGCCATGTGCACCCTGGGGCTGTATTAGCCCTGCTCTTCCCGCCCTCTTCCCTAACGCGGGGTGGTGCAGTGCTGGGTCCATGGAATGCAGCAGGACACACCCTTTTGCACAGCTCTTTCCCACTCCCCTTGCCCCCACCCCCGTACACTAGTACCACTGACCCTGTGGCCCTCCATCGCCATGGCGAATGGGGCAAGACGTGCACCTGGGCACAGATAAACAGCACTAAAGCAGAACTGCAATTGCACAGTCAACAGCAAGCCAAGCCGTGTTACAATGGGGCGGGGGTCGCTGCTCGGCTGGGGTCCCGGTGTAGTGCCACTGCAGACAGCGGGGCGGGGTCATTTCACACTAGCTGGGCATCTGGTTCCCGCTCTGCATTACAACATACAAAGCTAAAAATATAGGACTTTCCTAAGGTCACTTCCTATCTAAGTAATTGCTGTGGCGCCCGCTGGGTTGGGATGTGAGGGCAGTGGGAGGGGAAGGGGTTCCCAGGTGGGTGGCTGGGAGGGGAAGCGCCCCGTGGCAATCTCTCTGTTAAGATGACACCCATGCTGTGAAGAAATGTGGGAAATTCTGGGATGTACTAGGCTATATAACAAATAACAGTCGGGCCATGTTGGCTGACGGCACCTTAGTGGGTGTTGCCTATTCACTCAGTGTGGTCCTAAGATCTGCACCGCAGGGCCAAATCCTGCAGTTCTTCCTTGGCTATTCCTTCAGGCCAACTTGGGCAGATTCCATTTGAAATCATTGGTACTTTGGCTTGTGTAAAGAGAGAGGAATGAATTTAGGTTGTGTCCTGGAGAAATTATTAAAGCTGATTATCTAAAAGAAACACCAGATTTGTGAATAAACCATTCTCTGTGTGAGGTCAGCTTCCGTGTTGGGCACCAACATTCTCTGGCATCCATGAAAATATTTGCAACTCCTGCAAGCTGAATTAATTCACACTGCAGTGTGTGATTCGTTCTCCTGTATATTGCTTGTTCAAATTATCCACGCAAGGAGCAGAAACAAATCCACGTGGCCAATGGCACATCGGGAATCGTGACAAGCAAATAGTTGGAACAAATAGCTTGCAAAGCACCCATCATCTGAAAAGGATTAGTCCAAACTACTCGCTAAACACTTACAAATACATGCACGGAAAGCAGGGATGGATTATGAGCTGATAAGAAGCCTTAGCTCTGTCTCACGAATAGGATTCAACCACCTCTAGAATTTATACATAGTAGTTGAGTGCCAAACAATGCATCAGATATTCAGATCTAGTTTTCCTGTCACAGAGGCTCTGAAATAACAAGAAAGAACAGTGCTTGAGGGAAAATTCAAAACAGATCAGATCGATTTCTTCAAAGTGCAATCGCTGACAAACGCTCCCCAACACCGTCGTCCCCCGCTGACCCAGCAACAGGTCACACGGCCTGCTCCTGCTGTCCCAGGAACATAAAGTTTAACGAGGGAGCTACAGAAATGATAAACAGCAATGACAGATGCAAACAGGTGTGACTTCCTTGGAGGGGAATTCTGAGACTTTATCAGCCCATGGGGCTAATCTGAGCAAGTAAAGCAGGGGGCAGGAAGATGCTTTGACAAAACAGAAAATGGGGCATGGGTTGATTTTATTTACAGATCTCTTAAGTAATGTAAGACCACTAATTAAACACAGAGTGCGAGGAAGCTCCATAAACATGGTGCATCTATGCATCAGCCCTGTGCTTATCAACCTACATACTTCTTGAGGGGGAGAACTGGAAGCTCTGTCATCCCTTGAAGCATTTAAAGTTAAATTGGGCAAAGAACTAAAAATGATAGGTTGCACAAGTAGCGATGCCCAAAGTTAAGGTTGCCTGATAGTTCCCAGTTTAAGAACCAAGTGGCAGACTCTGCAGTGGAGTTATTGGTCCCAGCTCCACTGATGACCCACGAGGGAGTCAAAATGGTTCCATGTGGTAGAATTTCTGGGGGATTGTCAGTTTGCTTTTTTAAAAAGCCTATGAAATTTTGTTTAAAAACAAACAAACAAAAAACTCCAAGTTAAAAGAATGTTGTTAAGGTGGCAAAGTCAAGCACTCCAAAGTTAGGAAATGTCAGAATTAAGGATGCCTCTGCAACCTTAACTCAGCCCCCATGTGATACAGTCTTTAACTACATGATCACATCCTATGTTTTGCACTGGGCCCTGCCTCATTCAGTGCACAGGGAAGATGATGCTCACTGAGTGGACAGCTGTTTAATATTTTGTTGTTTCCTCATTCTCCAATGTGTGGCCCTGGGCTTAATTTCCAGCATGCTATTCAAATCCTGCTCTGGAGACAGAATTACTGATTTTTCAGAGTCCTTAGCATTACGTAGCAGTGTATTTGTGCAGAGCCCAGCTCCCTTTGGCTTCGGTCACAGCTGTGAGTCCTCAGCACTTCTGCAAGGCAGATCTGAGGGGCTCAAGTCGGGCACTCTGAAAATGAGGAACTCACAATTAGTGATCGCTTGCAAAAAATTTGTCTAGCATCACACAGGAACTCTGTGGCAGAGGCAGGGATACAATCCAGTTCTCCGGGGCAGCATTCAGCTGCTTTAACCAGAAGACCATCCTTTCTCTTCCTGCAGTCTATCTCTCTTCCGGGAAATGAAGTGCTTAGCTACCCACTTGCCTCTAAGGGTATGTCTACACTGCAGCTAGGCACCTGTGGCTGGCCCATGCCAGCTGTCTCGGGCTTTCAGGGCTTGGGCTTGCAGGGCTGTTTGTGGTATAAATGTGTGGACATGGGCTGGAGCCCTGGCTCTAGGACCTTGCACAGCCTCTTAGCCCAGTCCCAGCGAGCCCAAGTTAGGTGGCATGGGCCAGCCACAGGCTTTTAATTGCAGTGTAGATGTTCTCTTAGACCTCCCTCCTATTACCAGGCAGGAGTCACTTGGTAGTTATGGAGCAGCAATCTTAGTGCAAGGTAGGCTGCTCCTATGCAAAACGTCAGCAACTCCTGGCTGTTAGCTTTAGGATTAGACATATATATGTGTAATGAGAACATCCACGGTGACATTAGATGGGATTAGAACATATGAGGGATATAAACCCTTGTGCTTCAGGGCATAAACCAGCCTCTAGCTGATGAGGGCTAGGAAAATCTTCCTATGTTTCTGGAATGGGCTGGACGCACTATTGGCTTTTGAAAAAGCCACAGTCTTGACTATAAAAATATTTTCAGTGATCGGCAGTGCTCATGAAGATGCGGGTCTCCTGATACTGGCTGGAACCAGGGGTGGCCAAAGCAAGCACTGTCCAAATTTCCCTCCATGAGATTTCCCTGAAATGAGCTGTGGCCCCCTCTGGCAATCAAGAGTATGTCTACACTGCATTCAGGAGGTGTGATTGCAGCCCTTGTCGACATACCTGAGCGAGGTCACAACTAGCTCACGTAACAATAGCAGTGAAGCCACAGCAGAACGGGCAGTGAAAACTCCTGACGAGAAACTGGTAATTGCTTTACAAAGCATGGTGGTTTAGGAAATTGGTCTTGGGTCTAAAATTGCATGTAATTAATGGCTTGATTCATCTGTCCCTTGGGTTGCGCAGATGGAAGGCTGGCCTCAGTAGTGGAAAGTCCAGCTGGAACATGAATCAAAGCAGTGCGGACTGCCTAGGCTGCACCAGCTAATGCATAGAGCTCAGCAATACTTTTTCAGCGAATAGTAAATTCCCCCCCCAAAATGCCTTTTTTTAAAAGCATCGAAAAGTTGGGTCAAGTTCAGCAAATAGTTTTGTCTGGAAAAGAACTAGGAGAAACAATAGGATATTTTGGACATTTTCTAAACTAACCATTTCAAATCGACATTTTGTTTAGAAAACCTCCATTCAAATAGCTGTTTGAAACTCTTCCTTCAACCCAAATGAATTTGTTTGTTTGTTTGTTTTTGTTTTGTTGAGAACAACCAAAAAAATCAGTTTAGCTTTTAAATGAACTTCTGATTCTGGGGTTGGGGATGGATTTTGCAGTTCAGCCCCGAAAAATCAATGATTCACGCACGTCCACTGATGCAGCCTAGAAAGTGGGCAGGGCCATCTGCAAGGTGGGGTGTCCAGAATGCTTGGGAGATGCAGCAGGTTTTTCAAGCAATCTCCACTGGCTGGGCACTTGCGCAGTCTTGCGTTCTATAGAATGCCTGGGAGACAGCTGCTTCCCTCTTCCAGGGTGAATTGCCCCTACTAGGGTGTCTACTACTGTACACCAGAGGATGCATATTTTGCTATTGAGAATGAATCAGGCCCTCCATCTCCAGATGATTGCAAAGCCATTGAGGTCTGCTGAGCCATCAGCAATCGCTGCCTTTTAAAACCTGCAGCTCTCAAAACAAAGCAGAAAAGAAAAGGAACTTAGTTTCCGGGACTGGAACCAAATGAAGTTAGCAGTTTGTATCCATGTCAATGGCAGCGCTCAAATCATTTCCCATTTGGGCTTCTCTCTCTCTCTCCTTTTTTATTATAGCAAAATTGTATGGGCCCTATTGAAAACACTTGTAATTTTCCATGGATGGGACTCTACCCTATTAGAACTATTACTTCTTCCCAATGAAATCCCGGCTAATTTAATTCCAACCAAAATAAAAGACAGAAGAGATGATGAAATAAAAAAAGATACCAGGACGCTTGCCATTGCAGTAAATAGCAAACCCGCATATTTTTCTCTTTTTAGTTCCATTTTTTAGATTTAAATTGAGCACGAGAACTCCCTGAAATGAAGTTAGTTGTTATAGACAATGCCTATTCAGCAAAACTGTGACTTCATTCATGAGCCTCACGCCAGATTGAAATGTGGAGGGAAAATAAAGCTGTGTTTCCTATTCATTTTACCAACAGTCCACTATCTTCCTGAACACGTTTTTAATTTATTTTTTTCCCCAAATGAATGGGGACTGTCCAAAGGCTCACTCAGGGACCCCAAGACACTCAAAATGTTTACAGAAGTCAAGAACTTTTTGCCTCTTCCCTGAAGCGAGGGATTCAATGTTTAGTCCTAGCAAAGTGTTCAAATCAACAAACATTCTCAGCTGGATACCACTGGCGGAATGGTAGAAAATTACAATAAATTTCCGGGCATTATGATTGTGTTTATGGCAGGGGGCAGTGTTTAAATCAGAACTGAGGCCCAAATCCTCCAGGGTGGATCCCCAGTTTCTGTTTATCAGCAAAGCTCCATTGAAATCAATAGAGCTGTGTCCCGTGTCAGCCCTGGAGGATCTGGTCCTTTATCCATAACAACAGTGGTGTTAATTTTTTGCAACTGATCAGTGGCAAGTCATTAATTTCCCAGAGTTATAAAATGGAAGGCAGGCTTTTTTCGCAACTTCCCCTTCTTTTGTGGCTGGGATAGCCTACCCATTGTGCGCTCGGCAGTATAGACTGGGGACATCTTTGTATCATCCTTTCCAGCACTCGAGCCCTGTACCTCGCTCCACTTTCCAATTCTGCTGCTTCGTGAGACATTTGTAAGCGTGTGTATTTGATTTGAAAAGAAGCTTCCCTATCTTTTGAGCCTGCCTCCTGCATTTGTACAAAGGACTAACTCACATTAGATATCACACAGACGCTGTCCCGCTCTGACCTTTTCGATACAAGATGTCAATTGAGAAAGCTGTAGCCGCAGACATAGCCGACAGTCTAGAAATGGCGCGTTATACAACTGGGTTTCCTTTGCTACGTGCCTAATTGTTTATGGGAATGGAGAAAGTTGTGCCCTTAAAAGAGTGAGTACAGTAATGGCAGATCTCTGAACATGAACTCGGCCATCTACTTCACAGGCAAATTGTATAATCCTGCTGCATAACCCACCCCGCTCCCTCATGTTGGGATGTACACTGCACAATCTCCACTGGCTTCAGTGGGAGCAGGGCTGGGCCCAGGCTGCAGTGGGATTGGGACTCCAATGCACACCTGGTTAAAGGGGACATCTGTCTGGGGCAGGGCAGCATCCTCCTAACAGAGGGATGAAAATATCTTGGGCTCCGAGGACTCCGGGCCTCAGAGCTTCTGCTCAGCAGTCCTAGGAGAGCTCTGCTCCCTCATTTAACTGCCTCATGCCCTTCCCAGTCCCCAAAGGCAGCTGCAAGGGTTAGCCCTGCCCGCCCAGGATCCTGGGGACGTACTTCACTGCTCTTGTTACTCGAGCTAGCTTTGATCTACATCTGGGTACATCTACACATGCCGCAATCACATCTCCCAGTTACAGTACAGACATTCCTTAGGATGAGTCCAGGCTGCTGTAATTTGCATCTTCGTCTGGCCCCTTCAGCATGTAAATTCCCGCCACGTAGTCTTACTTCCAGTCCCTTAGACCCTCTCGGCGTCTGTCATGCCTAACAGATTCCTTTCGCCTGCGTTCACACAGCGAGGTATAAGACTGAGTGAAGCTCACTGGGTCACTCAGTGTGGGTGGCAAGACAGGGGCTCCTGTTGTTCTGCCTAAGACGACAGACTTGAGGGCAATTCCCTTTAGACCAAATTGTGCGTTTCCAGAGGTTGATGTTTGTTTGTATTCACATCTTCCTCTGGCTCAGGTTTAGGCCCAGACGTCTGAGTTTGAGCCTGAATGGGGGCCGCGGTTCATGTTCAGATTGTTTGATGTCATTATTTCACAAGCAGTTCTGGTGAGATTCTGGCCCCACATGGTGGAAATCAGAATCATAGAATCATAGACTATCAGGGTTGGAAGGGACCTCAGGAGGTCATCTAGTCCAACCCCCTGCTCAAAGCAGGACCAATCCCCAATTTTTGCCTCAGATCCCTAAATGGCCCCCTCAAGGATTGAACTCACAACCCTGGGTTTAGCAGGCCAATGCTCAAACCACTGAGCTGTCCCTCCCCCCCACTGAGCTATCCCTCCCCCCAAGAGATGAGCTGAAAACGGGCTCAGCTGGGGGTTAGATCTATCAAAAACTATAGGGGTGGAGATGGATCTGGGAACTCAGATCCCATCCTTCCGGAAATTCATAGATTTTAAGGCCAGAAGGAACCATTGTTACCATCTTTTCTCTCTTATTCTTGCAATGCCTAGTCACAGACCAAGACCCCCTTGTGCTAGGTGCTATCCAAACACAGCACAAAAAAGACAGACCCTGCCCCAAAGAGCTGCTTATCTGATCTCCTGCCCAGCACAGGCCAGAGAATTCCACCCACTGATTCCTACCATGAGCCCATCATGTCTCGTTCAATCATGGGATGATTTAGTTGGGGATTGGTCCTGCTTTGAGCAGGGGGTTGGACTAGATGACCTCCTGAGGTCCCTTCCAACCCTGATATTCTATGATTCTACGGTTCTATGATTTCTTTCAGAAAGAGACGAAATGTGAAAGTCACAGGGTCCTGGTCCACCTCTAGTTGGGTAGGTCATGCCTGACTAATCTAATCGCCTTCTATGATGAGATTACTGATTCTGTGGATGAAGGGAAAGCAGTGGATGTATTGTTTCTTGACTTTAGCAAAGCTTTTGACACGGTCTCCCACAGTATTCTTGTCAGCAAGTTAAAGAAGTATGGGCTGGATGAATGCACTATAAGGTGGGTAGAAAGTTGGCTAGATTGTCGGGCTCAACGGGTAGTGATCAATGGCTCCATGTCTAGTTGGCAGCCGGTGTCAAGTGGAGTGCCCCAGGGGTCGGTCCTGGGGCCGGTTTTGTTCAATATCTTCATAAATGATCTGGAGGATGGTGTGGATTGCACTCTCAGCAAATTTGCGGATGATACTAAACTGGGAGGAGTGGTAGATACGCTGGAGGGCAGGGATAGGATACAGAGGGACCTAGACAAATTGGAGGATTGGGCCAAAAGAAACCTGATGAGGTTCAATAAGGATAAGTGCAGGGTCCTGCACTTAGGACGGAAGAACCCAATGCACAGCTACAGACTAGGGACCGAATGGCTAGGCAGCAGTTCTGCGGAAAAGGACCTAGGGGTTACAGTGGACGAGAAGCTGGATATGAGTCAGCAGTGTGCCCTTGTTGCCAAGAAGGCCAATGGCATTTTGGGATGTATAAGTAGGGGCATAGCGAGCAGATCGAGGGACGTGATTGTTCCCCTCTATTCGACATTGGTGAGGCCTCATCTGGAGTACTGTGTCCAGTTTTGGGCCCCACGCTACAAGAAGGATGTGGATAAATTGGAGAGGGTCCAGCGAAGGGCAACAAAAATGATTAGGGGTCTGGAACACATGACTTATGAGGAGAGGCTGAGGGAACTGGGATTGTTTAGTCTGCAGAAGAGAAGAATGAGGGGGGATTTGATAGCTGCTTTCAGCTACCTGAGAGGTGGTTCCAGAGAGGATGGTTCTAGACTATTCTCAGTGGTAGAAGAGGACAGGACAAGGAGTAATGGTCTCAAGTTGCAGTGGGGAAGTTTATGTTGGATATTAGGAAAAAACTTTTTCACTAGGAGGGTGGTGAAACACTGGAATGCGTTACCTAGGGAGGTGGTAGAATCTCCTTCCTTGGAAGTTTTTAAGGTCAGGCTTGACAAAGCCCTGGCTGGGATGATTTGATTGGGGATTGGTCCTGCTTTGAGCAGGGGGTTGGACTAGATGACCTCCTGAGGTCCCTTCCAACCCTGATATTCTATGATTCTATGATTCTAGTTCTGAGAGCAACTAAGGGAACTGTGCAGATGGACTGCAGTCCAGGACAGAGTCACGGACCCATGACTGTGCAGCGGGAAGGGCTGGGCTGAATCAGCCTGCTGGACAGCACTGATATGATTTTTTTTATTAAATACTGACAATCTGCTAGCACCCAAAGGCCCCAGTCAGCTCCATCGTGCTAGGCACTGTGCAGATGTAGGAAAGAGACCATCTCTGTTCTGCTGGGATTACAGTCTGAGGAGACAGAGGGGATGGGGTTACAATAGATGAGCTAAGGAATCTGGTGAAGGATTGGCACAGTGTGGTTGCTTGTGCTAAACTCCCACTGAGTTGAACGGGAGGCTTGTGTGAGGAGGCCGCCCATTGCTGGCTCATCCTCACTCCCA